>NC_133713.1:4622500-5222500 GCF_048934315.1 Petromyzon marinus | reverse complement strand
GAGGCTGAGTCGACCTAGGGGAGGTCCAGGACCGGTTCAGATAATCGGCACCGGTGTTGGCCGTGAGCGGGAATCTAACTCAAACACATACACACACACATACAAAGACAAAGATCCCCCATAAACTCAAGATGAATCCCCCATATAGCCTTTACAAACTGTTGGGATAAGTGCTGCGAGCAAGCACATGAATGCCGGAGCGGTACACGAGGGGGTGGGTGGCCAGCACCGCGCCCGACCGCCTTTGTCTCCCCAGTGGCAATGGTTTACACACCGCACCAGGTACTCATTTTCAGGCTGAGTCGACCTGACACACACGCACGGACACACCTTCGTGGCATTGCTGCTCTCTCTCTCTCTCTCCACATGGCTGGTACAAGGTGTCTGTGTGTGTGTGTGTGTGCTCCATTGTTCACCTACATTTAATCTCAGCATCCGCGTCGCCCCGTGAGTGAAGAATGCGTCTCCTCTATCTCAAACGGGGCATCTCCCGGGGGGCGCCCCTCTTAATGACGCCAAACTGCTGTCGCCTTGTGGACAAAACGCGTCCCGGAGATTTCACTCCAAGTCTGTTCCACCGGACAATGTGGGGCACCGTATATCTGAGCCCTCTCTACACCTTGGGTTTCCCCGCACTTCCGATGAGCACGGTTGGCTACGTACAGTTCAACATACAGGCACACATAAAAGATATATTTAATTGTAAACAGAGTTTTAATTTGTGGGCAATCGTTTTTTTGGTACAGTATGGGAATTTCTTAATTAGTAGGGGGCTCGTTTTCCACTCGGAAACTAAGCTTCTCTGCTCGCGCTTAAGCACGTAGATTTATTTATGCGTTTCATTATTTTCTGCACAGACCCCGCCATTAATCATGCGTCCGTGCTCTAAATATGCCTGTGCTTTGCGGATGCACGGCAGTTATTCAGAAGACATACACGCGTTCTTTACGTGTTGTCTGTCTGGGCATCGCACATCATCCTGTGGGGGCTGCTAGGCTGTGACCTCAACTCCCGCATGCAGAGGATGAGCGCAAAGGGCAATTGGGACACCTGACGGAAATGCGATGCGCAAAAGTGCGGCAAATGTGCAGGACGGTCAACTTGAGTCCCAAGCTCGGCTGGGACCAAGCGAACTTCATCCCCAGAGCGTCGTCTGAACAAAACACCACCTTGGGAGAACTTCGTTGGGGAGGCCAACTCAAGCAGGTCCAGCTGCTCCGGTGACGTTTCAATGGGAGGTGTTCTCAGAAAAGACCCCCTCAGCCCGGTTACATGAAAGGGATGCAAGGGGCGAAAAGAGCCAATAGATTCCCGAGGCTAAAGGGCCGCTTACACCTCCTGGAGTAAAAAAGCCATCCGTCACCATAGAGTTTTTTCTGCGTGGATCATGTTGAAGGCAGAAGCATCAGGATCCCTCACAACGATGTAGCCGTGGTCACAGTTATTAACTGGCAGGGCTTACCCGCGTTTTGAAGCATGGGCGATGCAGCCTTGAACAGGGAGAAGCAACAGGCTCACCCCGACAGCACTGCACCTTGCAGAACAGGAAAATCCTCAGTCCGATCATCTAAAGTCAATCCTGGTTACACTCAGGAGGGGTGACTCATCTGTGGCTGTCTTTGAGCAGACCCCAAAGGACATTCTTTGGGTTTATTTATCTGCATCGCACAAGAATAGTGCTGCGCCCAAGTTTGGGCAAATACCCGCCACTGTATGCTCACCGATACCCAGATGAACATCGCCAGGACAGACCAGAGCTGCTGCTTGTAGCTGCACGCTGGCCATGCTGGTTGTGTGATGGATCTCCTGCCACAAGGAACTGCCGGTGGGGGCTATCCCTGCGAACTCCCTCGATAGCCTATCTGCAGTGCCCTGCACAGTCGACATTCCACTTGATTTAAGCATGGTGCGATTGTTTCAAAAACAGTGGAAATAGTTTGAAACGATTTAGCTTAAAGCGTAAACTTTCGCAACCGCTTGTAATCCAAATGCGGTTTCCTGGGTTGGGCTGCGTGTTAAGCATTTCTTCTTCCAAGTGTGTCTTATGAATCATTTCGTGAAAAATAATACGGTACCTTGGTAAACTCCGCTTTTTAAAATTGCCTGTCTGCACAAGTGCAGATTAGTGCTGTTATTCCGTACATTGAGCACCTTTCCTGCAACAGACGCAAGCCGTCTGGCAGAAGGGAAACACACGCGCCTTCCTCACCGGGAGAGGCGACCTGTCGTGCGACTGTCATCACTTACGAAAAACTGAGCACGTAAAAGTCAATGAACGTTCATGAATAACAACAAAAGCTGTTAATCGCGAGGGTGGCGAGCCCCACCACCTTCGCAACAACACTCCGGTTAGCCACGGAGCAATGCTTGCCTCGGTTGCCATATAGCTGACAACAATGCACGTGACCCCGAGTCCATTGTTACACCAAGATAAAACCATACAGCCATAGCAACACGATGGTAAACAGAAGACATTGCGCAAAAGAACCGCCAACAACCCCAGTCCGCAGTGCCTTTAAACTGCGCCGCTGTGAATAAATCACAAGCGTGGTCGACACAAGGGAAATACCGCGATGGTTTTCAGCCAAGGCTGATAAAACAAAAAGAGCCTCCCCCCCCTGCCCCAGCTTCGTTTGCCAACCCTCATCCCCTGCAGCTTTGCCTGAACTCTTCTCTGAACTCCATTCATTGACATTAAAGGGACACCTGTGCAGGGGGGGGGGTGCGTTCCACAGCGACCGTCGAGCGGAAACAAACATCCTTCGTCAGCGGCATGAAGGATGTCGCTGATAGAGGTCCCCCCCCGCAGTGGGCTAGCAGGCAGGTGGTGGGTGAGAGGTCGGCAGTGGCGAGAGTCGGGAAGGAGTGCGGCTGTCAATTATCAATACAAAAGCATCCATCCATCATCCATACCAAGGCTTGTTGAGGTTGCAACTGGGCTTGATGGCGCTGCACGGTGCTATTTAGCATGGGCTTTCATTATTATACGTATATATTCCTGCTCAGCGGTTATACGCGCACTGCAAGGCTGTGATGTGGTCAAAGGGCACAGGTGAGTTTGCACTACATGCCAGCATGCCGTCTGCCCCCATATATATTCGTCTTGCTTGTAGGGGCTCGTGCGTTGCTGAGATTCTTCACAGTGCTGGTGGTTCCCACCAGGGATGAGTTTTACTTTCTTCATCAAAACCCTGACGCCTGCTGTATAAAATAAAAAATAAGACAATAAAATTCTCACGACGTGACTTTACCGAATGAACCAAAGAAGATGATTCCCTGCAGTCACGAAAGCTTTAAATCGAAATTTAACCGCCTCTACGGGGAGGGATTCCACACAACCTTAAGATCATTCAACAGACTCCGGGACAAGAAAGCTCAACTAATCGAGTCTCTCACCTTTTCTTGAAGAGATACCGCGACTCTAAGGTGCTTCACACCTATCACCGAGCTTAAAAGACGCCACGAATCTCAGCAGCACTCATTGAAGCTCTGTCGTCCCGACAGTTCTGTTCTTTCACCTGAAGAAGGCCGCTTGTGTTGTGGCCGAAACGTCGTGAGAATTTTATTGTCTTATTTTTATTTTATTATTTTATTCTCATTCTACGTGACTTTACCGAAAGAACCAAAGAAGATGATTCCCTGCAGTCACAAAAGCTTTAAATTTAAGTTTAGCCTGCTGTATATTTGGAGTTTGCACGTGTCTCTCCCTCTCTATGTCCTCGTGGTCGCGTGGATTTTTCCCCGAGTCCTCCAGCTTAACCCTCCACGTTCACAAACATGCCTTTAGAGCAATTGGCTGCTATAAATTCCCACATGATGAGCCACTTCGGTGAGCTATCATTTATGGCCAGGTCACTTCTGAAAAATAACTGTATAGCCCGAGTGGGTTTTACCTGGTAAAGTAAAAAAAAAATCTTAAAGGTGACATGTGGAAGTCAGCAGTGATTGTCCTGTGGATAGACTCGCCCCATGTACCAGTAATGTGGAATTTCCACCATTGGCTTAGGGTAGTAGACTGGAATTCCGCTCCATGCTTGTGCGAGTGGGGGCTCCACTGACTTTCCTTGTACTTTGTTGGTGAGGCAGTTTCAGTTTTCAGCGTGCTTGCCACTGAAAGTGTTTGCACTATGTTGAACCTGTACAAATTGTGCAAATTGGAATCAGTTCTCATGAATGCAAATAACAAAGTCCCCATGATATAATTCGCAAGGAGTCGCCCCTTGTGTGTTGAAGTTAAAACCCCATGCGTAAATGTAAAACAAAATTCTGCAAGTATTTTTTTTCCCTCTCTCGGTAACTATCCTCACAAAATTGCCGCTGTCTCTCTCGACGAGCCAACGGACGATTGTGTTAAAGGGACCAAAAAAATAGTCTTAACTTGCCGGCAGTCGCAGCCATGAGGATAGACGCTGACCCCCCCCCCTCCCCCACTGAGGCTTCCCACAGCTTAAACTCTGAGCACGGTGGGGGGGGGGAGGGCACCCTCGTTACGGGAGCTTGTAACCGGCTCCCTTCTGCCGCACGCCCACGATAGATGGTGAGCTGAGTACCGCTCCCTTCTTTTTCTTCACGACAATACTTTTTTTCCAGTCGGATTTAATTTCATTTTTTTTTTACTTTTCCAGGGTATGCTCCGCAGTCTCAGGAGATCTATATGGACCCGGCGGCAATGTCGCGGGAGTTTCATTCTGGCCATTAGTCTGACGGCTTTTGGGCTCTCCACATCGGTAACGGTGGCAGGAAAATAAACCCGTTGTCGATTTTGTGTAGGGATGCGGCCTCGGGGAACGCTCTCCCGCGGATCCTCGTGATCGCCGCCCCTCGTTCCTTGGGGCTTGATCATTCTAACATTTGTCTGCGGCGCCCGCACAGTGCTTCCCGTCTCGTCCTTCAAGTGCAGGGCAGAGAGGCAGAGGTGCTTGCGAGCGAGGGGCGGCGGGCGGGGGTGGGGGGGGAATAACCCTTTTACAGGCTCACCGTCTCCCTCTGATGGAAGGTCGTTTTTGAACATGCAGTGCAGATCAAGGACCCTGAGATACCCGCCTGTCCCCTGATGAGGGACCTTCACCCCTGGGAAAATTGTGACGGAACACCCTGAGGCTAGTATTAGAGTCTACCAGGCTTGCGTTCTGGTTGGTGCCATCGTGGCCCGATATTAACAACCCTGGCACCACATTAACGACCTTGGCACTGGGGACAATGTCTCCTCCCCCCCACCCACCCCCTTTGTTGCGGTGACCCCCAAAGGTCAGCCTGCGGGGCAAGTCCTCATTAGCAGGAAGTAGCATTACTCCGCCGCAGGAATTGAGAGCTCAAATGGAATAGCGCTCGTTTCTGAGAATCAAACATCCAATGACCAGGAACCCCGGGGCCCCGGAGCAACTTGTGTCCCACAGGATTCGCTTGGAGAGGACGCCACGGCACGGTCGCCTTGGCCTCTATCCCGGCTCCCCAGTGCTGCAGGAGCCTGCCGACGTTATCACCGAGGTCCCTGTGAGCCCACTCAGCCGTCCTCCTTTTAATATGATGAACACAATCGTCCAGGGCTACACCTATCAGTTGCAAGTTAATAGTGCTTTTCCTAAGGAAAGCAGCTCCAAGCCGTAATAATGTCGACTTTAACCCCCCCCCACCCCGGCCCACAGTAAACCCAGTACTGCGGCCCCTTCACAGCCCCACCACAAGCTGCTTTCATTCATGCAAGCATTCACATTGGGGTTTTTTTTTTATGAAAATAGATACAACCCAGTGGACGGTACATAAAATGCAATATTAATTGAAAGCACCAGCTGCACCGACGCTATATTCATAACCTCAAGCACCACAATTTACGACGTACCATATTTTAAAGCCAGATGAATGGCACCGGTCATAAAATGATACGTATCTTGCATAAATGACAACAAAAAAGCGCATGACCTACTTTAAAACACGAGACTCCTTGCAATGCATATGCTTTATAATAACTGCATTGTGCTTTTCTCTTACACACCAATGCACGATGTGTGGCTTGAGGTCAGCAGGCCATATAGTTCTGATTCTTTAAGTATGGTTGAACCTCTTATATATTTTCTATGGTTGTTTAAAAATGTGAAATATTAAAACGCCGCAAGTTGATGCCGTTTGCATGTATCACTGGCAGCCACAATAGACTACTTAGCTTATTATGTTTTTCTTTAATTGCAATAAAGGTTTCTCCATAACACAGCGGTCCCAAAATAAATAAAATAAAAATGACCACCCATTATTTGCCAAGAAAGCCTCACTGAGTTTCAAGACTCAATTTGCACATTTGACAACTGCAAATCGATTGTTTTAATTAATTACAAAGCGCTATTTGCATGGTTTTGTTGTGGTAGACACTAAGAAATTGTAACTGTATAATAATGCTCTGCGAGATGTGTAAAAGTTTGAACGCAACAGCGCTTGCACACTTTCATATTATCACAGGTCACTATTTATGCACGCGTGCACACACACACAGTGGCTTGGCTCATTAAATATTTCACTCGGCATTGTTATATTGCATTCGAACGGTGGCAATCGTATTTGAGAAATAATATCTCAAGCATCGGCGGTCTCAGTAGTTCGGTAAACACAAGGAAGAGAATGTTAATGATAAGGATTGGTGAGTGGGTGGGGGGGGGCCCACGGTTAGTCGTGTGAGCCTGCGAACAGACTCCTGTGTGGGGGATCTTTGGGCTGTTGTGACTCGGTGCAGTTGCGCTCATCGGACGGTGCTACACTAATTAGACGGTGCTGCGCTAATACTCAGACGGTGCTACGCTAATTGGACAGTGCTGCGCTAATTGGACAGTGCTTCACTAATCGGACAGTGCTAATTGCACAGTGCTTCACTAATCGGACAGTGCTACACTAATCGGACAGTGCTACACTAATGGGACAGTGCTACACTAATGGGACAGTGCTACACTAATGGGACAGTGCTACACTAATGGGACAGTGCTACACTCATTGGACAGTGCTACACTAATCGGACAGTGCTAATCGGACAGTGCTGCGGTAATCGGACAGTGCTACACTAATGGGACAGTGCATCACTAATCGGACAGTGCTACACTAATGGGACAGTGCATCACTAATCGGACAGTGCTACACTAATCGGACAGTGCTACACTAATTGGACAGTGCATCACTAATCGGACAGTGCTTCACTAATCAGACAGTGCTTCACTAATCGGACAGTGCTACACTAATCGGACAGTGCTACACTAATCGGACAGTGCTACACTAATTGGACAGTGCTACACTAATTGGACAGTGCTTCACTAATGGGACAGTGCATCACTAATCGGACAGTGCTACACTAATCGGACAGTGCTACACTAATGGGACAGTGCTACACTAATTGGACAGTGCTTCACTAATTGGACAGTGCTACACTAATCGGACAGTGCTTCACTAATCGGACAGTGCTAATCGGACAGTGCTACACTAATCGGACAGTGCTACACTAATCGGACAGTGCTTCACTAATGGGACAGTGCTACACTAATGGGACAGTGCTACACTAATGGGACAGTGCTACACTAATGGGACAGTGCATCACTAATCGGACAGTGCTACACTAATCGGACAGTGCTACACTAATGGGACAGTGCTACACTAATTGGACAGTGCTACACTAATCGGACAGTGCTTCACTAATCGGACAGTGCTAATCGGACAGTGCTACACTAATGGGACAGTGCTACACTAATCGGACAGTGCTTCACTAATGGGACAGTGCTACACTAATGGGACAGTGCTACACTAATGGGACAGTGCTACACTAATGGGACAGTGCTACACTAATGGGACAGTGCTACACTAATCGGACAGTGCTACACTAATGGGACAGTGCTACACTAATGGGACAGTGCTACACTAATCGGACAGTGCTTCACTAATGGGACAGTGCTACACTAATTGGACAGTGCTACACTAATCGGACAGTGCTACACTAATTGGACAGTGCTACACTATTTGGACAGTGCTACACTATTTGGACAGTGCTACACTAATGGGACAGTGCTTCACTAATGGGACAGTGCTACACTAATCGGACAGTGCTTCACTAATGGGACAGTGCTACACTAATTGGACAGTGCTACACTAATCGGACAGTGCTACACTAATTGGACAGTGCTACACTATTTGGACAGTGCTACACTATTTGGACAGTGCTACACTATTTGGACAGTGCTACACTAATGGGACAGTGCTACACTAATCGGACAGTGCTTCACTAATGGGACAGTGCTACACTAATTGGACAGTGCTACACTAATCGGACAGTGCTACACTAATTGGACAGTGCTACACTATTTGGACAGTGCTACACTATTTGGACAGTGCTACACTAATGGGACAGTGCTTCACTAATCGGACAGTGCTGCCAAGTATGCTAAACGTGACAATGTAAAGTTCCATTTAGGTAAAGGCACTAAACATGCTTCAAATTATGAGCTATTAAATGCAATATTATTTTTTGCCATTAACCAGAATGCCTGATGGCATCTGTACTGGACCGGGTGTGTTAGGGTTTGTGCGGTTCCCGTTCAGGCTTTTATAATCTTAGTCAAGCAAAGCACCTTGACATAGTCAGGTTTTGTTTTCTGCTTGGAATTTTTGTCTCGTCCATGTTGACATGTTATTACAGGTGGGAGATAAAGCCGGAGTGAGAGCCAAAACAATTGTAGAGCATGGAAATCTAAAGTCCTCGCTGTACTGCTACTGAGCAGACACTGTTGTGCAGCAGTGTGGTGCTGCAAGTACACCACGGCTCCCCATCCCAAGTCACTGTAATACCGCTAGACATAGCCTTCACGCCCCAGTTAGTTTTAGCAAAATATATAAGCGGACAATATAGCTCATTCATGTTTTCCGTGTCTCCACATGAAAAATGAAATACAAGTTTTTCTTACACAGGCTTTTGGCCCCACGGCCTTCTGGGAAGTGCACAATTTCAGTGGCATTGATTCAAATGTGTAATACAAACTCTGGAACAATTTTTGCGCGCAGTGTCTCATCAGCATTCAGGCGCTCTTGTATCAATGTTGGTGAACTGTCAGATGTTACAGGCAGGTACCCTCCTTCTCCTTACTATTATTATTTAGTGTTATTATACGTGGTCCCAGGTCGACACAACATTAAATAAAATTAAGTCAATGTAATCATATATTCAGACTTAGTTGGAGTATTTTTTGTCAATAAAGTATTTGCCAACTCGGGTCTTGGCTGTGGTTTTGGATGACCAAGCTGTGGTGATGATATAGGTATGTGGATTAGGTCTGTATCTTTCGTCTTCCTACTTAGGGTTAGTCTTTGAACATAGTTTAAATGTGAACTTTTAGTTAATTTACACGGTAACTAATAGGTCAGAGAAAGGAAGAAATCTCTTTTCACGGACAAAAAACATACGTTTAATTCTTTGTAGCCTACAACCAGCAATAGATTGACAAAGGACTCCGCAATTACAGATCTGTGACCGTGTCGTTGGCGGTTAGAATTTGTTTATTCAGCACTTTGAGGTCTGGCGAGTGTGCAAATTCAATCGCCGTGCCGTGTAAAATTTTGTTTTGTATCAAGTCAGCTGGCCTTTCGTGCGAACATCGCTCCGCCGAGGCAAGATAGGGAATGCGAGCATTCAGCCGCAATGCAGCAACCCGCTCAAGTGCCGCTTCGTGCGCTCCCTTTTATAGCTCATTTGCACGTCAGATGTGATCTCGGCAAGCGGCGTCTTGAGACCCGCCGCTGCTGCTGCCGCCGCCCCCCCCAACCCCCATCTCCTTCGCGCATGCCCGTCTTGTTCCAGAGATGTTTTGGCGGCGTTTAATGGGCTTAATGCGGTGCGGATCCGGGCTGTCTCGTGCCGTCCTGAGATGATAATCACGGCTGCTTTATTACTTGCCCGTGGCCCCACGGCGAGAGGCCCGCGGGCCGCTGATACATTGCGGTGCGGTTCCAGTGCCGTCGCTTGCGCCAGGTGGGGTTTGTCCTTCGTGGATGCGAGAGAAGATAGGAAGTGGCGTTATAGTGGATTCTAAATTTGCTAAACTTATTTCGGTGACCGCAACAACCCCCCCCCGCCGCCGCCGCCCCCAAGGTCAATACTTGATGTCTCTACTCGGGAGACGCAGGTGGTTGGGCATGGTGTTTGTGACGTATCCATCCACCCCCCACCCATACAATGCTGACCTTCGTGTATGCTAGCTAAACACATTGGGCCTACATTTTTTAATGTCTCAAAATGTATTCTGTTTGGTGTGAAAGGTTTTTTTGTTTGTGTGGTAATATTTTACACAATACAGTTTGCATTAATATTTAATGTCCAAATACAAGTACATTTCAAGACTCCAACAAAGTAAAAACAGGCACTCAAAACATGAATCAATGCCAACGTTTATTTGCGAGCTATGGTACGTTGGCATATTTTCTGAGAGTTGTACAAAATATATATTTTTTTTTAAATAGCGAAATCGAGAAGCTTAGGGCATCGAAAATAACTGGTATCAATGTTGGATTTTAACTGAGAACAGTAACTTTGCGGTGCTACTGACAGACTGTCATGGAAAACGTATGAACAACCGGTGATATCCTTGCTGGCTTTGTGACCTTTTTATCCAGCAGTGGATGGAATGTGTCTGATGATGGGGTTGCGCACGTGCATACATCAGAGCATTGAAGTGGGACATGTTATTCGTTCCTCGCACTCGCCAGATGCCCCTTGCTCGTTAAATTCCGGGAATACATATTTATATATATTTTCTTTAAACCCATTTACTCTAACAAGGGACCCCTGCCACTCATTAGAGCTGTCATCATTAAAACTCCTTCCTCCAGGAAAAAAAAAATATTTTAAAAGAATCTAACATGAGCTGTGTGTGTGTGTGTGGGCTACTTCAGAGGATACCATTCTATTTTCGGCACCTGCAATTACGCGTCCCTTGCGTTATTACCACAATTCGGCAAAGCAATTGTTAGTGCTGTATTTTACTCTTATGTAAATATGTGTGCATGCGTGTATACGAGAAGAAACGGCCTGTTTTTTTTAGCACCAATTCCGGAAAGCTGCATTGTAAACGGTAGGAAAACGTCCCCTGTTTTCTCATAGTTGAAGGTTTTATTGCATAACGTTGCCAAGTAAATTCATGCTTTATGTTTTCACAGTTCCGCAAAAGTAACGTAACATAACCATTGGAAGACGTAGGGCTGTGGGTTCGATGAGAATTGCCAGAATGTGTAGCTCATCGTTAGGCGAAAGGCAGATGGGAAAAAAAAACATTGTCTCTCTTGCTAAGAACCGTAAAAGCATGAGGGGTTCTCAGAAAATGTGAACTCGTCAGGGATTGCAGTGGCACAGAAAGAGGAGGAGGAAGTGTACCGCAGCCCATTTTGCGAGCTATTGGTCAAGGAAGCAACACACGAACCAATTAAAGCATCAACAAGGGGAAGCCTCTGATTCTTAATAGATTCTTGGATAAAGCCACGTAATTATCTGGCCAAACCGCTGTCGTTAACATTCTCCACCACCATCCAGGAAATGCATTAATTGTATTCTGACTTCGTGGTTCTTGTAGTTTCAGGTTGAAACATCGCGTTATCTGATTGATACATTTAGTTGTGAGAACTGTTCCTTCAGCTCGCCGGTGAGCTGAAACGATAATAATTGATGCGTTTAAAAGCTTGTACACGGGCAGTTGAATTGGTTTGGTTGTGTCGGGTGGGGGGGAGGGTCATCACGACACAAATTTGGATAGCTCATTGCGTGGCCTATCTCAAAAATCTAATATGAATCCGGAATGGCTCCGAAAACCTCTGTGTTTGGAAGATAATTCCTTTGCAATAAGCGTATCATGCTAACGTTTTAAGGAAGTAACCTGTAAAGAGTTTACATGAGCTGTCGCACCACTTGTGCCTGCTAAGGCAACAGCAGTGCGTGTGATATTCCTCCCGACATAAATGGGATTCTGCAGACGCTGGTAGGAACTGCCGAAGAGCAGTTGGATAAGAGTTGCAAGGACTAGGCGAGCAGCTGGCAAAGGCCTGGGAAAACGCTGCTCTTACACCATCGCATCAAAAGGGGAGTAGGAAAAAATTGTAGGTCTCGACGGGTGGGATAAGGCAATTGAACATTATCGAGAAATGTTTACCAAATGCATTTCACTATGCAGATTAGAAGTGCCCTAAATGCTAGATGCAAGCACACACGTTTGGGGTATATTATTTCATTACAATTATATGAATCTAGTTTAATGTGGCAGTTGAATTCTGCTATGTACATGAACATTTTGAAAATAAACCTTCACTTTTTCATTTCCAGTGGATGCCTATAATAAAGATGCAGTGCTGCCATTATGGTTTCCCCCACACTGGGCTCTCTGAAACAGTTGAGCAGCTCCCAGCATGCAGTGTGCCTCACGGTGTAGCCATGGTAACAGGCCTACTGCCATGCAGGTGGAGACTCCACCGTGGCTGCGGATTAGTGGATTAGTGTTGGGGCTACGCAGAGGCCTCGCTGTGCGGCTACGTGATGCAGTGATGGAATGCAAACGAGTCTGTTGCCTTTGGTTCCTGCGGTATGGGGAGCGGTGGTGTCGCGGTTAGCGCGCCTCGCTACGAACCTGGCGACCCGGGTTTCGATTCCCGCTCATGCCCACCACCAGTGACGATTATCTGAACCGGTCGTGGGCTTCCCCTAGCTCGACTCGGCCTCAAATGAGGACCATGTGCGGTGTGTCAACGTCGCCACTTGGGAGACAAAGGCGGCCGGGCGTGGTGCTTGCCACCCACCCCCTCGCGTGCCTTGCGAGGGGGTTGAGTCACCTTGTCCTGCACATGGACAGCTGCCACTGGGTGTCCCCTTCGAATTGATGAGATGCGGTGCAACGCCGCTTTGAGATTCTGGGTTATTTTAGCACTCTTCAACTGCAACGATTATAGTCGTTGTTTACGCTTTATTTCTGTTGAAATACACATCCGACTTGCTGGAGGGCACTGCGTCTTTGTGCCTAAGCGTTTTCACGTTAAATTCTCATCAGGACAGTTGTTAACGGTGCTGTCAGGAGAAGCCACTTCACGTCATAAAACAAGCAAAGTTTTAATGTTACAAACACGAGGTGACTTTTCCCACCGTAAACTCCACCAGGTTCACGCACTGGGGGGGTGGGGTGGGGGGGGGGGAGGAGGCGGCGCGTCTCTGTGATTCGGTGGCTTAGCATTTTGCGTAGCTCCTGAGCTGAACACGGGCGGCAGGGTCTCGGGTGTTGTCTGGGTCACGCGTGCAGTGGACTCTGAACTCCAGTCAGCAATCGCCACCCTCGGTGGGCGCTAGAAATGGCCCTGCCAGCTCTCTTCACTGTGGGATGCGAGAGCGGCGGAGTGCATCGGGGGAAGAGGAGAGTGCAGATATACCCCCGTCTCTCTGGTCTATATTCACACAATACTAGTATTATGCCAAATCGGTGAGTGCTGAATTGCGTAGCCAAGAAGCAACGTGAATGTATTTTAACTGAAAGGATAGCACGTGTGGTTCATTAAGGAGTTGTTCCTCGTTTACTGGGCGGCTGAGACCTCCATGGTGGAATGATTTTGCCGAGGAATGAGGATAGATCGCCATTTGGTTCCACTCGAACCATCTTTGTACCAGGAGAGCTGAGAGCTCCCAGTAATGGGCTCGGCCACCTGCTGCTGATGCTTCTGCTGCTGTATAATATGCATGGAATTATGTTCATGCAATCCCTACTAAATTCTCACACGCAGCAATATACTTCCATGGCATATGAAGTACATTAGGATTCCACATACAAGAAGATGCCTTTGAGTTTAGTGAGGAGAAAAATATGTTTGGGAATAGCAAGCAATGGGCATGTCCTTTAGATGTGAGCCTCCCTGCCAGCCAGCCAGCAAAACTTTTTTTTAATTACAGAATATTATTATTCGAAGAATATCAAAATATATAAAGGAACTATTTTAATCACATTCATAAATTTTAATCAAATCTATTCCCATGATTGAAATTGAGTAATCCCATTATTTAGGCCAGTTTCATTAGAATTCGAACAATATAATGATTTGGCCAAATGTCTGTCATGAGGCTCTCCACCACCCCAAAATAGACAAGCACATTAAATTGTCACAGGCCACAAGTGTTTTAACGTGTCGGTTATTGATAATAGGTTTTTCCCCTTTTTTCTGGCAACTAAACAGGTGTTAAGATGTTAAAACACCAAACTGAAACCTGTTACAAGGAATCATGTCTGCATTACCACAATGCTTGTGATCAGAATGCAAAAAAAACATACTCTGATAATATATGCATTGTCCTTGAAACTGATTGGTCCACACGTGGTGCTAACGTTAAAAAAACGCCACTTTTTTCAAATTTTCTTGCTCTGGTTTTCACACCTGATGATGATTGCTTGTGTTGCAGTCGAAACGTCGCGATGATTTTATTGTTTTAGATTTTTATTATTTTATTGTTTCCCTTCTACGTGACTTTACCGAAAGAACCAAGAATATGAATCCCTGCAGTCACGAAAGCTTTAAATAAAAATCTTGAACACCTGTTTTGTTTCCAGAAAAAAGGAGAAAAACTTATTATCATATTTTGGTACTGGCAAAGGAGGTCCCATGATGTATCGGTTGTTATTTCAGCTCACACCGGGTAATTTGAACAATGCTCAGAACCAAATGTGGCAATCGAATACGACGCTTCACTTCGCAACTATGCCAAGCATCTTCAGGACAGAACCCAGGTAGGTAGTCAATGATTTGGCGTAACCCAAAAAAATTCAATAATGAATTATATCGGCTGTGAGAACCTGCATGCCAATCACTAACCACATTGTGATATTGCCTTTATTTATCCCTGACAGCCTCATTGTGTCTGAGGACTAATTGCAGGAGGATCCTTTCATGTTTAATATTTGATCATTGCCATTAATGACCTGTCTGACAACTGGCAGAAGGAATTCACTTTGCAGAGGGGTTAAACATTGCAGCATATGAGGGGATAACGCTAAATTATCCACAGTTAAGATTCAATAATTCATTAATGTACTGTCATCCTGGCCACTTTTAGAGTCTGGTTGCCATGTCATCATTGATGATGTTCTTTGTCAAATCACAGTTGTTGAGCACAGGCCCAATTTGAAATTGTGATGGATAAAGAGTTGCAATACGTCTCTGGAATTGAGCAACGGTTTAAGAACTTGGGAAATTGAGCCGGTGGTAGGGAATTCCTGAGTTAAAGCAGTGTGATGAAGGAAGCGGTAAGTACAGTAAATTTAGACTTAAACTTTGGTGACTGCAGGAATTCATATTCTTGGTTTTTTTGGTAAAGTCACATAGATAGAAAACAAAAATCAAAATTGCTTTTAATTCAGATTTTTGTTTTCTATCTCCGTGACTTTACCGAAAGAACCAAGCATATAGAAAGTACAATAAATTGTTTTGACTTGCAGTGTGGTGGTTTGGGTGAGTTGTTGTGACCTCTACAATTATGGTGGTGGTGGTGGTGGTTCGGGTGAGTGAGTTGTGACCTGCAGCATTGTGGCGGTGGTTGACCACAGCATGGGGCTAAGACTAAAAGAGTCGAGTCTGGTGAACAGTTCTCAACGTGGGTGCAGGAATCAATGAGTGACGTTCATGGCAAACGTTAATCTAATGGATGCTTTAGAAATGTAAAATTATTGTGAGAAACATCCGGCATGAGTTGCATTTCTTTCAAGATATCATCGATTCAGAGCTTGTGCATCTGAAAATGTTTTTTTGAGATTTTGCACTGAGATTCCTGCACTGTAAAGTTGTTGATCATGATAGAGATAACCATTACACAAGTGCGCATTTTGGGAGAAGTCTAACAATGTTTTGAAACCATTTTAGGAAAGTTTGTGAATCGCAATGCGGTGCTTCCCACGTTGTGTGATGGTTTATTCATACAGTGGTCGCCGACACACTCCCAAAGTTTTTTTTTAACCTTTTCATTTCTTCTGTTGCCACGCTGTTTGTTTAAGTTTTCCTTCCTGTTCCATCAACTAAAGCTGCTTCGATCAAGATTGAGCTGTCTTTTTAGTGTACAGAAGCATAACGCTGAACGTGCGCCTGCGTATGTGTCTGTAGTGGGGAGCGATAGTGTAGCGGTTAGCGCGCTGCGCTATGAACCTGGCGACCCGGGTTCGATTCCCGCTCACGGCCAACACCAGTGACGATTATCTGAACCGGTCCCGGGCCTCCCCTAGGTCGACTCAGCCTCAAATGAGTACCTGGTGCGGTGTGTAAACATTGCCACTAGGGAGACAAAGGCGGTCGGGCGTGGTGCTGGCCACCCACCCCCTCGTGTACCGTTCCGGCCTTCATAGGTGCTCGCTAACAGCACTTGCCCCTACAGTCTGTTAAGGCTATATGGGGGATCTTTGTCTTTGTCTTTTTGTCTTCGGGGAGCGGTTAGCACGCGCCGCTACGAACCCTTGCGACCCGGGTTCGATTCCCGCTCACGGTCAACACCAGTGACGAATATCCAAACTGGTGCTGGGCCTTCCCTAGGTCGACTTGGCCTCAAATGAGTACCTGCTGCGGTGTGTAAATGTCGCCACTAGGGAAACAAAGGCGGCCGAGCGTGGTGCTGGCCTTCATAGGTGCTCGCTAACAGCACTTGCCCCAACAGTCTGTTAAGGCTATATGGGGACGTCTTTGTCTTGTGCATTTGTGGATGCGGGCAATGGGTAGGGATGAAAGGGAACGATGTGGAGCGCCTTTTATCATCGCTAAGTATCGGGTTCAGGGTCAGGACAAGCTGGCTAGTGATCACTAATGAGTCACGTGGTTCCTGGGAGCACACACGTGCGCATGACCTTGGATCGGCCTTATCCATCTCAATTTCACTGCATCCTATCCTCGCCCACTCTCCCACTCCCTTTCATCCACCTTTGTCCATGCCCACACCTTTATCTTCGGCTTCGTTTTCTCCCCTTAATAGTGCAATTACGGGGAACAACAATGCAATGACTTTTCAAGCGCACGAAGGATGATAAGTTTGCATTAAAAAAAAAAACACGCCGTCTGTTTTGTATTCTGCGCAAGGGTTTTATAACGGGGCTAGGGCACTTGCCCGAGCTGTGGCTGCTTGCAATTTTGATTCTGGCAAAACGTGTGTTTGTACGTGCGTCCCATACACTCGCCGTACGATGGTGAAAAAAAACCCATCTCCACGAGTGTGTGGAAGTGGATGTTTTGGAATGAGATGGTGGATTCCTAAGCAGAGTGATTGAAGTCGGCATTCCCATGCCAAAAAGCATGATGATTGAGCATTGTGCATTTCTGTTGGCCATCATTAACCAGCGGTGGAAATTTTGAATTCCTCTATAAGGGGGCATTATTTTTGCAGAGCAGCCGGCGTGTGCTTGCCACGAAATAGTACCGATATTGTTCCACCTCGCGGGGGAAGATGGGTTGCCTTGACATCAAGTCAAGCGCTCTAGCAATGCACCACCTAGGTTCTGATATCACGTGCAAGTGTCAGGCCATCATTATACAACAAGTCACGCTTTAATAGAGTCAACACGACCACTGACACTGTATGGGGGAGAGCACTCGGGTGTCTTAAGAGAGCTGCTGAAGACGGTTCATGGATGCGCTGATGAAACAGAAGCAGGATAATATAGGATGAAGTAATCTTTTTTTTATATATATAAAAATGCGTTGTCATAAAGAACGAAATTGTGCTGCGTGCAGAAATCTACGCTGTAATTTATGCTAATACAAAAGCACGTGTTAAAGAAAACAACCGTAACCTGTGGCCATCACAAGTGTTACAAAATAAAAGGGCATGGGTAAATAAGTCTCAGGAAAAAAGGAGGACAGTCGATGGAAACTGGTGTTATCAAAGAATTGACAAAGATATAATTTGACGTTATGACATCAGGGTTTTTGTGCAAATGATTGCCTCTGCTCACGACCACCATGCAATGAATCAAGGAGTGGATTTTACATAATTTTCTGATGAATGTGGCAATGGAACGGGATGCAGATGGGAATTACAGTACAGACGTGTGTGAGACCCAGTTTACTCCACTCGGTGTTCGACAAATTTTAATCTAGCCAGCCGCACCCTTGATGAGCGTGGTCGGCTACGTACGGTGCGAAAAGAAGTTCAACATGCAATGGATTAGACGTCAACCACCGAGGAGGTCCGATGACCTGGTTACTTAGGCACACGTTGCCGTGGCGGGGTTTGCAGCGGCGAGAGCGGGGTAGCTGTCCTGCATGCGTGCTTTTCACAGGGATGTTGATGTCGGCGGAAAATGGGCTTGTGGAGGGGGGGGGGGGATAGTGTGGTAGGAAGGGCGGCGGCGGGGGCGGGGGGGTTGGTCTGGCAGAAGGCGCTTAAGTGACGAGCACGCGCACGCGGGCGAGATGCATGGCTGGATTCATTGCTCGGACACACCGTAAATCGGCCCAACATGCAGACAGGCATCGATCGGTGTCTACGAGTGTGTGTTTTTTTTTTACTCCGCCGTCATCGCACGATCGCTCTCGGGCAAGCCTGTCCAGCCGTGAGCCCACATTACCCTCGCGCTGCACCCGCTCCTCCCTGCCGGCCCGGCGCGCCCCGCCGAGGCCACCGGCATCGTCCTGTCACGGGCAGACATTCATCTGCGTTGTCTGCTTGCACTTTGGGTACATGCACACTGGGTAAGCCGAGCAGGGGGCCATTGGGTTGCTCCAGAACCGGTTGGTGCGCGGCGGTTGGCGCGGTTCTCCCCGGGGTGTTGGGTTGTTTCCGCAGGGAACCCCCAGAGTGCATGCTGCGGTATGCTTTGATGTGGATGTTTCAAGAGCCGGTAATTACATTTTTCAAGAGTGGAATATTGTTTTGTATGTATGTTGAACTTCTTTCGCACCGCACGCAGCCAACCGTGCTAAGCGGGGGTGCGGTTTTTCTGCCGTTGTCTTGATTCGTGAAGAATATCGTCGACTGAAATTGCATCAAAACGTTATGTGCAAAATTATTAATGAATTGCGCTGGACTCTCACCTGGCTAGTCAAATCCAAGACAGTTGTGGACTGTGATGCGCCATGGTCTGTATTATGTGCTTTGATTATAGGAGAGTGAGCTAAGTCAGCTTGTCTCCACACAACTGGTTATTCCTTAAATTTTGATTTAAAGCGTTCGTGACTGCAGTAATTCATATTCTTAGCTCTTTCGGTAAAGTCACGTTGAACTGAAACAATAAAATAATAAAATATATATAAAACAATAAAAATTCTCACGACGTTTCGACCATAACACAAACGGTCATCATCACCTGATGATTTTTATTGTTTTATATATTTTATTATGTTATTGTTTCTCTTCAACGTGACTTTACCGAAAGAGCTAAGAATATGGTTATTCCTTATGGATATACAATTACTCTTGCACGTTCATTTCAGTGTCCCTCGACCAACAAGAGAGTCTGCTGATTTTCACTGTTTGTATAATAAGAAATAGCAGAGTTGAGTGTAGCTTATTAACAAGACCAATGTGATATTTTAGACTCAAGTCAGAAAAGGGGGACCTGTAAGGCCAGGTTCAGACAGTTACCACTGGTCATGAATGGCAAATTAAATTTAAAAAAACAAAATTATCAGGATTGTATAGCTGGGTACCAACCAGATACAATGCAACCACTACACGCACCTCCGATTGGCACGGTGTGGCAACATACGGTTCGAAAGGCGAAAGAAGTTCGACATACATGCAGACACATACACATGCAGACACAGAAAGCAAGCGTATGTGGGCAGCCGGGCGAGTTAATGTGCACACATTCATTCACTGCACACGTGTGCATTTGCTGGCCACTCGAGCGGCTCTTTGTAGCGAGAGTACAAAGCATTTCCCTGCAAAGTACATTAAAGTCTTGATAATGGAAATGTCTCGCCAAGATGATGGAGCGAATGGCAGAGCACTACCCAACTGCCCTCCCCAGCCCTCGCACGATCCGTTCTTATGGCCTCCTAAGGTTAGGATGCACGCAGTTCCCAAACTTTTGTGTCGCTATTTCCATTCACAGGGCGTTAAAGGCAACAATGTATAGACCGTGATACTTTAACGGCAGATTACAGACAGTGCACTTGCAGATGCAGAAGGGAGCAGTCCATTGGAGCGAAGATGCCATTTTTTAAAAAATCTAATCAAACCAAACTTCCTTGAACTGAATTTGTGTTTTTTAGAAATGCAAGGAATGTTGAGCACATGACCACACATTGTCTGCTTGTAGGACTGCCAATTGACAAAGAATTAAGCCTGGATTCCAAACAACAGATACCTTGGGGCGCGTGCAGGGGACAGGCCAAACATACTCGGCAACAAATCCACGCGCACTCTTAAAAGCAAATCCTCCACTTCAAGCGTAGCTACACTTTTCAAGAGAGGACTTGTTTGGAGTGCTGGCTTCCCATCACACCGTCGGCACACCGTATACTCAATTCCGGCTACGTTTAAATACACATTTGTGTTAATGTTGCACATGGCCTAGAATTAATTCTAGATCACATATCGTAACGCAGTATACCAGGCACCTTACCACCACCACCAGCTCCTACAATATGCACAAACTTACATATATAAACTCACGGCAAGACGTATAAAGATGCCCCATGTAGCCTTCAACAGACATTTGGGTTAATAGCTGTTAGCAAGCACCTATAAAGACCGAAATGGTACACAATGGGGTGGGTGGCCAGCACCACTTCCTTTGTACCACTCATTTAAAGTCAACCAAGGGGAGGCCCATGACCGGTTCAGATATTCGTCACTGATATTGGTAATGAGCGGTAATTGAACTTAGGTTGCCAGGTCAATAGCGCAGTGTGCTAACCACGTTGCGTACCTATCCCAAGCAAATATAAAACAAATATCCCTCATCCTTAACAGACTCTATGGGCAAGTAGTGTTAGTGAGTAGCACCTATGAAGGGGGTAGGTGGCCAGCAACATGCCCGATCGCCTTTGTCTCCCTAGTGGTGATGCTCACACAATCGCACCAAGTACTCGTTTGAGGCTGGGTCGACGTAGGGGAGGCCCGGGACGGGTCCTGATAGTCGTCACCGGTGTTGGTCGCGAGCGGCATTCGAGCTCGGGTCGCCGGGGTTTCGCAGCGCGCCTTCGCCGCCACGCTGCTACACGCTCCCCACGTACGCGCACAAGTGAAATATTCATAGGGAGCTCATTTGCTAACAATCGGCATGCGTGTGCCAAGCGTTGCATCCCGCCGCTGGAGGTCTACCAAGTAGTAGTACAGTGTGCGAGCGCGGTATTTGCGAGCACCATTAAGAGAGGGTGACCGGAGGTCTGATCCCGTCGTCCCCGCCGCACGGCGCTTGACGCCCCGTCACCAGGCGGCGCTGATCCCCGTCACTCGGGATCTCCAGAAGTGATTGCAGAATGTGGTGGAAGTGCTTAGGGAGTGACGTGAACGGGGCCGAACGTAAAAAAGATCGTGGCGACAGGCTGGTTCGAGTTGATAAAAGAATAGCGCCGCGATTTTTACCTGGACGCCTCGCAAGGCTGAAGTCGGTTTTATAAAAGAGAAAAAAAAAACGAGGCAGGACTGATGGCATAACGCGCTGGGCCATCGGTGGAGAAAAACTAGCTCTCATTTTGAGTTTTTACGGCGCCAGGCACTATAATATATGTCTGGACCGAATGCCGTGTGTGCTGCTGGGGTGTAATGGTTAGCACACTGAACTTGCAATCCCGAATCCTCCGGTTCCGTTCAAGATTCCTGCACAGCCGTGGCCAATACACCCAGCACTGTGATGATCGGTGTGATGATCGGTCCTGGTGGATCTCAACGGGCTCCACGATGATCCAACAGAAAGCACATTACCAACACTTAGCCACATTTAATCCTGTGATGCCCAAGTGTGTGTTTTTCTGTTTATGAGGGCAGTTACTTTATTGATGTGGCTATTCCGTTTCTTGTGCCAAAACGCTGTTTTTCTTCAACAATGCACTGCATATGAAAAACCTATTATAACAATAATAGAGGTGGCTTCACGCTGTTATTTGTTAAAGAATAAATAATATACTACCAGGACCATATATTGGAGGTACATGTTTAATAAACTCATTTTTGTTTGCCATCAGTCCAAAGAAAAATAGTTTGTTTTGATTTGTCCTGAGGTCCACGACAAAATCTTTTGCGACCCAAGTGCTTGCCACCACTGTTCCGAGCACAGCAGTTGTAACAATGGTGCGGCACCTTCCTTAAATATTGCCTTGCACCCAGGGCAGTCTAACTGCAGAGGCAGTGAGGTGTGTGTTGTGTAGGGAGTGATGCAGTAAGCATGCCGTTTCATTTATGATCTACCTTTCCAGAGTTTCGATGTTCTCCACCCATTGCATTCTCTCAAACCTAGTAGTGCACGTATGTTGAACTTCTTTCGTTGCGTACGTAGCCAACAGTGCTAATCGGAGGTGTGGGGGAAGGACAACAAGCTAACACAAAAAGCACCTTGAATGCACATACATCCCTTGTGTCAATCCACTGCCGGGTCAGGGCCCCTCCCCATGCCGTGCAGGTCACGGGGGTTATTTTACCACACGTCATCACGCTGCTAAGTGCGGCTTTGTGCAGGCTGGTGCAGGCAGGGAGCGTGGACATCGGTTTTTAAGAGGTACAACAGCAATGGATTTTTGGCATTGCCCTCTCATCGATGTGGCGAAGCCTGCCAGTTGCCAATGACAACCTGGCTTGACACGGTGGTCACCCGACCAACCATTGTCCAGGCTCCACCCCAGCTTAGCTTCCCACATCTGATGTTGCGCCTCTGATCAACACATAGTACGTACAACACCTCTTCCTATCGTCTGAGATTTTCATGGTCATCCGTCATCGTTAGTCGCGGCTCGGGTGGCTCGTCGTTCCAGCGAACGGCTCGCAGTCGCAAGGTTGTGAGTTCAACTCCTGGCTGGGGGGGGGGGGGGGTTGACTCAGCCCATCGTCCGCACCTACGATTAGCACGTCTGGCTACGTTCAGTGTGAAAAAAAAGTTCTGGCGATATAAGATGCATTTTATTTGATTTATTTGTGTAATCTTAACACTATACAGTGAAACATCGTGAAGGTTGACCTGGGTAAGCCAGAATTGTGGGTAATTGTGATTTCTTGCAAGAGATTTGCTCCAGCATTAGTGAGAGGCCCCCTTTTGAAGCTCCTTTGCAGCAGGTGCAGATATTCATGGGCTTCTTGATGGCCTTGAATGCCCATTAGTTGAAGTTGACACTTCAATTAATGTTTGACTTCAATTGAATGCAGATTATTTATGTTTTATTTAGTAATTTAGAGGAAAATACTCTATTGGAAAGAATAAACTTGCTTCGGTTACATCATAGTCATGATTAACTTAAAGCCATTACACACAATTTGTGCATTGTTTGATGGTGTCCATCCACTTAAATTTTATTTGAATACCTACTCGTTATGCGTTAGTTTAATTTAATGATCCGCCTTTAATGAAAATCTTAATTTCATTGACAAGCTTGGTATAAATTACTCTTCAGCAGCATGTATAAAATTGATGAATATCTTGTCTACAAAAAGCCATCTACATTCGCATTAAATAACCTGTGATGAGCTTTGCCTTCTATCTCATCTCGATCTTTCATCCAGGCGGCAGCTTGGCGCCTTGGTCACACTCGGGCCTCGCAGCAAGAAGTCCCTGGGTTAGAGTCCCAACTCGGTGCCTATCTGTGTGGCATTTTGTATGGTCTCTCCCTGTTCTGCATGAGCCTCGAACTGGCTGTCCCATTTCATAGCGAAAACAATGTATGTAAAATGTAACTGGTATTGGGTAAATATCCCAATGCTGAGACATTACCTTTCACCTTACTGAAATGGGATTACACATTTCAGCAATGTCACCCACCCCCCCCCCCCCCCTATACTACCAAATCTTGGCAGGATCCTCCTGAAAAAGATTCGTGAGACTCAGTGTGGCCTCTCCTGAGCAAACAAGCGTAACAATGGTAATAACACATTATAATCAAGCCAGGAAGTTTTACTCCAGAAGCTTCAAGTTTTCCAGTGAACACTCGCTGTGTAAGCACGCATTCTGACATGGAGCCGCTGATAGGGCTTCGAACAATCCAGATGGTTCCTCGTGGCGACTGAGGATTAATGCTTTTAGCTCCATGTCTGGCAAGATGTGATCCCGAGTAAATTAAACGGTGGGGCAAGAAGCACATTTGTCAGCAGTCACTGCAGCCACTTCATTTCCATGATTTTCAGTGCAATACTCGATCAATAAAACACGTGTGTGTGTGTGTGTGTATAAGAATAATCCTCATCTGATGGAAGCCCCTCTTAAAAGTTTAAACAACGTTATATATTTATTACAATATTCTAAATTCACCTTGCGAAGTGGCAGTGACGACCGGCCCAGTGTGCGCGGCTCGTATTTGAAGGATTTGTGCGATGCGAGGTGACACTTTCCTCGGGGGAACTCAACTTGTGATTGCGATACAAAATGCCCAGCGTGCTCGTCAGGTAGCTTGTCCGTCGACAGCTGACGTTTCGGGGACAGATTCAAGCGGCGTCGTTGTTGTCAAGAGAGAGGAAGGCTTGCCGATGGGAGGTCACACGGCAGACCCCGGTGCGTTATGGGTTGTCCGTACTGTGCGAGCTCTAAAAAAGCTACCACCTGCTGACAATTTTCTATATTATGTTGAGTAGCCTTTTTTTGCTTTTCCTTTTGCGTTTGCCCACTCGGTATCTGCTGAACCGCTTTCTCCGCATATTAATTCATGACCCTTTTGTACATTGGTCTTTTCTGACGGCCTGCAGAGAGGGTCCTCGCATCATTATTATACTGACAATAAGTACCAGTTATTTTATTTAGCACCCGTTTCTACGGGCACGCGACACACAAATTACTTATTGTCTCAAACGTTTGAAAGGGCACCCCCATTGGCAGCTGTCCCTGTCGGCACAAGGTGACTCGTCACCTTGGCCTGCAAGGAAGCATTCGTCTGCCGGTAGGGAGCAATTATCGATGCAATTGATCCCATTTGAGTAATTATTGTAATGATGCATGTCCCAGTTTTGCCTCTAATTGTTCCAACCCATAAAACGCATGACCTCTCTCTGGCCACAACTTGGGGCCAGCAAAATGAAACTCTCGCGTAAAGAGTCAACGGAGGAGAAAAAAAAAACATCCTATTGAAATCTCAACCGGGAATAGTTGTTCATACCGAAACCCCACTCGCGAGGTACGGAACAATTGACGACGCTGAATGTGTTGCGGAGTGCAGTGAAAATCTCACGCGGATTATTCCCAACAAGTCCAGCTTAACGGTTGCTCCCCCCCCCCCCCCCCGTCTTTGTCACTAGGAACTTCTACTACATCACGATGCTGCGCGACCCTGTGTCGCGCTACCTGAGCGAGTGGCGGCACGTGCAGCGCGGCGCCACGTGGAAGACCTCGCTGCACATGTGCGACGGGCGGGCGCCCACTCCGCACGAGCTGCCCTCGTGCTACGCCGGCGACGACTGGGCGGGCGTCTCTCTCACGGACTTCATGGCCTGCCCGTACAACCTGGCCAACAACCGACAGACGCGCATGCTCGCCGACCTGAGCCTCGTCGGCTGCTACAACGCGTCGTTCATGATCGAGCGTCGCCGCGGGCAGATTCTGCTCGAGAGCGCCAAACGCAACCTGCGCGGCATGGCCTTCTTCGGACTCACCGAGTTCCAGCGGCGCACGCAGTTCCTCTTTGAGCGCACGTTTCAGCTGCGCTTCATCGCGCCGTTCACCCAGTACAACGCCACGCGCGCCGCCGGCGTGGACGTGCCCAACGCCACGATGGCGCGCATCCGCGAGCTCAACGACATGGACGTGCAGCTGTACGAGTACGCGCGCGACCTCTTCCTGCAGCGCTACCAGCGGGCGCGGCGGCTGGAGCGCCAGCGCCAGCGGCAGCAGGAGCGCGCCGGCCCTCGCGCCTGGTGGTTTGGCCGCGCCGAGGCGGCGCCCGCGCCGGGCGCCGCCTCGGCGGGGGCCGCCGATCCGACGCGCGGCGGCGGCGGCGGCGGCGGCGGCGGCGGCGGCGGCGACATCTCGCAGGAAGAGGAGGAGGAGGCCGAATTTCTCGAACGGCAACTGGAAAACGATTTTAAGCTGCAGCAGCGGCAGCAGCTGGAGGAGGAGGAGGAGGAGGCGGCGGCGGCCGCGGCCGAGCCGGCGTTGCCAAGTGACGGAGGCGCCCCAGACGGCGGTGTCGGTCGCGCCGAGCGACAGGGTGGCGGCGGAGGTGGCGAGGGCGGGACTGTTGCGGAGCCGAATGCCCCGCGCCCGGCGAACAGTGACTACTCCGGTCACGTGCAGAAGTGGTGATGCGGAATGCGGCCACCGCGGCTGAGAAGGCCGCGGGAGACACGGGATTGTCAGAAAATGCATTCACAAGACGCACGCGTACACATGCCAACACACACACCCTGCAGACCTATTGTGGTGGAGGTATAATGGACTTTATATGACCCTAATCCATATAAGAATTCTGGTACTCTAAATTTTGTAGTCATTGAAAACACATTCCCGGGATTTGAGTTAGGAACGAGGTGACACTACAACTTTTACAGCCTCATCACAGAGTCTTTTTTATAAGACAAGTTAAATATTGTGTGTGTGTGTATATAGCTGTGTTGTCAATGCAGATGAAAGGACCTTGCATATAGTCATGGTGTGGTGTAATGGGCTGTTTAAGATTAAATGTATCGTGAACACCATTCGTTTTGCTTGCAGTATATGCAGAGAATATATTAACACGTGTTTTATTTAAAACATAGTAATCCACGCCAAAAAAAAAGAGTGGGCAAAAAGTGCTTTTGGTTCTGTCAACAGCATTGCTTGAGGTGTATTTGTGCAGTAGATGTGTGAAGAGTTTAGCTCTGTGTGGCCGTACAGACGTTAATGATTTTTGACATGGAGCTGTGATGTGATGCATCTCATTGTGTGTTGTACTTTCACGTTTTGCTGATTTAGTGATGTTGAAACAAAACAAAAAACTCTTATGGTAAAATGTTGAAAACCATTTTCGGTTGGAATCCAAGAACACCCAATGTAGTGACTGCAGCGAAATGCTTCGCCTTTTTCCTCTGATAAACCACAATTTCTGTACAGTTAAAATCGAATGGCTTTTATTAGCGATAGAGAAACACAATCACTTTCAGCTTTGGGACTAAAAATGATGATCGCATGCATTGTCTAGTTTGTGTTGTAGGCACCATCGTGGTTTCAGAAACCTCCGGCTCATTATGCAATTGTTGATTGTGGAAGTTGATTTTGGATCGGCCAGACCTTGCCTACTTGTGACTAAATTCCAAAAAGTGAAACTCATTTTAATCCACAGATATTACTTAAAACGAAGTCTCCAAAGTCTGTGTTTTGAAGCCACGCCAAAAAAAGTGACGCTCGTGTGAGAGTTGTGCAATGCTCCCCCCATTGTTCGTGTCCCGAGCTTGTGGAAATTCCACATTCCGGTGGCAAGGGACTCTTTTAAACACACCAACCACCATTCATTTGCTTCCCACCAAGTGGTGTAACTTGAACAGGGAGTGTTAATTTAACAAGCAGATTTCTTTTTGTGACCAAAACGATTCGTAACATTTAACAACGTGGATTGCAGTCCCAACACCCGGTGTGCTTGAAGCGGTAATGCATTGGCACATTGTGACAACTTTATTCATTGGCTGTGTTAGGTGGAGGAGGGCATACGGCCACATATTTTGCTGACGCGGCGATCTAACCCATCAAACCGACTCGGAATCGGGTGGGGTTGGTTTTTTATTGAAGCTGCAAGGTTGCCGTGGTGCGCGCTGACGGTGATTGGAATTCGATCTTTTTGACATTGCGATGGAGAAGAACCTTTTGGTCTACCATCGTCGTCTGCGTTGTCCTCATCTCTCTCCCATCACTGATCCTGTTAACGGTGTAGCACTGTGTTCCCACAACTTAAAAACGGTGACGTTGCGCTACGGTTTGTGTCAAAAGATTGCTTTTTTTGTTATTTTCGTTTGCTCGGAGGGTTTTGTTGTTTGTAATTAATTACACCTGTGCTGTTTTAGAAATTCCACCCCATGACTGCTTACTTCTGTATGATAATAATACTCTTATATTTATATATGCAGTACATATTATATATACTGTACATAGCTTATGTATAATCTAACTGTGAATGAACAGCTGCACTGATTGAACCTGATTGGAAGTTGAAAACGTGTATATTATTATTATAATTGACATTTACTATAATAAGACCTACAGATGTGTAATCCTGTAAGGGTCTCATATTATAAATAATGTTTAAGTCTTATTCAGTTGGCTCCCTCTAATCCAGTAGTGTTTTGAATCGGAAGTCTCGCAGATCGGCATATTATTTTTCGGATCGGTGGTCGTCCCATTAGGAGGAAATGCATCGTCTGTGATTCGTTGGTTTCCTTTCCTAGCTAACTCGTGAAGGTGGCACCTGTAGCACGCGATTGCGTGCCGCTGTCATCATGTGGCTGTTTGTGACTTTTGCTATTCGTGCGTTTTTTTTTCTATTACTGTTGGTTGCATGTGCAGTTGGAACAGCCATGGTTTAATTCCTTTTTTATATTGAAAAATAAAGTTAAAGAGAAAAAAAAATACACACTGCCCTTTTGACCTAAGGATGAGGGTTTGACGTTAAGGTAGATCGCTATTAGAGCGAGTTTGCTATACACTGTGTGTGGCTTATATAGGAGGTGAGGGTTGTCATTCGGGGAGCGGTGGTGTTAGCGGTTAGCGCGCTGCGCAGTGAACCTGACGGGACCCGGGTTTGATTCCCGCTCACGGCCAACAACAGTGACAATTATCTGAACCAGTCCTGGGCCTCCCCTAGGTCGAGTCGGCCTCAAATGAGGACTGTACCTGGTGTGGTGTGTAAACATCGCCACTGGGCAGACAAAGGCGGTCGGGCGTGTTGTTGGCCACCCACCCCCTCGTGTACTGTGCAGGCCTTCATAGGTGCTCGCTAACAGCACTTGCCCCAACAGTCCCGGGGGATCTTTGTCTTTGTTTGGGCTCTCATACTCTGGTAGGAGTACGTGAGAATGTGTGTTTTAATCTGTAACTGCCAACATTTCTTTGGGGGAAAAAAAATGTAATACCGATTTGGGCTGCTGCCTTTACTAAATATAGTTTTATATCAGAACTATACAGCTAATATGTGCTTTTCGGCAAGTTCAATAATTGCCTTCCTTCAAAAAAAAATATTCTCACACACTGCTGTTCCTCATCAGTATGCAAAGCCATTGTAGATCTTGCCCAAGAGCAGCTATCGTCTTCTTCATATGACTGACGGTGCTGATGTAGAGCAACAGCTATAATTTTGCATTGAGGTGGTTGGGCTAGATGATTGCGTGAGGAGTAGTGGAGTGTGTCGTGGTATAAAGTACCCATTCTGAAATCTCCAATGTTTCTGCAGTGTACAGACGTTTCAGCTTACGTTGCTTCATACGGTTTTAGTGTCCGAATCATAGTTTGGTTTAATCGAGGAACCTTTTCACGATAATATCTGCTGAAAACGTGTGTCGTGCATTGTCGGTCAATCTCTTTAGATCACGTTCAGACCTAATAAAATACCTAAACCCTGGTCCACTCCACTTAACGAACGATTCTCATTTTAAAAAAAAGAAAATCTACAAAATTGAAGTTGGCTTTTGCTTTCATTTATATGGCCGAAAAGAATAAAAGCATGTAAGCAGACTGCCAAACCGGACAATGCAACACGGTCTTTTATTTCATTAATAGTATTATTATTATTATGCTTTTTAATCCAGAACGGCTTCGCTAAGACTCAATGCTTTTTCCAGAGGCTCCTGACTTTTCACAGTCGGCAGCAATGGTGTTGCTGCTGCTGCGTATAACCCCATTTGAGTAATTTGCAGGTATTTCTTCAGCAATGGGAGGTTTGGCCAATACCAATTACGTTGTATGTTTTTTTATAGCTATTTCCCGCACCTCCGATTTGCCACGGTTGGCTACGTACGGTGCAGAAGAAGGCACCCTTGCCACCCAATGGGTTTGTCGCGCTGTTCAAGCGACTCTTATTACACGTGGGTGGTGATGAGATAGACACCTGTAAAATTCAATTCGGAGGACCGGTAATTTTTCAATGTAGGGATGTTCTCCATGATATGGAAGTAACACCCATCTATCTTCTTGTGAATTGTGGTGAGTTTTGGTCATGTATTGGTATGGGCTTCTCACACACAAATATAATTATAAACGAATTGACCTTACAACCAAAACAAACAGTTTTTACTCCCAAAATGGATTATCGTATTTAAGGAGTTTAATGGTCTCAGCCCAGGGACCATTGTCTGAACACAAATTAGTCGGTGGCTTTTGCACTTAATGGAATCTAGGCAAGATCTAAAGGTTTAATATATCTGCAGATGAACACAGCGAAGCACTGTACACGTAAAATGATCGTCGTTTTGAGGTTGGGATAAGAGAGACTTCTGAAATCATTTCCCAATTTGACATTTTGAGACTCGTGTTTATAAAAGATTTCCATGATCAACAACTGCGTCCTTGCGTCACATTGTCATCGCAATTTTGATGTGAAATGGATGGTAATTTGTGAGGAACTCTACCCAGTTCGCAGGGCTTTAAGAAAGGGTCCATGTAGCTTTCACTGTGCTTGCCGCCAGGATGGTTTTCATGGAGTTGAACCTTCAAGTATACCACGGTCAAGGAAATGCCACTGAAGTCTTAAATGTGTCTGACAGTACATGCTAAAGACACCATTTAAATCATTGCTCTCAAGATTGCAGTTGTGTTCAGTCGCTGATGTAGTACAGGAGAGTGGTAAAATAATATCATAGAATTACGGCTTTTATTTTAAAAAAGCACCACATTTGCAGTCTTTGTTTTAAGCATTACAAATGGTAACAAAAACTTGTAAAGCTTGACCGAATGAACAACATTGATTATGGACTCGCTTGAAAATGTCCAAAGTGACCACGAGCAAGTATACAAATAAAAACTGATACAAATCATACATTGATTTCGAGGACTCATCCATCACCTGGCACGATCTATCCACCACGATCTATCCATCGCCGAATGAGGGCCTCCCCACGTTGGTCGCCGCTGCCGCGGTCTTTCACGGTCCAAAGAGACAATCACTGCTGCCCGTGAATTGATGTCCGTTGCTTCATCTCCGGTGATCATCCTCCCCGACATGTTTCCCTTCCTTTGGCCGCTGTTCTGTCACGGCCGTCATCTTCGAGGGATTGTCTCCCGTCCGAGTCCACTGAATTCTCTTCGTAGTCCATATGTTGATTAAAAGTTGCCATGTATGTTCCATGTGTTCCTTCTGCCTGTGTCATTACAAGCATGCGCCTTTTCGTATTTCTTTGCATACTTTTTAGTATTGTCAATGTTTCTGATCCATGTGGCCAGTTATATACACGGATTGGAACATTCTTATTTTGGCCTGTTTAGTCACCTTGTGTTGCTTTTCATTATGAAATGTACGTGCATGACTTTTATCAGTGCACTGCGGGATGATTGCCTTATGCTGTGTGGATGGTGGGGATTCCTTGACCATACCTCATTCTGGTCTGTGTGAGTTGAAGGTGGCGTGGATAGACGTGGGCATAGCACAGTGCAACAATTGCTTATGCTGCACTGCGCTCTGCTGCCCATAAAGCAACCCTCCAGAAGCCAATTGACGACGCCCCTTGTCACGGCCACCCATTCTCTGTGATGACCTCCGTCTCAACATTACTTGTTCACACATATTTTGCGCCGTGCAAGTGCATCGGCACGCCACGCGGTTTCACGGCGCACACGGATGGATGCATGACGCAGCGTGTGCGGGCAGCGAGCTCCATCTCCGTTTGAGTGATGCAGTCCGCCTTGAGGCGAGCTGTGCCTCCCAGGGATGAACGAAGACGGACGTGCTCTGACCCTCGTGGGTACCGACGCTGGCACCCAGCGCTTTGACCGGCGATGATTTGTAATGTTGAAGCCCCCACAATTCGGGCCCCTTGAGGCCCAGGGGACCACCTCTGCTGCATTGAGCGCCTCGCATTCGGCAGCACTTCGAAAGCACGTGGGGCCCCGGGGGTGGCAGCGATGTGTTGAAGAAAAAAAGGAGTTCTGGCAGAAGTCCTACAGATTCATCCATTTCTCGTATTTACTGCCTCTTACCATTCTCAACGGTGAACACATTGCCAAAGCTGTCACCGATGAGACGGGGAACCCCATGGCGATCTAGGGAATCGCAGCAGGGAGATCACGGCCCTACCGAACGCCGCATTAGCCGAGGCCACTGGTTTTAACCTGCACTGTTCGATAAATGAATCCGAATCTGTATTTAGGCTGGAGGAATACGATTAGCTATGAAGCTCTTTTTCACAGATGTCTAGAACCTGGCTGTACTCCCAAGTATGGATGGATGTTGCACTTCTTTCGCACCGTACATAGCCACCACTTCGCAAAATGGGCCCTGTTGGGGAGGCCCCTGTTCTGTGCCCGTGGTGTTTCCATTCCTCCTCGTCGAATTACGGCAAATTCCCACCAAGCATTAACAGGTCGGAATCACTAAAACACGATGACACCTCTTCAACCAAATTCCCGGCCCCTTATACACTGGCTGCCCTCTAACGTCCTTGAGCAATACCATTGCCGAGACGACTTGTGTAGCCTATGCCTTGCCAAGACATGTATGTACACGTATGTATGTTGAGCTTCTTTCGCACCGTACGGTAGCCAACCGTGCCAATCGGAGTCCAACTCTGGGTCATCTCGTCCATTCTCGACGGACGTGGACGGAGGTTTCGGGCTGACACATTTTTTTGTGATCCGAATAAAACGTTGAAGCGACCTTGTCCCCGGTGATGCACCACCTGATCGTCACCCCGCAACTTCCCCCACACTTTTTTGCTGTTGCTTATCGCGACAAAAAAAACCCCATCTCTTTCGATTCAGATGTAAAAAGAAACACGAATTCCAAATTGTGTTTTTAAGCGGCGGAAGGGAAATATTGCCTTTTTGATATTCGGATACCTGGAGGGGACCGGTGTTTTTAACTGCGGGTTGCTCCAAACATGCTCTCAGCAATCTGGTGATAAAATTAAATAAGTTCGCTATCTCTCCTACCCCACACGTAACAGGATACGTGCCATTCCGAAGACACTACCTTGTAAAACTTCACCAGTGGCTGAGAACACACTGAGGTCTGTCTGAACCAATAAAGTGTTATAGACAGCACTCGGAACAACCACACGTAAGCTGTCCTGACAACCCACTACATTGCCAGTACAATACATCATCCCTACATGACCCATACACTGTTGTGTGTGTGTGTGCGCGCAAATCCGTACTCGCGATCATGGAGCATATGAGCAGCGCAGTGTCTTGTGTCTGGGGTCTTATCCCAGTTAAAGATTCCACAGCAGGGCTGAACGAGTCTTATCCCAGTTAAAGATTCCACAGCAGGGCTGAACGAGTCTTATCCCAGTTAAAGATTCCACAGCAGGGCTGAATGAGTCTTATCCCAGTTAAATATTCCACAGTAGGGCTGAACGAGTCTTATCCCAGTTAAAGATTCCACAGTAGGGCTGAACGAGTCTTATCCCATATAAAGATTCCACAGCAGGGATGAACGAGTCTTATCCCAGTTAAAGATTCCACAGTAGGGCTGAACGAGTTGGTGGAAATATTTAACTACGATTTTTCTGCCATTGCGATTTGATTTGCGATTTAAAAAAATGTTTAAGTCAAGCTTCAGTTGAGTATTCACTGTGTAATAGATTTAAACCATGTGATGGAGCATTACCACGTGATACCATCAACAATATGAACTGCTCTATATATTCTAATGCAAGGATGATAACTTAAAAGATATGAGTGTTTTGCAAAAGCAAAACATTACAGTAAGATTTGGTACAGTACACAAAATTCAAAAACTAGTATCTTGCACTAAAGACGCATTACCTAAACTATCAACAGAAGGTGTATATCGGATTAATTGTTCATGTGGCAGCTGCTACATTGGGCAGACGGGACGTAACATCAGCGTAAGACTAGAAGAACATCAGAGAAATATTAAATTATCTCAAACACAACTGTCGGCAGTGGCAGAACATGCTTGTCAACAAGGACACTCAATTGATTTTGACAATGTTGCAGTGGTGTGTAAAACTAATTATTACTGGCAAAGACTAATTAGAGAATCCATTGAAATTGAGAGGAACAAGAATAACTTTAATCGCTCTGACAGCTACCGGCTTAGTGCGGCCTGGAAGCGTATTATTAAATAATACACATTACATTTTGATTTAAAGAATTACTAATCTACAACTCATTACTAATCATAACCAATGACTGATTACTAATCGATTATATAATTGCATTACACCCCCCCCCCTCCGCCTCTAATCACTGCACCTGATGAGTTAAGTGATGACGTCACCCTGCTGCCCTATATAAAACCGGGAGCAAGCGAGGGCTTTACCATTCTGGCGAATTGCCCGATGATGCTGGAAGTATTTACCAGCGAAACGTCGTACTCAAACTGTAAATGTGGATTAACTCTTCAACACACCGGTGGGCTGAAGTAGTGAATTATTTGTCTTTGTCAACGTGACACTTTTTTGCTGATTGGCCGTGTCGGGTGGTGGAGGGTTACGACACATTTATAAATAAACGCGATCTAACCCAAGAACCTTTATTATGATTAAAAGATATGAATTGCTTCGAACATAATCTTTGGTTCTTTCAGTAAAGTCACCAAAGATTATGGATTCCTGCAGTCACGAAATGCTTCAAATCAAGATTGCTTCCAACATGTATTTATTATATAAAAAAATATTGAAATGGAACAACCAAACATAGAACAATTGTTAAGTTAAATAAATAAAGTTATAATAAAACAATTGCAATAAGAAAGTAATAGGAATGCAAAAAAATCGCAGCCTTTGCGATTTGCTAATCGCGTTGTTTCAAATTGCGATTAATCGATTTGAAATCGATTCATCGTTCAGCCCTATTCCACAGCATCATTTTTGCTGTCAGCAATTGAGGATTCGCCTGGCGATGTCCCTCCAAGAGCGGGATGAGAATTTGTCGGGAGTCATCTCTCCACTGCCCTTCACATCGTCCCGTCCGTTCCCCCGTCGAAATGGAAGAGAAAGTGCGTCCTCACGTAAATTAAAAATTCTACACCGCGGTGCGGGAGATTCGGGAGTACAAACACCGCATGAGCAAAGACTTGTGCAAGAAGAAAAAGAGGAAGAAGAAGAAGAAAAATAAATCGCTGAGAAAGTGCGCGTGATCGGGCAGGCTAAGCCACACGGAGAGAGCACGGGAGAATGTGTTGACTTGCAGCTGCGCCAATCTCGTTCCCTACATGGCCATAGTTGCCACCCTACGGCACCGCGCGCCTTACACCTGCCGATAGCAGCGCAGGTGAAAGTGTTGTTGGCAAAGCGTTTCGTTTTGTTTGTGTCCTGCGGTGGTTGCCGACGCCGTCCTGGCTTAGACACAACTTGAATTGCGTCGGCGTGCTGCTCCCGTCTGCACCATGCGAAACCCCTCAGCCGCTCTTCCTTAAGTGTTCCAAAGCGATCTTGAGCGCTAAGAAAATACAGCGTCACCTCCTTACTGCATCTGCGATCGAAGGCTTTGTTGTCCTCTAGACAGTCTGGTCCCTTCACCTGATGAAGGCCACTTGTGTTGTGGCCGAAACGTCGTGAATTTTTATTATTATTTTTACGTATTTATTGTTGTTTTTTTTACGTGACTTTACCGAATAGAACCAAAGAGTATGGATCCTTGCAGTCACGAAAGCTTTAAATCTAGAATCTTTGTAAGCCTTTGTGACTCAAGGTGTTAAAAACAAAAATCGTCGTAGGTGCTTGTAGCAGCGGCTGTGACCGCTTGGGTAAAGTAAGTTCTGCCGGAGCCGATTAAGTAAACCATTGTGGGGTTTGCAAGTGGTAGCAGTTGGCGGCGGCCCTCTCTCGATAACGAATGGCCGCACGCGTAAATAATTGCGAGGAGCGTGCCTCTGAAGACTCCCTCCTCCCCCCTTGCTTTCATTGCCTTGGGCATGGGCCAAGTTCGTGAAGAATGTGTCTACAATGCAAGCCAGAGAGGGCAGGGTGTGTGCGGAGGATTCTTGGTATTTGGTGCCCCAAAAAAAAACAATTCCGTGACACTGTACGTGAAACGCGGGCTCTCCGCTCTGCTCCGTGTGATGCAGGATTCCGTTTCGGATGGCAGTCCCGAGCCTCGAGAAGGAGCAGCCCAGGACAAGCGAGAGAGTGAGAGAGAGAGTGAGAGAGAGAGTGAGAGAGAGTGAGAGAGAGAGTGAGAGAGAGAGTGAGAGAGAGAGAGTGAGAGAGAGTGAGAGAGAGTGAGAGAGAGAGTGAGAGAGAGTGAGAGAGAGAGTGAGAGAGAGAGAGTGAGAGAGAGTGAGAGAGAGAGAGTGAGAGAGAGAGAGAGTGAGAGGGAGAGAGTGAGAGAGAGTGAGAGAGAGAGTGAGAGAGAGAGTGAGAGAGAGAGTGAGATAGAGAGAGTGAGATAGAGAGTGAGAGAGAGAGTGAGAGAGAGAGTGAGAGAGTGAGAGAGATCTCAACCTGCAGAACCAAAGAGTTTGGCCCCGAGTGACTGTGTCCTTTGGGAGAGACCATGCCCAAGGCCTCTTCGGGGCCGTCCATAAATGACGTCACGCACCTAGGTGGTGGTGGTGGGGGGGGGTCAGACATTTGTGACGATTTGTGACGAGGGGGGGTGGGGGTTTGAAAAATGTGAGGTCACATCAAAATGCGCAACTTTAAATAAATATAGACAACACGTTCTACTTAGTTAAATAGACTTTTTTGTTATAAATGTTTTCTCCTACAACATCAGAGTGCAGCGGCACATTAAATACGCACTACAATGACAATAGTTTAAAGTGATTTGAAGCATGTTTTATTTTTTTTGGGGGGGGGGCGGGGCAGAGCTTTGTGACGTCATATTTGAGGGGGGTCTGACTTTTTGTGACGCCGTGTGACGAGGGGGAGGGTCAAAAATCGTCCAAAATCGCGTGACGTCATTTACGGACGGCCCCATATCGGCCTCCTATCACTCCAGCATGGTCCAGCGCTGATTAAAGAGGCCACTTCCTTCATGATGCTGAGAATTTAAAACTAAATTCAGCAGACGCTCTGTGCGCGTCAAGTTCCTTTGTTGCCGCTCGCTGGTTACTCTTGGAAAACACATTGTTTAAAATCATTGAGTTTATAAAGGTATTTTCTATATGTCTTGATTTGAAGCTTTCGTGGCTGCAGGAATCCATACTCTTTGGTTCTCTCGGTAAAGTCACGTGGGTAGAAGAAAAATAATTAAATTGAATAAAACAAATAATAATAATAGATCACGACGTTTCGATCGCAATGCAAGCGGTCGTCCTCAGGCGGACAAAAATATTCCAGCGAGTTCTACCGCTGAACCAACGAGTTGACCAGCGAGGTCCACCGCTGAACCAGCGAGGTTCCACCGCTGAACCAGCGAGTTGACCGGCGAGTTCTACTACTGAACCAGCGAGTTGACCAGCGAGTTCTACTACTGAACCAGCGAGTTCCACCACTGAACCAGCGAGTTCTACTACTGAACCAGCGAGTTCCACCGCTGAACCAGCGAGTTCCACCGCTGGTCAAGCGAGTTCTACTACTGGACCAGCGAGTTCCACCGCTGAACCAGCGAGTTCTACCGCTGGACCAGCGAGTTCCACCGCTGGACCAGCGAGTTCTACCACTGGACCAGCGAGTTCTACTGCTGGTCAAGCGAGTTCTACCACTGAACCAGCGAGTTCCACTACTGAACCAGCGAGTTCTACCACTGAACCAGCGAGTTCCACTACTGAACCAGCGAGTTCTACCACTGAACCAGCGAGTTCCACTACTGAACCAGCGAGTTCTACCACTGGACCAGCGAGTTCTACTGCTGGTCAAGCGAGTTCTACCACTGAACCAGCGAGTTCCACTACTGAACCAACGAGTTCTACCACTGGACCAGCGAGTTCTACCGCTGGACCAGCGAGTTCTACCGCTGAACCAGCGAGTTCTACTACTGGACCAGCGAGTCCTACCACTGGTCAAGCGAGTTCTACCACTGAACCAGCGAATTCTACTGCTGAACCAGCGAGTTCCACCGCTGAACCAACGAGTTCTACCGCTGAACCAACGAGTTATACCACTGAACGAGCGAGTTCTACTGCTGAACCAGCGAGTTTTACTGCTGGTCAAGCGAGTTTTACCGCTGAACCAGCGAGTTCCACCGCTGAACCAGCGAGTTCTACCACTGGTCCAGCGAGTTCCACCGCTGAACCAGCGAGTTCTACCGCTGGTCCAGCGAGTTCCACCGCTGAACCAGCGAGTTCTACTACTGGACCAGCGAGTTCTACCGCTGGTCCAGCGAGTTCCACCGCTGAACCAGCGAGTTCCACCACTGAACCAGCGAGTTCTACTACTGGACCAGCGAGTTCTACTACTGGACCAGCGAGTTCCACCGCTGAACCAGCGAGTTCCACCATTGAACCAGCGAGTTCTACTACTGGACCAACGAGTTCCACCACTGAACCAGCGAGTTCCACCATTGAACCAGCGAGTTCTACTACTGGACCAGCGAGTTCTACCGCTGGTCCAGCGAGTTCCACCGCTGAACCAGCGAGTTCCACCACTGAACCAGCGAGTTCTACTACTGGACCCGCGAGTTCTACTACTGGACCAGCGAGTTCCACCGCTGAACCAGCGAGTTCCACCATTGAACCAGCGAGTTCTACTACTGGACCAGCGAGTTCCACCACTGAACCAGCGAGTTCTACCGCTGAACCAGCAGGTTCCATTGCTGCGTAATTTTTTCCGCCTGAGGACGACCGCTTGTGTTGCGATCGAAACGTCGTGATATTTTTTTAAAAAATATTTTTCTACCTACGTGACTTTACCGAGAGAACCAAAGAGTATTTTATTGTTCTAGGTCACCATATGGATAAAACAAAAAAACAAATCGTAGTTATATTTTATATTGGCAGATTCATACGTGATCATTATTCACCAATGACTCTCGTGGATGATATAACTCCATACATTTATAAATGACCTCACGAATACCCCTTGACACATTGCCCCGCGCGGGACCACCCCCCAAGGAAGTGGGGTGGCCCCGCGCGGACCCCCCGAAGTGAATGGCGGCAGTGGGGCCACGCGGTTGCGAGCGGCGCGGCCTTCATCGCAAGGCTCGCAGGCCACTGGCGGCCTTCAGTGCGGCCCTGACTTGCGGCACCCCGACAATACACACCGAGTGAGAACACCCCACCCCATCATCATCATCATCATCGTCGTGCTGCTGTGAAAAACACCCAATCAGGGACGGGGCCAGGGGGGGGTGACACGGGGGTGACATTCTGCGTGTAAGTGTACGACACTCGGTCTGGCGGACTGCGTGCCAACCGCATTGTCAGAGTGTGTCGCCAAACCGATGGCGTCTACTAGTTCAACAGCCTGACTCTCTAATCATTCTTGATATTAACATTTGTTGAATGTCACCCCGGGCTGAAAATCCTGGCTCCGCCCCTGCACCCAATGGTTTCAAATGTGTGGCGACCACCCTCACTCTGGTGATGTCTTATCGGCGAAAGTGACTTCCTCTGGAAATAAGTGAAGATCATCGCGGTATACGTTCATTTACATCAATATTGAGGTTTCGGAGTCCCTGGCACTGGGTGAAATTCAATTGTATCCGCGATTCGGAGCGTGACGGTGGTCATTTATGAAGGCGTGGAGTGTTTTCCAAGACCCTGTTTTTTTTTATACAGCGGCCAACGAGAGCAGTGAGTGGGATAATCTTCAGATATTGCACCTCTAAATACTTTCGCTCCTACCCTATATATGTATTTCAATATGATTTATTAAAAAAAAATGTTTGGTATACATTATACCGTAGGCATGACTCATTTTCGCATTAAACCGAGTAACTTTTCAGGAGCTTGCTCAGCAGCAGTCCAAATGTGTAGCTGTATATTTTAATATCTCGTGGTTATTTCAGTGAGTTGAGGAAGCCATCGTGCCCATGTGCCTCTTCTCAGCTGCGACTAACAGCATCTGTACGCTCCACTTGGCTCCACAAAAACTCGCCACTCAAGAAATTACTCCCCATGATTTAGTTACGCCCTCCGTTGACTCTCACCAATCGCCTCTCATTTCTCTCCACGCAGCCACTCCAGCTTTCACGCAACCTGGCTCTTTCCCCCATCCTCGCTGCCACACAACCCCCGCAGGCTTCCTGATGAAATCCACTGTCACACTCTCTCTGTCGACCGCTCTCAGCCGTATTATTGGGTCTTTCGGGAGAGTCACGTCGACAGGTTCGAAGAAAATAAGAACAAACTAGGACGGTTGCGGCTCTGCGATCTTCCATTAACATGCTCATCTCTTATAATAGGGGGGTTTTCCCCTTTTTTTCTGGCAACAAAACAGCTGTGTTAAGATGTTAAAACACCAAACTGAAACCTTTTACAAGGAATGGTGTTACTGCATTAACTACAATGCTTGTGGTCGGAATGCAAACAAAAAACATCCTATGATAATGTGTGCATTGTCCTTGAAACTGATTGATCCACACAAAGGGACGGCTTTCTCTTGAGCCTCGACCCAATTGGTGCTCGACCAGATGACGCCAAAAGGCGTACAGCTCAAAGACAATGCACTATCAAAGTAATGAGGGCTTGGGGTGAGCATCTACATCATTAGACCCCTTTTGCCAGTACCAAAATATAATAAGTTTTTTCCCTTTTTTCTGGCAACAAAAACATTCTCTGATCATCTTGACTTAAAGGTTTCGTGACTGCAGGAATTCATAGTCTTTGGATCTTTCGGTAAAGTCACGTAGATAGAAGAAAAAGAAAAATAATATTTCCAAAATCATTAGCAAACACAAGATCCAGGTCTGATTCAACACAGTACGTAAAATTCGTGATCTGATCCCATCTGTGAAGGATGTGATCCCTGACATGCAATACCGCAATGTCTACAAACTAAGCTGTGTCTGCGGCAGTAGTTACATTGGGGAAACTAAGTGACATGTCTGAAACACGGTAGGACCAATACCTCAGCTGTGGCTGATCATTGTTTGAATGCTGTGGGCACACACGAAATTGATTTCTTCAAGACGAAGGTACTATGCAAACCCACTGCCTATCAACAAATATTTGTTCATGAAGCCATCCAGATATATAAACACGGACACAATTTCAACCGAGAAGATGGGTACAAACTGAGCAATCATTGGAAGGACGTTCTTCACCAGTTTAGGTCATAACTGGCTGTGATGCTTCCATCCTACCTGCCTATGTTAGCAGTTATTTCCGACTCTCTGATTTACATTACCTTGTTAAATGTCTTTACATTAACAGGCTAAATGTCTCACTGACATAGCTGCTGCTTCCCTTTTCCTCAATGTGGCGGTGGATCTCGTTTAATTGGCTGAATGTGTCTCATTAACACAGCCGCTGCTGCAGGAGCCATCTCACATTGACATTCAAATCTCTAATCTATTGCAATACAATGGCTTCTTCAGCCCCGTCACCGTGGGGTTACATTAACAGATTGGCATGCTAATCTCTAGCAATACAATGGCTTCTTTAGCACCGTAGTCGTGGGGTTACATTAACACATTGACATGCTAATCTCTAGCAATACAATGGCTTCTTCAGCACCTTAGTGGTGGGGTTACATTAACACATTGACATGCTAATCTCTAGCAATACAATGGCTTCTTCAGCACTGTAACCATGGGGTTACATTAACAGATTGACATGCTCATCTCTAACAATACAATGGCCGAAGTATACCTAGCTCTGCAATCTTATATTTACTCGCAAATTCCATCTCTAGCCCCGCCCACTTACCCTTGGGTTGTACCCATCTCAAACCTTTATAACCAATGGCTGCAGTAGCTCTCTCGCTACATTTATTCCTGCCTCAGCAGTCCGCCTGCTGTATTTTTTCACCTGAAGACGATTGCTTGTGTTGCGATCGAGACGTCGTGATTTTTATTTTTATTATATTTCTATCTACGTGACTTTACCGAAAGACCCAAGAATATGAATTCCTGCAGTCACGAACGCTTGAAGTCAAGGGAAAGGTGTGGGGATATTTCCTCCGTACATGTGACGATCTGGGGGGGGGGGGGGGGGGGGGGTGGGGGGCACTCATACACCAAACTGCGAATGCGGTGGGTGAATTGCAAGCCACCAGACGCACACCACCGATGGCTCCACACAATACAGCCGCGCGTGCTCTGGTGGAACAAGCGGACTTCACTCGGCTACCGCACCGGATGCCGTGGAGTGCCTTACACAATTACAAATGCAGCGTGTTGACTTTTTCAAAGGCCATGCGAAGGAAGAAGACTCGGTCTCTCTGTCCCATGCTTCTCCTCCACGTGTAGGGTGCCACGTTGGTGAGCTGTTAACTCAATCCCCTGGTGTGCAGGAGATCGTGGTTTCGATCCCGACCCTGAAGCCTGTATATTTGGAGTATGCGTGTCTCTCTCTCTCTCTCCCCGTGGTCGTGTGGATTTTTGTTCGGGTCCTCCGGTTTTGCCCTCTACATTTAGAAACGTGCGTTTAGAGTATTTGCCAGCTATAAATCTCCACGTGATAAGCCGCTTCGTTGAGCTTTCATTTGTGGCCAGGTCGCTTCTGAAATAGAGCCATATAGCTCAGTGGGCCTTACCTGGGAAAATAAAAAAAATAGTTTAGTTAAATGTTTAGTATATCTCTCACTCTTCTCAAACCATTTTCACCAGCTATCACTTGTTTTCACATCTTCAAATAAAGTGGCCCGAATTCCTTTTTTAAACGACATATTGTTCTTGCTCCAGTATACCCATAATCCTCATTTAAACGGAACATCCAATGGAACTGGTATTGGCCAAATATCCATTTGCTCGAAATAATTGTCTGCACATTACTCAATTGGGATTATGTACAGCAACGTCACCCTCCCCCCCACCACCAACTGCACAAACTGGCAGGACGGCACACGAATGGCTTGCACGTGTGACAGCTCCTACACCCGGCCGCCTTTGTCTTCCCCATGCTGATGTTTTCACACCGCAACATCTATACTCATTTAAGGCCGAGTCAAGGACCAGTTTAAATATTCGCTACTAATGTTGGTGGCTCAGAGCGGGAATCTAACTCGGGGAGCGATGGGTGCGTAGCGTCGCAGTGTTCAACGCAACACCCGTGGTAAATCCACTGCTGGATGAAGTCCTCCCTCCCAAGACACCCTCAAATTCTCGCGATCCAAAGCCCTTCTCGCCATCGCTCACGGCCCTGCAATGCACTAATCCATCACAGGCTGCGACATGAGCCGATTTCATCGCTCCATCTCTTCAGTGCACTGGCTCTCTCATCTGTTCCAATTCTTCTGGGTTTAAATTCCAGAGCATAACAACAACAACATTTTGGTTCTGTTTGAGGTTTTAGTTCCGGAAAGTGTACGGTTAAATCCTCTTATCCACGGTCTCCACCTCCCTACTGTTCACCCCGCACCTCCGATTAGCACAGTTGGTTGCGTACGGTGCAAAATAAGTTCAACATCCAGTACATATGTAGTGACTGGGATTGTCACTGTGTGGTGCCGGGCTGACAAAGCCACGGCGGATAATGTGTTGGCATTATGTGTAGCCACGTACTGGGCATAGTACCAGCCCTAGCGGGGCTTGGGTGAGCGCGGAGGCACCACGTGTAGTGTGCGGTGCGGGCTCCCGCTGAGGAGCGAGAGGGAGTGTCGGCCAGCCAGGGTTACGTTGGGGCATGATACGCTGGATGACCTGCCGACACGTGACCGGATGATATTGGAGGGGGGCCACCGGTGGACGGGGGCCACTGGGCGGTCACGTGGTATAAAAGAGCTCTCGGGGAGCCTTCGGGAAAGAGCTCGAGAGATCTAGAAGGTGGGCAGGGCGAGGGGCGGAGCCAGCCCCAGCCCAGGCCGATATAACGGGGGCCCCATGAGGGGCTCGGGGTTCTTCGGGTTGCTGGTGAAGAAGATCCACGTCGGGTTAAAGAAGCCTCTAGCCACGCGGTCCGGGACCCAGCTTGTGGTCCGGGCCGGGATAGCGAACTGTGTCTAGTTCTGCCGTAGCGTGGCTAGATGGGCACTCAACACCCCAGTGTAGATTGTGTTATGCTGTGTTGTGTTACTGGAATAAATAGTGTTGCTCCCAAGACAACGTCTGCGACTCAGTTGGACTCACTACACACATTTATACACGCCCTCTATTTCTATTTGTGTTCCTTTTTCTGATGCTCAGATATTTCCTGCCTTACCCAATCCCACCAAAGACAAAGATCAAGCCGTCTAGCCTTAGCATCCTACTGGGACCAAGTGCTGTTAGCGAGCACCTATTAAGGCCGCCACGGCGTACGAGAAGGTGGGTGGCAAACACCACACCCGGCCGCCTTTATCTCCCCAGCGGCGATGTTTGCACATCGCGCCAGGCTGCGTCGATCTCGGAGAAGCCCAGGACCGGTTCCGATATTCGTCGCCTGGTGTCGGTGGCCGTGAGCGGGAATCGAACTCGGGTGGCATTCCACACTGGGTGGTGGCCGGGTCCGGATCGCACCACCAGCGGGCACATTCAGCGTGCGCAGTGAAACAGCCTCCTCCGTGCGCCCTGCCCAGGCTAAAATTGGACGTCTCCACTCACAGCAATCTGGTGACCTCCACCTCCTAACGCGCGCGCGCATGCACAACCCCCAGAGAGGCCCTGGGGAGATGCTTTTCTGTTATTGTTGAAGCAGCGGTGTTGGCTGCTGCTGCTGCTGCTATCTTGTGCCCCACTGTTCCCTCTCGTGAAGCGGGACACAAGTGTGGATCGTGGCTGGCTGGCCTCGTGTCTGTGCACCCTGCGGGGTGTTCCAACCATTCCGTACGCCTCCCCTATCTCTCTCTCTCACTTGATGTTTCTTTTGAAGCCCTTCGATTGTATTATATCCTATCGTCTCTGTATCTCCTCGCTCGTAACGAAATTATATAATTTGGTGAGCCCGTAGTATTTCGTTGCTTTACACTTTGTAGCGTTCACCGTGTGCCCCATATGCACTTGCTTTGGTGATATTGTGCCTTTGTATCTGTTGTTGTTGTTGTGTGGGGAGCGGTGACGCAGTGGTTAGCGCACTGCACTCCAAAACCCGGCGACCCCGAACCAATTCCCGCTCACGACCACCAACACAATAGTAACGATTAATTGAACCGGGCCTGTGCCTCCCCTAGTTCGACTCAGCTTCAAATGAATACTTGGTACGGTGTGTATGCAGTACATTACCACTGGGGAGACAAAGGCGGTCGAGCGTGGTGCTGGTCACCCACCCCCTCGTGTACCGTACCGGGCCTCCGCTAACGTCACTTACCCTGAAGGCCGGTTGAGGCTACGAGCTGGGATCTTTGTCGTGGTTGTGTAACTTTCTTGTAAAACCAAATGTCATCGATTTTCGCTCATTCCATCTCTCCGCATTCTCCTCAACCTCCGCAGGAACCTCTCCCAAGTGTATCGCCTCCGGCGTCTCGGAGCCCCGAGGCGGCTCTGGTGTTCGCATCTCTTAATCCCGAGTCAAGCTTTAATCACGCTTCGCGTCGGACTGCGAACTCCGGGAGCATTCTTTTTCATTTCCCAGAGGCAAAGCTCCATAAATAATAAATATGTTAACGACAAGCGTGGATGCGCCCGAGACGGCAGAGTGAGGTGCGGAGCGGCGGCGTTCGTGCGCACGTCTTAGGGAGCTGCGTCTCAATCGCAGTGCGGTGTGTTGCGGCGGTGTTTGAGCGGTGGCTGCCGTGATGATTTTTTTTTTCCATGGGCTATGCTTTAACCCTCGTGCCGAGCAGCTCCCCCCCCCCCTACCTCCCCGATCTCTAGCCGTGCGATGCACAAACAAGCGACCGCCAGTGGCGTGGACGTGGAAGTTGCAAAGAAATGACTTAGCCAGTTACAATGTGCGCGTGTGTGCGTGTGTGCACTCTTGCCAGTGGTGAATCAAACGTCAGAAATGTGGACGGAATGACATCAGGGCTGCCGGAGGCGTGCCACGTGATGGTAACTGTGGCGAGCAGCACACTGGGATGGACTGCTTGCAACCCAGAGGTCGCCGGCTAGATTCGATCTCCAGGCGCGGCAGTGGAAACAATGGGGGCAATGTTCTGAAATCACTGCCTTCCCCCCCCACCCCAACCCCGCCTCCCTCCCACCACCTCTGTCCCAATCAGCTGCCGTGCCGTTTGCAGGCGGAAATCGGTGGCGCTGCATCCGCGACTGACATTCCACAGTGAACGATTTCCCGGTTCCCGCACTTTGAAAGCGGTTACCGGTTAGCATGGTTTTGTTTTGCTCCAGATGCATGTATCCGCTGCTGTTGTTGTTGAAGGTAGGAAGCAGTGCTGGAGCCGTAGGAGACCTCTGGCCACGTCCAATATATTTTCCAATCTACCGCAGCACAAAAGCATTGCAGGTCGCTTTTGCAATGTCTCACATCTCACGCTCATGCACGAAGCAAACTCGACCCACTGAGTAATACGCAAACCATCTTTAATTTTAGACATACAACTCTCACAGCGATGCATCAGCTTGCAGACTGCAATGCAATTTGAATTTTGAGAGCATCTTCGGTGCAGGCAACATCTCACGTTGTTTAATGTTTTATTTATAAGCAGAATCAGACGGTGAAAGATAGAGGAAGAGATGAAATAATGTCGCCTATTTAATCGCAGGGAGTTGGCAGCACAGATGGGCAAGGTCCCATCGGTGAGCTCCTCCGGCGGCGGGAAAGGCTGCGATGGCTGGGTCATGTAGACCGTATGCCCAGCCACCGCATGCCGAAACAGCTTTTGTTCGGCCGGATTGAGGGGGCTAAACGGGCGCGGCACGGGCTAGAGAAGAGATGGAGTGATGTGGTACAGGAGGACGTGGAGCTGAGTGGACTTACCGATGACTGGTACCAGCGGTGTCAAGATCGGCCTCTGTGGAGAAGGCTCGTGAAGGATGCTACTGGGCAGTTGGAGGTAGTCGCCCTCCAACAACAACGGTTGGCGGAGGAGCGACGCTCACAACAATAAGCGGAGCGCCGGGTGGCTAAAGCACAGCAAGAAGGCACAGTGGGGGGCACAGGTGGTGCATCAGTCAGTCATCTCAGTTATCTCAGTCAGTCGACCTGTGGCACCTGGGTCTGCCCCGTGACCTCCTGCCAGCGGGCGTTCAACACTTCACGTGGCCTCAAGGTGCACATGGCCTGGCACAAGCGTCGTGGTGACGTCACCGCCACTTAGTGGCGAATGGCGGTTGTTATGTGTCTGTGTTACACAAACTGTAACAACTACAGGGGCATCTCACTCCTCAGTGTGCCGGGAAAGGTCCTGGCAAGGATTATTCAACATCGCCTTGCCAGGCACGCTGAAGTGAGGCTTGCGGAGCCCCAATGCGGTTTCAGGAAAGGGCGGTCCTGCACAGATGCCATATTTTCTGTCCGTCTGCTACAGCATAGGTGTAGCAGACGGACCTGGTCAAGGCCTATGATACCATCAGTAGGCCTGGGCTCTGGGTTGTTCTTCGTGCTTTTGGAGTACCTGACCCTCTGCTCACGATCATTAAGGACCTTCATGATGGTGAGCGGGCCCGGGTACAACTACGTGGCCGGGAGTCAGAGCCATTCCCTTTACACCTTGGGGTGCGACAGGGATGTCCTCTGGTTCCCACATTATTTAACATCTATTTTAACCACGTAGTTCGTGAAGCCTTCAATAGCTGTACCGGGGGAATCTCCATATGGTACAGATATAATGGGAGGCTGATCGATGCCCGGGTGCGGTCAAGGGATGGCTCCCTATTGCTCAACCACGTTATGTATGCTGATGATTTGGTAATAGCTGCTCATTCAGAGGAGGAGCTGGAGACGCTGCTGCTGAGACTGGAGCGTGCCACTAAGAGATGGGGCCTTACCATCAGCCCCACCAAAACTAAGCACCTGCCTTGGTATTTTGTACCATCGGACACTCCACCCCCACAACTCCCAATCGGTGATGGGGCAGTTGTGGAGAGAGTGGAGAGTTTCCCATACCTGGGCAGTGTGCTTATGACTGGCTCCAGTTTAACAGCAGAGGTCTCACTCCGAATCAGTCGAGCGGCAATATCTTTTCATCGGTTGCGTAACGCTGTGTGGAAGCTACCTGGTCTGTCGCTCCGCACTAAGCTTCAGGTCTTCTCGGCCACGGTCATTCCCTCCCTTCTCTACGCTTGCGAAACGTGGACCCCCCTAATGGAACATCTTCGCCGGTTAGAAATATTTAGGCTGGCCTGCTTACGATCCATCCTGGATTTGACCAGACTGGATTGTGTGAGGAGCTCACAAATCCTTGAAAGATCTGGGCAAGGTCCCATCGGTGAGCTCCTCCGGCGGGGAAGGCTGCGATGGCTGGGTCATGTAGCCCGCATGCCCAGCCACCGCATGCCGAAACAGCTTTGTTCGGCCGGATCGAGGGGGGCTAAACGGGCGCGGCACGGGCTAGAGAAGAGATGGAGTGATGTGGTACAGGAGGACGTGGAGCTGAGTGGACTTGCCGATGACTGGTACCAGTGGTGTCAAGATCGGCCTTTGTGGAGAAGGCTCGTGAAGGATGCTACTGGGCAGTTGGATGTAGTCGCCCTCCAACAACAACGGTTGGCGGAGGAGCGACGCTCACAACAATAAGCGGAGCGCCGGGTGGCTAAAGCACAGCAAGAAGGCACAGTGGGGGGCACAGGTGGTGCATCAGTCAGTCATCTCAGTTATCTCAGTCAGTCGACCTGTGGCACCTGGGTCTGCCCCGTGACCTCCTGCCAGCGGGCGTTCAACACTTCACGTGGCCTCAAGGTGCACATGGCCTGGCACAAGCGTCGTGGTGACGTCACCGCCACTTAGTGGCGAATGGCGGTTGTTATGTGTCTGTGTTACACAAACTGTAACAACTACAGGGGCATCTCACTCCTCAGTGTGCCAGGAAAGGTCCTGGCAAGGATTATTCAACATCGCCTTGCCAGGCACGCTGAAGTGAGGCTTGCGGAGCCCCAATGCGGTTTCAGGAAAGGGCGGTCCTGCACAGATGCCATATTTTCTGTCCGTCTGCTACAGCATAGGTGTAGCAGACGGACCTGGTCAAGGCCTATGATACCATCAGTAGGCCTGGGCTCTGGGTTGTTCTTCGTGCTTTTGGAGTACCTGACCCTCTGCTCACGATCATTAAGGACCTTCATGATGGTGAGCGGGCCCGGGTACAACTACGTGGCCGGGAGTCAGAGCCATTCCCTTTACACCTTGGGGTGCGACAGGGATGTCCTCTGGTTCCCACATTATTTAACATCTATTTTAACCACGTAGTTCGTGAAGCCTTCAATAGCTGTACCGGGGGAATCTCCATATGGTACAGATATAATGGGAGGCTGATCGATGCCCGGGTGCGGTCAAGGGATGGCTCCCTATTGCTCAACCACGTTATGTATGCTGATGATTTGGTAATAGCTGCTCATTCAGAGGAGGAGCTGGAGACGCTGCTGCTGAGACTGGAGCGTGCCACTAAGAGATGGGGCCTTACCAGCAGCCCCACCAAAACTAAGCACCTGCCTTGGTATTTTGTACCATCGGACACTCCACCCCCACAACTCCCAATCGGTGATGGGGCAGTTGTGGAGAGAGTGGAGAGTTTCCCATACCTGGGCAGTGTGCTTATGACTGGCTCCAGTTTAACAGCAGAGGTCTCACTCCGAATCAGTCGAGCGGCAATATCTTTTCATCGGTTGCGTAACGCTGTGTGGAAGCTACCTGGTCTGTCGCTCCGCACTAAGCTTCAGGTCTTCTCGGCCACGGTCATTCCCTCCCTTCTCTACGCTTGCGAAACGTGGACCCCCCTAATGGAACATCTTCGCCGGTTAGAAATATTTAGGCTGGCCTGCTTACGATCCATCCTGGGTTTGACCAGACTGGATTGTGTGAGGAGCTCACAAATCCTTGAAAGATCTGGGCAAGGTCCCATCGGTGAGCTCCTCCGGCGGGGAAGGCTGCGATGGCTGGGTCATGTAGCCCGCATGCCCAGCCACCGCATGCCGAAACAGCTTTGTTCAGCCGGATCGAGGGGGCTAAACGGGCGCGGCACGGGCTAGAGAAGAGATGGAGTGATGTGGTACAGGAGGACGTGGAGCTGAGTGGACTTGCCGATGACTGGTACCAGTGGTGTCAAGATCGGCCTTTGTGGAGAAGGCTCGTGAAGGATGCTACTGGGCAGTTGGATGTAGTCGCCCTCCAACAACAACGGTTGGCGGAGGAGCGACGCTCACAACAATAAGCGGAGCGCCGGGTGGCTAAAGCACAGCAAGAAGGCACAGTGGGGGGCACAGGTGGTGCATCAGCCAGTCATCTCAGTCAGTCGACCCGTGGCACCTGGGTCTGCCCCGTGACCTGCCAGCGGGAGTTCGACACTTCACGTGGCCTCAGGGTGCACATGGCCTGGCACAAGTGTCGTGGTGACGTCACCGCCACTTAGTGGCGAATGGCGGTTGTTGTTGTCTGTGTGTGTGTGTCTGTGTGTGTGTCTGTGTGTCTGTGTGTGTGTGTCTGTGTATGTGTGTGTCTGTGTGTGTCTGTGTGTGTGTGTCTGTGTGTGTCTGTCTGTGTGTGTGGGGAGCGGTGGTGTAGCGGTTAGCGCGCTGCGCTATGAACATGGCGACCCGGGTTCGATTCCCGCTCACGGCCAACATCAGTGACGATTATCTGAACCGGTCCCGGGCCTCCCCTAGGTCGACTCAGCCTCAAATGAGTACCTGGTGCGGTGTGCAAACATTGCCACTAGGGAGACAAAGGCGGTCGGGCGTGGTGCTGGCCACCCACCCCCTCGTATACCGTTCCGGCCTTCATAGGTGCTCGCTAACAGCACTTGCCCCTACAGTCTGTTAAGGCTATATGGGGGATCTTTATCTTTGTTTTGTGTGTCTGTGTGTGTGTGTCTGTGTGTCTGTGTGTGTCTGTGTGTGTGTGTGTCTGTGTGTGTGTGTCTGTGTGTGTGTCTGTGTGTGTGTGTGTGTCTGTGTGTGTGTGTGTCTGTCTGTGTGTGTGTATGTGTGTGTGTTTGTCTGTGTGTGTCTGTGTGTGTGTGTATGTGTGTGTGTATGTGTGTGTGTCTGTGTGTGTGTGTGTGTCTGTGTGTGTCTGTGTGTCTGTGTGTGTCTGTGTGTGTATGTGTGTGTATGTGTGTGTGTGTCTGTGTGTGTATGTCTGTGTGTGTGTGTGTAATTGTGGGTACACATTGCCCCCATTCCGACAGGGACTCTAGGTAAATGAAAATAAAACAGCTGTTTTCTATTAATGTTACTTTATTATTTATTTACTATACAATATTTCTTACAGCATTAAATGCAAATGTACAATGTATCTTATTTGTAAGTTTAACAATGCTTCTCTTTTTTGTTGAACCGTAACACATGTTGTAACACTGACCGCGTGCGCATTTAAATCGCGTTACACTATTGTGTTCCGACCTACGGACCGTTCGACTTACGAACAAGTCTCAGGAACGCAACCCGTTCGTAAGTCGAAGACTGCCCTACAGCATTAACGATTGCAACGTGTAACATACACACACTGCATTCGCCCACCTCTCTAAGAGAGAGAGGGAGAACGACGCAGAAGCGCGAGATAGCACAGACAAGCGGAAATCTCTGCCCCAGCACTGGCGTCCTCCGTATACTAAGGTGGTATTGACCAACTGATGAGTATTCTTGGTTCTTTCGGTAAAGTCGCCACGTAGAAGGGAAACAATAAAATAATAAAAATATAAAACAATACAATTCTCACGGCGTTTCGACTGCAACACGAGCAATCATCATCAGGTGTGAAAACCACAATCAAGAAAATTTGAAAAAAGTGGCGGTTTTGTTTTTACGTTAGCACCACGGAGAGCGATTTTAAAAAACCCGCCCCCCCCCCAGAAAAAAATCTAAATTTGAAAACCCATTTCCCGCCTAAAATATTAAAAAATTAACTAACACATAGGATGGATTTTTTTTTTATTTTTTTAACAACAATGTCTAATAGTGTATTGAATTACATTGCTCTGTTTTTTCTGTTTTACCTTTTCTTGTTTCATTGTATGTAATGGCAGAGTTTAGGGATTAATAAAGTACAACCATAACCACAATCATATAAACACAAATCTATTTTATAGCAATATATTGGGGGGGACATTTTGAGCATATTTGAATATTGGGGGGGGGGGGACGGGATGTGTTACCCCCCCCTATATTATAATTACGGCCTTGCCATACAGACTTAACAGGTGAAGGTTCGCCTTCTTGCTGTATCGCCTTCTCGCGAGCCAGGGTGTCTGGCTCCTCGAGTCTCACAACATTTGTGTGCGGCAATCCACCAACCATCGCTGGCTGCCTCCAACAGCGCTGGAGATTACAGCCAACCGCGTGCATAGCCACCACCGCCCCTGCTACGTGGGGGCAAATGCAGGAGTGATTTGGCTTAGAGGTACAGAAATAAATGTTGTAATATACATTTCATTTGTTACATTTTTTGAAAATGTATTCTGCATCTGAGTGTCCAGCAGGTGGCAGGAGACTACCAGCCGAGTGTAAGCATGGGGGTGGGCAGGAGCAGGGCTCACGTTCGTGCGTGGCGTCGTGCTAATGCTTTGACCTGTTTACAGCCTTCAACTGGCTGCTGACCATAATTGTACGGTGGGGACAGATCCATCGGCGGGACGATCGCAGATCAGCACCCTGTTGCTGGGCTGCACGTACGCATGTTGAACCTCTTTCGCACCGTACGTAGCCAAGGGGGCGTCCATAAATGACGTCACGCGATTTTTGACGATTTTTGACCCCACCCCCCTCTCGTAACACGGCGTCACAAAAATTCGGACCCCCACCCTCAAATATGACGTCACAAATCTCTGTCCACCCCCCCCCCCCTCCAAAAAAATAAAACATGCTTCAAATCGCTTTAAACTATTGTCACTGTAGTGCGTATTTAATGCGGCGCTGCACTCTGATGTTGTAGAAGAAAACATGCATTATTATATGTATTATTATATGCTAATTCCTTTGTCAAGGCGCTTGGTGTTTTTCTTCTAACACAGCTTAAAGGTCGTGATCTAAGCGTGGCTTCTCCCACTCCAGCGCTGTTCTCCAGACAGTCTCGTCCCTTCACCTGATGAAGGCCGCTTGTGTTGTGGCCGAAACGTCGTGATTTTTTGTTATTTTATTTTCACCTACGTGACTTTACCCAATAGAACCAAAGAGTATGGATCCTAGCAGTCACGAAAGCTTTAAATCTAGAATGTATTAAAAAGTCTATTTAATTAAGCAGAACGTGTTGTCTATATTTATTTAAAGTTGCGCATTTTGACGTGACGTCACATTTCTCACCCCCCCCCCACACCCCTCGTCACGCATCGTCACAAATGTCTGACCCCGCCCCCCACTCCCCCTAGGTGCGTGACGTCATTTATGGACGCCCCCCCCAAACCGTGCTAATCGGAGGTGCGGTGGAAGGACAAAAGGGGTTGGCTACATACGGTGCGAAAGAAGTTCAGCATATTGCAGTCTATCACCAAAGACGAACTTGCCAACAGCGGATCCATGCACACACACACTCTGTTATTCGTATACCGATGTTACCAATCGCGGCCTGGAAATGTGAGCATCCACACGGGTAAGAACGGGGTCCGCAACACACATTGACGAGTATGAAAAATCATGAGGCCTCCTTTTTTGCCAGTAGCAAAATGTAATAATAGGTGTTTTACCATTTTTTTTCTTGGCAACAAAACCGAAACCTTTTTTTTTTACGAGGAATCATGTTCACATTAACCACAATACCTGCGGCCAGAATGCGCCACCTGAGACGAGGCTCTAAAGAAAGCCGTCTCTGGTGTGGACCAATCAATTTCAAGGACAATGCCACATACATTATCAGAGCGTGTTTTTTTGTTGTTGTTTGCGTTCTGTCCGCAGGTATCGCGGTTAATGTGAACACGATTCCTCGTAAAAAAAAAGGTTTCGGTTTTGTTGCCAGAAAAAAAATGGTAAACCACCTATTATTATCTTCTTTGGTTCTTTCGGTAAAGTCACGTAGAATGAGAATAAAATAATAAATTGATAAAATAAAATAACACAATAATATTCTCATTCTACGTGACTTTACCGAAAGAACCAAAGAAGATGAATCATTGCAATCACGAAAGCTTTAAATCGAGACACCTATTATTACTATCATCACAAGTATGAAGAACTCAAAATAGGTTTTACCCTTTCCGTCAATGAAACAGCTGTGTTGAGATTGTTCAAACACCAAACAGAAACCTTTTGCAAACGAAATCAAACTCCCGCTTTTACAAAACGTCGCTGGGCAGCGGTTCTCGTGGGCGCCACAGCGCCACCCGTGGTCACCTCGTGGCGCGTGCGAAGCTCAGCAGGCGTCCGTCTCTTTTGTTGTGGAGCAGCGACATCGTCATTCTCGGAGTCTGCATCAAGTCGCAACCGCATTCACGTTAACCCGTTCCCGCTCCGAGACGCTCGCAATTTGCTTGCACAGGGTGGGTGGTGTCTCTTTCACCGCTGAATCTCGGAGCGCGTAAGCGGTTCAGCATGAATTTTATTTAGAGAGGCGTAGTGCCGTTGTTGTTTTTTTAAAAAGACATTGTAACTCACCGCAGAGAACCGTAGCGACACGACAGCTGGCGGGCGCCAAACTGTGCCACGTGCCCTCCCGCGTGGCCTTGTGGGAGCCTCGGTACGTCTTCTGACTTTATCGGTAGTATAAAAGTTTATTTATTTTGTTTTTCTTCCAATTACATTCAGATGACGTACATGCACGCCTGCCCACTCATCTCATTATCATCATCGTTAATACCAAAGATATGTAAAGTTAATGTAATTTTTATTTGTTATACAGTAAAACCTTGAATTGCGAGCATAATTCGTTCCAGAAACGTGCTTGTAATCCAAAGCACTTGTATATCAAAGCACTTGTATATCAAAGCACTCGTATATCAAAGCACTCGTGTATCAGTTGTGATCACGTGACGCTCGGCAGACAAATCGTATACGTACTACTCGTATTGCAAGACATTCGCTCGTTTATCAAATTAATATTTATTTAACATTTTTGCTCGTTTTGCAAAACACTCGCAGACCAAGTTACTCGCAATCCAAGGTTTTGCTGTACTGCTATTGTGTAATGTACTATATTTTATTGTACCGTATTCTTAGTTAATAAACAGGCAACTTAGTTGGCAGTCTGACCGTGGCTGGGGTTCACCGAACTTTACTAACCCCGGATTTGCCTTCCGCGGCCTTTTCCAGGAACCTAAATCCCCCCGCGGTGAGCGAGGGATTGCTGTTGAGTGACGGTACGAGACATGGGACGGGGGGGAGGACGAGGAGGAGTTGCTTCCAGCACAGATCGACTCTCATCGTGGCCCAGAGACGCGTGGTGCGATTGAAAACTGCCACCGTGCTGGGCACGAAGATCCACGTGGTCACGAGGGCAAGGCCTCTAATGCGCTGCTCATCGGGAATAACGCCGGTTGCGGCAGAGTCCACGTACAGTCTGTTCCCCTATAACGTCGCGCGTTTTTTTTTCACAACGCGAATTGGATATAACGCGATGACGGGCGCTTGTGTTGCGCCCGAAACGTCGCGATTTATTTTCTTTTTCTACCTACGTGATGACTTTACCGAAAGAACCAAAGAGTATGGATTCCTGCAGTCACGAACGCTACAAATCAAGGTTGAGTGAACGGAATTGAATTTCGCGAGTAGGAATAAGCGGTCGTACGGCAGCCTCGGCGAAGCATCAAACAAGGCGGGATGCTGCTGGATGCTTCTAGGTGCTGCCCGGTTTGTGTTCAGCCTGCGTACGCATCTCACGTGTGATCTGTGATTTTTATCCTATCTCCACATATATATAAAAGGCAAAGTTGTGAATGTGTCTGTTCAAAATGTTTAGCGTACTTCCCGACATGCAACAAACTTGAGATTTGCCATGTGGGTACTTTCCAGACTGTACACCAGGAAAAAAATATGAAAATACACTTTTGGGATTTATTGGGGGGGGGGAGCTCAATAATGCATTTATGTTTTGCACGGCAGTGAAATGTGACGTCAAATCTGTCACGTGACCTGCCCATGTGGAAGCGTAACGCATTGTAGTGTAGTGGTTAGCGCGCTGTGTATGTGTGTCTGTTTGTGTGTCTGTGTGTGTCTGTGTGCAAGCGTAACGATTGTAGTGTAGCGGTTAGCGCGCTGCGCTACAAACCCGGCGACCCGAGTTCGATTCCCGCTCACGGCCACCGCCGGTGACGATTATTTTAACCGGTCCTGGGCATCCCCTAGGTCGACTCAGCCTCAAACCACTAACTGCCGTGGTGTGTGAACATCGCCACTGGGGAGACAAAGGCGGCCGGGCGTGGTGAATCCAAGTCCCGGGCGAAGCCGGGTAGTTACCGCTAGTACTGTATATCATTTATTACCCGATTCTTCCACAACGCGGTGTTCTTCAGGAAGGCAACTACCGCGTCATAGGAGAACAGACAGCATTGTTGACGTCACGCCACGTTGCGGCGCGCGCCACCACGCGGCAGTCGCTCACTTTAGCGGAGAGGGAACGACTCAGAGGCACGAGGAGGAACCACAGCCGGAGCGGGAAGGCAGCAGCCACGCAATGAGCCGGCGGCGACAATTGTCCCAAGCTCTGTGGTCCACTGATATATGAAGGTTGTTAGTGACCAAATTAACGAGTGTTCACATGTCGGAAGAAACCAGGGCACCCGGAGAAAACCCACACGTGCAAGGGGAGAACACTCTATCCCATGGAGACGGAACGGGTAGAGTCACCATTGTTGCTCTGCTGCCATCTCCCGGCAGAGCCGGGGTACAGGGACATCCTCGACGGCCGCGTTGACGGGCGTCATGCAACATCCGTGTGCGGTGGTTCACCAACCCTCGCTGCTGCTGCTGCTGCCTCCACAGTGCTGTGTCACAGGCAGCCACGTGCAGCGGCATAGCCACCACCGACACCACCATCACCGCCACCACCGCCACCGCCTCCACTGCCGCCACCACCACCACCACCACCACCGCCACCACCACCACCACCACCACCGCAACCACCACCACCGCCACCACCGCCACCACCACCACCGTCGCCACCACCGCCACCACCACCGCCACCACCACCACCACCACCGCCACCACCACCACCACCACCACCGCCACCACCACCACCGCCACCACCACCGCCACCACCACCACCGCCACCACCACCACCGCCACCACCACCGCCACCACCACCACCGCCGCCACCACCGCCACCACCACCGCCACCACCACCACCGCCGCCACCACCACCGCCGCCACCACCGCCACCACCACCGCCACCACCACCACCGCCGCCACCGCCACCGCCGCCACTACCGCCACCACCGCCACCGCCACCACCACCACCGCCACCACCACCGCCACCACCACCACCGCCGCCACCACCGCCACCACCACCGCCACCACCACCACCGCCGCCACCACCACCGCCGCCACCACCGCCACCACCACCGCCACCACCACCACCGCCGCCACCGCCACCGCCGCCACTACCGCCACCACCGCCACCACCGCCGTTGCTGCCTGGCAGAGCCCTCAGTCGCACGCATTTGGCGCAAGATCCCCTTGGGTCATCCGGGGGGGAGGGGGCGCTCTGTAAAATCCCCGACGATTCCTCGCGGGGGGGAAAAAGAAAAAAACCTCGTGCGGCTCTTGGGGGTGTGGGGCATGCGATAGGATTCGTGCAGAAACCTCCACTGGCAAGCGACCAGTTGGGGCGAGCGAGACCTGCGGCGGCCGCGCTCCCAATGCCGTGCCACTGCCGGTCGGCCTCACGCCGACGGCTGCCCAGCACGAGGGCAGTGGCAGTGCATCAGCCGTGGAAGGGGAGAACAGCAGCGGCTGCGACGTTTCATGTGTACCGACTGAATATAGTGACCACGTTTACTTACCGACTAACTGTGCACCCTAGCAGAGACCTCTCACGGCAAACCACATTTCGCTGTCGTTCAGGTCGGCGTCGAGAAAACTTCACGGAATTCTATGTCCATGAAGCATCTTTCAATTCATTCAATTCCATATTTTTCTACGTAAGAATATCAATAGCATTAATACATGCTCTTCGAGAGCTACGGTTGCTACTTGTGCAATAGAATATTTAAAAAAACAACAACAACAACAACGCACCACGCAACGATGCCGTGCTGTACTATATACATCACCGTAACATGCCGCTGTTAGCGTTCCCCACGACGGCGCCCGTGATTGTTCGGCGTCGTGCACCGGAGTCGTGAGTCGGTCCGCGGTGAAAGTCGAGCGGCGACGGAGGTGGCAGATCTCTGGCGGGCGGGCGGGCGGGCGGGCCGGCAGACAGGCGCTCGCTCACACGTACGGGCAGGCGCTCGCTCACACGTACGCGCTCTTGGGGTGGTGGAGCCCGCGAACTCCGCTGCTGCTCACGGACGAGCGGTCGGAGCCCGGCACGCCGGAGATGCCGGCGCTCCTCCCTGCGGCGCGCGTGCCCCTGGCGGAGCGCCCAGGCGGCGGCGGCGGCGGCCCCTCCACGACGCGCAGGCCCGCGCGGCCGTCGCCGCACGTCCTGCAGAGCGCACGGCGCCACGGGGCGTCAGCGTGCCGGTCGGGGTTTGCGCGAACGACGAAAGCCGGCGGATCGCTCCGATTTACCAACGAGTCATTTTGCACCGACGAGGGTGGGCGCCGTTCACGAAGCGTCCCCATGGCGCCAAGCACGAAAGAGGAACGGCATCCAAGCGACCGGGTGGCAGATTAAGAGGGCCAAGAGGAACACAACGAATTCGGATGAACACTTTTAAAACTTTTATTTTATTTTTATCATGTTTTATTTTTATTATTTTATTGTTTCCCTTCTGCGTGACTTTGCCGAAAGGACCAAGAGGATGAATCCCTGCAGTCACGAAAGCTTTAAATCGAATTTTTTTTAAACTGATTTAAAGCTTTCGTGACCGCAGCGATTCATATTCTTGGTTCTTTCGGTAAAGTCACCACCACGTAGAAGGGAAACAATAACATAAAATAAAATATAAAACAATAAAATGCTCACGACGTTTCGACTGCCACCCGGTCGCTTGGATACCGTTCTTCTTTCGTGCGTGGCACCATGGGGACGTTTCGTGAACGGCGCCCGACCTTGTAGGTGCAAATGACTCGTTGATAAATCGGAGCGATCCGCTGATTACTTGTGTCGCAGTCGAAACGTCGTGAGAATTTTGTTGTTTTATCTTTTTATTATTTTAGTGTTTCCCTTCTACATGGTGGTGACTTTTCCGAAAGAACCAAGAGTATTTTAAAACTGGTTCGGTTGAAAGGTGTCACTGCTCTCCGACAGGAAGCCAGACCAAATCAAGTAGGAGCCAGACCACCACAGCTCTCCTGGACTACCGAGTGGAGGGGGGGGGATCACCAGGGGGAGTTCCACTCCCAGTGGGGGTCACACCACAGTAGACATCCAATCACCCCCCCACCCCCCACCCCTAGAAGGCATCTAAGATCAAAGTACGCATAGAAGAGCACAATCGGCAGATCTTAATGAAGGAACCCTGCCAGGATTGAATTCCCTCCTGAATACAAAGTGCAACAAGCCCTCACAAAGGCCTTAAATACGAGCCACGTGATCGTGCATTGCACTCGACTAGACACAGCCAAGAGCCAGTGCAGAAAAGCACGACCACGGTTCGGCTCATTAGGCTCAGCGCTGTGAGCCATGCGGCGCAAGTCGAGACCGCCGCGGTTCCCTGGGTTGGAGGGCGTTGACTCAGCCCGTCATCCCGCCGTCCAGAGTCGATTAATAAACGCGTGCCACTTCGTGGGGGTGAGACGACAGTGGTTGTCCTCCTGTCGATCGCCCCCAAACACGCCCGCTGATGGCGAACGCGGGAATTCCCTGTCCGCCGGGGAGCTCGGGAGTCGTGAACAAACGGAACGCCGCGAGCGCTCAACCTCGACGCTCGCGTAGGGCCGCGAGCCCCCTGCAGATCGACGGACAATGCCCCCCAATTGAAGCTTGTGCGCTGGGGGGGGTGGGGGGTGGGGGGGGTGACTGCGCGCGACTCTCACTGGAAGACGCGAGGGGTCGTGTGGTAGGGCTGCGCCGTGGAGGATTCCCGCTGTTGCCTGCACGCGGCACATAGGAGGAGGCCACCGCCCAGCAGCACGAGGCACGAACCGGCCCACCCGACGTAGAGACCAGAGCCGTACTCATACCTGCGGACACACAGACAGAGATCCAGCCCCACCACGTGTAGCCTGTAACAGGCTGTTGGGGGCAAGCGCCGTTAGCGAGGAGCACCTACGAAGGTCGGCACGGTACACGAGGGGGTGGGTGGCCAGACCCACGCCCGGCCGCCTTTGTCTCCCTAGTGGGTACTCATTTGAGGCCGAGTCCACCTATGGGAGGCCGAAGGACCGTTTCAGATAATTTTCGCTGGTGTTGGCCCCGAGAGGGAATTGAACTCAGGTTACCGCTCCCCACCTGCGGATAGACACACAGGGACCCACCTCACCACACGTCCAGGGCGACCACCTTCACCGGCGCATCGTGACCCCAACGAAATTTAGGGATGTGGAATCTCCGAGGCCGGCTCAGGGATGTAAACGCGAGATGGAGCACCAGTCTCCGCGCGCTAATTTGAGCGGTAAATCACTTTGAATTGTGTTGATTTTTTAGTAACAGAATCACCGGTGCACCCTGGGAATCACAGGGAGAAAGGCAAGCCAGGGAACCTAGGCTGGCTTGTTGTTGGAGGCTGATTTTTTTTCATGACGTGGTGAAGCCTTAAACGACAAAGAGGAAAGGCTACGGCTGTTGATGCGTTAATAAACGAAACCTCCGTTCGCAAATATTGCGAACAAGCCCAAATGGCAGCAGCCTAAGGATAGATTGGTGTACGTGAAGGGAATGTACCAAACGCTAGGGCCGCTTACCCCAGCAGCCTGCGTGTGCTATACGGGGAGATGTTTGTATATTTATATACCAGTTCAGTTCAGTTTATTTTGGTATAGCTCTGTGAGCCATTCGGCTCTTGAATCGGGTGCAACCACAACAAACAAACAAAAAAAACACGAACAAGAAAAACATCTTTTAAAAAAACACCACCTTTCATCAAGGGTCTCAAAGGTGCTGCACTAAACCGAGCGGCAGGCACTCGGCTTAACGATAACTTATGAAACGAAACAATATGACACGGAGGGAGAAAGCATTCCAGAGGTCGTGGATTCGATCCAGACCCTGACGCCTGCTCTATATTTGGACTTTGCCTGTTCTCCCCGTGGTTGCGTAGATTTTTCTGTGGGTCCTCTTGGTTTTACCTCCACATTTTGAATCGACATCACGCGTTTAAGGCATTTGGTTGCTGTAAATTTCCACATGCTGATAAGCCACTTCGTTGAGCGATAATTTGTGGCCAGGTCGCAGCTGAAAAAGAGCTACATTGCTCCATGGGCGTTACCTGGTAAAATACATGTATTGTTTTATTATTACACGCTTTATTTTAACTCACTGTCTGTTATATTCTTGGCTCTTTCGGTAAAGTCACGTAGAAGGGAAACAATAAAATAATAAAAATATAAAACAATAAAATTCTCACGACGTTTCGACTGCAAAACAAGCAATCATTTTTTTTTTCAAATTTTCTTGCTGTGGCTTTCACACCTGATGATGATTGCTTGTGTTGCAGTCGAAACGTCGTGAGAATTTTATTCTTTTATATGTTTATTATTTTATTGTTTCCCTTCTACTTGGTGACTTTACCGAAAGAACCAAGAATATGAATCCTTGCAGTCACGAAAGCTTTAAATCAAAATTTCACTATCTGTTGTTGTTGTTGTCGTTGTTGTTGTTGTATCCTCAAATCTTGTAACTCAATGTTAACCCACTTCCCAATGTGGTATCGACTGAAAACTTGGTATACTTATGTCATACTGATGACAATACTAAATTCTATCATAATTTTTTTTTTAAACATTATTTTTTATATGTTATGTTTCGGCTTGGGTCTAATTGTCCACGCTCAACTGACGTTGGCTGTCATTGGCCACGGTCCCCTTACGTTGTGGCAAGCTTCGGGCCCACTTCCTGGAGTCGTGGAATTCTGCCAAATATTACTTATTTAGTTTTAAGTTTAGTTTGGCGGGGGTGGTGGGCGGGGGGTCACACGGGGAACAGCTCGGTCGCCCATCGACCGAAGCATCGGCGTGGAAGCGCACAGAGAATGCCTGCGTCCCGAGGTCGCTGAGTCCTTGGGGGGGGGGGGGTGGGGACAAATATGTGCCAGCGGCGACAGCAGTAGCAGCAGCAGCAGCGTTTGCGGAAGATGAACGAGCGTGCAAATTCGCTCACTTGGCTCCGATGAGATAGGGGTCATAGAAGTCGATGGTGACGGCGTGCGCGTAGTAGGACACGGCCGTGACGGCAGCCGCCCCTGCTCAGGGAGAGGCAAGTTGGGGCGGGGGGAGTGGGGGGAATGGAAACAACCATCACGGTAAAAATCGCGATCACAACAATAAGATCACTCGGTAACGCGAACAGATTTCGCCATGGGAGGGGGGGGGGGGTGGGGCGAATTAACGTTCAATCACGACTCGTGAGCAAAGTCAAAGGGAAGTTTCTTTGTGGCGCTTGTGTTTCGCACGTTTCTGCTTTTATCTGATAAGTTGATGAACGCGCACGAGGGGTTGGTCTCCCGTCCAAACCGCGCACACAAACGCCGCGTCCAAGCGCAGCAGCGAGGACGCGACACGCAGAAGAAAACAAAACTTTGAAACTTCGACGAGCGCATCGCGTAGAGCTCGCCGAGGGGAACAGATCGCCGTGTCGTTCGCCTTCGGCAGACATAAAATGACGTCGCAACGCAGTTTATGCGAGAGCCGGGGGGGGGGGGGGGGGCTTACGGGTCTCGCCATAATGTTCAAGTGAACCACACTACCTCGCTGATCCCGTCAAGGATGATAAACCATCATCACGTGAACTAGCGGTGGTCATCCTCGCAGCAGCAGCAGCAGCGGCTTTTGGCTGGCCATCGAGCAAAGGGGGTCAACCGCATCGCGCGCTTTCAGACGCGCTTCTGCGGCCGTCTGGAACGCTCTTCACCTCCCGATATGAGGAAGCCACCGGAGCTATGAAAACTCACTTATTTAGACCCTGTCGCGTTTAATATTCATGACCCAGAATAGTAGACACGGGCTTATCACGAGCAACATCGTGTTGACAAAAAAAGCTCTGCCCTCGTTTGTTGAGCCACAGCTTTTTTTTTTTGTCGAACGCCTTCCCGTGTGACGCTGGCTGTGACCTCCAGCGGAACCTCGCGTGCAGATGAATTGCCAAAAAGGTTGCGCTCGCGTTTCAACTTTCATCCGGATTTTTTGCCGAACAAAAAGAAATCAAATCGGAGAATTTTCGCACCATGTGATGATTTCATTGGATTTGCCTCCGTCCGGCGGTGGAGAGTTATAGCAAAACAAAACAATTGCAAATTCATATTCTTTGGTTCTTTCGGCGAAGTCACGTAGATAGAAGAAGAAGAAGAAGAAAAATAATAATGAAAAATAAAGTGTATAAAAAAGAATAAAATTAAATAAATGATGTATCTAAAAATCAATAATTACTTTACATTCTGTTTTTCGGCTGATGAGACGCGGATCGTTGGTGGAGGAGGCCTCTTGCTGCTATCGACAGGCAGCTGCATGTAGCAGGCCACGTGCTCTGTTAAGGCTCGGGAATGTTCTTTAAACTTGTAACACATTTTGTCTGCTAATGCAAATGCCTGCTGGAGAACACTGGTCCAGAATGACAATAACCCGACGGATTGTAATTAATTGTATATATATTTTGTTTGTTTGTAGTGAAACAGACCCACGTTTGGTTTATTTCATTGTCTGCCGTGATCAATCCATTGCCGAATGAGGGCCTCAACGAGCCGTCACCTGTGACGTAACCAAACCGTAGACCAGACACGGGCAAAGTGCGGCCCGTTGGGCTTTTTAATCCGGCCTGCCGAACTTGTCCAAATATTATTATTAAATTAAATTAAATTTTACCTTTCCCCTGTAATACCCACATTTCCCCATTAGATGGCGCACTTTGACCGGGAGTCACGACATGTTTTTGTATTGTTCATGTTCGTGCAATTTGTTAAATTGCCTTGCAAATAAATGCTTCGCTACCTGTTAAAGGGCCAAATCCTTTCATGTAATGATTTTTAACACGTCATTTATATTTAGTTCACGCAAACGCTCCATCCATCTGTTCCTGGCCCGGCCCCTCTGTCAAATTTTAGAACCCATTGTGGCCCGCGAGTCAAAAAATTTGCCCACCCCTGCCGTAGAGCGACGGGAACGAGGGCTGATTTCGTGACTCCACCTCCGTGGTGGACGCCCTCTTGGGCGTGCATCCCCCCCCTCTCCTTTAGCAGCCCATTCCATCTTGAGTCTCGACCCCCCAGCCACCGTCGTCCCCTTCTAGTGGAGCGTGCTGTCCGAGCCCACTCGCTGCAGAGGTACGGCTCAGGATGAATGTGTAGCGACGTAATTGGGCCGTTCTATGGCGACAGTGGGTGCACTATACACAAGGGGCTCACTAGAGGGCAGATTCCGGATGTCACGGAGGTCGGGTCAGGACACGACAGTCTGGGTGAACCCGCGAGAGCACGTGACCGGACGAGGGGGCACGGAGGGGGTCCCCAGAAGGGGGTGAGCGGGCCACGTGATGTGGACCCAGACTCATCGCGAAGGATCGAGAAGGGGGGGCGGAGCCTGGTCACGCCACAGGAGATAAAAGCCGAGCCCCGAGGGGGAGCGGGAAAGAATTCGTCGGCTTCGACCCCCGCTCTTCAATCTCCGTGCGCGACGACACGACGGCGTGTCGGCTGTTCTGGTTCAACCACATAGGGAATCCCATCAAGTGGTTAGGGGCCGTCCATAGATGACGTCACGCGATTTTGGACGATTTTTGACTCCCCCCCCCCTCGTCACACGGCGTCACAAAAAGTCAGACCCCCCTCCCCTCAAATATGACGTCACAAAGCTCTGCCCCCACCCCCCCCCCCAAAAAACCATATTTCCATTTTGAAAATAAAACGTGCTTCAAATCGCTTTAAACTATTGTCATTGTAGTTGTGTATTTAATGTGGAGCGCTGCACTCTGATGCTGTAGGAGAAAACATTTATTAAAAAGTGTATTTAATTAAGTCGAACGTTTGACTCCCCCCCCCCCCCCCGGTGCGTGACGTCATTTATGGACGGCTCCTTAGGTGGTGAGGAACGATGGCCGCCGCCTTACGTAGTAGTTAACCTGTAAAGTGCATAGTTGCTCGGAATGTACATAGTTAACCGTGGAACGTTGAATAGTGTCGGTTGAGAATGAAACGTGTTGCCTCCCAGTCTTGTCGCGCGCATGATTAGAAACCACCACACATGTGAGCGAAAGCAAAGGTCGCGTGTACAGCCATTGCGCTCAGTGTTTTGAAGATATCACGGAATCCCAGCGGAACACGTGGTCACGTAGGTGGAAAAAATAATAAAAAATCAAATAAATTAAATTACCGATAGAACCAAAGAATATGGATCCTTGCACTCACGAAAACTTCAAAATCTAGAATTAAATCGAAATTGTTACGTAAACAGGCGGAGCAGAGTGGGTTGGAGTGTTTGGCTGACATCCCCTTTCCCACGCGCGCGCGTACGCGTTAACGCGGTGGTTAGCGCGGTTGTGGGGAGCGGTAGTGGAGTGGTCAGATCGCTGTGCTACGCACGTTTGCTACCCGAGTGCAATTCCCGCTCACCACCAACATCAGCCATGAATATTTGAACCGGTCCTGGGCCTCCCACATGCACGTATGCTGAACCACACGTAGCCGACCGCTCTGACCGCCCACGCCCCTCGAGTTCCGTGCCAGCCTTAATAGGTGCTCGCCAACCAACAGCACTTGCCCCAACAAGCGTGTTAAAGGCTATACGGTGGACCTGTGTCTTTGTGCGTGCGTGGGTGCGCGCGCGTGCGAGCGAGCGAGCGTGCCTGACAGCATGTAGGCAGTGCCGCTGAAGATAGACATGTGCGCCTTGGACTTGGCAGTCAAGGAGCCGACGTGAGTGCACTTCATGCCGAAGAGGGTGCAGAGTGCGGCCAGGCCACCGATCACCACCGACGAGACCATGAGGCCCTGGCACGCGCGGATGTACACTGCACGCGGGTCGGGGAGGGGTGGGATGGGGGAAACAGCGGGTCGGCGGGGGAGAGTGGCGGGAGTTGATTCGTGCCGAGATCGGGTACCGGTATTGTCGTGTTGAATCTCATTGCGGGATTGTTGCGCGGTGTTGGTCGACCTCGGCTGACTGAGAAATGTGTCTGCGTTCGGTGTGCAGTGGAACATCTGGGAAACCCGAGGATTGCCAGTTCAAAGATATTCCCCTTTAGTGCCCAAACTAGGGTGTGGCTAAGACGCTTGGGCGCGACTGAATAAAATTCCCTCCGTGTCCGTCTGTGGCCGTGTTTCAAGTGGAAAGTGAAGTCGCCTGCCGGGACCGTTAGCTGTCCACCCTGGCCCACACCGTGACCCCACGTCCCCACCCACAGTACTCCTCACAATGTTGCATCTCGCTGGCAGTGCCCTCTCTCTCGTCTAATCATCACCGTTGTCACCAAATTTAATGAAAACGGGCTTCAACTTGAGTGCTGCTTTTGGAGGGGGGGTGTGGGTGACTCGGCCCTCCCTCCCTGCCTCCCTCCCTCCCTCCAGCGTCCAAGCAATGAGCACCACTTTGTGAGGAAGTCAACAGTGGGTCGTCTTTGGATGGACTCATCCCCGCCATAGGAATGTGGAGTCTCCAACACTGGCTGAAGGCTATAAACAGAAGGTGAGTACCAATGCCTCGATGCCAATGCGATCAGCAGCAGCAGCAGGATATCATTGTGACCTTTTTCACTTTAATCAAAATCTTAATTTTTGTTTAGCCTGCAGGAGGAATCCGATGAGCTGTAAAGCTCTTTTTCACAGATGTCCAGTAGGAGCGGGTCAGAAAGTTACAACAATAAACAGCACAACAACGCGATAGGAGTGCAAAGTATAGGAAAGTTAACAAACTCACGAAATACAAAAAGCTATGAATTGCATAAGTAAATAAATTCTTGCCGATTTAGCAACGTCAAAAGCAAGCTTGGGCAAGGCAGAAAAACAACAACAATACCAGACCACAACAAGACAACAACACCCAGTAGTCCCTCAATAGAATGACACATTAAAGTTGAACTATCGATACACAGTTTGAGGGTAAGGATAAAAGTTTTAAAACATAAGAATTGGTTTTACCCTTTTTTGGAAAGAAAACAGGATTTGTGTACCTATGTTCAAACACCAAATATAAACATTTTGCAAGGAATCGAGTTGTTGCGTCAACCACGTACAGTATTTGTGGTGAACATGCAAACACAATCACGCTCTGATAATTATAGATGGCATTGTCCTTGAAACCGATTGGTCTACAGCAGAGACAGCCTTCTTGAAGCCCTAGTATCACCGGTGGTAGACCAGAGAACGCCAAAATGCGAACGCTACGGTACTTTGAAGCTGGCTAAAAAAAAAAGGTCCCATTTGGATCAAAGTTCCAAATCATGTTTGCGAAACGCGCCTGTCTCCGCCGCTGACCGTCCGTCCGTCCGTCGCTCCGTTGGGCACTCACCGTCCAGGTCGAGCATGGTGAAGTTGGGCTTGCACTGCATGCTTCCCATCGCGTTGGCCGTGCACTGCTTCCAGAGGCCGTGCGATACCCAGGAGGCCGTCATGAGCGACTTGGCACGGCTCGTGATGCGCCATTCGTTGGACGCCGTGCACACGATGACCCCCACGAGGCCCACGAAGGCCAGCGAGGCCCCGAGCACCTGCATGCCTGTGACGCCCATGAGCTAAGCGACCTTCGCCGCTCCCCCTCCGGGACGAACGGACGGACGGAGGGAGAGGTGGCTAGGGACAGGTCCTAGTTGCTCCTCGACTCGCGCTCACTGACACGCGGACACAAAGACAACAGGTGAAACATTAAGAATGGGTTTTACCTTTTCTGACAATAAAACCGGAGGTGTGAAGGCGTTCAAACACCAAATGGAATTTTTTTTGCAAGGCATCAAGTTGCTGCATTAACCACGCAAACTTGTGGTGAACATGCAAACAAAAACATGCTCTGACAATATATGGGGCATTGTCTTAGAAAGTGATTGTCCTGCACCAGAGACAACCTTCCTTAGGGCCTAGTTCTGCCAGTGTCAGACAATAAAACGTCAAAAGACGACCAGCACAAGGATAATGCCACTGTCAGCACATTTATATCTATCTCGGGGTGAGCAGCTACAAAATGGGTCTCTTTTTTGCCAGTATCAAATGGGTCTCGGTCCCAGATGTATCCTCGTTAAGCCTTGCGCAAACTCCCGGGGGACGTGTTCCTGGTGAGCATCCAGTGGCGTGAGGGAGGGTGGGCATGGGGCATATCGCCCTGCCACCTTGAAATTCCAAAACTTCCTATTTTAAACGAAACGTCTTATTTTATTTTACCAGGTAAGGCCCGCTGAGCTATACAGCCAACCCCCGTTATTCGTGAGTTCTGGATTCGCGAGTTTCGCATTTTCGCGAGTTACTCAATGTGTACCAATTCCCTATTCGCGACCTGCTGGACTCCGGTATTCGCGAGTGTAAGTAGCGCCAGACCACCGACAAGTACTTTACACGTACTGTACTTTACAGTACTCTACTTGCTTGCTAATTGCCCTTAATCATGACTCCCAAGCATCCACTGGGAGAGGAGAGTGCGTCTGCACTAGAGGAGAGTGCGTCTGCACTTTCCTCCCTCATTGTATCTTCTGAGGAGTCATCCTCCTGAATTCGTACTGACTTCCTCACGATCACCACCACCTCCATCGTTGTCAAATCATGATCATCCAAGGTAATTAGAACACACATTGTTCTTAACAATTTATTGTAGTTATTGTTACAAATAAAAAAAAATCCATGTTCACTCATACCAGGACCTTAACCCCATTTTTCCCGTTGAACAAGGTTTCTGCATCCAACGAAGTGGCTTATGTCGACATTTTTGCAGCCGAATGCAGCACTCGAAAAGCATGTTTCTAAATGTGGAGGGAAAACTCGGGAGAAGCCGGAGAAAAATCCACACGACCACGGGGGAGAGAGACTCGCAAACTCCACATTTATAGGCATCAGGGTCTGGATCAAACCCACGACCTCCTGCATACCAGGCGAGGTAGTTAACATCTCCTAGCCAACGTGGCGCCCCATTGATATTGTATTGATATTCACCAGAGAAGATGCGTTATTGACAAGCAGATAAGCCGCTCGGGCAATCTCAACTCCGGCGTAGTGGAGCGGAGCCAGGGTGGGCGAGTGTTTATCCGTTGACTACGCCGCTGAAATTTCAGAGGCACAAGTTCAGGCAATAACTGTAATCTCTCCGTCATCTCTCTTTGCAGTAATGTGGATAATTGTATACCGCCTATTAAACTAAATGAAACGTGTTTTTACTCAACCCCCGGTGGTCACGGCGAATCTCGTGACTCAGCCCTGCCGCAAACAACAACCGCTCAGCCACCAGATCGTGCTCTACGTCCAGAGTGGCCGACGCAATCCGGATGGCTCAGCCATGCCACTCTGTCTCGTGAAGGGACACGGGCATGTCTCTCGATTTGTCGCCTGGTTGAAGAAGAAAAAAACGAACTTTACATCGACGATTAACACTGCTACTCTTGCGTGCGGCAATGTTCAGGAGCTCGATGCAAATGCCGAGGTCTGCTGCTGGCCATGGACGAGAGGGCTTCAGCAGAGAGAGAGTTCGTGTCGTTTTTAAAATTATTATTGCACGCTTTTATTTAACTTACTCTGTTATTGCCTGAACTTGTGCCTCGTGTCCTCAAATTTTGTAACTCAATTTTAACCAACTTCCCAATGTGGTATCGACTGCAAACTTGGTATACTTATGATGACCGATGACAATACTATATTCTATCATTAAAAAAATATTTTTAAACCATCTTTTTTATATGTTATGTTTTGCCTTGGGTCTAGTTGTCCACGCTCAACTGACGTTGGCTGTAATTGACCACGGTCCCCTTACGTTGTGGCAAGCTTCGGGGCCACTTCCTGGAGTCGTGGAGTTCTTCCATTACTAGTACGGTACATTTCATTAAAGCGTGTTTTAAAAAAAAAAGTATTTTTTAAATATTATTACTGTTCCTCCTCCTCCGTTGAAGGAGCATAGGCCACAGTGGTTTTCTATATTGGTTCATAGTTTTTGGTTGCATGGCCACGATCACACGACTGTGGCTTCAATCAATCGATCTTTATTCTGTGTGCCAATGTCGCCCTCGATAGAGTAGGCATCAGTGTACGTTACCGCAGAACGGGAACGGTACCTGGGGGGGGGGGCGCAGAGAGACAGGAACGAGAATAGGAACCCGTCACGACCTCAGCGGCGAACGCCGACTGAGACGGAGTAGATTGCAACCCACGTGCAAAATAAAGTGCAGCCGTGCGCAACGAATAGCACGAGAAAAGTAAGCGGTGAATACAAATACGTAAATAAATTAAAAGTAACGAGACAGCTTTTATCTTAAATGTTAGATGTTGTGGCAAGGGGAGTTTGAGTCGGTGCGTCTTGCACAGACCACGTGGTCTGTGCGTCTTGCACAGACCACGTGGTCGGTGCGTCTTGTACAGACCACGTGGTCGGTGCGTCTTGCACAGACCACGTGGTCTGTGCGTCTTGTACAGACCACGTGGTCGGTGCGTCTTGCATAGACCACGTGGTCGGTGCGTCTTGCACAGACCACGTGGTCGGTGCGTCTTGCACAGACCACGTGGTCGGTGCGTCTTGCACAGACCACGTGGTCGGTGCGTCTTGCACAGACCACGTGGTCGGTGCGTCTTGCACAGACCACGTGGTCTGTGCGTCTTGCACAGACCACGTGGTCGGTGCGTCTTGCACAGACCACGGAACTGAGAGGCCCTGGGCACGTTTCGAGACGCCTCCGTCCCCTCGGCCTCGGGTGAACAATCCTGGGCTCGCCTTAAATCTTTCTCTACGAGTCCCCAACCATCTCTATGCGTCTCTGTTAGTTTCTACGGGGTCACTTAATACGGTCCATAGTTTGGGTTGCATGGTCACAACCGTGCCACTGTGGATTGTGTCTCCGCATTTTCCGCTCATGCAGGAGGTGATGTGCGGCATTGGCTCGCACATCACCTCACACACAGCCATGCCGCTACCGAATCTCGAAACAAATTAATTCCTGTTGCCACCCGAACACAAACGCAAATTATTGGGCCCTCCCGCATCAATGACCCGGAAAGTCCCGGAATTTACATCCGGCAACTCGGACAGGTGGCAACCGTCGTGGTGTGTCGGGAGAAGTGATAACCCTTAGTACTGGATACAGTCACATTTGCAAATGTGATGTGTAACTTTGATCATTAATGACCTGTGTAGTATTGATAGTTGAATGTTAATGTGCCATTTGTATGGAGGGACTGCTGTTGCGTGGTGTTCTCTTGGTGTGGGATGGAACTGTGTTGTTGTTGTTGTGTGTGCTCCCTTGGCCAATCTTGATTCGTATGACTTATGTAAATTATTATTCACATTTAGTGACTTGCTTACCATTTTCTCCATTTTACACTCCTGTTGTGTTATTGTATTGTTGTCTCGTTGTAACTCGCCACTGGACATCTGTGAAAAAGAGCTTCATAGCTCATCGGATCCCACCTGCAGTCTAAACAAAGATTCTGAACCCTGGGGGCGCGCCACCACTTGGTCCTGCTGCAGGAGGCCCTGCTGCAGGGGGCCCTGCTGCAGGAGGCCCTGCTGCAGGGGGCCCTGCTGCAGGAGGCCCTGCTGCAGGGGGCCCTGCTGCAGGCAGGCAGCAGGCCCTGCAGCAGGGGGCCCTGCAGCAGGGGGCCCTGCTGCAGACTGCCCCCTGCTGCAGGGGGCCCTGCTGCAGGGGGCCCTGCTGCAGGGGGCCCTGCTGCAGACTGCCCCCTGCTGCAGGGGGCCCTGCTGCAGGGGGCCCTGCTGCACTGCGATTGCTCCGCGAGGGGGCGCCAGACAGCAGGCGAAGCGTTGGGTGTTGGTGGCAGACCCGGTGAGCCGCAGAGCTTGCGTGTGACGACTGGCTGGGGTCGTCGTCACCGAGACCTCGGTGGGGCCGTGTGGAATGGAAGAGTTCCTCCAGGTGTCACCGTGACCCGTCGCCCCCAGTCAAGGCCTCCTGCTGCTGCTGCTGGATAGGCACGGTCCGGCGTCATCGAGCGCGACGACGTTCCGTGACCAGCACCAGCTTCAGCGTGGGGTGTCCCCCGTGAGCACACGCGTGGACGCGGTTCGTTCCGGATCTGTCGTCGACGCTTGGCCGCAGGGCGAGGCCGGACGTCTGTCTGGTCGTCTGTCTGGTCGTCTGTCTGGTCGTCTGTCTGGTCGTCTGGTCGTTCAAGACGGAGCTTCGTGCACAAACCAGGCCCAGACACGCTTGGCTACGTACGGTGCGAACGAAGTTCAACATACGTGCATACAGACACGGTGGTGTCAGAAGAGGTCCCCTACGTGGGGGGGGGGGACCGTTCGTGATGTCACGGAGTCGTTTGTGACGTAGTCAGATCCGCCTGGTCCACAAGGATGATGTCACGGCGTCGTTTGTGTGACGTAGTCAGATCCGCCTGGTCCACAAGGATGATGTTACGGCGTCGTTTGTGACGCAGTCAGATCCACCTGGTCCACGAGGATGATGTCACGGCGTCGTTTGTGACGCAGTCAGATCCACCTGGTCCACGAGGATGATGTCACGGCGTCGTTTGTGACGCAGTCAGATCCACCTGGTCCACGAGGATGATGTCACGGCGTCGTTTGTGACGCAGTCAGATCCACCTGGTCCACGAGGATGATGTCACGGCGTCGTTTGTGACGTAGTCAGATCCAACCTGGTCCACGAGGATGATGTCATGACGTCGTTTGTGACGCAGTCAGATCCACCTGGTCCACGAGGATGATGTCACGGCGTCGTTTGTGACGCAGTCAGATCCACCTGGTCCACAAGGATGATGTCACGGCGTCGTTTGTGACGCAGTCAGATCCACCTGGTCCACAAGGATGATGTCACGGCGTCGTTTGTGACGCAGTCAGATCCACGTGGTCCACGTGGATGAGGCTGCGCCGCTGACAGCGCGAGATGGAGAACCTGGAGATGGTGGGGACGCGTAGACTGGCCCGCAAGTTATTTACAAAAGTGATCAAAGAACGGCCACATTTTGCCAATAGAAATGTGGCAGACTCCAGCAGCTGATTACAACCAATATAAATATATAGAGTAGTTCATTCGTGTTGTTAACGTAACATCATGATTAGTAGGGTTTGATCTCATATATACACCAATAAACCTACTCCCCAATTAACTTACTCATGTATACACCAATAAACCTACTCACCCATTAACTGACTCATGTATACACCAATACACCTACTCACCCATTGACTGACTCATGTATACACAAATAAACCTACTCACCCATTGACTGACTCATGTATACAGCAATAAACCTACTCACCCGTTAACTGACTCATGTATACACCAATAAACCTACTCACCCATTGACTGACTCATGTATACACCAATACACCTACTCACCCATTAACTGACTCATGTATACACCAATAAACCTACTCACCCATTAACTGACTCATGTATACACCAATAAACCTACTCACCCATTGACTGACTCATGCATACACCAATACACCTACTCACCCATTGACTGACTCATGTATACACCAATAAACATACTCACCCGTTAACTGACTCATGTATACACCAATACACCTACTCACCCATTGACTGACTAATGTATACACCGATAAACCTACTCACCCATTAACTGACTCATGTATACACCAATACACCTACTCACGCATTGACTGACTCATGTATACACCTATACACCTACTCACCCATTGACTGACTCATGTATACACCAATAAACCTACTCACCCGTTAACTGACTCATGTATACACCAATACACCTACTCACCCATTGACTGACTAATGTATACACCAATACACCTACTCACCCATTAACTGACTCATGTATACACCTATAAACCTACTCACCCATTGACTGACTTATGTATACACCAATACACCTACTCACCCATTAACTGACTCATGTATACACCAATAAACCTATTCACCCATTAACTGACTCATGTATACAGCAATAAACCTACTCACCCGTTGACTGACTCATGTATACACCAATAAACCTACACACCCATTAACTGACTCATGTATACACCAATAAACCTACTCACCCATTAACTGACCCATGTATACACCAATACACCTACTCACCCATTAACTGACTCATGTATACACCAATAAACCTACTCACCCATTAACTGACTCATGTATACACCAATACACCTACTCACCCATTAACTGACTCATGTAGACACCAATAAACCTACACACCCATTAACTGACTCGTGTATACACCAATAAACCTACTCACCCATTAACTGACTCATGTATACACCAATACACCTACTTACCCATTAACTGACTCACGTATACACCAATAAACCTACTCACCCATTAACTGACTAATGTATACACCAATACACCTACTCACCCATTAACTGACTCATGTAGACACCAATAAACCTACTCACCCATTGACTGACTCATGTATACACCAATATACCTACTCACCCATTGACTGACTCATGTATACACCAATAAACCTACTCACCCATTGACTGACTCATGTATACACCAATACACCTACTCACCCATTGAATGACTCATGTATACACCAATAAACCTACTCACCCATTGACTGACTCATGTATACACCAATACACCTACTCACCCATTGACTGACTCATGTATACACCAATAAACCTACTCACCCATTGACTGACTCATGTATACACCAATAAACCTACTCATCCATTGACTAACTCATGTATACACCAATACACCTACTCACCCGTTGACTGACTCATGTATACACCAATACACCTACTCACCCATTGACTGACTCATGTATACACCAATACACCTACTCACCCATTAACTGACTCATGTATACACCAATACACCTACTCACCCGTCGACTGACTCATGTATACACCAATACACCTACTCACCCGTTGTCTGACTCATGTATACACCAATACACCTACTCACCCGTTGACTGACTCATGTATACACCAATACACCTACTCACCCGTTGTCTGACTCATGTATACACCAATAAACCTACTCACCCGTTAACTGACTCATGTATACACCAATACACCTACTCACCCATTGACTGACTCATGTATACACCAATAAACTTACTCACCCATTGACTGACTCATGTATACACTAATAAACCTACTCACCCATTAACTGACTCATGTATATACCAATAAACCTACTCACCCATTGACTGACTAATGTATACACCAATACACCTTCTCACCCATTGACTGACTCATGTATACACCAATAAACTTACTCACCCATTGACTGACTCATGTATACACTAATAAACCTACTCAACCGTTAACTGACTCATGTATACACCAATACACCTACTCACCCATTGACTGACTAATGTATACACCAATAAACCTACTCACCCATTGACTGACTCATGTATACACCAATACACCTACTCACCCGTTAACTGACTCATGTATACACCAATACACCTACTCACCCGTTGTCTGACTCATGTATACACCAATACACCTACTCACCCGTTAACTGACTCATGTATTCACCAATACACCGACTCCCCAATTAACGTATTCATGTATACACCAATAAACCTACTCACCCGTTGACTGACTCATGTATACACCAATACACCTACTCACCCATTAACTGACTCATGTATACACCAATAAACCTACTCACCCATTGACTGACTCATGTATACACCAATACACCTACTCACCCATTGACTGACTCATGTATACACCAATAAACCTACTCACCCATTGACTGACTCATGTATACACCAATACACCTACTCACCCATTGAATGACTCATGTATACACCAATAAACCTACTCACCCATTGACTGACTCATGTATACACCAATAAACCTACTCACCCATTGACTGACTCATGTATACACCAATAAACCTACTCATCCATTGACTAACTCATGTATACACCAATACACCTACTCACCCGTTGACTGACTCATGTATACACCAATACACCTACTCACCCATTGACTGACTCATGTATACACCAATACACCTACTCACCCATTAACTGACTCATGTATACACCAATACACCTACTCACCCGTCGACTGACTCATGTATACACCAATACACCTACTCACCCGTTGTCTGACTCATGTATACACCAATACACCTACTCACCCGTTGACTGACTCATGTATACACCAATACACATACTCACCCGTTGTCTGACTCATGTATACACCAATAAACCTACTCACCCGTTAACTGACTCATGTATACACCAATACACCTACTCACCCATTGACTGACTCATGTATACACCAATAAACTTACTCACCCATTGACTGACTCATGTATACACTAATAAACCTACTCCCCATTAACTGACTCATGTATACACCAATAAACCTACTCACCCATTGACTGACTCATGTATACACCAATACACCTACTCACCCATTAACTGACTCATGTATACACCAATAAACCTACTCACCCATTAACTGACTCATGTATACACCAATAAACCTACTCACCCATTGACTGACTCATGCATACACCAATACACCTACTCACCCATTGACTGACTCATGTATACACCAATAAACCTACTCACCCGTTAACTGACTCATGTATACACCAATACACCTACTCACCCATTGACTGACTAATGTATACACCGATAAACCTACTCACCCATTAACTGACTCATGTATACACCAATACACCTACTCACGCATTGACTGACTCATGTATACACCTATACACCTACTCACCCATTGACTGACTCATGTATACACCAATAAACCTACTCACCCATTAACTGACTCATGTATACACCAATACACCTACTCACCCATTGACTGACTAATGTATACACCAATACACCTACTCACCCATTAACTGACTCATGTATACACCTATAAACCTACTCACCCATTGACTGACTTATGTATACACCAATACACCTACTCACCCATTAACTGACTCATGTATACACCAATAAACCTACTCACCCATTAACTGACTCATGTATACAGCAATAAACCTACTCACCCGTTGACTGACTCATGTATACACCAATAAACCTACACACCCATTAACTGACTCATGTATACACCAATAAACCTACTCACCCATTAACTGACCCATGTATACACCAATACACCTACTCACCCATTAACTGACTCATGTATACACCAATAAACCTACTCACCCATTAACTGACTCATGTATACACCAATACACCTACCCACCCATTAACTGACTCATGTAGACACCAATAAACCTACACACCCATTAACTGACTCGTGTATACACCAATAAACCTACTCACCCATTAACTGACTCATGTATACACCAATACACCTACTCACCCATTAACTGACTCACGTATACACCAATAAACCTACTCACCCATTAACTGACTCATGTATACACCAATACACCTACTCACCCATTAACTGACTCATGTAGACACCAATAAACCTACTCACCCATTGACTGACTCATGTATACACCAATACACCTACTCACCCATTGACTGACTCATGTATACACCAATAAACCTACTCACCCATTGACTGACTCATGTATACACCAATACACCTACTCACCCATTGAATGACTCATGTATACACCAATAAACCTACTCACCCATTGACTGACTCATGTATACACCAATACACCTACTCACCCATTGACTGACTCATGTATACACCAATAAACCTACTCACCCATTGACTGACTCATGTATACACCAATAAACCTACTCATCCATTGACTAACTCATGTATACACCAATACACCTACTCACCCGTTGACTGACTCATGTATACACCAATACACCTACTCACCCATTGACTGACTCATGTATACACCAATACACCTACTCACCCATTAACTGACTCATGTATACACCAATACACCTACTCACCCGTCGACTGACTCATGTATACACCAATACACCTACTCACCCGTTGTCTGACTCATGTATACACCAATACACCTACTCACCCGTTGACTGACTCATGTATACACCAATACACCTACTCACCCGTTGTCTGACTCATGTATACACCAATAAACCTACTCACCCGTTAACTGACTCATGTATACACCAATACACCTACTCACCCATTGACTGACTCATGTATACACCAATAAACTTACTCACCCATTGACTGACTCATGTATACACTAATAAACCTACTCACCCATTAACTGACTCATGTATACACCAATAAACCTACTCACCCATTGACTGACTCATGTATACACGAATACACCTACTCACCCATTGACTGACTCATGTATACACCAATAAACCTACTCAACCGTTAACTGACTCATGTATACACCAATACACCTACTCACCCATTGACTGACTAATGTATACACCAATAAACCTACTCACCCATTGACTGACTCATGTATACACCAATACACCTACTCACCCGTTAACTGACTCATGTATACACCAATACACCTACTCACCCGTTGTCTGACTCATGTATACACCAATACACCTACTCACCCGTTAACTGACTCATGTATTCACCAATACACCGACTCCCCAATTAACGTATTCATGTATACACCAATAAACCTACTCACCCGTTGACTGACTCATGTATACACCAATACACCTACTCACCCATTAACTGACTCATGTATACACCAATAAACCTACTCACCCATTGACTGACTCATGTATACACCAATACACCTACTCACCCATTGACTGACTCATGTATACACCAATAAACCTACTCACCCATTGACTGACTCATGTATACACCAATACACCTACTCACCCATTGAATGACTCATGTATACACCAATAAACCTACTCACCCATTGACTGACTCATGTATACACCAATACACCTACTCACCCATTGACTGACTCATGTATACACCAATAAACCTACTCACCCATTGAATGACTCATGTATACACCAATAAACCTACTCATCCATTGACTAACTCATGTATACACCAATACACCTACTCACCCGTTGACTGACTCATGTATACACCAATACACCTACTCACCCATTGACTGACTCATGTATACACCAATACACCTACTCACCCATTAACTGACTCATGTATACACCAATACACCTACTCACCCATCGACTGACTCATGTATACACCAATACACCTACTCACCCGTTGTCTGACTCATGTATACACCAATACACCTACTCACCCATTGACTGACTCATGTATACACCAATACACCTACTCACCCGTTGTCTGACTCATGTATACACCAATAAACCTACTCACCCGTTAACTGACTCATGTATACACCAATACACCTACTCACCCATTGACTGACTCATGTATACACCAATAAACTTACTCACCCATTGACTGACTCATGTATACACGAATACACCTACTCACCCATTGACTGACTCATGTATACACCAATAAACCTACTCAACCGTTAACTGACTCATGTATACACCAATACACCTACTCACCCATTGACTGACTAATGTATACACCAATAAACCTACTCACCCATTGACTGACTCATGTATACACCAATACACCTACTCACCCGTTAACTGACTCATGTATACACCAATACACCTACTCACCCGTTGTCTGACTCATGTATACACCAATACACCTACTCACCCGTTAACTGACTCATGTATTCACCAATACACCGACTCCCCAATTAACGTATTCATGTATACACCAATAAACCTACTCACCCATTGACTGACTCATGTATACACCAATAAACCTACTCATCCATTGACTAACTCATGTATACACCAATACACCTACTCACCCGTTGACTGACTCATGTATACACCAATACACCTACTCACCCATTGACTGACTCATGTATACACCAATACACCTACTCACCCATTAACTGACTCATGTATACACCAATACACCTACTCACCCGTCGACTGACTCATGTATACACCAATACACCTACTCACCCGTTGTCTGACTCATGTATACACCAATACACCTACTCACCCGTTGACTGACTCATGTATACACCAATACACATACTCACCCGTTGTCTGACTCATGTATACACCAATAAACCTACTCACCCGTTAACTGACTCATGTATACACCAATACACCTACTCACCCATTGACTGACTCATGTATACACCAATAAACTTACTCACCCATTGACTGACTCATGTATACACTAATAAACCTACTCCCCATTAACTGACTCATGTATACACCAATAAACCTACTCACCCATTGACTGACTCATGTATACACCAATACACCTACTCACCCATTAACTGACTCATGTATACACCAATAAACCTACTCACCCATTAACTGACTCATGTATACACCAATAAACCTACTCACCCATTGACTGACTCATGCATACACCAATACACCTACTCACCCATTGACTGACTCATGTATACACCAATAAACCTACTCACCCGTTAACTGACTCATGTATACACCAATACACCTACTCACCCATTGACTGACTAATGTATACACCGATAAACCTACTCACCCATTAACTGACTCATGTATACACCAATACACCTACTCACGCATTGACTGACTCATGTATACACCTATACACCTACTCACCCATTGACTGACTCATGTATACACCAATAAACCTACTCACCCATTAACTGACTCATGTATACACCAATACACCTACTCACCCATTGACTGACTAATGTATACACCAATACACCTACTCACCCATTAACTGACTCATGTATACACCTATAAACCTACTCACCCATTGACTGACTTATGTATACACCAATACACCTACTCACCCATTAACTGACTCATGTATACACCAATAAACCTACTCACCCATTAACTGACTCATGTATACAGCAATAAACCTACTCACCCGTTGACTGACTCATGTATACACCAATAAACCTACACACCCATTAACTGACTCATGTATACACCAATAAACCTACTCACCCATTAACTGACCCATGTATACACCAATACACCTACTCACCCATTAACTGACTCATGTATACACCAATAAACCTACTCACCCATTAACTGACTCATGTATACACCAATACACCTACCCACCCATTAACTGACTCATGTAGACACCAATAAACCTACACACCCATTAACTGACTCGTGTATACACCAATAAACCTACTCACCCATTAACTGACTCATGTATACACCAATACACCTACTCACCCATTAACTGACTCACGTATACACCAATAAACCTACTCACCCATTAACTGACTCATGTATACACCAATACACCTACTCACCCATTAACTGACTCATGTAGACACCAATAAACCTACTCACCCATTGACTGACTCATGTATACACCAATACACCTACTCACCCATTGACTGACTCATGTATACACCAATAAACCTACTCACCCATTGACTGACTCATGTATACACCAATACACCTACTCACCCATTGAATGACTCATGTATACACCAATAAACCTACTCACCCATTGACTGACTCATGTATACACCAATACACCTACTCACCCATTGACTGACTCATGTATACACCAATAAACCTACTCACCCATTGACTGACTCATGTATACACCAATAAACCTACTCATCCATTGACTAACTCATGTATACACCAATACACCTACTCACCCGTTGACTGACTCATGTATACACCAATACACCTACTCACCCATTGACTGACTCATGTATACACCAATACACCTACTCACCCATTAACTGACTCATGTATACACCAATACACCTACTCACCCGTCGACTGACTCATGTATACACCAATACACCTACTCACCCGTTGTCTGACTCATGTATACACCAATACACCTACTCACCCGTTGACTGACTCATGTATACACCAATACACCTACTCACCCGTTGTCTGACTCATGTATACACCAATAAACCTACTCACCCGTTAACTGACTCATGTATACACCAATACACCTACTCACCCATTGACTGACTCATGTATACACCAATAAACTTACTCACCCATTGACTGACTCATGTATACACTAATAAACCTACTCACCCATTAACTGACTCATGTATACACCAATAAACCTACTCACCCATTGACTGACTCATGTATACACGAATACACCTACTCACCCATTGACTGACTCATGTATACACCAATAAACCTACTCAACCGTTAACTGACTCATGTATACACCAATACACCTACTCACCCATTGACTGACTAATGTATACACCAATAAACCTACTCACCCATTGACTGACTCATGTATACACCAATACACCTACTCACCCGTTAACTGACTCATGTATACACCAATACACCTACTCACCCGTTGTCTGACTCATGTATACACCAATACACCTACTCACCCGTTAACTGACTCATGTATTCACCAATACACCGACTCCCCAATTAACGTATTCATGTATACACCAATAAACCTACTCACCCGTTGACTGACTCATGTATACACCAATACACCTACTCACCCATTAACTGACTCATGTATACACCAATAAACCTACTCACCCATTGACTGACTCATGTATACACCAATACACCTACTCACCCATTGACTGACTCATGTATACACCAATAAACCTACTCACCCATTGACTGACTCATGTATACACCAATACACCTACTCACCCATTGAATGACTCATGTATACACCAATAAACCTACTCACCCATTGACTGACTCATGTATACACCAATACACCTACTCACCCATTGACTGACTCATGTATACACCAATAAACCTACTCACCCATTGAATGACTCATGTATACACCAATAAACCTACTCATCCATTGACTAACTCATGTATACACCAATACACCTACTCACCCGTTGACTGACTCATGTATACACCAATACACCTACTCACCCATTGACTGACTCATGTATACACCAATACACCTACTCACCCATTAACTGACTCATGTATACACCAATACACCTACTCACCCATCGACTGACTCATGTATACACCAATACACCTACTCACCCGTTGTCTGACTCATGTATACACCAATACACCTACTCACCCATTGACTGACTCATGTATACACCAATACACCTACTCACCCGTTGTCTGACTCATGTATACACCAATAAACCTACTCACCCGTTAACTGACTCATGTATACACCAATACACCTACTCACCCATTGACTGACTCATGTATACACCAATAAACTTACTCACCCATTGACTGACTCATGTATACACGAATACACCTACTCACCCATTGACTGACTCATGTATACACCAATAAACCTACTCAACCGTTAACTGACTCATGTATACACCAATACACCTACTCACCCATTGACTGACTAATGTATACACCAATAAACCTACTCACCCATTGACTGACTCATGTATACACCAATACACCTACTCACCCGTTAACTGACTCATGTATACACCAATACACCTACTCACCCGTTGTCTGACTCATGTATACACCAATACACCTACTCACCCGTTAACTGACTCATGTATTCACCAATACACCGACTCCCCAATTAACGTATTCATGTATACACCAATAAACCTACTCACCCGTTGACTGACTCATGTATACACCAATACACCTACTCACCCATTGACTGACTCATGTATACACCAATACACCTACTCACCCATTGACTGACTCATGTATACACCAATAAACCTACTCACCCATTGACTGACTCATGTATACACCAATACACCTACTCACCCATTGAATGACTCATGTATACACCAATAAACCTACTCACCCATTGACTGACTCATGTATACACCAATACACCTACTCACCCATTGACTGACTCATGTATACACCAATAAACCTACTCACCCATTGACTGACTCATGTATACACCAATAAACCTACTCATCCATTGACTAACTCATGTATACACCAATACACCTACTCACCCGTTGACTGACTCATGTATACACCAATACACCTACTCACCCATTGACTGACTCATGTATACACCAATACACCTACTCACCCATTAACTGACTCATGTATACACCAATACACCTACTCACCCGTCGACTGACTCATGTATACACCAATACACCTACTCACCCGTTGTCTGACTCATGTATACACCAATACACCTACTCACCCATTGACTGACTCATGTATACACCAATACACCTACTCACCCGTTGTCTGACTCATGTATACACCAATAAACCTACTCACCCGTTAACTGACTCATGTATACACCAATACACCTACTCACCCATTGACTGACTCATGTATACACCAATAAACTTACTCACCCATTGACTGACTCATGTATACACTAATAAACCTACTCACCCATTAACTGACTCATGTATACACCAATAAACCTACTCACCCATTGACTGACTCATGTATACACCAATACACCTACTCACCCATTGACTGACTCATGTATACACCAATAAACTTACTCACCCATTGACTGACTCATGTATACACCAATACACCTACTCACCCATTGACTGACTAATGTATACACCAATAAACCTACTCACCCATTGACTGACTCATGTATACACCAATACACCTACTCACCCGTTAACTGACTCATGTATACACCAATACACCTACTCACCCGTTGTCTGACTCATGTATACACCAATACACCTACTCACCCGTTAACTGACTCATGTATTCACCAATACACCGACTCCCCAATTAACGTATTCATGTATACACCAATAAACCTACTTACCCGTTGACTGACTCATGTATACACCAATACACCTACTCACCCATTAATTGACTCATGTATACACTAATAAACCTACTCACCCATTAATTGACTCATGTATATACCAATAAACCTACTCACCCATTTACTTACTCATGTATACACCAATAAACCTACTCACCCATTAACTGACTCATGTATACACCAATAAACCTACTCACCCATTGACTGACTCATGTATACACCAATACACCTACTCACCCATTGACTGACTCATGTATATACCAATACACCTACTCACCCATTGACTGACTCATGTATACACCTACTCACTCCACTTACGCATACACCAGTACACCAACTCACCAATTGGCTCTAAGTTATTAAACCCTACTCAACCAAATACAGATTTATTTTTTTACACGAACCTAATCACCTACATACTAACGTATTCTCCTAATTTGGACACTAATAAACGCATTAGCTGTCTGGTATGTACTAACGAACCTACTCGCCCATTGACGACCTCGTACATACACCATTGACCTCGACTCACTCTTACTCCTCGATGCACCCGTTTAAGCAATAACACTCGTTCACGTATCACTCCGCACTTTAAACTCCCGCAATTAGTTTGAGACTGCACCGTCACCATCACACCTCGCTTCAAACTTCATTCGAAGCTTTCGTGACTGCATAGAATAATTACTCTTTGGTTTATATTCTTAGTCACGTTGAAGGGAAACAATAAAATAATAAAATATATATTATTTTATTGTTTCCCTTCAACGTGACTTTACCGAAAGAGCTAAGAATATGGATTACTGCAGTCACGAAAGCTTTAAATCAAAATTGTACTCTTTGGTAAAATTTAGTCACGTGTGGAATGAAAATAAATTAAATAATAGAGTACTATTAGTACGATTTAATTTATTTACTTTTATTTTCTTCCTACACGTGACTTTACCGAAACAACCAAAGGTTGCATTTCACTTGCCGATTATTCACCCCACGGGGTCCCCCCCCCAGCGCGCCCGGTCTCTCGCCAATGGAGGCGGTGCACCACGACAAGAGGGGTGGCACGGGATTTGTTTGTTGGGTTCTAAAGTGCGTTACGATATTGCGGATCGATATGTTTTGTCATCGGGCACGTGCGGTACGAACGAACAGTAATCACCACTGTGCCATTTGCCTCCTCTTTGTCGACACACCAATACACTTACTCACCCATTAACTGACTCATGTATACACCAATAAACCTACTCATCCATTGACTGACTCATGTATACACCAATAAACCTACTCACCCATTGACTGACTCATGTATACACCAATACACCTACTCACCCATTGACTGACTCGTGTATACACCAATACACCTACTCACTCATTGACTGACTCATGTATACACCAATACACGTACTCACCCATTGACTGACTCATGTATACACCAATAAACCTACTCACCCATTAACTGACTCATGTATACACCAATAAACCTACTCACCCATTGACTGACTCATGTATACACCAATAAACCTACTCACCCATTGACTGACTCATGTATACACCAATACACCTACTCACCCATTGACTGACTCGTGTATACACCAATACACCTACTCACCCATTGACTTACTCATGTATACACCAATACACCTACTCACCCATTGACTGACTCATGTATACACCAATACACCTACTCACCCATTGACTGACTCGTGTATACACCAATACACCTACTCACCCATTGACTGACTCGTGTATACACCAATACACCTACTCACCCATTGACTTACTCATGTATACACCAATACACCTACTCACCCATTGACTGACTCATGTATACACCAATACACCTACTCACCCATTGACTGACTCGTGTATACACCAATACACCTACTCACCCATTGACTGACTCATGTATACACCAATACACCTACTCACCCGTTGACTGACTCATGTATACACCAATAAACCTATTCACTCATTGACTGACTCATGTATACACCAATACACCTACTCACCCATTAACTGACTCATCTATACACCAATAAACCTACTCACCCATTAACTGACTCATGTATACACCAATACACCTACTCACCCATTAACTGACTCATGTATACACCAATACACCTACTCACCCGTTAACTGACTCATGTATTCACTAATACACCGACTCCCCAATTAACTTATTCATGTATACACCAATAAACCTACTCACGCATTAACTGACTCGTGTATACACCAATAAACCTACTCACCCATTGACTGACTCATATATACACCAATACACCTACTCACCCGTTAACTGACTCATGTATTCACCAATACACCGACTCCCCAATTAACTTATTCATGTATACACCAATACACCTACTCACCCATTAACTGACTCATGTATACACCAATACACCTACTCACCCATTAACTGACTCATGTATACACCAATAAACCTGCTCACCCATTAACTGACTCATGTATACACCAATAAACTTACTCACCCATTGACTGACTCATGTATACACCAATACACCTACTCACCCATTAACTTACTCATGTATACACCAATACACCGACTCCCCAATTAACTTATTCATGTATACACCAATAAACCTACTCACCCGTTGACTGACTAATGTATACACCAATAAACCTACTCACCCATTGACTGACTCATGTATACACCAATACACCTACTCACCCATTGACTGACTCATGTATACACCAATACACCTACTCACCCATTGACTGACTCATGTATACACCAATACACCTACTCACCCGTTAACTGACTCATGTATACACCAATAAACCTACTCACCCGTTGACTGACTCGTGTATACACCAATACACCTACTCACCCATTGACTGACTCATGTATACACCAATACACCTACTCACCCGTTAACTGACTCATGTATACACCAATAAACCTACTCACCCGTTAACTGACTCATGTATACACCAATACACCTACTCACCCATTGACTGACTCATGTATACACCAATACACCTACTCACCCATTGACTGACTCATGTATACACCAATACACCTACTCACCCATTGACTGACTCATGTATATACCAATACACCTACTCACCCATTGACTGACTCATGTATACACCTATTCACTCCACTTACGCATACACCAGTACACCAACTCACCAATTGACTCTAAGTTATTAATACCTACTCAACCAAATACAGATATTTTGTTTTTTTACACAAACCTCATCACCTACATACTAACGTATACTCCTAATTTCGACACTAATAAACCCATTAGCTGTCTGGTATGTACTAACGAACCTACTCGCCCATTGACGACCTCGTACATACACCATTGACCTCGACTCACTCTTACCCCTCGATGCACCCGTTTAAGCAATAACACTCGTTCACGTATCACTCCGCACTTTAAACTCCCGCAATTAGTTTGAGACTGCACCGTCACCATCACACCTCGCTTCAAACTTCATTCGAAGCTTTCGCGACTGCATAGAATAATTACTCTTTGGTTTATATTCTTAGCTCTTTCGGTAAAGTCACGTTGAAGGGAAACAATAAAATAATAAAATATATATTATTTTATTGTTTCCCTTCAACGTGACTTTACCGAAAGAGCTAAGAATATGGATTACTGCAGTCACGAAAGCTTTAAATCAAAATTTTACTCTTTGGTAAAATTTAGTCACGTGTGGAATGAAAATAAATTAAATAATAGAGTACTATTAGTACGATTTAATTTATTTACTTTTATTTTCTTCCTACACGTGACTTTACCGAAACAACCAAAGGTTGCATTTCACTTGCCGATTATTCACCCCACGGGGTCCCCCCCCCAGCGCGCCCGGTCTCTCGCCAATGGAGGCGGTGCACCTCGACAAGAGGGTGATGCACGGGATTTGTTTGTTGGGTTCTAAAGTGCGTTACGATATTGCGGATCGATATGTTTGTCATCGGGCACGTGCGGTACGAACGAACAGTAATCACCACTGTGCCATTTGCCTCCTCTTTGTCGACACACCAATACATTTACTCACCCATTAACTGACTCATGTATACACCAATAAACCTACTCATCCATTGACTGACTCATGTATACACCAATACACCTACTCACCCATTGACTGACTCGTGTATACACCAATACACCTACTCACTCATTGACTGACTCATGTATACACCAATACACGTACTCACCCATTGACTGACTCATGTATACACCAATAAACCTACTCACCCATTAACTGACTCATGTATACACCAATAAACCTACTCACCCATTGACTGACTCATGTATACACCAATAAACCTACTCACCCATTGACTGACTCATGTATACACCAATACACCTACTCACCCATTGACTGACTCATGTATATACCAATACACCTACTCACCCATTGACTGACTCATGTATACACCTATTCACTCCACTTACGCATACATCAGTACACCAACTCACCAATTGACTCTAAGTTATTAATACCTACTCAACCAAATACAGATATTTTGTTTTTTTACACAAACCTCATCACCTACATACTAACGTATACTCCTAATTTCGACACTAATAAACCCATTAGCTGTCTGGTATGTACTAACGAACCTACTCGCCCATTGACGACCTCGTACATACACCATTAACCTCGACTCACTCTTACCCCTCGATGCACCCGTTTAAGCAATAACACTCGTTCACGTATCACTCCGCACTTTAAACTCCCGCAATTAGTTTGAGACTGCACCGTCACCATCACACCTCGCTTCAAACTTCATTCGAAGCTTTCGTGACTGCATAGAATAATTACTCTTTGGTTTATATTCTTAGTCACGTTGAAGGGAAACAATAAAATAATAAAATATATATTATTTTATTGTTTCCCTTCAACGTGACTTTACCGAAAGAGCTAAGAATATGGATTACTGCAGTCACGAAAGCTTTAAATCAAAATTTTACTCTTTGGTAAAATTTAGTCACGTGTGGAATGAAAATAAATTAAATAATAGAGTACTATTAGTACGATTTAATTTATTTACTTTTATTTTCTTCCTACACGTGACTTTACCGAAACAACCAAAGGTTGCATTTCACTTGCCGATTATTCACCCCACGGGGTCCCCCCCCCAGCGCGCCCGGTCTCTCGCCAATGGAGGCGGTGCACCACGACAAGAGGGGTGGCACGGGATTTGTTTGTTGGGTTCTAAAGTGCGTTACGATATTGCGGATCGATATGTTTTGTCATCGGGCACGTGCGGTACGAACGAACAGTAATCACCACTGTGCCATTTGCCTCCTCTTTGTCGACACACCAATACACTTACTCACCCATTAACTGACTCATGTATACACCAATAAACCTACTCATCCATTGACTGACTCATGTATACACCAATAAACCTACTCACCCATTGACTGACTCATGTATACACCAATACACCTACTCACCCATTGACTGACTCGTGTATACACCAATACACCTACTCACTCATTGACTGACTCATGTATACACCAATACACGTACTCACCCATTGACTGACTAATGTATACACCAATAAACCTACTCACCCATTAACTGACTCATGTATACACCAATAAACCTACTCACCCATTTACTGACTCATGTATACACCAATAAACCTACTCACCCATTGACTGACTCATGTATACACCAATACACCTACTCACCCATTGACTGACTCGTGTATACACCAATACACCTACTCACCCATTGACTTACTCATGTATACACCAATACACCTACTCACCCATTGACTGACTCATGTATACACCAATACACCTACTCACCCATTGACTGACTCGTGTATACACCAATACACCTACTCACCCATTGACTGACTCGTGTATACACCAATACACCTACTCACCCATTGACTTACTCATGTATACACCAATACACCTACTCACCCATTGACTGACTCATGTATACACCAATACACCTACTCACCCATTGACTGACTCGTGTATACACCAATACACCTACTCACCCATTGACTGACTCATGTATACACCAATACACCTACTCACCCGTTGACTGACTCATGTATACACCAATAAACCTATTCACTCATTGACTGACTCATGTATACACCAATACACCTACTCACCCATTAACTGACTCATCTATACACCAATAAACCTACTCACCCATTAACTGACTCATGTATACACCAATACACCTACTCACCCATTAACTGACTCATGTATACACCAATACACCTACTCACCCGTTAACTGACTCATGTATTCACTAATACACCGACTCCCCAATTAACTTATTCATGTATACACCAATAAACCTACTCACGCATTAACTGACTCGTGTATACACCAATAAACCTACTCACCCATTGACTGACTCATATATACACCAATACACCTACTCACCCGTTAACTGACTCATGTATTCACCAATACACCGACTCCCCAATTAACTTATTCATGTATACACCAATACACCTACTCACCCATTAACTGACTCATGTATACACCAATACACCTACTCACCCATTAACTGACTCATGTATACACCAATAAACCTGCTCACCCATTAACTGACTCATGTATACACCAATAAACTTACTCACCCATTGACTGACTCATGTATACACCAATACACCTACTCACCCATTAACTTACTCATGTATACACCAATACACCGACTCCCCAATTAACTTATTCATGTATACACCAATAAACCTACTCACCCGTTGACTGACTAATGTATACACCAATAAACCTACTCACCCATTGACTGACTCATGTATACACCAATACACCTACTCACCCATTGACTGACTCATGTATACACCAATACACCTACTCACCCATTGACTGACTCATGTATACACCAATACACCTACTCACCCGTTAACTGACTCATGTATACACCAATAAACCTACTCACCCGTTGACTGACTCGTGTATACACCAATACACCTACTCACCCATTGACTGACTCATGTATACACCAATACACCTACTCACCCGTTAACTGACTCATGTATACACCAATAAACCTACTCACCCGTTAACTGACTCATGTATACACCAATACACCTACTCACCCATTGACTGACTCATGTATACACCAATACACCTACTCACCCATTGACTGACTCATGTATACACCAATACACCTACTCACCCATTGACTGACTCATGTATATACCAATACACCTACTCACCCATTGACTGACTCATGTATACACCTATTCACTCCACTTACGCATACACCAGTACACCAACTCACCAATTGACTCTAAGTTATTAATACCTACTCAACCAAATACAGATATTTTGTTTTTTTACACAAACCTCATCACCTACATACTAACGTATACTCCTAATTTCGACACTAATAAACCCATTAGCTGTCTGGTATGTACTAACGAACCTACTCGCCCATTGACGACCTCGTACATACACCATTGACCTCGACTCACTCTTACCCCTCGATGCACCCGTTTAAGCAATAACACTCGTTCACGTATCACTCCGCACTTTAAACTCCCGCAATTAGTTTGAGACTGCACCGTCACCATCACACCTCGCTTCAAACTTCATTCGAAGCTTTCGCGACTGCATAGAATAATTACTCTTTGGTTTATATTCTTAGCTCTTTCGGTAAAGTCACGTTGAAGGGAAACAATAAAATAATAAAATATATTATTTTATTGTTTCCCTTCAACGTGACTTTACCGAAAGAGCTAAGAATATGGATTACTGCAGTCACGAAAGCTTTAAATCAAAATTTTACTCTTTGGTAAAATTTAGTCACGTGTGGAATGAAAATAAATTAAATAATAGAGTACTATTAGTACGATTTAATTTATTTACTTTTATTTTCTTCCTACACGTGACTTTACCGAAACAACCAAAGGTTGCATTTCACTTGCCGATTATTCACCCCACGGGGTCCCCCCCCCAGCGCGCCCGGTCTCTCGCCAATGGAGGCGGTGCACCACGACAAGAGGGGTGGCACGGGATTTGTTTGTTGGGTTCTAAAGTGCGTTACGATATTGCGGATCGATATGTTTGTCATCGGGCACGTGCGGTACGAACGAACAGTAATCACCACTGTGCCATTTGCCTCCTCTTTGTCGACACACCAATACACTTACTCACCCATTAACTGACTCATGTATACACCAATACACCTACTCATCCATTGACTGACTCATGTATACACCAATACACCTACTCACCCATTGACTGACTCGTGTATACACCAATACACCTACTCACTCATTGACTGACTCATGTATACACCAATACACGTACTCACCCATTGACTGACTCATGTATACACCAATAAACCTACTCACCCATTAACTGACTCATGTATACACCAATAAACCTACTCACCCATTGACTGACTCATGTATACACCAATAAACCTACTCACCCATTGACTGACTCATGTATACACCAATACACCTACTCACCCATTGACTGACTCATGTATATACCAATACACCTACTCACCCATTGACTGACTCATGTATACACCTATTCACTCCACTTACGCATACACCAGTACACCAACTCACCAATTGACTCTAAGTTATTAATACCTACTCAACCAAATACAGATATTTTGTTTTTTTACACAAACCTCATCACCTACATACTAACGTATACTCCTAATTTCGACACTAATAAACCCATTAGCTGTCTGGTATGTACTAACGAACCTACTCGCCCATTGACGACCTCGTACATACACCATTAACCTCGACTCACTCTTACCCCTCGATGCACCCGTTTAAGCAATAACACTCGTTCACGTATCACTCCGCACTTTAAACTCCCGCAATTAGTTTGAGACTGCACCGTCACCATCACACCTCGCTTCAAACTTCATTCGAAGCTTTCGTGACTGCATAGAATAATTACTCTTTGGTTTATATTCTTAGTCACGTTGAAGGGAAACAATAAAATAATAAAATATATATTATTTTATTGTTTCCCTTCAACGTGACTTTACCGAAAGAGCTAAGAATATGAATTACTGCAGTCACGAAAGCTTTAAATCAAAATTTTACTCTTTGGTAAAATTTAGTCACGTGTGGAATGAAAATAAATTAAATAATAGAGTACTATTAGTACGATTTAATTTATTTACTTTTATTTTCTTCCTACACGTGACTTTAGCGAAACAACCAAAGGTTGCATTTCACTTGCCGATTATTCACCCCCACGGGGTCCCCCCCCAGCGCGCCCGGTCTCTCGCCAATGGAGGCGGTGCACCACGACAAGAGGGTGATGCACGGGATTTGTTTGTTGGGTTCTAAAGTGCGTTACGATATTGCGGATCGATATGTTTTGTCATCGGGCACGTGCGGTACGAACGAACAGTAATCACCACTGTGCCATTTGCCTCCGCTTTGTCGACACCCATTGCAGGCGATCAATAAATTAGAAGCATCTCTTAAATTCTCGTGATCGTTATAGCTCGTCTGCAAAAGGCGGCTACAATTATCGAACACATCGGCGAACAACAACTTTCCACGGCAGGCGAGATTCGTTTCTCAAAATGCCACTTGCCGTTGATAACGGATACGAATTTTAGGCGTTTTTAATCAATACAGTATTTCGAAATTATACGATATTGGATTACAATGTTTCTTGTCAATTGGAGAAGGAAATGTCGAACATGTTTAATGGAGATTTTGTTCATTTTATCTTCGGCACGATATAAGGTTACGTGCTTAAGGTTGACTACGTAGGGCGCGAAAGAAGCTCTGCATACAAGCGGACACAAATCAAACTCCCCATGTGCGCGCGACACCCAAACGTAACTCTTCACCCCAAACTTGGGCCACGTTCACTCGCCCACCACCGAACTCACTCACTCCTCACCCTAACGCAACTCTTCACCCCAAACTTGGGCCACGTTCACTCGCCCACCACCGAACTCACTCACTCCTCACCCACCTATAATCCACTCTGCACCAATCACTTTCCCAGCTCCTGCGAAGCTGCTGGGGACACAACCCCTGAACCGCATTGGCACTCACACCATGGCACAGGACGAGCTTATGCGGATACCTGATGATGATGACCAAAATCAGTGTCAACACTGGAGAAATCCGATGAGCTATAAAGCTTTTTTTCACACACGTCCAGCGAGGGGTGGGTTAGAAAGTTACAACAACGAACAACACATATTTTACCAGGTAGAGTCCACTGAGCTATTAGCTTCTTTATCAGAAGCCACCTGGCCACACGTAATAGCTCAACGAAGTGGGCTTATCGTGTGGAAATGTAGAGCAGTCAAATAGTCTAAACACGTGGTGATGTTGTTCTAAATGTGGAGGGGAAAAACCGGAGGACCGGGAGAAAATCCACGCGACCACGGGGGGAGAGAGAGAGAGAGACACGCAGACTCCAAATATACAGCAGCGGCAGGGGTCAGGGTCGGGATCGAACCCACGACCTCCTGTATACCTGGCGAGGTAGCTAACATCTCCTAGCCACCGTGATGATGATGAGAGAGACACGCAGACTCCAAATATACAGCAGCGGCAGGGGTCAGGGTCGGGATCGAACCCACGACCTCCTGTATACCTAGCGAGGTAGTTAACATCTCACGGGGAGAGAGAGAGAGAGAGACACGCAATCTCAAAAATATACAGCAGCAGGGGTCAGGGTCGGGATTGAACCCACGACCTCCTGTAGACCAGGCGAGGCAGTTAACATCTCACCACCCCTTAAATAATTCACAAATAAACTACGTATGGTAATTTAAAATTGCCTAAGTACACCAATTCGCAAGCTTGGAAAAGGCAGTAAAACAACAGCAACAACAGTCCCAGGCCACACCAAGACAACACACAGTCCCTCAACAAACTTGCACATGAACATTGAACTTTCGACGAATGTGGTCACCATCCAGAACAGAGTAAGGGAATGAATGAAGAACGACTCGATCCACGATTCACAAACACGAAGACGTAGGCGTCATCACGGGATCGAGTCACCCACTCTGCTCCTCCGAATTGCCCGATGATGCTGGATGTGATTACAAGCGAAACGTCGTACTCAAACTGTAAATGTTGTGGATTCACTCTTCAACACACCGGTGGGCTAAAGTAGTGAACTATTTGTCCTTTGTAAACGTGACACATTTTTTACTGTTTGGCCGTGTCGGGTGGTGGAGGGTTACGACACATTTATAAATAACGCGATATAACTCAAAAACATTTATTATGAACAATCTGTCTCGTAAACTACGTGCAACTATGGTTGTTGATTGAAATTGGAGTTGTTCATTTAAATCAGCAACACGTGAACAAAAAAATAAATATTTCTCACACGAGCAAGTCAACTCGCTCACCCCCGTAACTCATCATCCACTGTTGCCCTCACCAGCTCACTCACTCACTCACCAGCTCACTCACCAGCTCACTCACGACCTCACTCACCAGCTCACCCACTCACCAGCTCACTCACTCACCAGCTCACTTACCAGCTCACTCACCAGCTCACTCACCTCACTCAATCACCAGCTCACTCACTCACCAGCTCACTCACTCACCAGCTCACTCACTTACTCACTCACCTCACTCACTCACCTCACTCACTCACCAGCTCACTCACTCACCTCACTCACTCACCAGCTCACTTGCCAGCTCACTCACCAGCTCACTCACTCACCAGCTCACTCACTCACTCACCTCACTCAATCACTCACCAGCTCACTCACTCACTCACCAGCTCACTCACTCACTCACCAGCTCACTCACTTACTCACTCACCTCACTCACTTACTCACTCACCTCACTCACTCACCAGCTCACTCACTCACCTCACTCACCAGATCACTCACCAGCTCACTCACCAGCTCACTCACTCACCTCACTCACTCACCAGCTCACTCACTCACCAGCTCACTCACTTACTCACTCACCAGCTCACTCACCAGCTCACTCACTCACCAGCTCACTCACTCACCAGCTCACTCACTCACCAGCTCACTCACTAACCTCACTCACTCACCAGCTCACTCATTCACTCACCTCACTCACCAGCTCACTCACTCACCTCACTCACTCACTCACCAGCTCACTCACTCACCTCACTCACTCACCAGCTCAATCACTCACTCACTCACCAGCTCACTCACTCACCAGCTCAATCACTCACCAGCTCACTCACTCACCAGCTCACTCACTCACCAGCTCACTCACTCACCAGCTCACTCACCAGCTCACTCACCAGTTAACTCACTCACTCACCAGCTCACTCACTCACCTCACTCAATCACTCACCAGCTCACTCACTCACCAGCTCACTCACTCACTCACCAGCTCACTCACTTACTCACTCACCTCACTCACTTACTCATTCACCTCACTCAATCACCAGCTCACTAAATCACCTCACTCACTCACCAGCTCACTCACTCACCAGCTCACTCACTCACTCACCAGCTCACTCACCAGCTCACTCACTCACCAGCTCACTCACTCACCAGCTCACTCACTAACCTCACTCACTCACCAGCTCACTCATTCACTCACCTCACTCACCAGCTCACTCACTCACCTCACTCACTCACTCACCAGCTCACTCACTCACTCACCAGCTCACTCACCCGCTCGCTCACTCACTCACCAGCTCACTCACCAGCTCACTCACTCACCTCACTCACTCACCAGCTCAATCACTCACTCACTCACTCACCAGCTCACTCACTCACCAGCTCAATCACTCACCAGCTCACTCACTCACCAGCTCACTCACTCACCAGCTCACTCACCAGCTCACTCACTCACCAGCTCACTCACTCACCAGCTCACTCACCAGTTCACTCACTCACTCACCAGCTCACTCACTCACCTCACTCATTCACTCACCAGCTCACTCACTCACTCACCAGCTCACTCACTCACCAGCTCACTCACTTACTCACTCACCTCACTCACTTACTCATTCACCTCACTCACTCACCAGCTCACTCACTCACTCACCAGCTCACTCACTCACCTCACTCACTCACTTACTCACCAGCTCACTCACTCACCAGCGCACTCACCAGCTCACTCACTCACCAGCTCACTCACTCACCAGCTCACTCAATCACTCACCAGCTCACTCACTCACCTCACTCACTCACCAGCTCACTCACTCACCAGCTCACTCACTCACCAGCTCACTCACCAGCTCACTCACTCACTAGCTCACTCACTCACCAGCTCACTCACCAGCTCACTCACTCACCTCACTCACTCACCAGCTCATTCACTCACTCACCAGCTCACTCACTCACTCACCAGCTTACTCACCAGCTCACTCACTCACATCACTCACTCACCAGCTCACTCACTCACCTCACTCACTCACCAGCTCACTCACTCACCTCACTCACTCACTCACCAGCTCACTCACCAGCTCACTCACTCACCTCACTCACTCACTCACCAGCTCACTCACCAGCTCACTCACTCACCTCACTCACTCACTAGCTCACTCACTCACCAGCTCACTCACTCACTCACCAGCTTACTCACCAGCTCAATCACTCACATCACTCACTCACTCACCAGCTCACTCACTCACCTCACTCACTCACCAGCTCACTCACTCACCTCACTCACTCACCAGCTCACTCACTCACCTCACTCACTCACTCACCAGCTCACTCACCAGCTCACTCACTCACCTCACTCACTCACTAGCTCACTCACTCACTCACCAGCTCACTCACTCACTCACCAGCTTACTCACCAGCTCAATCACTCACATCACTCACTCACCAGCTCACTCACTCACTCACCAGCTCACTCACCAGCTCACTCACTCACCTCACTCACTCACCAGCTCAGTCACTCACCTCACTCACTCCGTCCATCAGAGTCGAGGAGACGTCTCCGTCAATACTCTGGAACGTGCCAACTCCTTCAAATGTTCTCTGTTCCTGCGGTCGATGGCAGCTCGATGCCGATCGTGTGGCGGTGTTGCTGCTGGCCACGACGAGGGGGCTTCGCCAGAGGGAGAGAGTTCGCGTCGGTTCGCTGCTCCTCCGTCGAAAGAGAGCGGACCACAGCTATTGAACTGTACGGTCCAGTGTTGACAGCAGACTCAAAACAAGCACGATGATTTTTTGTTGTTAAAATATATATATGGACAAAATAAAGACCACGTAAAACACTTTTAATATAAAATGTGCGCGGTCGCTGTACGAAAGAGGAAAGCTTTGCACCCAATAATAATAATATAAATTATAAAGACCCCTCTTGAATAGTTGGTCCGTCTGTGAGTTTGTACAACACGAGTCCTGCTGGGTGTTTATATAGCGGCTGTGTGGGGTGCTTGTCTCTTCCTGTGTCCACTGCTCACACTCACTCCACCTACCACCCCTGACTCCACTCGTCATTCCCTCGGCACAACCCAGCACCCCCCACCATGATCCCCTCCTCCGCCTGACGTTCATTGACGGGAGAAAGCCACTGCGTGTGAGATACGAAATCATCATCGTCGCCGCCGCCGTGGAGAATGCATCAGCGCAGTAGCAGTGTAAGTGTGTCAGCCGACGCGGCCACCTGCACATTACCCTCCCTGCACATACGCACAAGGAGATCCCGTCAGCCACAGGGACTTCTGGCGGTGAATCATTCTCAGCAGGAGATTAGCAACAACGACGATCACTGGTTTACCTTACCAGGTCATTCCCATTGCTCTGGTGTTCGTTCATTATCACCAATAGCGTCATCTTCACGGAGTCCTGCAGATACTGGCCTCGCCACTGAGGTGTGGAGTTCACACTATTGGCTTGCCAGGGATATTATAATTATAATAATGATAATCACTCTGAGCAGAGACCTCTGGGTATAATTGACCTGTGTGTGTTGCTCCCAGGAGCAGGTTGCATGGGCACAGGTCTTACGCCGTGAGATTGAACATTGTCGACAAAGCATTTACATAATAAAGAGGGCATCACTCGTTCTGGACTCGCACTTTGTTATGTAATGTTACGTAAGGTATATTTTAGGGGAAACACATACTAATTAACGGATTACTAACGTAGCATATAATCACAATAACACACATTACAACTAATTACTAATCTCCAACTCATTACTAATCATAACCATTGACTGATTACCAAACGATTATATAATTACAATACCACCTCCCCCCTCCGCCTCAAATCACTGCACCTGAATGAGTTAAATGTTGACGTCACCCTACTGCTTTATTTAAGACCGGGAGCAAGTGAGGGCTTTACCATTCTGGCGATTTGCCCGATGATGCTGGATGTAATTACCAGCGAAACGTCGTACTCAAATTTTAAATGATGTTGATTCACTCTTCAACACACCGGTGGGCTAAAGCGGTGAACTATTTGTCCTTTGTAAACGCGACACATTTTTTTACTGTTTGGCCGTGTCGGGTGGTGGAGGGTTACGACACATTTATAAATAACGCGATCCAACCCCAAAAAAACCTTTATTATGAAGGTATATTGCTTATTCATTTACTATAATTACACGGACACGCCTATCACGTGGCTCAAAATAGCCTAGGCCTAAAGCCGTTTTCGCTTAATATACACTGCGGATTAGCGGTATTCTCGCGGAATGCATGACCTCGGTCTTTTGAGCCTTTTCAATAAAAACACACGAGACTGCTAAAACATTACACCTGTGTTATATAAATTTACTCTGCCTGTGCCATATCTACAGAGTAGTTGTCATCTGCACTCCCACAGTAGTCCGCTTGTGCTATTCAAGCCACAATGGGTGATCAAGAAAGTTTTGGGGCACAATTACAAAAAAGCAATGCCTGACCTAGTACAAAGTGTCGTCTCGTACACGGTCTCATTGAAGTTCTGACTTTAAAAATGTGGCCGATCTTTTTTTCACTTTGTAAAGAACTTGCGGACCAGCCGACAGCGCTCCATCACCCACGATCTCCAGGCTCTCAGCAGCATCATCCTCGTGGACCACGTGGATCTGACTGCGTCACAAACGACGCCGTGACATTATCCTCGTGGACCAGGTGGATCTGACTGTGTCACAAACGATGCCGTGACATCATCCTTGTGAGCAAGGTGGATCTGACTGCATCACAAACGACGCTGTGACATCATCCTCGTGGACCAGGTGGATCTGACTATGTCACAAACGACGCCGTGACATCATCCTTGTGGACCAGGTGGATCTGACGGCGTCACAAACGACGCCGTTACATCATCCTTGTCGACCAGGTGGATCTGACTACGTCACAAACGACGCTGTGACATCATCCTCGTGGACCACGTGGATCTGACTACGTCACAAACGACGCCGTGACATCATCCACGTGGACCAGGTGGATCTGACTGCGTCACAAACGACGCAGTGACATCATCCTTGTGGACCAGGTGGATCTGACTGCATCACAAACGATGCCGTGACATCATCCTCGTGGACCAGGTGGATCTGACTACGTCACAAACGACGCCGTGACATCATCCTTGTGGACCAGGTGGATCTGACTGCGTCACCAACGACGCCGTGACATCATCCTTGTGGACCAGGTGGATCTGACTACGTCACAAACGACGCCGTGACATCATCCTCGTGGACCAGGTGGATCTGACTGCGTCACAAACGATGCCGTGACATCATCCACGTAGACCAGGTGGATCTGACTACGTCACAAACGACGCCGTGACATCATCCTCGTGGACCAGGTGGATCTGACTGTGTCACAAACGATGCCGTGACATCATCCTTGTGAGCAAGGTGGATCTGACTGCGTCACAAACGACGCTGTGACATCATCCTCGTGGACCAGGTGGATCTGACTATGTCACAAACGACGCCGTGACATCATCCTTGTGGACCAGGTGGATCTGACGGCGTCACAAACGACGCCGTTACATCATCCTTGTGGACCAGGTGGATCTGACTACGTCACAAACGACGCTGTGACATCATCCTCGTGGACCACGTGGATCTGACTACGTCACAAATGACGCCGTGACATCATCCTCGTGGACCAGGTGGATCTGACTGCGTCACAAACGACGCAGTGACATCATCCTCGTGGACCAGGTGGATCTGACTACGTCACAAACGACGCCGTGACATCATCCTCGTGGACCAGGTGGATCTGACTGCGTCACAAACGACGCAGTGACATCATCCTTGTGGACCAGGTGGATCTGACTGCATCACAAACGACGCCGTGACATCATCCTTGTGGACCAGGTGGATCTGACTACGTCACAAACGACGCCGTGACATCATCCTTGTGGACCAGGTGGATCTGACTGCGTCACCAACGACGCCGTGACATCATCCTTGTGGACCAGGTGGATCTGACTACGTCACAAACGACGCCGTGACATCATCCTCGTGGACCAGGTGGATCTGACTGCGTCACAAACGATGCCGTGACATCATCCACGTAGACCAGGTGGATCTGACTGCGTCACAAACGACGCCGTGACATCATCCTCGTGAACCAGGTGGATCTGACTGCGTCACAAACGACGCCGTGACATCATCCACGTGGACCAGGTGGATCTGACTGCGTCACAAACGACGCCGTGACATCATCCTTGTGGACCAGGTGGATCTGACTGCGTCACAAACGACGCCGTGACATCATCCTTGTGGACCAGGTGGATCTGACTGCGTCACAAACGACGCCGTGACATCATCCTTGTGGACCAGGTGGATCTGACTGCATCACAAACGCCGCCGTGACATCATCCTCATGAACCACGTGGATCTGACTGCGTCACAAACGACGCCGTGACATCATCCTCGTGAACCAGGTGGATCTGACTGCGTCACAAACGATGCCGTGACATCATCCTAGTGGACCAGGTGGATCTGACTGCATCACAAACGACGCCGTGACATCATCCTCGTGGACCAGGTGGATCTGACTTCGTCACAAACGATGCCGTGACATCATCCTCGTGGACCAGGTGGATCTGACTGCGTCACAAACGACGCCGTGACGTCAAGAACGGTCTCCCCCCCCCCCCCATACCCCCCACGTAGGGGACCTCATCTGACACCACCGTGTCTGTATGCACGTATGTTGAACTTCGTCCGCACCGTACGTAGCCAAGCGTGTCTGGGCCTAGTTCGGGCACGAAGCTCCGTCTTGAACGACCAGACGACCAGACAGACGACCAGACAGACGACCAGACAGACGACCAGACAGACGTCCAGACAGACGTCCGGCCTCGCCTCGCCCTGCGGCCGAGCGTCGACGACAGATCCAGGAAACGAACCGCATCCACGCGTGTGCTCGCGAGGGACACCCCACGCTGAAGCTGGTGCCGGTCACGGAACGTCGTCGCGCTCGAGGACGCCGGACCGTGCCTATCCAGCAGCAGCAGCAGCAGGAGGCCTTGGCTGGGGGCGACGGATCACGGTGACACCGCTTTGCGACTCCTGCTACTACCATTGAGGTCCAATGCATTAGGCCCCTTAACGTGTGCTGTGAGCAAGTGGTTTGCGCCTCCAATCCATTCATTGCCACTTTGAACAATTGAGAATTAAAGGACAAGCCACGGTGGTGCGATTGTGGACATGCAACCAGAACTCTAGAGCACGTGGTAAAGTAAACCCACTGTAGTCTTGCACTCCTGCAAACGGAGGAGCAACAGCAAAACGACGCGAACTCTCTCTCTCTCTCTGCTGAAGCCTCCTCGTTGTGTCCAACAGAGACCTCCACATTGGCATCGAGCTCCTCGTAGTTTTGCCCCCCCCCCCCCCCCCCATCGTGTGCAAAAATAACGTTGGGCACTTCAGACGTTTGTTCCGAAGACGTAAGATTTACACAGTTAAAGCCTCAATAAACTGCTTTGCGAGGCCTTCCTCTGTGGAAACGTTTGGAGGCACTGGGACTCATCTCTGGTGGTAAGTATGGGGGGAGGAGGAGAAAGGGGGGCGACAATATTGGCCAATTTAAATCAGGCATCATAAGTGGCAGCTATTACAACGTTAGACGTGTGAACTGGAGATGCGTGCGTACCCATGGCACAGGGCAGCTAAGCAAGACTCTTGCCAGTGGTTGAACGCTGCTAAAATCATTCCGTGCCAATAAATGTGAGCGGAGAGAGATCACTGTGGTGCGTTCGGCACGGATGAATTCCTGTTGGCGCGTGCGCGTACATGCGTGGAATCGCGCTGTGTGAAGGCTATTTTGCCATAGACATACGTGTTATAAGGGGGGTTGCGTTACCGAAGAAAAAAGAAGAATAATTCAATTTAATTATTCATGGCCTGGATTTACAAATCCCGTATAAAAGTGATACTTAACAATATTATTAACATTACAAAAAATACTTAATAAGAAAAATAATAAAGTAAAATTATTTTTTGTTTCATTTCAGAATTTTTCTACCTACGTGACTTTACCGACAGAACCAAAGAGTATTGATTCCTGCAGTCACGAAAGCTTCAAATCAAGACTTAATAAGGAGTATAGTAACGAATAATAATTAATGTTTAAAATAAAAGATTACTGATTTACAAATATAACTTATATTCTTAGCTCTTTCGGTAAAGTCACGTTGAAGGGAAACAATAAAATAATAAATGATATATAAAACAATAAAAATTCTCACGACGTTTCGACCATAACACAAACGGTCATCATCAGGTGTGAAAACCAACGTTTGTGTTATGGTCGAAACGTCGTGAGAATTTTTATTGTTTCATATATATTTTATTATTTTATTGTTTCCCCTCAACGTGACTTTACCGAAAGAGCTAAGAATATGAATTACTGCAGTCACGAAAGCTTTAAATAAAAAAAATTAACTTAACGAGGGGTAACTTCCGGGCTTCTTGGACGCCTGTGCAGACTGCTTCTACGCAGCTCTCGGACGGCGGCGCGCAGCCCCTGACGCTGCCATCACGCGGCGGCGATGACGCCACCAGATTGAGATGTTTGTTCGTTAACCCGCAACATATTTTGCTTTCAATTAAAAGTTGTATCATTAAATCATTATTATTATTATTATCATTTTCACTTCGCAATTATTTGTTTTTCTTTCTCTCGGGCGTGTAAACGTGAAGCGAGTCCCGTGAAGATGAAACGCGTAATGGCGAAGCGAGTCCCGTGAAGACGAAACGCGTGACCGTGAAGCGAGTCCCGTGAAGATGAAACGCGTGACCGTGAAGCGAGTCCCGTGAAGATGAAACGCGTGATCGTGAAGCGAGTCCCGTGAAGATGAAACGCGTAATGGCGAAGCGAGTCCCGTGAAGGTGAAACGCGTGACCGTGAAGCGAGTCCCGTGAAGATGAAACGCGTGACCGTGAAGCGAGTCCCGTGAAGACGAAACGCGTAACTGTGGATTCGCGCTATGGAGACGCGTTGACTGAGGGACCCCTCGATTTGATGGCCAGGTGTGGTTGTTTTGTTGTTGTTGTTTGTGCCGCCGTTGCTCTTCGATATTCGTTTAATGAATTTTGAGTTCGAGCACTTAGATGTCGGCAACATTTACGCCTGAAATCCTGGGGGTGGCACAGTCTGAATATCCGAGTCTCGGGCAATTACGCGATCATCAATCATCATAAACATACCTTAGGGTGACCCCTGGGAGCGTCTGGCACTCAGATTGAGACATTAGCATCTTCAGAGGTGCCTGAATCTCTCATTCTGCGAGCCTTGGGCAATTTCACTGAATTCCGAGACTCCTCTGAGTGTGCTTTCGTGTGGGGTCCTGTTCACTCGTGCGTCACGTTGTGTTGCGTACGTGCAGTCATTGCTGAATACCGCAGGTCTGTTCTCCTGTGTGGGATGTGAAAGTTAGAATATTACATAGACCCTACACAGCTAACTAGAAGAAGCAATAGAAATTATTTTTTTAAGAAGGATGTTACACATTTCACGGACGGACAAGATGAGTAACGTAAATGTGTTACGAATTGCGGCAGGGTAATACACTTAGAACACGAATGAGAATAATTGGAGAAAGGCAACGTGAGATTTATTGGATATGTGATGTGGAAACAAGAGACTGAATATCCATGTGATTTTAACTGGGAACATTCAAGAAGCCGGGGAAGACAGCGAATTTGGTGTGACCCGCCCATACCGGACATTTTCCTATGGTTCATCGGATTCCTCCAGTCTAAATAAAGTTTCCGATTCTGATTAAGTCACTGAAGCCATTTAAACAACCGGACGCAACTGGGAGGAGCATCCAAGGTAAAGTTGTTGAGTAAAATTCAATGGGCATAGCTGGATGTAAGGAGGGCAGCGATCCACGACGTCTTTGAGAGAGGAACACGGCGCAGAGAGAGAGACAGACAGACGGATCTTAATCACGTCTCGTTGGCAAAACCCCAACGTGACCACAAACGAAGTTGTGTCTCTAAAGTCGCCGACATCTGCTGTACAAGCAGACTATTGGTGAACATCGATCTGTTGTCGCCTGATCTCTCGGACCCACGTTTTTCAGCCACCACGGCCAAAAAAAGAATTGGTCTCTTGAATCTTACATCCAATAGTAATAATAATTGATAATGTCAACTTGTAACACATTTTTTTTATTTAAAGCTTTCGTGACTGTAGGGATTCATATTCTTGGTTCTTTCGGGAAAAGTCACGTAGAAGGGAAACAATAAAAGAATATATATTTTTAATTGTTTTATATTTTTATTATTTTTTTTGTAACGCAATGTTCGCTCGCTCTCGTAGAGAGAGAGAGGACGACTCGGAGGCGTGAGGAGGAACCACAAAGAAGCGGAAGGCAGCCAAGCGGTGAGCCGGCCTAACCAACAATTTCCCAAGCTCTGCGGTCCTCTCTATATAAATGTCTTATCAGACAATTCAGGAGAAATCCCACAAGTGCGAAGGGGCAACGCTCTATCCCAATCAGATGGAACACATGAGTCCACATATTTGCTGTACCACCTTCTCTTGGAAAGCCAGAGCATGTCACCTTTGTAGTGGGTTCATGGGACACGGAGACGGTGGAGTAGAGGCAGCACTGTTTATTCAACTTAACAGGGGTTACACTGGAAGGGGTAACGGGTCCTTCACCCGTACACACGTTGGGACACCCCCTAGGCTATCTAGCCTAATTCCTATGCTCCCAGTTCCTCCAGCTACAGGCGCTAGAGGAGGCTATCTGATCTGGCCCTGGTCAAGCACAGATCACGACTCCCCACCAACCAGACCGACCCTTTAAAGGGCTCCGGCTCTGAGGCTCTGGGGCCGTACCACCGGCTTAGCCTACCGGCCCTCAAAAGGACAGCGGTCAGGGAAGTCCCAGGGTCTATCTAGCCGCTCTTCCTTCTTCACTGGTTCTTCATTCTTAGTCCCAAAACAGTGTCCCGAGCTCTCTGGCTCCCCGCCCTTTATACCCCTACACCACTGAGGGCGGGGTTATAGCGGACGTGGTTGTAGCCACCAAGGTGTGGCTGTGCGTTACCTTTCCACACTGTGTGTTTCCTTCCCATAACACCCCTACACTCGAGTTTCGCAACACGTGCGCGATCAGACAATTCAGGAGGAATCCCACAAGTGCGATGGGGCAACGCTCTATCCCAATCAGATGGAACACATGAGTCCACATATTTGCTGTACCACCTTCTCTTGGAAAGCCAGAGCATGTCACCTTCTCGAGTTTCGCAACACGTGCGCGATCCACCAACCCCCGCTGCCTCCACAGTGCTGGATTCTGGCGTACGCAGCCAAATAGGCAGGTCTCCTACACACAGACCTGATAACCATAACCGTGAACACGGAGGGCATTCCATTGCTAGTGTAACACTGCACTTGCAGAGACCCACGTGTTCTCTCTCTCCGGTGCTGACTCACTCCACCACCACGCGGGTGCACTTCTAATCACAGCCGCGTGCTGCGTGGCAGTGACCACGTGAAGCCGCTGCTGCTGCTGCGTCTGTGTGCCGCATCCTCACCTTCCTCCCCTCCTTGCGTCATCATCATCAGCAGCAGCAGCAACAACAACAACAGCAGCAACAGCAGCAACAGCAGCCGTGGTCAATCCACTGCTGGATGAAGGCGTCGCCCAAGTCACCGCCACCACCTCTCACTATCCCGCGCTGTGATTGTTTCACCAACACCTGCGCACGAGCTGGTTTCACCATCGCTCCTCTCGGCCACGAGACCTCTCTTTGGCTGCTACGCCGTTATTATCGCTGGCCATGAGCCCTCGTCCCTTCTAGCCACGCCGTGTCCTCTCCCAGACCCACTGACGCCTCTTAATGATGCCGTGAACCTGCGTACGCACTCTCTGATCCAAGCGCTCCTCTCCTCTGCCATCTGGGTGCAATCCCGGGCGTGCGTCTCTCGTCCGCGCTTGCTTCGTGCACTTTTCAATTGTCGTTGAAATGTATTTCCGCTAATGACCACGCGTCTGAAGCATGTGTCACAGCAGGTAGTACGCACTGACTTAACATTCCTGTTACATCTTGATTTGAAGCTTTCGTGACTGCAGGAATCCATACTCTTTGGTTCTTTCGGTTAAAGTCACGTAGGTGGAAAATGTAACAGATCACGACGTTTCGATCGCAACACAAGCAAGCATCATCAGGTGTGAAACTGCTGACGCCGGAGCAGTCCTCCTGCTGTCTTTGTTTCACACCTAATGACGGTTGCTTGTGTTGCGATCGAAACGTCGTGATCTAACAGGTCCCTGCAGGGTGGGCTGGTAGGAACATTGGAATTTTGCGCAATTTTATTACACCCAACAGCACGAGATTTCACTTCGTTAAAGTATTGAAAGGGGGCGGACGGACGGACACATTAATCTATTGCAGGCTGGTACACTCAGTTTATAACTTCGTTCCTACCAGTATTACTTTATCTACCTACGTGACTTTACCGAAAGAATCAAAGAGTATAGATTCCTATTACACTCATGCCAACTTCATATCCATCTCATTCCCTACGCTCAGGAAGGGTTAATCCCAGATGCGGTAGATTGTTAGCATGTTTGCCCACGTACCCCCAACAACTACTCCCCCTGGCGCTCACCGCTCGTGAGATCGTGAGCAAGGATGACTTCTCGTGAAATGCGATTCACGGCCGAGAGTGAACGCGAGGTCTGTCTGCGTGTTCCGTAGCAGAGCAATCGCGGCCGCCAACATTCAAATGGCAGCGTCTCGTCTCGCCGAACACAAGCGCTTTACAGCTCGCCGGATTCCTCTCCAGTATGAATTGCAGATTCTGATTCTGGTGCGGCGAGTCTCCCTGGGTTGGCGATGGAGACGGCACCAGCGGCTCTCCGTCGGTGAGCCTCGGAGCCTCGGAGCCTGCCACAGGATCGCGGCTACCCCGGCAGTGGCCCGAACGAGCGATAGGAGGACCGCTTGCTGGCTCCACCACAAAGTGGCCGAGGTTTGTTGTCAACCCCAGAAGGGCGATGACCCCCTTCTCCTTCGCGTCAGGCTTGAACTGTCTGTTGTTGTAACGTTCTTACCCGCCCAACACTGGACATCGGTGATAAAGAGCTTTGTAGCTCATCGTAAGGCCGTAGCTATGGAGTCAACATTGGGGAGGACCAAATCTTTCAGGGGGTCTGGGGGTTCCCCCCCCCCCCAGAAAAAAATCTAAATTTGAAAACTAATTTCCTGCTTAAAATAAAAAAAATGCACTAACACATAGGATGTACTTTTTTACAATAATGTCTAATAGTGTTATTGTATTACATGGCTCTGTGTTTACTTTTTTACCTTTTCTTGTTTCATTGTATGTAATGGCAGAGATTAGGGATTAATAAAGTACAACCATAACCACAATCAGATAAACAGAAATCTATTTTATAGCAATATATTTGGGGGGACATTTTGAGCATATTTGAGCGCCAGATGCATCGCAGCAGCAGCAACATCATCATCAGCAGGGGCCACGCTTTGAGCTGTGGCTCAACGCGCGCCTCCGACGTCTCCATCGAATATTGCGCCTTATAAATTGCGGCGTTGTTGTGATCGCACTGAACTCGTACTCGAGGCTTCGCTCGAGAGCTCAACACGCGGCGCCAGCGAAAGACGTGCTCGTCCGAGGCGCTTGCCCCAGACCGGCGTGTCTGTGACATTCCCCGCTTGGGTAAAGACCTCGGACAGCCCGAGCAGAACCTCCTTTGAAGTCTCTCACCAGTGCGTTGCGAAGTCCACGCGGGATATCGTGTACCGGGACACTTCGATCCTCGGCAGCGTACCAGGAATGCCGCGCCAAAGTGTTCAGCGTAATCCTGCGAGAGACGATTGCCGTCTGCCATGAAAGTCTTGAAGGTGCCTCTGTGTAGTTGCAGCATCTTATCGCAGAAGAACGTTTCAGTTTTCAGTTTCATTTATTTGGGTATAGCCCTGTGAGCCATTCGGCTCTTGAATCGGGTGCAACCGCAACAAACAAAAAAACAAAAAACACGAACAAGAAAAAACATGTTAAAGTGACTGTGTGTTGACTGTGCAAAACAGAAAATCCATGAAAAAAACCAGCAAAATATTCCTGAAAAAAGCACCGTACACCAACGCTGTGTGCAAAAAATCCCAGTGGGATGCAAGTCAAACAACAACAACAACTACAAGACAACTAAGATTAAGGCCATCAGTCTAACTCCGTACTACAACAAAACAAACATGTCCAAACCAAAAAAAACGTTTTCGAATATCACGGCTGCTGTTGGTGTTGTCCATTCTGAGTTGGAACTGGAGATCAAACGGCTGTGTGTTGGAAGTCGGGGTTGCAATCCCCAATAGTCAAGGGGAAAATACGAAAATTAGGCGCAGAAAGGAACCCCCACCCCCCACCCCTCGCCAAGACGATTCCGAATTTCTGTTTGGTTTCGGATTATTCCGCAAAAGGGAGATGGCCCCGCTCAGGTGACGTCACAACAATGGCTTCAGCGCACGCGTCAGCAACACCGCGGCTTGCAAAGTATAAATACGCATCTGATCGGCGACGTTTCAAGCAATGGACCTCCTTCGCGGCTACTCGACTGAATCCCCTTGATGTGCTATGAAGAAAAGGGTCATTGTCTAGCAAATGACGCCGATTATATTTTATTTTCTTTAAAGGCCACAGCGTTAAATTTTGATTTAAAGCTTTCGTGACTGCAGTGATTCATATTCTTGGCTCTTTCGGTAAAGTCACGTTGAAGGGAAACAATAAAATAATAAAATATGACTTTGCCGAAAGAGCTAAGAATATGGGCCACAGCGTCGAGTTTGCCTGCGTTTGTGCACCACTGCCGACACAACAACAGTAGCAGCACCATCAACCAAATGATTTAATGACCAACAACGGGGCCACGTGGCGTCGAGTGACGTCACGTCCGTGAGTCTGACGGCGCAACGTCATAGCTGGATATCTGAAATCTTCCTGAACACTCTCAAGTGTTGAAATACAAAGCTCGTCGCTCCGTAGGTGAGGAACATCCTAGAGTGGTGCTGGGAGTGTTTTTTTTCCTCTCTACATATAGAATCAACATCACGCGTTCAGAGTATTTGTCTGCGAGGCATTTCCACGTGATTAAGCCGCTCCGTTGAGCTGTCATTTGTGATAGCCAGGTCGGTAAAATAAAATAAAACGTTTTAGTTTTTCGAATTTCGTGCCCTTGCTAAATCCGCCCGGTGGCTCAGCGGTGAGGCTAGCGGCTCGCAGTCACGAGGTTGCCGATTGAAATCCCATCGATAAATATCAGCGCCACTTCGTGGGGAACTCAACAGCGGTTGTCCTACGGACAAACTCGCCCCTACCATAGAAACGTGGAATCTCCACCAACGGCCGAGGCCTCTGAGCCTACGACCTGTTGTCCTACAACACGGTAGTAGTTTGCGTTCCTGAAAAAAACACCGCGCTATGGAAAAAAAATCGCATTCTAATTAACAATATAGGGCGAAGCACAGTCCTCGATAACACGTGGCATGCGCACGTGGGCCGAACAAAGGCCCGAGGCGAGCGGGCAGCGTCTCGAAGTAATCCAGCAGCATCCCCGCGTCTCGTGCGGCGCCACGACCAGGCAGCCGCACGACCGCTTAGTCCCGCCCGCGCGTCGAAGTGTCCGCTCTTCGCTCGATCGCGTCACTCCCAATTCGCATCCGCGTTATATGAACACAACGAGATGTGTGTTCCCTCGTGCACGCATCGTCGCGTTATCTTCCAATTGGCGCGACGAAAACAACAAGCGGCGTTCTGGGAGAACGGGCTGCGCCTTGAACTTCTTCTGCACCATACGCAGCCAGCGGCGCTAATCGGAGGTGCGGGGGGAACGACGCCAAACTAAACACAGACATGAGACGAGCGCCAGTGCCCGCATTGCTCATTCGAGGAGGAAGTCACCCCGTGGCTTTTTTGCCCCCTCGCTATTATCCGCTCTGCATGGCGGTGTCTGGAGAAGTTGCCTCAACCGCGTCGCTGGGAACGTCCCCCCCCCCCCCCCACGAGTCGCGTCTCGACAGCAGCGTAGGGCGGTCCGCTCTGCGAAGGTTGCCAAAGAGGCGTGAAATCGAGAGAGACTCGGCACGCGGTCGCAGCTTGGATAATAGCTGCCCACGAGTCATGAGCTTGGCGCTCTGCGTTTTCCGAATTGTGCAATTTAAGCGTTGCAGAGCGATGGAGACGGCTGGACTGCGGGGGTTGCAAGGAAGGCAACAGGAGGCGTCGACTGCGTCGGCACGGTGATGGTGAAAGCAGAGGGAGTGGGTTGTATCACGTTCTGGCCAATCCGTGCGTTACCCATAGCTTCGAATCCTTCTCGACAATGGAAATTACATTGAATTGGGAGTGACGACACAACGTCGTGACGCCCTCCCCCCATGATGCCACGCGCGAGTGTGTGTGTGTGTGTAAGAGTGTGTGTGTAACGTAGTGTGTGTGTGTAAGAGAGTATGTGTGTGTAACATAGTGTGTGTGTGTAAGAGAGTGTGTGTGTGTAAGAGAGTATGTGTGTGTAACATAGTGTGTGTGTGTGTAAGAGAGTATGTGTAAGAGAGTGTGTGTAAGAGAGTGTGTGTGTAAGAGAGTGCGTGGCCTCAAGGTGCACATGGCCTGGCACAAGCGTCGTGGTGACGTCACCGCCACTTAGCGAATGGCGGTTGTTGTGTGTAAGAGAGTGTGTGTGTGTAATGGGAGGCTGATCGATGCCCGGGTGCGGTCAAGGGATGGCTCCCTATTGCTCAACCACGTTATGTATGCTGATGATTTGGTAATAGCTGCTCATTCAGAGGAGGAGTTGGAGACGCTGCTGCTGAGACTGGAGCGTGCCACTAAGAGATGGGGTCTTACCATCAGCCCCACCAAAACTAAGCACCTGCCTGGGTATTTTGTACCATCGGACACTCCACCCCCACAACTCCCAATCTGTGATGGGGCAGTTGTGGAGAGAGTGGAGAGTTTCCCATACCTGGGCAGTGTGCTTATGACCGGCTCCAGTTTAACAGCAGAGGTCTCACTCCGAATCAGTCGAGCGGCAATATCTTTTCATCGGTTGCGTAACGCTGTGTGGAAGCTACCTGGTCTGTCGCTCCGCACTAAGCTTCAGGTCTTCTCGGCCACGGTCATTCCCTCCCTTCTCTACGCTTGCGAAACGTGGACCCCCCTAATGGAACATCTTCGCCGGTTAGAAACATTTAGGCTGGCCTGCCTCAGATCCATCCTGGGTTTAACCAGACTGGATTGTGTGAGGAGCTCACAAATCCTTGAAAGATCTGGGCAAGGTCCCATCGGTGAGCTCCTCCGGCAGGCAAGGCTGCGTTGGCTGGGTCATGTAGCCCGCATGCCCAGCCACCGCATGCCTAAACAGCTTTTGTTCGGCCGGATCGAGGGGGCTAAACGGGCGCGGCACGGGCTAGAGAAGAGATGGAGTGATGTGGTACAGGAGGACGTGGAGCTGAGTGGACTTGCCGATGACTGGTACCAGCGGTGTCAAGATCGGGCCTCTGTGAAGGAGGCACGTGAAGGACGCTACTTGGCAGTTGGAGGCAGTCGCCCTCCAACAACAACAGAGGGCGGAGGAGCGACGCTCACAACAACGAGCGGAGCGCCGGGTGGCTAAAGCACAGCAGGTTGGCAAAGTAGGGGGCACATCTGAACCGATCCTAGGCCTCCCCTAGGTCGACTCAGCCTCAAATGAGTACCTGGAGTGGTGTGTAAACATCGCCACTGGGGAGACAAAGGCGGCCGGGCGTGGTGCTGGCCACCCACCCCCTCGTGTGCTGTGTCGGCCTTCATAGGTGCTCGCTATCAGCCCTTGCCCCAACAATCTATTACAGGCTATACGGTAAACCTTTGTCTTTGTTACCTCCTGTGAAGCCACGCGTGTGGTTATCTCCTGCCTGGCGACACGTGCGTTCTCAGCGGCTGCTGCTTAACAACGCCAAATGGTCACGTGTCGAGTTCAAGTGGAGGAGGGAGGGGCACGTGGTTGCGATTGAGTGTGTGGGAGGGGGTCACGTAGAGGACATTGTTGGGGCTAACAGCACTTGCCCTAACAGTCCATTAAGGACTATACGGGGGATGTTTGTCTTTGTAGAGGACATTGACCACGCTCATAGAGATAATGAGAGAGGGGAAAAGAATGATAGGGGATTTGGGAGGAAAGCTGTTAACTTTTTTTCCTAACCAGGTAAGGCCCAACTGAGCTATATAGCTCTGTTTCAGAAGCGATTTGGCCACAAATGATAGCTCAACTAAGTGGCTTATCACGTGGAAATTTACAGGAGCAGCCAAATACTCTAAACGCTTGATTTTGATTCTAAACGTGGAGGGAAAACCGGGAGGGCCCGGAGCAAAATCCACACGAACCACGGGGAGAGAGACACGCAAACTTCACATGTACGGCAGGGTTGGGATCGATCCCACGACCTCATTGCATCCCATCATACTTTGCGGCATCTCAAACACAGTTGGTGCGCTCCATTTTTTCAGATGTCGCTGTTTACTCACCGTGGATTTCTGCATCGTAAAAACGCGCTCCCTCACTCGAGCTCCTGCAGAATTAATCATCTTCCGTTTCATCTCGAAAATCTCATTCATTGCCTCCTCTCCCCCACCCACCCTCCCCCTCCCCTGGTGCACTGTGGAGAGACACACCCAGCGAAAGCGCTCAACGCAATTATTTTAAAACTCCCCTGTGAAGAAAATAATTGCACATACCCAGCCTGCGGCAGTAATTACGGTGATTAGGGCCGTGACCTCATGGGATTATTACTCGTGCCAAATTATTGCGCGTCTCTCTCTCTACCACTGCTGCCGTAATTCAAACAAAAAAAGTAGCTGCAGGAAGTCCGCTTGGTTTCCTGAGGCTCAAACATCTGGCGTGGTGAGTCTATGTATGTACAGTTTGTACGTTGGAATTCTTTTGCACCGTACGTAGCCGACCGTGCTAGTCGGAGGTGCTGGGGAAGGACAACAACCTAAACACACAAAGCAGTTCTAAAGAGTTTTAAATCGAGATGATTTAAAAGCGCATAGCTCCATTGGCTTCGTAACATGGGATGGAGGAGCGTTCCAGACGGCCGCAGAAGCGCACCTGAAAGCGCGCGATGCGGTGTGACCGTCCTTTGTTCGACGGTTAGCCAAAGGCCGCCGCTGCTGCGAGGATGACCGCAGTTGGCGTGGTGATGGTTTATTGTCCTTGACGAGATCAGCGAGGTAGTGTGGTTCACTTTTGTGGCGAGCGCTTCGTGTGGCGAGCACTGGACGGGCATTGTCGGTGGACGGTGGCCTGGTCATGGGTCCGAAGACTCTGCCGGTTATTACGGGAGTGGTCACACGTGGGGAGTGGTGGCGGAGAGGTTAGCGCTACTGCTGCGCTGCGAGGCTGGCGACTCGGGTTCAATTCCGGCGCACGGCCAACATCAGTGACGATTATCTGAACCGGTCCTGGGCCTCCCCTAGGTCGACTCAGCCACAAATTAGTACCTTGTGCGATGTGCAATAAACATCGCCACTCGAGAGACAGAGTCAGCCGGGCGTGGTGCTGGCCACCCACCCCCTCGTGTGCCGTGCAGGCCTTCATACGGGCTACTCGCCAACAGCACTTGCCCCTACAGTATGTTAAAGCTACACGGGGGATCTTTATATTTGGTCGCATATGGCCCAGCGGTTTGCCGCGCATCACGGAGGTCTGCGGTTCGGATCCGGCAGGTTGCCCGGGTTAATCCTGCAGGTGATTATTAGGCCTAGAGGCAGGCGCCGTCCTCTTCACAGCGGCGACGTTAAAGCTCCCGCGATATCACTCCGTGTGCCCGCGTCTCGGTCCTCAATTTTACAACTAAAAAAATTACAGACCCAATTACTCAGTTTCCATTACACACAGTAGCAATCATCACCCAAAATGTAAAAATTACCACTGGCAGGCCGGGGCACCTCCGATTAGCATGGTTGGGTACGTAAGGTGCGAAAAAAAGTCCAGCATACTATAAACTAAACTAGTTTTTATTTTACCAGGTGAGGCTCACTGAGCTATGTAGCTCTTGTTCAGAAGTGACATGGTGACAACTGATAGCTCAACGAAGTGGCTTATCACGTGGACATTGATAGCAGCTAAGTAACTTTAAACGCGTGTTTATAGATGTTTAGGAAAAAAAAACTGAAGGACCCGGAGAAAAATGAATGCGAACCACGGGGAGAGAGACACGCAAGCTCCAAATACAGGCAGTCCTCTACTTACGATGGAGATGCGTTACGACGACCCCATCGTAAGTCAAAAATATCGTAAGTCGAAGATGGCCTAGCCTACCCAGGAGTCTTAAAGAATGGTGATAATTTAGCAAAACAGAGCAATTAACAGTACCGTACTGTATAAACTCTATACTGTATGTATTTATTAATAGCAATACTGTATTGCACAGTAAAATGTAAAGTAAAAAAACAAGGTAAATTCTTAGCCTACCTATATGAACTGCAATTTCATAGAAAGTTTTTTCAGGAAACAATCTTCCTATCTGCTATGAAAACTTTTAATGTGCATTGAACGTATCGTATCGTCTTCCTGGTTCTTTCGGTAAAGTCACGTAGAATGGAAATAAAATAATAAAAATAAACATAATAAAATAAAATTCTCACGACGTTTCGACCACAACACAAGTAGCCTTCTTCAGGTGAATGAACAGGACTGTCCAGAAGACAGCGCTTGAGTGAACATTGCTAAGCATGGATCGCGTCTTTTAAGCTGTGTGAGCGGAATTAACATATGAATTAGCATGTCACCCAGCACCACCACCAGATCGGAGGAGGGTGGCGGCTGGGCAGACGGAAAAGGAAGGTTAAAGAGCAGCCAAGGTGCGCTGCTCTGTCCTGTGTTGCGTTGTAACTCTGCTATAAACTGGACTACTATACAGTACAATATTATACCTTCCAATCTAAACTACATGGTATAATATCATATCCATAGACAAAATTCCACCTTTGAATTATACAATGCGTTACTATACACTACCCTATACTTTAGACTATAAAGAATTAGACTTGTAACATGACACTATGTCTTATTCTATCAACCCTACTATATACCACACTGCTGTATATTCACTATACAATTACAATACTATATATTACCTTATGAATTATGTTAAACATTACAATGTTATACTATTATACCACATGCTATAAACCATACCATTGACCGACGTGTGAAAGGTATTAAGAGGCAGTGCCAGCGAATGGACTGCGGTCTGAAGGTCACCGTAAAATACAATCAATTAAGAACCGAAATGGTTTATAACATCTTTCCAATGGTTACTAAGCCAGAATCCATCTTCTCGGTTGAAATTGTCTCTGTGTTTGTATATGTGGATGGCCTCATGAACGAATCTCTCATGGTAGCCGGATGGCTTGCAGAGAACCTCCGTCTTGGAGAAGTCAATGTCATGTGAGCCCACTGAATTATACCAGTGATCTGCCACGGCTGAGGAGTTAGTCCTACCATGTTTCAAGTCTGCTTTATGTTCACGGATGCGGTCCGAGATATGTTGTTTGGTTTCTCCAATGTAGCTGCTACCACAGAGGCAACTTAGTTTGTAAACGCCCGGGTACTGTATGTCTGGAACCACATACTTTACAGATGGAACCAGATCACGGATATTATGTACTGTGCTGAATCGGACCTGGATCTTGTGTTTAATCAGGATTTTGGAGATCTTTTTTGTGACCCCCACAATGTAGGGTAAGGTGATGGTTTTGAATTGCTCCTCAAGAGGATCCTTATTCATGACTGGGGTGATGGCTTTGCGGATTGTGTAGTCGGAGTAACCATTAGCCTTGAGAGCTTGGTGTACGTGCTTGAGTCCACTGGCAATGTGTTCCTGGTCGGAAATGCATTGGGCTCTATGGTATAGTCTAATACTTTATAGTCTAAAGTATAGAGTAGTGTATAGTAACGCATTGTATAATTCAAAGGTGGAATTTTGTCTATGGATATGATATTATACCATGTAGTTTAGATTGGAAGGTATAATATTGTACTGTATAGTACAATAATAATAATATTTATTTTATCAATTTATTATTTTATTCTCATTCTACGTGACTTTACCGAAAGAACCAAAGAAGATGAATCATTGCAGTCACGAAAGCTTTAAATCGAAATGTACTGTATAGTAGTCCAGTTTATAGCAGAGTGACAACGCAACACAGGACAGAGCAGCGCACCTTGGCTGCTCTTTACCTTTTCTGTCTGTCCAGCCGCCACCATCCTCCGATCCGGTGGTGGTCCTGGGTGACATGCTAATTCATATGTTAATTCCACCCACAGCTTAAAAGACGCGATCCATGCTTAGCAATGTTCACTCAAGCGCTGTCTTCTGGACAGTCCTGTTCATTCACCTGAAGAAGGCTACTTGTGTTGCGGTCGAAGCGTCGTGAGAATTTTATTTTTTTATTATTTTTTAAATTATTTTTTCCCCATCCTACGTGACTTTACCGAAAGAACCATGAAGATGAATCCCTGCAGTCATGAAAGCTTTAAATCGAAACGTATGTATCGTATCGTGGTAACCCTAAAATGAAATCGCTAAAGCTACGTATCATACATGCATTGAACTTATCATAACGTATCATATTCTACTGTACTCACCAAGATTCGTACCTCGTACGCTGCTGCGTTTGCCTGTCGCGCGAAATGTAAAATATTTTACCATTTTGTCGTATCGCTATCGCCATCGTAAGATCGAAATATCGTAACTCGGGGACTATCTGTATACAGCAGGCGTCAGGGTCGGGATCGAACCCACGACCTCTTGCATACCAGGCGAGGGAGTTAACATCTCGCCACCGCGGCACCCCACTTATGGTGCAGTGTGCCACACAGGGGCAGCTGCCACCAAGGGTCTCCTTCGAATGCTGCTCTCGTATTTTCTAAAAAGGCGACAGCTGCTTCATCAGGTGCGTGGAGAGAAGGCGCTGAGACCACCAGAGGGAATGTTTGAGATGTTCCCTCCTAAAATTTAGCTTTGAATTGCTGAGGCATTTAAGCACCGTATAAATACTAATTAGTGTGAATATCGTGATGTCAGTCTGGTACCGTTGTGTTTTTGTATACGAGCTTCTGGTTTAGTGCATCAACATCAGCAACGTGAGTCGGCAAGTATAATCAGGTGGCGGTGGCTATGGACGTGGCCTGTACCCAGTACTGTGGAGGCAGCAGTGAGGGTTGTTGAATCACCACACACAGCTGCTGCGAGGAGTCGTACCCTGGCTCTTCAGGGGAAGGGGGGGACGGACAATTGTGGACTCCACCTGTTCTGCCTGTATGGGAATAGTGTGTTTCCCCCTTGCACACATGGGTTTGGTTTCGCTTTGGTTTCCTCCCACATTTAAGCCACCGACTAATGGGCCGATTGCACCTCAATATATAAAGGACCGCAGAGCTTGGGACAATTGTTTGTGCCGGCTCCTCACCGCGTGGCTGCTGCCCTGTCGCTCCCTCTGTGGTTCCTCCTCACGCCTCTGAGTTGTTCTCTCTCGAGGAGAGTGAGCGGATAGCGGGCGGCAGCGGCACGTTACAAGTCGACATCATTACTACTGCTACTACTACAATAATGTAGATAGTTGTTGTGAATGTAGTTAATTTTGCCAAAGTTCATGTTTAAGATGATATTGTTATCTTTACCCCCCCCCAACGTAGAGAAGTTTTTAGCTAAATGAGGGGACTTAGGAGCATTTGTTTGGCGATTCTACGCGACCTAAATGTCCCTAGAGTGGACAGAGCCTGAAGCTCTGTAGGCTGTCCGCACGGTCCTTAGCGACGATGCTTTAATTATTAATTCCTCCATTCCGGCGGAGAAAAAGAAGACCCTGCAAGCTGCTTATCGAGAGATGGCAGAGATTTTTGACCTGCCATCCAGCGCATAAAGACGATTTCAGAACTACAGGAGTGTCCTCATGGGCGTAGTGGAGGCTGCTTTCCCAGGCCTGGGCACGGGGGTATTGGACTTTATGGTGGCCGACCGTATGTTAACACTGGCACAGGCTTTAACAATAGTTTTGCCAGTCACGATAGGAGGACAAACAGACCTCAATGGGGATCGCAAAGAGCATAAGGGCTCATGAAGAGGTGATGAGACCACAACATATGGTCGCACAAATAGTGTAACCCTTATATTATCAAGGACGGGAGGGGGTTCAGGGAAGCATAGATTAAAGAGAAAGATGCCAAGACAGGGGAAGAGATCGGGCTACCTGGGGGAGAAATATTGGTGGCTGTAAGAGGGATGTTTCGGGGCTCTACCCACAGGACCCGTCGCTGGACGCCCCGGAGCACCTAGCCAGATCCGGAACCCGTTGACCTGTCACCGATGCGGCCATATGGGCCACATCGCCCATGGGTGCCATACCAATGCTGCTCCACTAGGGCCGACTTCACGACAACAGCCGTTTCCACTCCTGGACACAACCAGCAGGCGAGTTACGGCACCCCGAACACCTCGGCAGTTTCCATCCCAGACCTCATATGCACCACCAGTCGATACACCTGCCACTTCCCGACGATCACAACCATCATTGTATACATACAATCTTTCACCACAACGATGGCCGGTTTTGGGTACACAATGGCACACATTGGCGAGTAGAGTAGTAGCGGCCACAGCCGGAATGTGGTAGGCTTGGTGGGGGAAATTGAGGCGTGGATGCTGGTCCATACAGGCGCGTCAGCGACTATTATATCCCTGCACGTTTTTGATATATTTCCTCACAGGGCCTAGCGGTTGAAACCCGTACAACCATCCTATGTAGTGGCAAATGGGGGAAGCATGGGAATTTTGGTACAGTTGGAGACCAAAATCTGCGTAGGAGAATTGGTTATATCGGGACCCGTTCTCGTCTCCAGCACATTAACTCCCAATTCAAATTGTTTTGGACCAGGGGTGCATCGAAATGCCGTCAGGGGAACGGCGATATTCAGGTGCAGACAATCAAGGAAATGCTCACGGTACCCCCAGCATCACAAAACTTGACTCCCCTTTGTTATCGCACTCCGTTGGTGACGGCCCGACTGGACACACCTATATTATTATCATCAGCGATGGTGACCATGGACCGACATGCCCTGGCAGGCGCGGACACCATCCTCTGTCGCCACTAGAAACTATTTATCCAAGTTCTAAACACGGCAAACACACCTTTGGGGGAGCGGTCTTGGCACACGTGCGACCCATTCCTGCAGGAGGTGATGAAGTGCAGGTGGAAATAGTGGAAAATTAAATGAATTGTGCATGCGAGGAGGCCACACCCTGGCTGGAAGCTTGGACAGAGCAGGATGATGATTTATCCGTACCACAACTTCAGGCCCTTCAGAAATTATTACAGGATTTTCAAGAACCGTATGTTTTAGGGAATACTAATTTAATGTTACACCGCCAAAATTCATATTGCATGGGTCGGTCAAGAAAGTTCACGTACAAAACGCGATCGACGAGATGCTTAAAGCTGATATTATTTCACCATCCACGATCCCATGGGGGGCCCCTATCGTCCTGGTAAAGAAACCAAATGGTTCATTGTGGTTTTTGTCGACTTCTGTCGACTCAATAAGGTCACAATGGCGGACGTTTATCCACTACCGCGGATTGACGATTCCTTGGACGCCTTGGTGGGCGCAAAACACTTCTCTGCATTAGACCAATCATCTAGGTTTTGGCAACTACTGCTGGATGACAATTTGAAAAACAAGACCGCCTTTAGGACACGACAGGGGATATTTCATTTTATCTGTCTCCCCATGGGATTACAAACGGCCCCAGCCACATTCCAGCGGCTCATGGAGCTAGTACTAACAGGTCTCCAATGGGACGTTTACAAGATATATTTATACGATGTAATTATGTTCGGACAATCTCTCCAAGAACACTTATACTGGCTGAGGCTGGTTTTCTCACATATCAGGGAAGCAAGATTGAAACTTATGCCTTCTAAATTCCATCTCGCACAGCCTTCCGTCAGATACTTGGGGCACATAGTTAGCGCAATGGGGGTGGCGAGTGATCCAGAGAAGACGCGATGTGTTAGAGAATGGCCAACCCCCGTATCCATGCAAGATCTCAGAAATTTTACAGGTTTTGTTCCCTACTACCGTCGATTTGTACAGTATTTCGCAGCCACCTGACACGCACTCACAGGTAACAGACAGAAGTTCCAATAGGATATGGAAGAGGACAGGGCTTTTTTTAAAAATGTGGACGTTCCTCACGGATGCGCCACCACTGGCACACCCAGATTTTTCATTACACTTCAAGCGAGATATGGATGCAAGCAATGTGGGCATTGGTACTATACTAACTCAGCAGCAATTGGGCAGAGAGGTAGTGATAGCATATGGCAGCCGGGTATTGTCATCGGCCGAACAATGCTACTGCGTAACCAGGAGAGAACTCCTGACCATTGTGCAAGGCTGCAAGATTCACCTATGAGGTGGTCCATAGGAAGTTGTTGTGTCACACCAATGCGGGAGGCTTTATCTCGTCTACCAAAGCCAGGTACTTGTGCATGTGTTAAGGGGTCACCCAGGTGGAAACTACTCTCACCTGACATGGAGTGCCAAAGCAAGCCAGAGACTCCCCTGGCCAATCGAGATTTGGGACTGAGCCAAGAGGAGTGGCAGCGATGGGAGGATGAGATGCTTGAACCCATTCATACCATTGCTAAATCTAGCCCAGAACAAGATCGGCCTTCAACAGCGTCGACATTTGTAGAGTACAAAGGGCTGTTGATGCGTTTGGAGATCGACACACAGTCCTACTGTGTCGTCGTGCCAATCTCCATTTGCAAAAGTTAGTTGCGGGGGTGCATTGCCGCCACCTCCTACATTTGGGGGAGCTTAAAACATTCTCTACTATTAAAACGCATTCTTTTTGGCTGAGCATGATGTCGGATATCCGCGTATGGACGGCCTCGTGTGTAGAATATGCGCGGCAAAAGCCACCAGCACAACCGAGCAAAGTGCCGCTACAATCAATAGAGGTTTCGCGAGTAAACGAATTGGTGGCCTTGGATATATTGGAACCCCTACTTCGCACCGACAGAGGTCACAAATATCTGCTAGTAGGGGTCGAGTACTTCACGCGGTGGCTGGTGGCGTGGCCCCTGGTGGATCGAACTGCTCAGTCAATAGCAGAAGCTTTTGTACAGAGATAGGTGATGGCCCTGAAACACTTCCAACAGGCCAGGATAAAAAAAAAAATCGTGAAAACTAATACAGGAAGTGTGCAACATCCTAGGTACTAAGAAAGTACGCACTTCCCCATACTATCCACAAACCAATGGGATGGTAGAACGCCTAAATCACACCATCACATCCATGCTGTGTCAGGTGGTCAATGACACCCAGGCGAACTGGGACTTACACATAGGTGGGGCCCTGGTGGCATATCGGTTGGCGCTGCATGCGTCGACAGGATACTCTATATTCTACTTGATGTATGGTCGGGAACCAAACCTTCCCATTGAGCGAAAACTTTTTGACCTCCCAGCCAGAGCTGCGAAATGGCCGATAGCGATACGACAGGTCATGCAGCACGGGGAGATGGCAAAGAAAGCGGCACAAACTGCAGCAGCTTCCGCCAATTCACCAATGAACGGGCGAGGTCAAAGGGAGTGACGCCCCTGCCTTTCTAAGTGGGAGATAGTGCGTGGCTACTCTGCCCACAGGTACCTTTAGGGACCTCACCCAATCTGCACCATCCGTGGCAGGGCCCTGTAAAAGTTTAGAGATCCTTAGGCCTCAATGTGTATTTGTCCAATTGGGACGTGGACGATGGTACAGTGAGGGAAAAAAGTATTTGATCCCCTGCTGATTTTGTACGTTTACCCACTGACAAAGAAATGATCAGTCTATAATTTTAATGGTAGGTTTATTTGAACAGTGAGAGACAGAATAACAACAACAAAATCCAGAAAAAACGCATGTCAAAAATGTTATAAATTGATTTGCATTTTAATGAGGGAAATAACTATTTAACCCCCTCTCATTGAGAAAGATTTCTGGCTCCCAGGTGTCTTTTATACAGGTAACGAGCTGAGATTAGGAGCACACTCTTAAAGGGAGTGCTCCTAATCTCAGCTTGTTACCTGCATAAAAGACACCTGTCCACAGAAGCAATCAATCAATCAGATTCCAAACTCTCCACCATGGCCAAGACCAAAGAGCTCTCCAAGGATGGCAGGGACAAGATTGTAGACCTACACAAGGCTGGAATGGGCTACAAGACCATTGCCAAGCAGCTTGGTGAGAAGGTGACAACAGTTGGTGCGATTATTCGCAAATGGAAGAAACACAAAAGAACTGTCAATCTCCCTCGGCCTGGGGCTCCATGCAAGATCTCACCTCGTGGAGTTGCAATGATCATGAGAACGGTAAAGAATCAGCCCAGAACTACACGGGAGGATCTTGTCAATGATCTCAAAGTAGCTGGGACCATAGTCACCAAGAAACCAATTGGTAACACACTACGCCGTGAAGGACTGAAATCCTGCAGCGCCCGCAAGGTCCCCCTGCTCAAGAAAGCACATATACATGCCCGTCTGAAGTTTGCCAATGAACATCTGAATGATTCAGAGGACAACTGGGTGAAAGTGTTGTGGTTAGATGAGACCAAAATGGAGCTCTTTGGCATCAACTCAACTCGCCGTGTTTGGAGGAGGAGGAATGCTGCCTATGACCCCAAAAACACCATCCCCACCGTCAAACATGGAGGTGGAAACATTATGCTTTGGGGGTGTTTTTCTGCTAAGGGGACAGGACAACTTCACCGCATCAAACGGATGATGGACGGGGCCATGTACCGTCAAATCTTGGGTGAGAACCTCCTTCCCTCAGCCAGGGCATTGAAAATGGGTCGTGGATGGGTATTCCAGCATGACAATGACCCAAAACACACGGCCAAGGCAACAAAGGAGTGGCTCAAGAAGAAGCACATTAAGGTCCTGGAGTGGCCTAGCCAGTCTCCAGACCTTAATCCAATAGAAAATCTGTGGAGGGAGCTGAAGGTTCGAGTTGCCAAACGTCAGCCTCGAAACCTTAATCACTTGGAGAAGATCTGCAAAGAGGAGTGGGACAAAATCCCTCATGAGATGTGTGCAAACCTGGTAGCCAACTACAAGAAACGTCTGACCTCTGTGATTGCCAACAAGGGTTTTGCCACCAAGTACTAAGTCATGTTTTGCAGACGGGTCAAATACTTATTTCCCTCATTAAAATGCAAATCAATTTATAACATTTTTGACATGCGTTTTTCTGGATTTTTGTGTTGTTATTCTGTCTCTCACTGTTCAAATAAACCTACCATTAAAATTATAGACTGATCATTTCCTTGTCAGTGGGCAAACGTACAAAATCAGCAGGGGATCAAATACTTTTTTTACCTCACTGTATGTACATCCCGCCCGTCTAAAGCCTGACCGGTCAAAGCCCACCACGGATGTACCACTAGACATTCGGAGGAGCACCCACTACACTCACCAAAAACCAAGTCACCACGAATATCTAGAGTACACCTTCATCCCTTCACTCACCATCATCACTGCTGAGGTCGGGGAAGCCACTTGCCGCGACGGACCAACATCAACAAGGTTTTGCCTTCTTTCCCCCGGACCACCCGTGACCAAGGAGGTGCGGCAGCATCCAACCGAGCCGCGGCTACACGGCGCGGTTACCCGGCATGGGCTCGGGTGATGATCCCACAGTGATGAACAATCACCGCATGCAACACCACAGGACCGCGGAGGAAAATGACTTTGTTGTTCCTTTGCGCCGGAGATTGTCGTCGGTTGTTCGTTTGTTGCGGCTGGAAGGTCCAGTTCAACCTTGTGTGCACCGTCCCGTGTTACGGTTTCTCATTTATTACTGTCTTAAATTATCTCATGTACACATGCACTCCACACCTACACACCCAAAGTGAGAGGACTCCGGGTTGAGTTGAAAATTGGTTGTTTATTGACCAACAAAAGTAGTTTCTTTCCTTCATACCTCCATACTCCCCTGCCATCAGAATTACCCTGAATCCCTTGGATTCTCACCAGTTGTTGTTGGTTGTTGTTGTTGTTGTTTGACTTGCATCCCACTGGGATTTTTTGCACACAGCATTGGTGTACGGTGCTTTTTTGAGGAATATTTTGTTGTTTTTTTTTCCATGGATTTTCTGTTTGCACAGTCACATAGTCACTTTAAGATGTTTTCTTGTTCATGTTTTTTGTTTGTTGTGGTTGCACCCGATTCAAGAGCCGAATGGCTCACAGGGCTATACCAAAATAAACTGAACTCAAGACTGAACTGAACTGGTTGAGGACAACTTTTTCTTCAAAGGGAGGAGGGGGGGGGTGATGTAGTGCTAATATTTATGTGATCCGGGGGTAGAAAGACCCACGGGATCTCAGGTTACTGTTAAAGATGACACCACGAAGGAAAGGAAAGAGGTGGGGCGTGAAAGGGAGGGGGAATGCCCAGGAGGAGAGTGGTGACGTCACCGGATGAGGCGGGGCGATTGGGGGGGGGGGGGGGCTTCCTGGTGGGATATTGAAGTGGAGTGGTCGCACGCAGCGTGAGCTCGCGTGGAAAATAAATACAAGTGTGTCGTCTCAAGCTTCGTCCGGTCGACTCATTACACAAGCATACAACTTGTAATCTGAAGCAGTGGCCCCTTTTTGCTGCCACTGGTGGCTGAGTGGCTCTCGCAGTGGTGCTGTGTAGCTCAGTGGGATTCACTCGCGACACTGACTTACTCAGTCCCCCATCACTGTCGTGCCACTCCCCCCCCCCCACCCCCCCCAGCAGTGCCCCAACAGTCTACGACGCCAATATAGTGGGACCGTTGTCTTCTGTATATATCTGTACAGATGTGATCCACCGAACGCGTTGATGTTCGACCAACCCAGTCGCTGCGCACGCCTCTTCCAGGAGTCGGACATTGAAGGGGACTCCTCGACCCCCCGACTCCCCGATTCCCCAAACCCCCAAACCCTAATGGACCGCACCGCAGTCAACGACTCCATCGTTCTACTACGGCCGCTTTCCCGTGGACTGGGCGGCGTTTTGTCGCACTACCCCCTGCAGTCACGAAAGCTTCAAATCGAAATCTACGACTACAGATCGCACGGCTCACAAACTTACACTTGCACGTGTAATGCTGACACGTGCTCGCCACGAGCTCGAGGAAGGCATCGCTAGTGAAACGTGTTCAGTGAATGAATATCTATACGTATCTCTACACGTGCCTGATAATGACACGCGTGATAATAATAGACGTATAATGTTGCAAATTTCGCCTTGCCATGCGAACGAAGAAGAATGAAAACTGAACGCGTGGGGTTGTCATTCGGTTGCGTAATGATTCGTGAACGCTACATGACTTGGCTGGTCTGACACAAATCTGTTGGGGAATTTTTTTGTTTGTGGAATTCAAACCCTCCAGCTCGCTGTGCACACGTGACCACCGCTCAACCATCCGTTCCAGCCAACACATTTTTCGACGCCTGCTGCAGGCACCGTCCCGGGGTTGTCCACATGGCGCCGTTCGACTTTCACACATTTGGTAAAGGTTCTGAGTTGTGATCCAAACAGTGGCTGAAATGTGACTTGACACAGCGTCCCCGCCACCGCAGCTGACATCCTCTGCATCACCGCATCATCATCAGTCTGCTCGTCGTTGTGAGTGGCGCGTCAGAATAAGTCTGCAATGTATATGGGGGGTTATACACGTGTGATATATGGCCACCATGGTGGCGAGATGTTAACTACCTCGCCTGGTATACAGGAGGTAGTTGGTTCAATTCAAACCCTGACGCTTAAGTATTTGGAGTTTACACGTTCTCCCCATAGCCGCGTGGATTTTTCTCCGGGTCCTCCGTCTTTTCCCTCCACGATTAGAAACGTGCGTTCAGAGTATTTAGCTGCAATACATTTCCACGTGATAAGCAACTTCGTTGAGCTATCATTTGTGGCCAGGTGGTTTCTACAAAAGAGCGTTAAAGCTCAGTGGGCCTTACTTGATGAAATAAAAATTGCTTAGTTTTTAGTTTCTTCATTTAAAAAAATAGTTTACGAGCTAAGTGATGGGATCTAGCATGAGGTTGAGCATGGGATCGAAATCGCAGATGGTCGACTCCTGATCCATAATTCTTAATAGGGGCGGGCACGCACCCCGGGAAACTTTAATTGGGACATGACACACCCACTTAACATTCGCGTAATTGATTACTCCATACTTGAGGGTCACGTTATATCGCTTTACAGCGTATCATCCTCCATTCCGTTCTTTTTTTTATTCTGGAGGGCACCTGCAAATGATGCTGCTTCTGGTTTTAAAGATGAGGACTTCTGTTGCAGCTGATGGCGGACTTGGTGTTGTTTTTAGGCGTTTGTTATTGTTGTTGTAAACGTTTTCTCTAGTCACGTGTTCGACGGATGCTACGAACTTCCAACAAGAAACACACCGAAGGGAAACAACAAAATAATAAAATATATAAAACAAAAATATATTTTATATATATTTTATTATTTTGTTGTTTCCCTTCAACGTGACTTTACCGAAAAAAACTAAGAATATGAATTACTGCAGTCACGAAAGCTTTAAATCAAAAAGAAACACACCCTTCCGACGTTACGGGCCGTATTGCTCCTTCATCACATAGCCTCTGGTTGAGATTTTACAGGATTAGCCGTTCTTTCTTTTATGAACACATCAGGGATGAGGGAAGTAGGCGAAATGAAGACTTCTGCTGCTCATGATGATGATGTGATTGATGTTGATTCTGGCTGCTGCTGCTGCATTGCTAGAAAAGGCATCTAGCAACGAACTCTTCCCGGTGAAGTCAATCATTAGTTATAAAGTATATGGCTCGTGATGCAATTCAAGTCCTGTAGAGATATATAAATTGTTTTATTACTGTCTCGTTTACATCTTCGTTTCTCAGTCTTGTTCACTCTGTAGGTGGTCATTTTGCGGTGTAAAAATGCTGCGCCAGACACTGTAAAATGGGAATAAGCTAACCTAAAACTACAAACTAAACTATTACAGGGTACTCCTTGGTTCTTTCGGTAAAGTCACGTGGAAATAAAATAAATTAAATAATAGAGTACGACGTTTCGATTGCAATACAAGCAACCGTCATCAGGTAGAACTAAATTTGAGAGAGAGACAAAACACAGACACGGAGACACACAGACACTCAAGCAGAGAGAGACAACACATAAACACAGAGAGAGAAAACACACACAACATAGACACACAGACAGACACACAAGCAGAGAGAAACAACACAGACACACAGAGAGAGAGACACACAACATAGACACACAGAGACCCAGTGCCTCTGTTTTTTTTATTACAGGGTACTCAAAGCACCGTAGGGCACATATAGAAATACATATCTCGCCAAAGGGAGGAAAAAGTTTACAAAGTACAGGAGCTCATTGAGAGAAACATGAGCATGAAGAGTAACTGCCGTTTCACTCGCCCTACGAATAACGATAAACTAGGGTTTATTTTTATTAGGTAAGGCCCACTGAGCTGCATAGCTCTTTCGTTCAGATGCGACCTGGCCACAAATGCTAGCTCAACGATGTGGCTTATCGCGTGTACATTTATATCAGCCAAATACTCTAAACGCGTGACGTTGATTCTCGATGTGGAGGGGAAAACCGGAGGACCCTGAGAAACATCCACGCGACCACGTGGAGAGAGAGAGAGAGACGCACAAACTCCAAATATACAGCAGGCGCCAGGGTCGGGATCGAATCCACAACCTTCTGTATGCCAGGCGAGGGAGTTAACATCTCTCCACCGTACGCGAAGTACTATTCACACGTTTCCATGCAATGTGGAAGATACAAAGAAGCTGAAATAACGAACAAACAATGGTGTTAAAGAGACTTCGGTAATATCTATCCAAATTGAAATTCTTTATCTTCAAAGTTCCATTTCAGCGTCCAGATTTGCCACCCTTTTTTTATTTTTGCAAAATAAAAATCCATCTCCGCTTGTATTGCCAAGAGCGCGAATATTTCACGGTGCAAACATTTTTTCCCCCGGCCCAGTGGCCCACGTGCGTGCTTCCCCACCGCGAGCGCCTGTTAATCATTCCTGTGCCGTGGTCGTCACGAGCACACACACATTGAGCACACACATTGAGCACACACATTGAGCACACACATTGAGCACACACACACATTGAGCACACACACACATTGAGCACACACATTGAGCACGCACACACCACACACATTGAGCACGCACACACCACACACATTGAGCACACACACGCACATTGAGCACACACATTGAGCACACACATTGAGCACGCACACACCACACACATTGAGCACGCACACACCACACACATTGAGCACACACACACACATTGAGCACGCACACACCACACACATTGAACACACACACACATTGAGCACACACATTGAGCACACACACACACATTGAGCACACACATTGAGCACGCACACACCACACACATTGAGCACACACACACACATTGAACACACACACACATTGAGCACGCACACACCACACACATTGAGCACACTCACACACATTGAACACACACACACATTGAGCACGCACACACCACACACATTGAGCACACACACACACATTGAACACACACACACACATTGAGCACGCACACACCACACGCATTGAACACACACACACATTGAGCACGCACACACCACATTGAACACACACACACATTGAGCACGCACACACCACACGCATTGAGCACACACACACATTGAGCACGCACACACCACACGCATTGAGCACACACACACATTGAACACACACACACACATTGAGCACGCACACACCACACACATTGAGCACACACACACACATTGAACACACTCACACACATTGAACACACACACACATTGAGCACGCACACACAGATTGAGCACACACCACACACATTGAGCACGCACACACACATTGAGCACACACCACACACATTGAGCACACACACACCACACACATTGAACAAACACACATTGAGCACACTCACACACATTGAGCACGCACACACCACACACATTGAGCACACACATTGAGCACGCACACACCACACACATTGAGCACACACACACATCACTACTTCCTTCCCCCTTGCCGGTTTATAAACTAAATTAAAGCTGCAATTTCATGTACGAGATAACGCCAACTGAGCTATTCAATATTCATAAACTAACATTTTTATTTTACCAGGTAAGGCTCACTGAGCAATGTAGCTGGTTTTCAGAAGCGACCTGGCCACAAATGATAGCTCAACCAAGCGGCTTGTCACGTGGTAAATTATTGCAGCCAAATATTGTAAATGCACGTTTCTAAATGTGGATGGGAAAACGGGAGCAACCCAGAGAACAATCCACGCGACCACGGGGAGAGAGAAACCGCGAACTCCAAATGTACAACAGGCTGCGGCCAGGGTCCGGGATCGAACCCACGATCTCCTGCGAAGCAGACAAGGGAGATGACATTTGCTCACCAGCAAAGGTTCCAATGTCAGACTCCGGGACTCGATGGTACGGACACAACTGCACGAGTCTAGTCAAATGTGTGTCGTTGCAAATGTAGCGTCATGCGCTGGAAATGTGAATTAAGAAAAATGTACACACACACACAGCAAAGTTGTGTTTGAGCACGCGCTTTAGAATCGTATGTTGGTTGATTTCCACCCTCCTCAGAATGTTTTTTTTTGCGGATCATTCGTTGGCAAAAAATTGTAAATCAAGAAACTTTTACTTGTGGGGGTATTGTTTTTGGTTCTACCGTTTAGAAGTATTTTGGTGTTGTTTAAATTTAAATAAGAGGATTTGGCTGCTATAAATTTCCACGTGATAAGCCACTTCGTTGGGCCATACCTGGTAAAATAATGACAAAAAATAGTTGAGTGGCTTAGTTAAAATTCCATCCAGTCGTCTGGCGATGACACTCCAGGGGCCATCGTCCATAGTCGGTCTCTCCTCGCCGCTGTTGCCAACTTGCGAGTGTCTTTCTGGGACGGGGACATCGCGTAAATGTGGGATCGACACCACGATCGCGATGTTTCATTGTGTATTTGGCGGCGGCGTCGTTCGTGTGAATCGCGTCTCTCACAGTCGCCGAGGTACCGAGAAACGAGGGGAGGCAGCCGCCCAGGCGGCGAGTAGCCTACGGTGCCAACAATTGCCCGAGCTCCACAGTCCTCTATATATATTAGGATGCTTTCGGCCAGCTAATGGGTGTTTGAACTATGTCTAACACTTGACAAATTGTCTCGTGGTGTTCCTGATGGTTCCAGACAAGTGGTCGGCAACCTGCGGTTCTTGGGGCAGCATGTGGTCCTTTAAGGACTGCTCCGTGATGATGATCAAGGACCACCATCTCCTCCCTCCACGTAGAAAACGTGACGTCGTGCACACGCTCGGAGCCAAAATGAAGTTACCAATCATCAAATTGGTCGCGAAAGCCTACTTGTTCGATTTGTTTGAACAGTATTAGGAGGGCCGTGACATGGCCTAGCGGTAGTGCGTTTGCTACTTGTAGCAGAGGTTCGTGGTCCAAACTCCATGGCCACCCTGGTTAATACTTACAACATTAATAAACTCAACACTAAATGGGTGAGAGTATTATCTGCTTTGGTCTGCCTTGTATTCTCCTCTAGCTCTCACCCTTTATGTAACTCAATGATGAAAGGCTGAAGGATGCCCCACCACTTGGTCTGAAATATTGTACCAACATTTTTGTTCTTGACTCTTGAGAACATTGAAGGGAGAGCTGAGCCACCAGTACCCTGTCTGTCAAATAATCATTCAATTAGGGTTAGTAACACGTCCACATCCCCATGATTCCAATATACCAGCGGTTTCAGCCAGCCCTGATCTCCATTCTGCTTATCTGTACGCAGACTCAATTGACTCTTGCGAGCACAAAATGCAACAAACGCTCTTGATGTTAAAAGGGGAATGTCATCACTTTGCCGACGCCCTCCGTCAGCACTGGGGTCAAACGAGCCCCATGACAAACAAGCCGCGCCTGGCACCCCCAAGGCCATGTGTAGGGCCACCGACCTCTGGGCCTGGCCCGGGCACTAGGAAAACATCTGCCCCACGTCACAGCCTGCGTTAGCAAACACTCGACATCCCAGTCGCGTTATTTGTATGTATGTTTGTATTACACACACACACGTTACAAACATACATACATACATTACCACACTCTGCAAGGTCCGGCCGTGTCCGTCCAGCGCTCGCAGAGCTGCATTGGCTTCCGGTTGCCGAACAAAAACTTCGTGAAAAGGTCGCACTCATTACGCACAAAGCGCTTGCCACAAGTGAACCACAACACCTCGCTGATCTCGTCAAGAAGCATAAAGCATCACGTGAACTCTGGTGGTCATCGTCGCATCAGCGGCTTTTGGCTGGCCATCTAACAAAGACGGTGGTCACCGCATCGCGCGCTTTCAGATGCGCTTCTGCGGCCGTCTGGAACGCTCCTCCTTCCAATATTAAGAAGCCACTGGAGCTATGCACTTTAAATATAGATTGTAAAGTTATTTCTTTACAACTACGTTTTGTGTTTAGTTTGTTGTCCTTCTCTCGCACCCCCGATTGGCGTGGTTGGCAACGTACGGTGCGAAAGAAGTTCAACACATGTACGTACAGACACAACGCTGTGTGCGCGTACTACTGTCGAGGGGGGGGGGGGGGGGGGGGCTTCATGTCAGCCAGAGCTATCCAGGCCTGAGATCCAGAAAACTATTTGGCCACAGGAGCCCGTGAGATTTCATGGAAAAAATATTCCTTGAGAAATGAAGCCCCCTGCTACTGTCACGTGCACGCAGGTTCCCTGGAATCCAGCAGTGCTGTGCAGGCGGCAGCGGCAGTTGGTGAATCACCGCACGCGGACTTTGTGAAACTCCCTTCTTCCCGTAGGCGTCGATGAGGTGCCGTACCCTGGCTCGCCAGTAGAAGACAGCGCAGCAAAACATGTGGACTCCACCTGTTCCATCTGGAATGGGATAGAGCGTTGCGCCCTCACACGCGCGGGTTGCCTCCAGGTGCTACGGTTTCCTGCCACACGTAAACACTCATTCACTGGGCCATAAAACCTTCATATATAGCGGACGGCAGAGCTCGGGGGAATTGAGTGGCGTCGGCTCACCGCTTGGCTGCCTTCCCGCTCGCCCCTGGTTCTTCCTCGCGCCTCCGAGTCGTTCGCTGTCTCCGAGATTGGGAAAATACAATACGGCGCGTGATACGTTGAAATTAGAATTTAAAAATTATGACTTAATGGCATGAATAATGACGGAAATACCACGGTTTTCGTCGGGGATGCGTTCCGAAAAGTTGCGACGGCAAATATCGAAACGTCAATCAAAGCACTTTTTCCAAACCACCAAAATACCGTTCATGAATCATATATTGTACCCCACGGCACACGGTAAATGTCTTAACGCGCGACGGAAAGTAGCTTGCGTACAGGGTAGGGTGAGGCGACGGATACGAGAAGCATGAACGATGCTGTCAGCGACCTGAGTGTGGATTGAGGCGACGCGATCGGGCAGCAGTGGTGTCAATCACGCGACGACGTCTTTGCGAAACGACGTAAAATGAGAAAGACGTAAATTTGGGGCATCACCGTCTCTGCAAGCCAGTAGCGGGAGTGCTGAAGAGCCAGCGCCTTTCTCCCAGCATGCATTCGCACCACGATACAGGATACGCGTCACCAGTAGCAGAGGTCACGAGGCGGTGCATGCACATGTCACATGTTGTCTTTGCCACAGTGTGATTATCGCCTCTGTTGACTTCACAGCATTGCCTTGGATGAGCCGTCAAAGGCCATGGGCTTTGTAGTGAACGTGATGAAGACACGAGGGCGAGTCAGATTCAGGAAGTTTTTAAGTGTTTATGTTCCATTGACCATCACGCATTTGATCGCACGGCAGTGGCAATTTGTGACGATGCGGCTCAGCTTCTCTAAAGGGCTTCACGTGGCACGACAATAATCACGGCGATAATTAGGCACATTTCGTGTTCCCGCGATGTTTCACGGACAGATATAGTCTGCCGACGTGGTCACAGTGTGTAATCCCAAGCGGAATCATTTGCGGCTACATGTTTGTGTCTGTATAAATGTGTGTCTGTATAAATGTGTGTCTGTATAAATGTGTGTGTCTGTAGAAATGTGTCTGTATAAATGTGTGTGTTTGTATAAATGTGGCTGTATAAATGTGTGTCTATATAAATGTGTGTGTCTGTAGAAATGTGTGTCTGTATAAATGTGTCTGTATAAATGTGTGTGTCTGTATAAATGTGTGTGTCTGTATAAATGTGTCTGTATAAATTTGTGTGCCTGTATAAATGTGTGTGTCTGTAGAAATGTGTGTCTGTATAAATGTGTGTGTCTGTATAAATGTGTCTGTATAAATGCGTGTGTCTGTATAAATGTATGTGTCTGTATAAATGTGTGTGTCTGTATAAATGTGTGTCTGTATAAATGTGTGTCTGTATAAATGTGTGTGTCTGTATAAATGTGTGTCTGTATAAATGTGTGTGTCTGTAGAAATGTGTCTGTATAAATGTGTGTGTTTGTATAAATGTGGCTGTATAAATGTGTGTCTATATAAATGTGTGTGTCTGTAGAAATGTGTGTCTGTATAAATGTGTCTGTATAAATGTGTGTGTCTGTATAAATGTGTGTGTCTGTATAAATGTGTGTCTGTATAAATTTGTGTGCCTGTATAAATGTGTGTGTCTGTAGAAATGTGTGTCTGTATAAATGTGTGTCTGTATAAATGTGTCTGTATAAATGCGTGTGTCTGTATAAATGTATGTGTCTGTATAAATGTGTGTCTGTAGAAATGTGTGTCTGTATAAATGTGTGTGTTTGTATAAATGTGTCTGTATAAATGTGTGTCTATATAAATGTGTGTGTCTGTAGAAATGTGTGTCTGTATAAATATGTGTCTGTATAAATGTGTGTGTCTGTATAAATGTGTGTGTCTGTATAAATGTGTGTCTGTAGAAATGTGTGTCTGTATAAATGTGTGTGTCTGTATAAATGTGTGTGTCTGTATAAATGTGTGTCTGTATAAATTTGTGTGTCTGTATAAATGTGTGTCTGTAGAAATGTGTGTCTGTATAAATGTGTGTGTCTGTATAAATGTGTCTGTATAAATGCGTGTGTCTGTATAAATGTGTGTCTGTATAAATGTGTGTGTCTGTATAAATGTGTGTCTGTAGAAATGTATGTCTGTATAAATGTGTGTCTGTATGAATGGTTGTCTGGATAAATGTGTGTGTCTGTATAAATGTGTGTGTCTGTATAAATGTGTGTCTGTATAAATGTGTGTGTCTGTATAAATGTGTCTGTATAAATGCGTGTCTGTATAAATGTGTGTCTGTATAAATGTGTGTGTCTGTATAAATGTGTGTGTCTGTATAAATGTGTCTGTATAAATGCGTGTCTGTATAAATGTGTGTCTGTATAAATGTGTGTGTCTGTATAAATGTGTGTGTCTGTATAAATGTGTGTCTGTATAAATGCGTGTCTGTATAAATGTGTGTCTGTATAAATGCGTGTGTCTGTATAAATGTGTGTCTGTATAAATATGTGTGTGCACACGATGCCCCCTCCAACTCACTTGGAATGACGTCACGGGACAGTTAAAGTCCACCGTCACGAGGGGTGCCACGTGGTATTTTCTCGATATTTTTTTCGTTCACGGTTAAATAAAACCGTAGCGATAACCAAGGGCGGCCTGCTGGATTCGAACCGTGAGCTTCTACGATGAGTGGCGAATATTTCCGCCGCTGGCGCCGCGTTCCCAAGTTCAAAGGTGCGTGCGTCTATCCCGTAGAGTGAGCTGCAGTGATCGACGTGCGGGAGGTCATTTTGCCATTTTTGCAAAAGGTCTCGAGCCGATACAACAACATGGGTGAAAGTGGGCACGAATTATGGTGGAACGTCAGATGTTTAGCATGTCCCCAAAAACTCTGGAGTCATCATTAAGCCCTTCAGCAAGTGCCGAGTGGGTGTGGTGGTGAACTCTCTACGGTCACGTCGCGTTATGCCATTGCGCATTCCAAAATAAATATTCCGGAAAACCAAGCCAATGAATTGGTCACTTCAAGCTTCGGCAGAAATGGGCTGACTGCAGAATGTGTAAAATCTGACTCAGACAACGCAAACAGGCGCGGTGAGGAATGAGCGATGTCTATGTTTCCGTACGGATGATTAGAGAGAGAACTCTTGGAATGCCAGCCCAGGGGATGACATTGGCGAGCAACATGAGTTGCGTACCCTGGGGGGGGATTGGACTAGAATGTGGCATCAACATTGAAGGCAAATTTGTTTGGGGAGGACGCAATGAATGTCCAGCGCGTGAGAAGGAGAGCTGGCTAGAGACAGAATAAGAAGAAGCTGTGAAGGAAGCCGTGAGCAGTATGGTTGGGGCAACAAGGACGTGATGTGCAATTGTGTATGTACTGTGTGCTGAACTTCTTTCGCACCGAACGTAAGGCAACCGTGCTGATCGGAGGTGCGGGGCAAGGCCAACAAACATACCGTCGCACCTACAGCATTGGCCATGACGTCCCCTTGGCCTCAATGCACTGAGATAGCGTGGTCACACGTGGCTGCGTCTCTGCGCAGGGCAATCCGTGCGGTTGTGCGACTTATTGCAGTGGCTTTCTTCAGTTCCACCCGCCCGTTGCGGGCTTTCAGCAACTCGCGCGGTCATTCAGAATCTGGTGGGACAGCTCCACGGGTAAACGAAGTCAAGGAGTAGACATGACGTCTTAATTCACGTATCCGTCTCGACTTAAACAAAAATAAAAATGCGTAAAAGTATTTCCCACAAAACCCCATCAGCCGCACGGCCTTCTGGGAGTGCGTAACTTTCAGCCGCATTGTTTCAAGACGAGCAACACTTCTGGACCGATTACGACACGCAGCGTCTCATCGGCAGAGCCAGGCCCACTTTGAATCAATTCTGGTTAACTGCTGATCTAGCAGGCAAAAACTTGCAGGCGCTACGTAATCCAGGCTTGTATAGCGGTTGGGGTATGACACATCACACGTAATCAAGATGACTGCCTCCACTTACTGCAAAATTGTTGGCGCCATCCAAAAAGGGCAGTGGCTCACGCATGACATCGTGCAGCCACTGTGTAATCCCTGAATTTTAGTGTGTCTACTTTTTGCGGGGTGGATTGGCTCCCTGCCCATTCCTCTTGACAAATTATTGCCCACTGCTTTCACGAATTGGTTTTGGGATAGAACGGGTCCTGGATAAAACGTAAACATCTCGAACTAACACAACGCCAAACGAATCCTCCCTTCGGCAAATTGGGATCGCTGATGTCCAGTGCTGTTTTGCAGTCATAATGTCATTTATCAGTGTCTCAGAATTATCATCTGGTAATACAACATGTAAGTTTTTTATGTGATTTATAAATGGAGCAAATATTCCCCTAACACTTACATTTCCAGCAAGTCATATGTGTGGAAATAATGATCACGATATGATGATGTATTTAGCTACAAAAAAGATGACACGATTATCGAGGATCGTATACCGTACGAAGCAAGTGTCGCTGTATCATGGCAACCCTTGACGAGACTATACAATAATAACAATTGACACAAATCCATCTAAGCCAGTTCAAGTCTCCTCTCGTAAACCACGTGACTTCCGTGTGGCCACCCCCACTCTGAATCCCTCCCCTCTCCCTGCCACTGCCCCCTGTGAGAACAGACGCCGCTCCTCTTCTGTGCAGCTCACTTCTGCTCGCTCCTTCCCTCTTCTCCCTCTCTTCCCTCCCTTATCATCATCATCACCACCACCACCCTCTCATCCCCGACATTTCGGCACCATCGAACTTTTGGCTAACCATCGAACAAAGGCGGTCACTGCATCGCACACTTTCAGACGCGATTCTGCGGCTGTCTGGAACGCTCTTCCCTTTTCATATCAGGAAGCTACTGGAGCAATGCACTTTTAAATCATTTGGATTGAAAACTCATTCCTTTAAAACCGCTTTTTGTGTTTAGTTTGTTGTCCTTCCCCCGCACCTCCGATGAGCCCTGTTGCCCGGCACTCATCATCCTCTCTTCCTCCTGCCGCTCATCTTGAGCCGAGCCCTCCTCTCTGTCTGTCTTGGGAACCTACGCCCCAGCCTCCCTTCCTTCTCCCGCGCATCTTGCCCCTCGGTCTGCTGCCCTATTGGGCAACTGGCTCTACTCCCCTTCCCGTGGTGGTGCTACGGGTCACGCTGCTCTATACACCACTGTGAGCGTCTTGACTTTGGGGCCATAGGAAACAGGGATGGACCCGCAGGAGCACCACAAATAAACTAAACTTTTTTTTTTTACCAGGTAAGACCCACTGAGCTTTCCATCACTCTTTCAGAAGCGACCTGGCCGCAAATGATAGCCCAACGAAGTGGGCTTATCGTGTTGGAATTTACAGCAGCCGAATACTCTAAACGCGTGATGTTGATTCTAAATGTGGAGGGGAAAAAACGGAGGACCAGGAGGAAAATCCACGTGACCACGGCCAGAGATACACGCAAACTCCAAATATACATGCGTCATGGTTGGAATCGAACCAATGACATCCTGTATACCTGGCGAGGTAGTTAACATCTCGCCACCGTTTCACCCTAATGCGTGTGTGCATCGTAAAGTTGTACTTGAAAATATACAACTTTCATGCCGGTTTGTTGGACTTTAATGTCCCAATGTAATATACAAAAAAAGGCAATTTTCCTTCGAACAGCTGCACTCATTTGACAGTGCACTTTCGGCGCATTCGGGCTTGGTTGAGTTAAACGGCAGTTTTTTTTTGGAGGGTCAAAGTGAAGACGTATTTTGTCTACATTTTGAATGTCGTGCAGTTTGAAAGAAGCGCGCCTTGTAACATCAAAGGGTGCATCGTGGCATCTTACCCGACAGGTGTTTGTGATGAAGATGTTACAGACAGGAAATAGCAGGCACTTAATGGATATGAGAGTCTCAATGCAATTTCTTGAATATTATTGAATTCAGCAAGCATGGCTTTACTGGTTCAAAAAGGAAGATTACCCGACTCAGACACCCAAGCATACACAGATACACACAAGTACAGTCTCCAAACCTTGTTATCAACTACATGATCGCGTCTTGAAAACTCACCTATTTACGTTACGCCCTCTTTCTCCCCGTTCACCCTGGTTCTCTTTATTTCTTCCTTTTCACGCAACAGCGCATTGGGATCTATGGATGAAATGCGCCTTTAAATGTAGATTAGTATTATTATCATTAACATATCAGCGGAAAAAAACAGGCTTTCTCGGCAATGATCTACAGTGTGCGAGAGGGAGCTGTCCAATTATAAAAATGAATGTTTTATGTTAAGGCCCACTGAGCTATTGCGCTTTTTTTCAGAAGCAACTTGGGTCTCAAATGATGGCTCAAAGAAGTGGTTTATATCACGTAGACATTTTATAGCAGCAAAAATACTCTAAACGCGTGATGCTGTGAAGGGACAAACCGGAGGACCCGGAGAACCATCCACGCGACCACGGGGAGACAGAGACACAAACTCCAAATATACAGCAGCAGGCGTCAGGGTCGGGAACGAACGCACGACCTCCTACATTCTAGGCGAGGGAGATAACATCTCCTAACCACCGTGGCGCCCCCTTATGCTTTCCCTGCATTGGCACAGCGCATTGCGCGTCGCCTCTATTGCTGTCTTACCAACACAAGGAGGTGTTGGTAAGACACAACCAACTGATTGTGCCTTGCAATGAATGAACCAGGCAACCCACAATGCACTGGGCCGATCAATAAAAAGCCTGCGGGCAGCAGCAGAACCTCGGTGCTTCCACCGCTGCATGGCGGTGAAGATTGTTGGCAAGGCCAACCCAGCGGCGTCGGCGTTGTGAGCTCTGTGAACATCTGGCACGTTTCGATGCACGGAAGCCACTGGAAGCTATGGACTTTTACATCATCTAGATTGATGAACTCATTTCTTGAGAACTGATTTTTGTGTTTGGTTTGTTATCCTTCCCCCGCACCTCCGAAAGAAATTCAACATACACACAGGACTGAAGATTCCGTAGTTTTATCGACAACAAATTAAAAACCTACAGTAATTTAATATTTAGATGGGTCATTTTATACCGTATGTTGACTTATCATTTAATATAAGGATATACTAAGTTTATTAAATATTGTACTGTACCTTGCCTAATATAAAACGTATAAGAGAAATAAAAAAGTAGCAACAATTTTGATGCCATCGGTAGGTCGGAAAGAGTTGTATTACATTCTGCATTGCGATGCTCACGATTTATTCACAAAATAGGTCAAGCAGGCAATGCATGTATCTCCTTTAATTCATGCATCTCTCTCTCTCCACACAAACATACATATTGTGTCAGTTTAACACGTAGGCTTTCGCGACTAATATAATCCATAATAAAACAATTTTGGGGGTTAGATCGCGTAAATATATAACGATACATTTACATTAACGAGATCTAACCCAAAAAAAAAACCTGTATTATGGATATATATTGTGTCTGTTTACACATCCGATGGGTTGCGTCGAAACGAAGTGAATGTTTCTTGTGGAAAGAGACGATGAGGAAGAGGGCTGCTCACGGTCGCCCTCGTCACTCGCGATCACCGCAGCGACGCTCTCACGACCGCCCTCGTCACCCACGGGCGACATCGCTTTGTCTGCTGACCACGTGGGCCCTGTTCGCATCCCGCTGCCGCGTGCACTGCCGCCTCCTAGCGGCCACCCTCGCCTCTACCCCGCCCCCCTAGCCTCGTAGCCACGCCCCGAGCATCGTAGTCGCGCCCCCGCTTTTGGAGCGCCCCCTCCCCAGCCTCGTAGTCCCCGCCCATAACACCCAGAGCCCCGCCCCATGGTGCTGTAGCCCCCGCCCTTGGCTTTGGAGCGTCCCCAGCGCGGTGGCTCCGCCCCTATGCCTGTAGCACCGCCCACCAACCCTGCAGCCCCGCCCCACACCTCGGCAGCCCCGCCATCAACCCCGCCTCAGACCCTGAAGCCCCGCCTCAAGCGATGTAGCCCCCCGCCTTCCGGCTTTGTTGTCCCCGATAATTAGCCCAGCCCCCTGCCCGTAGCCCCGCCTTTAGCACATTGCCCCCCCCTCCTCAGAGCAGTGACCCCACCCTCCAGAGCAGTGGCCCCGCCTCTCAACAGCCCTGTAGCCCCGCCCTCGTAGCTGTGGCCCCGCCCCCGGTGAAGCCGACTCCTGACCGTGCAGACAGAGGGAGCAGCAGCTACTGCTGCTGCACCGCCGGAGAAGAATCGGCGGGGGGTTGATGGTGGTGGTGGTGTCGGTGAGGAGCGTGGCGAGCGCGCTGCTGGTGATGCTGTGGAGTGAGGGAGTTTCCGCCCACGATGGAGGTGAGTCGCGTCCCCGGTGCGCTGCGTCTTGTAGCGAATGGCCGTTGTGGGCGCGTGAACGCACCGCACGAACAACAATTGGCACGCACAGCAAGTGAACACCGCGTGCGAGCGAGCGAGCGAGTGCAAGGGACGAATACATTCTGTTCCGGGGGCCGACACAATGAGCGCCACTCTCGGACAGCAACAGGAGTCCTGACTTCTCCTTCCCGATGGAGGTACTTGGCCTCTTCCATGGGAATGTGGAATTGCCACCAAATGGCTCGGGGCCGAGAGTGCGGGTGACGAGCAAAGTTGACGCTTCGAGCCCAGCCGGGGCCGGGGGGTGGCGGGCTGCTGGCTCGGCGTTGTTCCCTGTGGCTGGAAGCGCTCGATTGAATGTTCCCCAGACGAGTGGGGGGCCAGGGAGCGTGGGGGGGAGACTCTGGTCCCAGTGGGGGGCGAGGGAGCGTGGGGGAGACTGTGGTCCCAGTGGGGGGCCAGGGAGCGTGGGGGAGACTGTGGTCCTAGTGGGGGGCGAGGGAGCGTGGGGGAGACTGTGGTCCTAGTGGGGGGCGAGGGAGCGTGGGGGAGACTCTGGTCCTAGTGGGGGGCGGGGGAGCGTGGGGGAGACTCTGGTCCTAGTGGGGGGCGAGGGAGCGTGGGGAGAGACTGGTCCTAGTGGGGGGTGAGGGAGCGTGGGGGGGGGGGGAGACTGTGGTCCTAGTGGGGGGCGAGGGAGCGTGGGGAGAGACTGGTCCTAGTGGGGGGCGAGGGAGCGTGGGGGAGACTCTGGTCCTAGTGGGGGGCGAGGGAGCGTGGGGAGAGACTGGTCTTAGTGGGGGGCGAGGGAGCGTTGGGGGGGGGAGACTGTGGTCCTAGTGGGGGGCGAGGGAGCGTGGGGAGAGACTGGTCCTAGTGGGGGGCGAGGGAGCGTGGGGGAGACTGTTCCTAGTGGGGGGCGAGGGAGCGTGGGGGGAGACTGGTCCTAGTGGGGGGCGAGGGAGCGTGGAGGGAGACTGGTCCTAGTGGGGGGCGAGGGAGCGTGGGGGAGACTGTTCCTAGTGGGGGGCGAGGGAGCGTGGGGGGAGACTGGTCCTAGTGGGGGGCGAGGGAGCGTGGGGGGAGACTGGTCCTAGTAGGGGGCGAGGGAGCGTGGAGGGAGACTGGTCCTAGTGGGGGGCGAGGGAGCGTGGGGGAGACTGTTCCTAGTGGGGGGCGAGGGAGCGTGGGGGGAGACTGGTCCTAGTGGGGGGCGAGGGAGCGTGGGGGAGACTGGGGTCCCAGTGGGGGGCGAGGGAGCGTGGGGGGAGACTGTGGTCCCAGTGGGGGGCGAGGGAGCGTGGGGGGAGACTGTGGTCCCAGTGGGGGGCGAGGGAGCGTGGGGGGAGACTGTGGTCCCAGTGGGGGGCGAGGGAGCGTGGGGGAGACTGTGGTCCCAGTGGGGGCCAGGAAGCGTGGGGGGAGACTGTGGTCCTAGTGGGGGGCGAGGGAGCGTGGGGGGAGACTGTGGTCCTAGTGGGGGGCGAGGGAGCGTGGGGGGAGACTGGTCCTAGTGGGGGGCGAGGAGCGTGGGGGAGACTGGTCCTAGTGGGGGGCCAGGGAGCGTGGGGGGGACTGGTCCTAGTGGGGGGCGAGGGAGCGTGGGGGAGACTGGTCCTAGTGGGGGGCCAGGGAGCGTGGGGGGGACTGGTCCTAGTGGGGGGCCAGGGAACGTGGGGGGGGGGGACTGGTCCCAGGGGGTTCCCCTGGCGCGACACTCGGGGGGGGGGTAGTGGGGACGACGCGATGTGTGGTGGGACCGCTCCTTCTCTCCCTCCCGCTCTCTCTTCCACTTGGAACAGCATCTGTTTATTTAGTTGGACTGGAGGGTGAATGCCGATGAGCTGTTAAGCTCTATTTCACAGATGTCCAGTAGGTACGGGTCAGAACGTGACAACACACAAGCTACACAAACAAAAAACACGATGGGAGTGCAAAGTTCAGGATATGTAAACAAAGCACTTACAACATATTCAAATTAAACTTAACTATATATTGTTTTATTGTATCTTACCAGGTAAAGTCCCACTGAGCTTCTAGCTTCCTTTACTTTAGCGACCTGGCCACGAATGGTTGTCGCTCATCGAAGGTTCGACGGCTCGGGAACTCGCCCTCTCCCAGGACTCTCTTAACCTTCCCCCGAGGACTCGAACCGGCACGCACTCCCAGCCTGACGCAGATCCCGACCGTGCCCGTCCAGTGCGCCCCGAGCTGCATTGCCTTCCAGTTGCCGAACGAACACTTCGTTAATAGGGTCGCGCTCATTACGCACAAAGCGCTCGCCTCAAACAAGTGAACCGCGCGACCTCGCTGATCTCGTCAAGGACAATAAACCATCGCCACGCCAACTGCGCGCATCCTCGCGGCAGCGGCGGCCTTTGGCTGGCCATCGAACCAAAGTCGGCGTCGCGCTCTCTCGGACGCGCTTCTGTGGCCGTCTGGAACCTTCTTCCGATATTGGGAAGCCGCTGCTGCTATGCCCTTTTAAATCTAAATTGAAAACTCATTACTTTTGAACTGCATTTTGTGTTGAGTTTTCATTTGACCACACCTCCGGATTAGCAGGGTTGGCTGCGTACGGCGCGGAAGAAGTTCCAACGTACGTACATAACCCAGGCCTACCGCTCGTACTCAGCCAGGCCTCCGAACCAGATGCAGGAGTCCAACCCTCAGGGAAAGGACTCTCTCTCGCTCTCTCTCCGTCACCCAGGAGACTGCACTGAGCCTGTGGACAGTCGAGCATGCTTTGCTTGGCTCCCATCCACGCGCGACTCGCCAACGCGTCACTGCAGAGTGGACAGGCAGTCGTGAAGGCCGACCCGTAGCCACTTAGGATGATGATGATGGCTCGTTGTTTAGCGTCACAACACGTTGCCTGTGTGTGTACAGCTCTTTGGCCAGTCTACTTCGTGGCAGGCAGTCGTCTTCGTGTGGCCGACGTTGATGTTGAGCAACAACTGGAATCCCACACCGAGGTTGCTGAGCCAGACGATTTCGTCAGCAGCATCAGCGGCAGCAGCAGCAGCGAAGTTGTGCATCGCTGTTAACGTACGTTTGAGTCCGTTACATGTTCCGTATTCCATTCTGGTTGACCACAGTGACCGCGCACTGGATATATATATTTTTAATGCATTTTGTGCTAAAAATAATGATGAAACGAAGCGAAAACTAAACAAAAAATACTTTACCAGGAGAGGCCCACTGAGCGATCTGGCCACACATAATAGCTCAATGAAGTGGCTTATCACGTGGAAAATGTATGGCTGCCAATTAGTCTGAACGCATGATGATGATGATGATTCAAAATTTGGAGGGACAAACTGGAGCACACGCAACCGCGGGGAGAGACACACAAACTCCAAATATACAGCAGCAGGCGTCAGGGTCGGGAACGAACCCACGACCCCCTGTATACCGGGCGAGGTAGTTAACATCTCCTAGCCACCGTGGCGAGTATCCATCTAAGGAATGGAACAAATCTTGAGAATACGTCCACTCATGGGAGATGGAGCGATGAAACCAGTTCCATGCGCAGGTGCTGGGTGGATTGTCACATCGTAGGATGGTGAGAGGGTCACTTGGGAGGGTAGTACAAGGTCTCGTCTGCTTTGCGTGCATGTTGAACCTTTTTCGCACCGTACGTAGCCAACCATCCTCATCGGAGGTGTGGGGGAAGGACAACAAACTAAACACAAAAATCAGTTCTAAAGAAATGAGTTTGTCAATCTAGATGATGATTTAACAGTGCATAGCTCCAACGGCTTCCTGATATCGGAAGGAAGGGCGTCCCAGACGGCGGCAGAAACGCGTCTGAAAGCGCACCGCGGTGGTTATCCTAAAAACCCCGCAGCAAATGTTTCCGCGTGAAGGTCTTCACAATGGGGACGGAATCATATGGGGCAGGATGTCTCAAAGTGTGCCAGCCCGTCGCGACCCCACATTTCCACGTTTGCCCGTTCAGATCACGATTACAGATCGTGCGTGTGTGTGTGCGTTTCTCACAACGTGGGGGAGCAGTGGCGGGTCTCCACGAACCCGGTGACCCGAGTTCGATTCCCGCTCACGGGCAACATCGGTGAATAATTATCCGAACCGGTCCTAGGCCTCTCCATTGTCCACTCGGCCTATAAAATGAGTACCTGGTGCGGTGTGTAAACATCAGCATCGGGAGACAGAGGCGGTCGGGCGTGGTGCTGGCCATCCACCCACTTCGTGTTCCGTGCCGGTCTTCATAGGTGCTCGCTAACGGCACTTGCCCCGACAGTCTGTTCAAGGCCGTCTGGGGGACCTTTGTCTTAATTGGAATGTGTGCGCACACCTGCTTCACGTGGGAAGTGTTTACCAATCATCAGGGGCGAAAAGCGTGCCCAAACTTGAAAGTCTTTGTTAGCATAGAGTCGGACGATAGTAAGTTCGGGAGGGCAAAAAAAAAACTGGTTTCGTGAGACCATCAATAACTTTGGTAATAATCGACCCAATACAGGGTGTTTGGCCTACTTTTCGTCCGCTGTGGCTTGTGTTTTGTGTTACGGCTGAATGCATGTTTTGGTGGTGCTGCTGCTGCTGCTACGTTGGTAGTTTATTCGTCAGTAACAACACCGTGTGACCTTGTGGGCAATTATAAGGCGTTACACTCGATACAATTTCGCCTATACGTTTCTAAAGGAAGAACTATAGCCGGCGACGTTTCGGGCAATCGCCCCTCATGCATCTATGAAGAAGGTCCATTGCCTGAACAAAAAAACGTCGCCTATTATATATAGTGTTTCCTTTTAAGGCCACACACGGTATTATTAACGATATCGGAGCAGGTAGTGCGTGCCGGTTCGAAGTAAAAGTACACCATATGCCTCGTGGGGGCCGTCCATAAATGACGTCACGCACCTGGGGGGGGGGGGGGGGGTCAGCCATTTGTGACGATGTGTGACGAGGAGGGGGAGGGGTTTGAGAAATGTGACGTCACATCAAAATGCGCAACTTTAAATAAATATAGACAACACGCTCTACTTAAATTTAGATTTAAAGCTTTCGTTACTGCAGGGATTCATATTCTTGGTTCTTTCGTCGCTAAAGTCACGTAGAAGGGAAACAATAAAGTAATACAAATATAAAACAATAGAATTCTCACGTTCTACTTAATTAAATAGACTTTTTCATAAATGTTTTCTCCTACAACATCAGAGTGCAGCGCCACATTAAATACGCAACTACAATGACAATAGTTTAAAGCGATTAGAAGCATGTTTTATTTCGGGGGGGCAGAGCTTTGTGACGTCATATTTGAGGGGGGGGGTGGGGTCTGACTTTTGTGACGCCGTGTGACGAGGGGGGGGGGTCAAAAATCGTCCAACATCGTGTGACGTCATTTATGGACGGCCCCGTAATCCTTGCACACACTGTACAACAATTATAACCACCGTTGCTCATGGGCGGGAAACGAAGTGTTATCTTGAATGGAAATGATTCCTATCAAGGGGGGGGGGGGGTGGGGGGGGTGTGCACTTTTACCGAGTCACATTTAGAATGACCTCCGCCAGCGCGCAGTACTTGTGAACACATTGAGTTTGTGCCAGGCCGAGTTGGTGGTGACTGGCAGCCCAGCTGAATGCCTGGGGCTCGTGGGTGATTGACACCAATTCTAGATTTGAAGCTTTCGTGACTGCAAGGATCCATACTCTTTGGTTCTATTCGGTAAAGTCACGTCGGCAATAAATAAAACAACAAAAATCACGACGTTTCGGCCACAACACAAGCGGCCTTCACAGCCAAGCTTGGCTGTGTTTGACTCCAGCGCTGTCCTCGAGACAGTCTGGTCCCTTCACCTGATGAAGGCCGCTTGTGTTGTGGCCGAAACGTGGTGATTTTTGTTGTTTTATGTTTTACCTACGTGACTTTACCGAATAGAACCAAAGAGTATGATTGACACCAGTTGAGAGAGGGTCGGGTAAATTATGCATTTTTTTACTTATTAATTTTAGACTCTTTCGAGTCAATAATGGTTCCGTACATTCAGTGCCGGAATTTTCCTAGTAGCAAAAGTAGCTGCACATGTAGTAGCTACTACATATGTAGTAGTAGCTACTACATATGTAGTAGCAGCTACTACATATGTAGTAGTAGCTACTACTACATGTGTAGCTACTACTACATATGTAGTAGCTACGGGCCTCGCACTTTTAAGGGCCCCGCCCTAAATCATTTCAAGCTATCAATTCCGGTTCAGTGATTCTGCACTTGCACTATTACTATAGTACTATACCGCCTTCAACTTTTACGAACGACTGGGTGTTTCAGGTTAGCGATTTGTCGTATTATCTGGCTGCATAGCAAATGAAAAAAATACAATTACTTTACTATGCAAGTAAAAAAATGCGTGTGTTTTAACATTTAGGGTTTTTTTTTATCTAGGGCCCCTTTATAACAACATATACTACAGGCCCCGCACTCGCTTAATCCGGCACTGCGTCCATTTGGTATTTGTGCCAATCTGATGGTGCAGGGCTACTGCGAATGAATCCGCGACGTTCACGCACGGATTTTAATCTGGCAGTCGCCAACGATTTTGCTTTGTGGGTCTACCCAATTGAGTCACTGGCGGTGTACTCTTGTAAAACGTGGCAAATTTGGACCGCGACGCCCGGCGGGACAATGGGCCGAGGCACGCCCGGTGATCTTTAACGTGCACTGTGGGGCAGTACGCGCCGAGTGCGTCTGCGTTTTGTGTGGTTATGACCAACCAGGGGAGAGCGCCTGCCGCATTCAAACCAACACGAACCTCTGCAGAAAGCGGCGAGCACACAGCGGCCATGGGCCACCTAAGACATTCACATTTCAGAAGGCTTTCACCAAAGTTAATTGTCAGGCCCTTGCCCTCCTTTTGTTATTATTATTAGTGGTTTTTTTTATCGATGTGTTTTTATACTTGTTGTGTTTTATATTTATTTACCCATATTGTGTGACGGTGCCCTGTGATCCATGGATGAAGAGCGCTATACAAATTTCGATTTAAAGCTTTCGTGACTGCAAGGATTCATCTTCTTTGGTTCTTTCGGTAAAGTCACCACGTAGAATGAGAATAAAATAATAAATTGATAAAATAAAATATCAATTTATTATTTTATTCCCATTCTACGTGACTTTACCGAAAGAACCAAAGAAGATGAGCGCTATACAAGTCCACATTTTGTCTCGATCATAAGATTCCCCAGAAAGTAAGAAGCGCCCTAAACTCGTGCCTGGTGTCAATGAAGTTGTACAAATATGATCCAATACCAATAGCCGCCATTCGCCACTAAGTGACTGTGACGTCATCACGGTGCCTGTGCCAGGCCAGGTGCACTTGGAGGCTGCCACGTGAAGTGTCGAAGTCTCGCTGACAGGATGTCACGGGACAGACCCAGGTGCCATGGTTGGCTGACTGAGACGACTAGCAGATGCACCAGCTCGCAGATGCACCAGCTGTAACCCCCCTACTGTGCCAACGTCCTGGATTTTATCCGCCCGGCGCTCCGCTCGTTGTTGTGAGCATCGCTCCTCTGGAGGGCGACTGCCTCCAACTGCCCAGTAGCGTCCTTGACGAGCCTCCTCGACGCACGCGTGGTCGTAAGACGCACCCCAAACTTTTGTTTGAAAACACAGCAGGGACAATGCGGGTTTCATAATCCTGGACAGTTCGGTATATTATGCCTGGACTGGAGCAAGACGGCTGCTTTGGAGCATTATTTATATACCCGCTCGTTTGTGCGTGCAGTAGTGGAGCGGTCAGCGCTGCACTACGAACCCCGGCCACCCGAGTTCGATTCCCGCTCACGGTCACCAACGCTGGTGTCGATTATTTTAACCGGTCCTGGGCCTCCTCTCGGTCGACTCAACCTTAAATGAGTGCCTGGCGTAGCGGCGTGTGAACGTCAGCGCTGGGGAGGCAAAGGCGGCCGGGCGTGGTGTTTGCCACCCACTCCCTTATGTGCTGTGCTGGTCTTCATAGGTGCTACTCGCTAACAGCACTTTCCCCAACAGTTGTTTAAAGGATATATGGGGGGTGGGGGGTGGGGGCCTGTGTCTTTGTGTAAGCATTATAAGGCATGAAGCACATTTATGTTGTATGTTGTGTACACTGTGTAGTTTTATGTATGCATGTGCCCATGTATGGCACGTGTGCGTATTTGTGTATTTACTTGCGTGTGTAGAGGCGCAGCCCTGAAATTTCCTGCTCATGCCACTGCTGGTGTAAGGTCCTCCCACTAGGAGAAGCTTTAGATTTTGCCTCTCCAGAGGGCATTTGGCCTTCTGTTCCACGCTGCCCAAACGTCCTGGAAGAGGTGGGATCGCAACACGCTTGACGTCACCACACGCGGTCTGACGACTGACTGAACGCGTGTGCGCCCACTTATCCTGTGTCGGTGTGTAGCAATCTAGCATTGCCACCAACGAATTGCTGGGACATTGGATTCACTTCGAGTCGTGTTCAAAGGTTGCAGCCTGAAACACTTTACATCCTCCCCCGTGGTCTTCCACTTCATCCCAGCGGCTCTTAACTCTCTGTAATCTGGCCGTGCATCCCTCCCTGGTCTCCCGATAACCTAATCTCCGGTCTCCTGATAAACTTCACCGTATACTCCTCGGCTCATGTCACCCAAGCCCATTTCCAGGGCATCCCGCTATGATTTAATACCCCAAGGCTATAAACCTTCGAGGTTACAACCTTCTTGGCTGTCTCACTCCATGCACCCTGATGCTCCAGTCTTGTTGACACAGATCGCCTTCTTACTGTCGTAGCAAGGCTGTCCACTCCGATCTCGGTATCGTCGTCGCATCTCGACAAATGAGGCACAAGGAGGAGCAGGAAGAGTTCCTGGACCACTCCCTGCTGATCTCCCAGCGGCTGTTACCCCCCTACACACACACACATACAGAGTCTCTCCACCCCTAACCCGCTTCCACCTTCACCGCGTGCCAACGGCAGTAAGTGTATCTGTGCATGTAGACTAGTTTTGTGTGTCTTCGTAGAGTGTTTGTGTGTGTCTGTTAGTGGTGAGCGGTAGTGTGCATGTGATAGAGGTTCCTGGGTTAGATCGCGTGAATGTAAATGCGTCGTTAAACCCAGCACCACCCGACACAGCCGATTAGTGAAGTTTGTCACGTAAAACAGAACGTGGACAATTCGTTTCTAGTACAGCACAGAGGTGTGCCGGAGAGTAAACGCACAACATTTACAATTCGAGTATGAAGTTTCGCAGGTAATTACAACTAGCATCATCTTTACGGACAGCCTGATGATTGTTTACGTGACAAACCTTGCCGGTGGGCTTACCGACACATTTATATTTTACACTTTCGAATCCAAAAACCCCTTGTGTCTATAATATTGGTCACGAAAGCCCTACGTGTTAAAGCGGTCGTGTAGCGGTTAGCGGGTCTGCGCCACAAACCCGGCGAACCAATTTGGTTCCCGCTCGCAGCGAACATCGGTGACGATGATCTGAACCAAATCATTGGACTTCCCCGAGGGTCGACTCGGCCTCAAATGAGTCCCTGGTGTGGTGTGTAAAGACAAAGGCGGCCGGGGTGGTGTTGGCCACCCTCTCCCTCGGGTGCTGTGACGACATTCATAGATGGCGCCTGACAGCACTTGCCCCAAAAGTCTGTCGAGGCTATGCGCGGGGTGGGGGGTGGGATCTTTGTCTTTGTATGTATATGTGGTTTCATATATACATACATACAAATACACACGATGAGACAAAAAGACAACGATCCCCTATGTAACGGTCATCAGACTGTTGGGGCAAGTGCTGTTGGTGAGCGCCTATGAAGGGTGGCAGGGCACACAGGGGAGTGGGTGGCCAGCACCACACTGCCACTGTCTCCCCAGTGCTGATGTTTACACTGTTCCAGGGACTCTTTTAATGCCAAAACGACCTAGAGGAGGCCCTGGTCCGGTTTATTTATTCGCCACTCTTAGTGGTCGTGAGCGGGAATCGAACTCAATTCTCCGGGCTTGTAGCAGTGCACTAACCGCTACACTGCCACTCCCCATATATATTTGCGCGCACACACACACACATGCTGTACTGTACGTACAAATGTGGTGGCGCGTCTGTCGGTCATCTCAGTCAGTCTATAACACCGGGGCCTGTCCTGTGATCCCCCACCAGCTGCGACCCTTCCACACCTCATCAAAGTTCATCTGGCCTGGCACAAGCACTGTGTTGATGTCACCACCACTTAGTGATGAATGGCGACTATTGTCGGTGTTGTTGGTGGGGAGCGGCGGTGCAGCGGTTAGCGCGCTGCGCCTATGAGCCCGGCGGCCCACGTTCGATTCCCGCTCACGGCCAACGCCAGTGACGATTATCTGAACCGGTCCAGGTGCTCTCCGAGAACGACTCGTCCTTTGAGTGTCAGGTGGAATGTGTAAACGTTTACCATTGGGGAGGCAAAAGGCAGCTTGGGCGTGGTGTTGGACACCCACCCACGCGTGTACCGTGCCGGCCTTCATAGGTGCTCGTCAACAGCACTTGCCGCAAACGTTCGCAAGGCTACATGGGGCGAATCTTTGTCTCTTGTGTGTTCCTGCGTGCTCCTTCGCCTTCGCTGGGTTGAGTTTGTTCTGGCCGCGAGCTGGCCAGAGCAAAACGACGCTAATTTGCCCAGAGCGCGCAAAGGTCAAAGACCAGATATTCTGCTCGTTTATATTTCACATTGACGACGTGGAAAATGCCCCATGCGAGCCAGCCCCTTCAAGGTGGGAGGGTGGTGGTGGGGGGTGGTGGTGGTGGTGGGGGGTGGTGACCACTTGCAGCAACACTTTGTAAAAGGGGTTGCCACCTGTCCCGGGCTTGACCCGAACAGCTGGGACTACTCCACATTCGGGTTTGACCCGGGAGAGTCCAGAACTTGGCAGCTTGTGTGCAGGCGGCGGCAGGAATTGATTCGTTCCGAGATTTGGTACAAGTTCTGCTGCGTTGAACCTTATGCTTATTGAATTTATTTCGCAACTTTAAATAAATATAGACAACACGTTCTACTTAATTAAATAGACTTTTTAATAAATGTTTTCTCCTACAACATCAGAGTGCAGCGCCATATTAAATACGCACTACAATGACAATAGTTTAAAGCGATTTGAAGCATGTTTAATTTTCAAAATGGAAATATGGTTTTGGGGGGTGGGGGGGGGGGGTCAGAGCTTTGTGACGTCATATTTGAGGGGGGGGGGGTCTGACTTCTTGTGACGCCGTGTGACGAGGGGGGGGGTCAAAAATCGTCCAAAATCGCGTGACGTCATTTATGGACGGCCCCAGTATTCTGCGCAGTTTCGGTAATAGTATCGAGCGAGTGTTGTCTTGGTTGGGCCTACAGTGTAAACGGTGGCAGGCCCAATATATCCCGGCAGTATCTTCGAGCTTCAGGAGACTTAAGTTGACAATTCGTCTCCAGCAGGATGAGAGAACGCGTGCGGGCTGGCAATGGTAATGGGTCTCGAGCAGCGGATCTCAGAGTGTGGGCACCGCACCACCACCGCCAGTGAGTGGTCCGCGACGCTCCTCCACGTGGGTCCCACGGGGCTGTGATGCAAACGCAGCTTGGTCCGGACAACGATGGTGGTGACGTTTATTAAACTTGTTGTTTCTGACATTAATATTTTACCAACGGTATTCCATTTAAAAATTAAGTTAGGTAAACTACCCTGACTATACTACCCTTGCCCTAAGATTTAAATGCCCCCCCCCCCTCCAAAAAAAATATGAATAATTTTGTAACTGGTATTTAGCGAGAGAAGCGAATTCGTTTTGTCAACAGGAGGTGGGCGGCTGAGTGATCCGCGGGCCAAAAGGGTTTGAGAAACGCCGCTCTAGACTGTGAGTGTCTAATAGTGGCACGAGGCGAGTTACGTGTCATCGCCAAATTACCTAAAATTAGAAAACGGTCGGCTCCGTGTTTGTATTTGTACCGAGGTCCGGTTTCCCGGTTATTTTTTTTATTGAGCGTTATCGCAGCTTTTGCCGCGCAGTGTTGGTCGACCTGATCCTGACCGAGAGAAGAGTACGTCCGGGTTGGGCCATCAGTGGGAAAGGCGGCGACGCCGGTGTATCCCGGCAAATACGTTCCGCTGATTTCAGGAGGCACGAGCGTGCGCACCGTTTGGCTCTCGTTCCAGTCCGAGAGAACGTGCACTAGGTCGCCACAGGACAGGGCAAGAACACGATTTGTGTTCCTGGGAAGTAAGTGTTATTTTCTCATTGATTATGCCTCAAAAGTATGGAAAATGGCTGCTATTATTATTCCACACAAACTTTGCTTTTGTGGCCAGGACTTTACGTGAAGGAATTACACAAATGCACACCACGTTTTCTCATTGACAATAGGTACATTTCAAAATATCACTGTCCTGGTCACAAAATCAAAGTTTGTGGGGAATAATAATAGCCCATTTTTTGTACTTTTGAGGCATAAACAATTAGGAAATAACACTTACTACCCAGGAACAAACAAATATATATTTTTGTGTTCGACAGTGAGTTTGTCGAGCCTATGAGGAGTGTTCAGTCCTGGCACCTTGCTCGTTAGTTACATGCAATGGACAGATTACCTCAATTCCCTCTGTATCCTTCGCTCTGTATTCGTGCTCTGATTTGGTTAGCAGTGTTGTGTTCTGCTTTATCTCAGTATATGCAGTGGGGGAAATGGGCCGGAACGCCCTGGAACGCCCCGATGGGAGTGCGAATTTGAACCCTGACTGCGTACCGGAAGGAATCGCGGATTCATCTTTTTTTTCTTATCCTCCCCCCCCCCCCAACTTTCCGCTAACTTGTAATGTTCCTACACACAAGATTGTGAACTTTCCTGTGTTCTGGCTGAACTGCCCTGGCCACGCCTCTGTATCAGCCAGCCAATCGAATACCCAGCCATTGGTTTTACTCCACCCAGTATATGTACACTCATTATCTACTATTTATTTTTGTTTAATAATGAAAAAGCCATAACAAAGGAATCACTTCGAACACGTGTCTTTTCTCTCTGAATGCCCTAGAAAATAAACCTCCCTTGGAGGTCACTCGACCCCTGGTACAAACAAAAAGTGATCCTCTCTACGCTCGGCACACGCATAACACCCCTCGTGATTTAATTCCATTTCCAACCCCCGAGTATAGCTTCGCAGCGAGTTTGATAATAATAATAGATGGAACGCCGACTCGAGAAACCCGTCCGGGTTCTCGGTCTCCGCGTACGAGGCAGCGGGCGACCCTCGGCTCGCTTACGCGTGCGCCCTCCTTGCCGCGGTTGTAAAACCACCGGCCGATGTCCCACACCGTTCGGCCTCGCGGTCGGCCGCCCACCCTGGCGGGCCACCGCCGCGACCGCCACCTGTGCCTCGCGCTTCCATCCCGATCGCAAGCGCAAAGCGCCGCGCCGGATTTGCCAGCAGGACATGCGGGGCCGCGGCGTTCAGAAGCCTCCCCTCTAGCACCACCACCACCACGACCACCAACCACCCTTGCCCTCCCCCCCCACACACTGCCTCCCGTGTCACGAGCGCTCCCACAGAGGCACAGCTGCGCGTGGGGGGAAACGGGATAGCCTTGGGAATCGGTGACAATGCACTTCCTTTCATTCTAAATCCGCCTCGCCCAAGGCAGCTGCTGAGGAAATAGTCCCACTACGTGTCACCGAGTCCAGCACCACCACTACTTTCCAGGGTGCTCTTAATTATACATTGTTTTCGTTGTGTACTACCTGTTGCAGCAGCAATTACCATTATCGCCTGTTGCAGAAGCAGCGGCGGCATTGGCTGGACACCATGGAGTTCTTAGACGGAGGTGAAAACACACGCGGAGGAACATACGAACGTGCACACACAACACGTGCACATATAGGTGCACACGAACCGTGCGTATGTATGTTGAACTTCTTTCGCACTGTACATAGCCAATCATACTCATCGGAGGTGCGGGGAAGGACAACAAACTAAACGCAATCAACAGTTTTAAATAAATTAGTTTTCAATCTAGAGGATTTAAAAGTGCATTGCTCCGGTGGCTTCCTAATATTGAAAGGAAGAGCGTTCCAGACGGCCGCAGAAGCGCATCTGAAAGCGCGCGATGCGTTGAATGTCTTGGTCCGATGGCCAGCCCAAAGCCACTGCTGTGAGGATGGCCGGAGTTCACCTGATGATGGTTTATGCTCTTTGATGAGGTGATTTGGCGATGATGCTGCTGCTGCTGCTGCATTGGCAGCGGTGCAGAAGCACAAATAACAAAAACAAAACATTTGACACATTCATCAATGACACACACTGTGGCCTTAAAATGAAAAACACATTGAATAAGCAACGTTTCGGGGAATGCCCCCCACTTTTATAGAAACTGTGAACTATTTAAAACTATTTTTTATTTTACTGGCCCACTGAGCTGTATAGTTCTTTTTCAGAAGCGACCTGGCCACCAATGATAGCTCAACGAAGTGACTTATCACGTGTGGACATTCATAGCAGCCAAATACTCTAAACACACGTTTCTAAATGTGGAGGGAAAACACGGATGACCTGGAGAAATGTCCACGTGATCACGGAGAGCACATGCAAAACTCCAAATAATACAGGCATCAGGGTCGGAATTGAACCCACGACATCCTTTGCATACCAGGAATTGAACCCACGACATCCTGCATACCAGGAATTGAACCCACGACATCCTGCATACCAGGCGAGGTAGTCAACATCCCGCAACTGTGGCGCCCCAAGAAGGGCTTACAAGTGCAGTCTCCCACTCGTATCGACTCTCTCTCAAGCCTCGCTGTGCATGTGCTATGAAGGACAATTGCTCGAAACGTCACCCATATATATTTTTTTGTTCCTTTTAAAACTATAGTGTTATTGACGTTCGAGTTTTTCATAAATATTACACGTTGTTACGAGCACAGGCCTCCGATTAGCGTGGATGGCTACGTACGATGCGCGATAAGTTCAACAACAACAACAACATGTAAATACATACTCTGTGTAAGCATGGATTAATTGTAACTGCTCTACCTGCCAGACATGCCAAGAACGGGGTGGGGGGGGGGGCACGTGTGATGCCCTCTGTTGGGTTCTGCTCCCCGCTGCCTTCCTCCCGTGCCCCATTGCAAAGAGGATCCGGGCCGTGGTGGTCGTGCATGTGGCTGCCTGTAACCCAGCGCTGTGGAGGCAGCAGTGAGGGTGGGCGGATGGCATCAATGTTGAGAAACTCCCTTCCCGTGGGCGTCGATGAGGTGCCGTGTACCCTGGCTTGGCAGGGGAATGCGGTAAAAACCAAAACGTGGATTCTACACCCTGTCCTGTCTGTATGGGATACAGTGTTTCTCCCTCGCACGCGAGGTTTTCTCCGGGCGCATCCGGTTTCCTCCCACATGAAGACACTCATTGGGTGATAACGCCTTAATATTATATATAGAGAACCGCAAATCTTGGGCAATCGTCGGTGCCAGCATCACTCGTGGCTGCTGCCTTCACTGTGGTTCCTCGCGTGGCGGCGTGTTACGAGTTAAGACTCTTTATTATTATTATTAACTGGCTAAATGATCTGACTCCGTGGAGCATTTCACCGGGCCACTCTCTCTCCTTTTCACGTCTTGGGCCGCCGGAAGAGCCGAAATGAGATGGCGCTCATATATTGATCATGTGTCTGCAATGAGTGGAGTGTCGATCGACACCTTGCTGGGACAACTCTTACGGGGATTACCCCTCGCTGAAATACTGTCACAAAAACAAGAATAAAGGGCCGCGTTCAGTCAGTTTTAGGTTGAAAGTTGATTTTGTTTAACCAGGCGAGAACTTAAAGGAGACCAGGATGAGGCTAATTTTCAAGAGCCAACCGGCGCATCGGCCTGCCAGTTGGGATCAATGATTGCTGCTGTGTGTGTGTGTGAGAGATCCCAATTGAGCAATCGGTGGTGGGACATTTCGAATTTGGCAAATCTGTACCCTGACGCCGGCACACAGCGGCCTACTCTTGTCATTTACGTCCCGGGATCCTGAACGCCGTTCTGTGACGCGGATGGAGCGCAGTAGCGTTATCGTCGGCATTACGCCCGCAAGTATTAATCGGGGCGGCCGCTAGATTCGAACCGTGCGAATCTCTGCAACAAGTGGTGAACGAACGCCCAACGATTGACAGGCGGTAGAGGCAAAACGTTGACAAACTTAAACATCCCTAACGTGTGAGTTGCAGTGTCCATTCAAGGGCTCTGATATAGAAAAAAACATTGTAACTTGACACCAGCACACAATAACCAGATGATGTCATCGTCCGGCAGAGGAGGGTGTGACCTGTTATTCTAAGACCAACTGTTGGCAATTTGCCGGCCCTTTTAACAAGTCGTGGCGTGCATATGAACATATAACATAAAAAAGACTGTGTTACAGTACTTTTTCTCACCAATTATATCCATAGTTTAGGTGTTTCAGACATCAGCTTACGGAGTGTATAATTATATAATGGAGGTAATTTATCAATTTCATGTGGACTGGCCTAGTGCTGCCCCTATTTAACTCTCCGTCTAAATGCTTGCGTTGCCTCCGAAACGTCGTGATTTGATTTAGTTGTTTTCAATTGTTGTTTTACTTTAACTTTCTTTTATTTTCACCCACGTGACTTTGCCGAAATAACCAAAGAGTACGCTTCATCATTCTCTTGTTCCGTCCCATACTGGCCCGGCAAAACATTTTCTTCATCACACTGGAGCCCAAGTCGTGCGCTGAATGTCTCCTAAGGGCAGTCGAGGAGCTTGCTCGGGACATTCTGGACTTGCCACCCTTTCCACCGTAGACCAAACCCCGGACAACGCATTCTCTCAGTCGGCACGAGGTCCATCGTCAAAACGGGGCTCTTCTAGTGTCACAAAGTTCAACGTGGCAATGCTGGTAACCAGACGTCGGAACGATCAGTTCCTGCTGCCACCCGACCACGCAGATGCCGATTCCCCGGGGCTGCGCCGGGTCAAACACAACGACAGATGTTCACCCGATTAGCGACCGTGTCCAGTGCTCACTGCATTCCTTTACGAGCCTCAGTCGTGCGATCGGCTTCGGCTACTGCGGTGTTTTGGTTAGCTCTCGGACAAAGACGGTCACCACATCGCGTACTTTCAGGTCCACTTCTGCAGCCGTCTGGAACGCTCTTCCTCTACGATAATAGCAAGCCACTGGGGCTGTGCACTTTTAAGTCATTTGGATTGAAAAGTAATTTCTTTAGAACTGCTTTTTGTGATTAGTTTGTTGTCCTTCCCCCGCACCTCCGATTCGCACGGTTGGCTACATACGGTGTGAAAGAAGTTCAACACGCATACAGGACGAAAGATGCCGTAGTTTTATCGGCAACATATTAAATACATCATTTAATGTTTAAATACATCGTTTGAATACGTCTATACGCAATTTAATGCTGTATGTTGCGAAAGAAGTTCACATCGCACAAGATACCCAGGCCTCACCCTTGTTAACATCATCCAAATGTGAACTCGCAGGGACTTGTAGCGAACTCTGCAGACGTATTATTCCAGACTTATGACGAAGGCATTACGACCTCCCCCCCCCGCCCGCCTGCCGCCCCACCAGCCCTGAGAAGAGGCTGGCTCGCAGCATATTTTAATTAAGAATCTGAACACCTGATTCAGCCCACCGTGTGAATCAAAGCGCTGCAGTCGTTTGACAATCACAAGAATAAATTACACGAATAGAGAGCCCCTTCTTACAAGGTAGTCAAAGCGGCCGTACAGCACAAAAATAAATAAATGAATTGCTCGCCAAAGGGAGGAAAAAAGCTAACAAATTACAAGAGCCGATTGAGAGAAGCAAGAGTAACTGGCGTTTCACTCACGATTCAAATGACTAACTGTTAACTATATTTTTTTATTTCACCTAGGTAAGGGCCCCCACTGAGCTGTGTAGCTCGTTTCCCGAAGCGACCTGGCCACAAATGATAGATCAATGAAGTGGCTGGTTTATCACGTGGATACTTGCAGCAGCCAAAAATCTTGATTTGAAGCTTTCGTCACTGCAGGGATCCATACTCTCCGGTTCTTTCGGTAAAGTCACGTAGCGTATAAAATAAAATAAATAAAAACACGACGTTTCGGGTGCAACACAAGCGGTCCGTCATCAGGCGGGACAACCACAGCAAGAAACAACTTGAAACGCATATTGATTCTAAACGTGGAGGTAAAAAACCTGAGGACCCGGAGGAGGGAAACATCCACACGACCACGGTGAAAGAGAGACGCAAACTTCAAATGCAGCAGCAGGCGTCAGGGTCGGGATCGAACCCACGGCCTCCTGTATACCAGGCGAGGTAGTTAACATCTCCTAGCCACCGTGATGATGATGAAAGAGACACACAAACTCTAAATATACAGCAGCAGGCGTCAGGGTCGGGATCGAACCCACGACCTCCTGTATACCAGGCGAGGTAGTTAACATCTCCTAGCCACCGTGATGATGATGAAAGAGACACACAAACTCTAAATATACAGCAGCAGGCGTCAGGGTCGGGATAGAACCCACGACCTCCTGTACACCAGGCGAGGTAGTTAACATCTCCTAGCCACCGTGGTGCCCTACGAATCGTCGCGATGGTGTGGCGTTGAAGCTCAGACTCGTGATCAACCCGCCCCACAGCAACAACAAACGTCACGAACTTCCACGGTTCAGGATCGTGGATCAATTTAAGAATCCTATTTATTTTTTATGTAGCCGCTAATGCAGAGGCCAATCGAGGCTACAGGGGGGAGGTTGGGGGTGGGGGTCACGCAAATCCCATCACGTACGTCTGAGCCGGTTTTAGCAACAGACTTTTAAACTATCTTCCCAAAGTAACAACTACAGATGTGCGAACAACGTGGTGCACTCGTGATGGGCTGCACTTTGCGGAGTGCGCGACAACAAATCTTCAGCCTTGTGCGACTCCTCGCACGCACACACGCAATGTCGACGACTCTTGCATCGTGAGCTTTACACGGACGGATCCATGCATCATTGCACCTCTGCCAACTGGCGCGTTTACCATACCCATTTGGTAAATTATTTACACATTCCATGCCCCCCCCCCAATCCCTTGCTAGATCTGGAACTTTCTTTTGTGGTTTCTTTTAAGCAGTTTTCTTGTCATCCAATTGTACCTGGGAGTCGCATCATTAGAGGAGTCGCCTAATGATGTTTGTTTGCTAGATAGGGCCTTGGGAATTGGGGCTTTGCAGCACGCCTGTAATTGTAGGTTATTGACATTGTAAACTGAGACCTCACTGCAAGCTTTCCAAACAACCGAAGGTGATGACAGTGGTTAGAGATTGGTCCACATTGCACCCTTATCAGTAAGTAGGCAGCGGACTGGGGTGAGAAGTGCAATTGACAAGCCCCCCTTGGCTCTGAGTGGGCGGCCAGGAGATGGTGGTGTGTGGACTTGCGAACACGTTTGTGTGCGAACTTTGAGCGTCTTCCCCTCGTACGCACGTGGATGCCCTCGGGTCCCGTCGTGCGCGCTACACTATCAGCTGTTTTTGTCAGACCGCAATTGAAAAGAGCTTCTTAGCCGGATTTCCTCACCAAAAATTACCTAACTGACTGACTGACCCCTCTGGTTTCTTCCCACAAGGGAAAATACTCATTTTGAAAAATGAGTTGATCAAACAAAGCCGAGTAGGGAGCCTCTTGATACTCCAGTTTTCTCTTGCATAAATAAATATCATTGTTATTATTATTCTAACGTGTACGTTGTCGATAGAGAGGTGTTTGTGACCGTAGATGTCAGCCCGTAGAGGGTAAGAGGCACCGCAGCAGAAAGTGTTGGGAAAATCAGAGGGGGCGGGGGGGGGACAGGCGTTGGAGATGGGGTGTAATAACGTCCGTGTTATTGTTCAGTCGTGGAGATGGGGCTGCTGCTGAGCAGCTATGAGAGGCACGTCCCGTGTCATCCCGGCTTTCTTAATGCAGGTGCCACGTGGAGACTGTGGACAATTCTTGGAATTTAATGGCCGCGATTCCACAAGCAACTTGGAATATTTGGGTGGGGGAGGAAAACGCGTGGGAGGAGGAAAGTGTTGCGGTTGTAACCATGAGGAGTGTAAGCATTTCCCTCCTTCACCGTTCATTCTTGCAATTCATTGTTGCTCTGTGGGGTTGTTCCTTCATTCTAGAGTGGGTATTTTTGTCTTGTTTATAGTGCCTTCTTCGTCCGCATTGTCTCGCTGTCTCCCATGCTGTGTCTGCTTTGCGACCGCCTCCCCTTTCGTTCCATTAACAAGGTCAACGTGCCCCCAGGTCAACACGCCCCTCAACCACACGGCACCATTAAAAATGTATACCGTACGTATGATCTACGACGTTTCAGGCAATGACCCTTTTTCATAATGAGGGTTGGAGACTGCACTTGTTTGCACCGTGGGTCATGAAGAAAATAAAATTGTTGTTTTTAAATGAACGATTTGTAAATGGACATATGATTAGTTACACTAACAGTGGCATTTTGAGTATCGGTGACTTTGACACGGTTAGAGCACCAAATACACAATAAAAATGAATTAACTATAAATATATATGCAATGTTCCGTGAGCGAACGTCAGCCCACGTAGCAACAGAGCCACGTGACAGCCTCCTCCTTCAACACGTGCAGGGCAACAACAACCAGCCCGCCCGGCACGCCCTGATGTATGAATATGTTGAAATTATTTCGCACCGTACGTGTCCAACCCGCCGGGGAAGGACAAACAAACGAAACACGAAAAGAGCAGTTCTAAAGAGATTACAGCCACAGACGATGTGTGCCCTGTAATCTAAATACATTTTTTTAATGTTGTGGATTCACTCTTCAACACACCGGTGGGTTAAAGTGGCGAACTATTTGTCTTTTGTCAACGTGACATTTTTTTACTGATTGGCCGCGTCGGGTGGTGGAGGGTTCCGACACATTTATAAATAACGCGATCTAACCCAAAAAACTTTTATTATTAATAATATTGGTCGCGAAAGCCTACGCGTTAAACTAATTAAACTCCATCAAATTAAGTCGGTGACTGTATAGTGCAAGTAAAACAATGCCATTTTGCTGGCACAATGCATTGTGGGTATATTTGTTGTTCTAAGACACACAAGGCACCATGCCCACCCCTGGCATGTGTTCCTGGGCCCAATCACCAATTCCTTCCATTAGCTTATACAAGTACCATTTGCGTCAAATTTACACGAGTGAACGATTGCATCTCGCACTCGGTTACTGGATGCGATGTGGATGTAAGAATTTATTTTAGCTCATACAATCTTTACAATCGCTTCCAGACTTGGTAATCACAGTGACGAAGATAAGGTTGCAATGGTAACTTCTCCTCCTCCTCCAATCTGTGCACGCCGATAACGAACCAAGTATGCACCAACTCCGTCCCGTATTCATATCGTCTGCTTATGTATTTCGGTACGGGTACTCGCCACAGCAACGCTCAGTGAGTGTGCGTTTTGCGTGCGGGTGGATTGACGTATCGTCTGTTTTAGCTTCGATAAAACTGTGGCCTTAAGAGTACGTAGATAATAGGTGGCATTGGGAGCAACGGCTATTGCCTGAAACGTAGCCTACCTTATAGATATACAGTAAAACCTCGGATTGCGAGCATAATTCGTTCCGGAAACGTGCTTGTAATCCAAAGCACTCGTATATCAAAGGGCTCGTATATCAGTTGTGATCACGTGACGCTCGGCAGACAGAGCATATACGTACTGCTCGTATTGCAAGACATTCGCTCGTTTATCAAATTAACATTGATTTTAAAAAAAAAATTGCTCGTCTTGCAAAACACTCGCAGACCAAGTTACTCGCAATCCAAGGTTTTACTGTATTTAGTTTCTCTTTAAGGCCACACACACACGCGGTGTTATTGAGGAGTTCGTGTTGGGTTGTGCCTGTGTGCTGGGATCAACCGGGCAAGCAGCCTGCACTCAAATATTTCTGGTGCCAAATCCCTTGAGATGGGGGAGGGGGCATCTCTATTGACACACCAAGCGCACATAGCAAACACACGCACCGGCACATGTACACATGTTATAATAAATATAAATACAAAGATCCCCCGTGTAGCCTTCACAGACTCTTGGGGCAAGTGCTGTTAGCGAGCACGTATGCAAAAAGCCGGCACGGCACACGAGGCGGTGGGTGGCCAGCACCACGCCCGACCACCTTTGTCTCCCCAGTAGCGATGTTTACACATCACACCAGGTACTCATTTAAATCTGAGTCGACCTAGGGGAGGCCCAGGACCGGTTCAGATCATTGTCACTGGTGTTGGGCGTGAGCGGAAATGGAACTTGGGTCACTGGGTTCGCAGCGACATAACCGCTACACCACCGCTCCCCACATGTCATAACACACACGTGTTAAACGCATCACTTTCGCCGAGTGCATTCACACAATGAATGTCAACACGGAGCCTTCTTACGCCACTGCTGGCAGAGAGGGAACGCTACGGCGACATCCCCTCTCTCTCCGGAGAGCGAGAGGTGATGTCGCCCTGCTCTTCCACGATGTGAACCAGACGTCTTGGGAGGGGTGGGAGTAACCCACACTTTACCCCACCACCTATATGGTTAAGCATATGTGTGGCATTTAAAGGAAAATAATATATTTCGATTTAAAGCTTTCGTGACTGCAAGGATGCATCTTCTTTGGTTCTTTCGGTAAAGTCACGTAGAATGAGAATAAAATAATAAATTGATAAAATAAAATAACACAATAAAATTCTCACGACGTTTCACTCCAGCGCTGTCCTACCAGACAGTCTCGCTCCCTTCACCTGATGAAGGCCGCTTGTGTTGTGGCCGAAACGTCGTGAGAATATTATTGTGTTATTTTATTTTATCAATTTATTATTTTATTCTCATTCTACGTGACTTTACCGAAAGAACCAAAGAAGAACATTCTTTAAGTTTTGATTTCATTTATTAGGTATAGCCCTGTGAGCCATTCGGCTCTTGAATCGGGTGCAACCGCAACAAACACAAATTTCGATTTAAAGCTTTCGTGACTGCAATGATTCATCTTCTTTGGTTCTTGATGAAGGCCGCTTGTGTTGTGGCCCAAACGTCGTGAGAATATTATCGTGTTATTTTATTTTATCAATTTATTATTTTATTCTCATTCTACGTGGCGGTGACTTTACCGAAAGAACCAAAGAAGATGAAAATAATATAATCGGCAACATCGCAGGCAGTGGCCATCCTACACAGCACATCAAGGTCCACTGCCATGAAGTACTGCCGATTATATGTTTACGTTTTCGAAAATATGTAGGCGGCGTTTTATGAAATGCAACATGTTAAAATGTTCCTTTGAAGGCCACGCGGTGTTCTTTGCCGAATGCGTTGCGTTGCTTTTGTTTGTTTGTCCACGACTGCCAACACTGCAGGAGCAGCAGCAGCAGCAGCTGCCACCCAAGTTATTTGTTTTCACTTTTGGGTGAGCCGATTGGGGGGAATGGAACCCCCAGAACGTTTCGTGGCGATACCTCCCACAGGATGAGTGCCAGGCGCCTGTGCCAACACGATCCCTCTCTCGTCCATTTGCCCATTCTCTTCCCTCCCTCCACTTCTTCCCTCCCCTGCCCCGACCCTTTCCCTGACCCCTACCCACCCCTCTAGCGTGACCACCTCCCCTCTCCTTATCCCCTACTCACCCCTTTATTGTAGTCACCTATTCCTCATCCCTTGCACGCCCCTGCCATATTAATATTTTTTTTTTAATGTGTTCGTGCCTTGATGAGAAGCGCTCTATAAATATCAAGTAAAAAATACTTTGTAACCTCAGCGCCACCCGTTCGTATCCAACAAACCGACCCAGCTGGTCGTGTGGCATCGGTGGTGGGGAACTTGGAGCATCAAACTTAACTTCCTCAGCTGGGGAGATAAAAACGAACATCACTTTGATGGGAAGTCAGCTGCGGGTTGTAAGATCGACGGGCTTTTTGGGGCCGTCCGGAAATGACGTCACGCACCTAGGGGGGTGGGGGTCAGACATTTGTGACGATGTGTGACGAGGTGGAGGGGGGGGCGATTGAGAAATGTGACGTCACATCAAAATGCGCAGCTTTAAATAACTATAGACAACACGTTCTACTTAATTAAATAGACTTTTTGATAAATGTTTTCGCCTACAACATCAGAGTGCAGCGGCACATTAAATACGCACTACAGTGACAATAGTTTAAAGCGCTTTGAAGCATTGGAATAGGTTTTACCCTTTTAACTGGCACAAAAACTGACACCTTTATTCAAGGCATCATGTTTGCAATAAGCATGTTTATTGTTGGGGGGGGGGGGGGGGGGCAGAGCTTTGTGACGTCATATTTTAGGGGGGGGGGTCTGACTTTTTGTGACGCCGTCTGACAAGGGGGGGGGGGTCAAAAATCGTCCAAAATCGCGTGACGTCATTTATGGACGGCCCCTTACCTCGTGCTGGAGGGAACGTGGATCGTTGCATTCGGCTCAGGGCCGTGCACTGGACGTTGAGCGTTTGCCCTGCGTTCATTTGAGCGGAACACTATGTTGATGGTTTGTTTTTTTCCACAACTTTAAACAAGTCGGGCTTGTTTCAGAATTCAAGTAATGTGTCTGTGTGCCCCGCATAAACGAATTAAGAAAAGTTCCACCTGATACGGTCGAGTGATTCATTCGTGGGGACCCCGCAGAAGAGAGGGTTGAAGCTGGGCTGAAAAATACGTCGTAGAGAAAGCGTGGACGCACTGATCCACAGGTGGCCACGCTAGGAGGCGGATGTGTGAGCGCTCCCAACCCGGCGACCCGAGTTCGAATCCCGCTCACGGCCACAAACACCGGTGACGATTATTTGAACCGGTCTTGGGCCTTTCCTAGGTCGACTCGGCCCAAAATGAGTACCTGGTGCGGTGTGTAAACATCGCCACCGGAGAGACAAAGGCGACCAGCCGTGGTGCTGGCCACCCACCCCTTCGTGTTCCGTGCCGATCTTCATAGGTGCTCGCTAGCAGCACTTGCCCCAACAGTCTTGTTACAGGCTATACGGGGGATCTTTGTCTTTGCTATCTTTGGTATGGGGGGCGGGGGCAGGTGGGTGACGGAATCTGCGCCTTGTTTATGAACGCGTTCCAACAACGGGATCGGACGGCTCGAATTCCTCTCCACTGACGTCTCGAAAGGTGGGCTCTGCGTGCCAGAGCGCAGATATCGTGTGAGTGTGGTGAGTGACTAGGTTGGTTACCATGTGACTGTGGTGTGTGACTAGGTTGGTTACCATGTGACTGTGGTGTGTGACTAGGTTGGGTACTGTGTGACTGTGGTGTGTGACTAGGTTGGGTACTGTGTGACTGGTGAGTGACTAGGTTGGGTACCATGTGACTGGTGAGTGACTAGGTTGGTTACCATGTGACTGTGGTGTGTGACTAGGTTGGGTACCTTGTGACTGTGGTGTGTGACTAGGTTGGGTACCTTGTGACTGTGGTGTGTGACTAGCTTGGGTACTGTGTGACTGTGGTGTGTGACTAGGTTGGGTACCATGTGACTGTGGTGTGTGACTAGGTTGGGTACCATGTGACTGTGGTGTGTGACTAGGTTGGGTACCATGTGACTGTGGTGAGTGACTAGGTTGGGTACCTTGTGACTGTGGTGTGTGACTAGCTTGGGTACTGTGTGACTGTGGTGTGTGACTAGGTTGGGTACCTTGTGACTGTGGTGTGTGACTAGGTTGGGTACCGTGTGACTGTGGTGTGACTAGGTTGGGTACCTTGTGACTGTGGTGTGTGACTTGGTTGGGTACTGTGTGACTGGTGAGTGACTAGGTTGGGTACCGTGTGACTGTGGTGTGACTAGGTTGGGTACCTTGTGACTGTGGTGTGTGACTAGGTTGGGTACCTTGTGACTGTGGTGTGTGACTTGGTTGGGTACTGTGTGACTGGTGAGTGACTAGGTTGGGTACCGTGTGACTGTGGTGTGACTAGGTTGGGTACCGTGTGACTGTGGTGTGTGACTAGGTTGGGTACCTTGTGACTGTGGTGAGTGACTAAGTTGGGTACCGTGTGACTGTGGTGTGTGACTAGGTTGGGTACCTTGTGACTGTGGTGTGTGACTAGGTTTGGTACTGTGTGACTGTGGTGAGTGACTAGGTTGGGTACCTTGTGACTGTGGTGAGTGACTAGGTTGGGTACTGTGTGACTGTGGTGTGTGACTAGGTTGGGTACCATGTGACTGTGGTGTGTGACTAGGTTGGGTACCTTGTGACTGTGGTGTGTGACTAGGTTGGTTACCTTGTGACTGTGGTGTGTGACTAGGTTGGGTACCGTGTGACTGTGGTGTGTGACTAGGTTGGGTACCGTGTGACTGTGGTGTGTGACTAGGTTGGGTACCTTGTGACTGTGGTGTGTGACTAGGTTGGGTACTGTGTGACTGTGGTGAGTGACTAGGTTGGGTACCTTGTGACTGTGGTGAGTGACTAGGTTGGGTACTGTGTGACTGTGGTGTGTGACTAGGTTGGGTACCGTGTGACTGTGGTGAGTGACTAGGTTGGGTACCTTGTGACTGTGGTGTGTGACTAGGTTGGATACCGTGTGACTGTGGTGTGTGACTGTGGTGTGTGACTAGGTTGGGTACTGTGTGACTGTGGTGAGTGACTAGGTTGGGTACCTTGTGACTGTGGTGTGTGACTAGGTTGGGTACCTTGTGACTGTGGTGAGTGACTTGGTTGGGTACTGTGTGACTGTGGTGAGTGACTAGGTTGGGTACCGTGTGACTGTGGTGAGTGACTAGGTTGGGTACCTTGTGACTGTGGTGTGTGACTAGGTTGGGTACTGTGTGACTGTGGTGAGTGACTAGGTTGGGTACCTTGTGACTGTCGTGAGTGACTAGGTTGGGTACCTTGTGACTGTGGTGTGTGACTAGGTTGGGTACAGTGTGACTGTGGTGTGTGACTAGTTTGGGTACCGTGTGACTGTGGTGAGTGACTAGGTTGGGTACTGTGTGACTGTGGTGTGTGACTAGGTTGGGTACCGTGTGACTGTGGTGTGTGACTAGTTTGGGTACCATATGACTGTGGTGAGTGACTAGGTTGGGTACTGTGTGACTGTGGTGTGTGACTGTGGTGAGTGACTAGGTTGGGTACCGTGTGACTGGTGTGACTAGGTTGGGTACCTTGTGACTGTGGTGAGTGACTAGGTTCGGTACCGTGTGACTGTGGTGTGACTAGGTTGGGTACTGTGTGACTATGGTGTGACTAGGTTGGGTACTGTGTGACTGTGGTGAGTGACTAGGTTGGGTACCGTGTGACTGTGGTGAGTGACTAGGTTGGGTACTGTGTGACTGTGGTGTGTGACTAGGTTGGGTACCATGTGACTGTGGTGTGTGACTAGGTTGGGTACCTTGTGACTGTGGTGTGTGACTAGGTTGGTTACCTTGTGACTGTGGTGTGTGACTAGGTTGGGTACCGTGTGACTGTGGTGTGTGACTAGGTTGGGTACCGTGTGACTGTGGTGTGTGACTAGGTTGGGTACCTTGTGACTGTGGTGTGTGACTAGGTTGGGTACTGTGTGACTGTGGTGAGTGACTAGGTTGGGTACCTTGTGACTGTGGTGAGTGACTAGGTTGGGTACTGTGTGACTGTGGTGTGTGACTAGGTTGGGTACCGTGTGACTGTGGTGAGTGACTAGGTTGGGTACCTTGTGACTGTGGTGTGTGACTAGGTTGGATACCGTGTGACTGTGGTGTGTGACTGTGGTGTGTGACTAGGTTGGGTACTGTGTGACTGTGGTGAGTGACTAGGTTGGGTACCTTGTGACTGTGGTGTGTGACTAGGTTGGGTACCTTGTGACTGTGGTGAGTGACTTGGTTGGGTACTGTGTGACTGTGGTGAGTGACTAGGTTGGGTACCGTGTGACTGTGGTGAGTGACTAGGTTGGGTACCTTGTGACTGTGGTGTGTGACTAGGTTGGGTACTGTGTGACTGTGGTGAGTGACTAGGTTGGGTACCTTGTGACTGTCGTGAGTGACTAGGTTGGGTACCTTGTGACTGTGGTGTGTGACTAGGTTGGGTACAGTGTGACTGTGGTGTGTGACTAGTTTGGGTACCGTGTGACTGTGGTGAGTGACTAGGTTGGGTACTGTGTGACTGTGGTGTGTGACTAGGTTGGGTACCGTGTGACTGTGGTGTGTGACTAGTTTGGGTACCATATGACTGTGGTGAGTGACTAGGTTGGGTACTGTGTGACTGTGGTGTGTGACTGTGGTGAGTGACTAGGTTGGGTACCGTGTGACTGGTGTGACTAGGTTGGGTACCTTGTGACTGTGGTGAGTGACTAGGTTCGGTACCGTGTGACTGTGGTGTGACTAGGTTGGGTACTGTGTGACTATGGTGTGACTAGGTTGGGTACTGTGTGACTGTGGTGAGTGACTAGGTTGGGTACCGTGTGACTGTGGTGAGTGACTAGGTTGGGTACTGTGTGACTGTGGTGTTTGACTAGGTTGGTTACCTTGTGACTGGTGTGTGACTAGGTTGGGTACTGTGTGACTGTGGTGTGTGACTAGGTTGGGTACTGTGTGACTGTGGTGTGACTAGGTTGGGTACTGTGTGACTGTGGTGAGTGACTAGGTTGGGTACCGTGTGACTGGTGTGACTAGGTTGGGTACCTTGTGACTGGTGAGTGACTAGGTTGGGTACTGTGTGACTGTGGTGTGTGACTAGGTTGGGTACCTTGTGACTGTGGTGTGACTAGGTTGGGTACCGCGTGACTGTGGTGTGACTAGGTTGGGTACCGTGTGACTAGGTTGGGTACCATGTGACTGTGGTGTGTGACTAGGTTGGGTACCATGTGACTGTGGTGAGTGACTAGGTTGGGTACCTTGTGACTGTGGTGTGTGACTAGGTTGGGTACCGTGTGACTGTGGTGTGACTAGGTTGGGTACCTTGTGACTGTGGTGTGTGACTTGGTTGGGTACTGTGTGACTGTGGTGTGTGACTAGGTTGGGTACCTTGTGACTGGTGTGACTAGGTTGGGTACCTTGTGACTGGTGAGTGACTAGGTTGGGTACTGTGTGACTGTGGTGTGTGACTAGGTTGGGTACCTTGTGACTGTGGTGTGACTAGGTTGGGTACCGTGTGACTGTGATGTGTGACTAGGTTGGGTACCATGTGACTGTGGTGTGTGACTAGGTTGGGTACCATGTGACTGTGGTGAGTGACTAGGTTGGGTACCTTGTGACTGTGGTGTGTGACTAGGTTGGGTACCGTGTGACTGTGGTGTGACTAGGTTGGGTACCTTGTGACTGTGGTGTGTGACTTGGTTGGGTACTGTGTGACTGGTGAGTGACTAGGTTGGGTACCGTGTGACTGGTGTGACTAGGTTGGGTACCTTGTGACTGTGGTGTGTGACTAGGTTGGGTACCTTGTGACTGTGGTGTGTGACTTGGTTGGGTACTGTGTGACTGGTGAGTGACTAGGTTGGGTACCGTGTGACTGGTGTGACTAGGTTGGGTACCGTGTGACTGTGGTGTGTGACTAGGTTGGGTACCTTGTGACTGTGGTGAGTGACTAAGTTGGGTACCGTGTGACTGTGGTGTGTGACTAGGTTGGGTACCTTGTGACTGTGGTGTGTGACTAGGTTTGGTACTGTGTGACTGTGGTGAGTGACTAGGTTGGGTACCTTGTGACTGTGGTGAGTGACTAGGTTGGGTACTGTGTGACTGTGGTGTGTGACTAGGTTGGGTACCATGTGACTGTGGTGTGTGACTAGGTTGGGTACCTTGTGACTGTGGTGTGTGACTAGGTTGGTTACCTTGTGACTGTGGTGTGTGACTAGGTTGGGTACCGTGTGACTGTGGTGTGTGACTAGGTTGGGTACCGTGTGACTGTGGTGTGTGACTAGGTTGGGTACCTTGTGACTGTGGTGTGTGACTAGGTTGGGTACTGTGTGACTGTGGTGAGTGACTAGGTTGGGTACCTTGTGACTGTGGTGAGTGACTAGGTTGGGTACTGTGTGACTGTGGTGTGTGACTAGGTTGGGTACCGTGTGACTGTGGTGAGTGACTAGGTTGGGTACCTTGTGACTGTGGTGTGTGACTAGGTTGGATACCGTGTGACTGTGGTGTGTGACTGTGGTGTGTGACTAGGTTGGGTACTGTGTGACTGTGGTGAGTGACTAGGTTGGGTACCTTGTGACTGTGGTGTGTGACTAGGTTGGGTACCTTGTGACTGTGGTGAGTGACTTGGTTGGGTACTGTGTGACTGTGGTGAGTGACTAGGTTGGGTACCGTGTGACTGGTGAGTGACTAGGTTGGGTACCTTGTGACTGTGGTGTGTGACTAGGTTGGGTACCTTGTGACTGGTGTGTGACTAGGTTGGGTACCTTGTGACTGTGGTGAGTGACTAGGTTGGGTACTGTGTGACTGTGGTGTGTGACTAGGTTGGGTACCGTGTGACTGTGGTGTGTGACTAGTTTGGGTACCATATGACTGTGGTGAGTGACTAGGTTGGGTACTGTGTGACTGTGGTGTGTGACTGTGGTGAGTGACTAGGTTGGGTACCGTGTGACTGGTGTGACTAGGTTGGGTACCTTGTGACTGTGGTGAGTGACTAGGTTCGGTACCGTGTGACTTTGGTGTGACTAGGTTGGGTACTGTGTGACTATGGTGTGACTAGGTTGGGTACTGTGTGACTGTGGTGAGTGACTAGGTTGGGTACCGTGTGACTGTGGTGAGTGACTAGGTTGGGTACTGTGTGACTGTGGTGTTTGACTAGGTTGGTTACCTTGTGACTGGTGTGTGACTAGGTTGGGTACTGTGTGACTGTGGTGTGTGACTAGGTTGGGTACTGTGTGACTGTGGTGTGACTAGGTTGGGTACTGTGTGACTGTGGTGAGTGACTAGGTTGGGTACCGTGTGACTGGGGTGACTAGGTTGGGTACCTTGTGACTGGTGAGTGACTAGGTTGGGTACTGTGTGACTGTGGTGTGTGACTAGGTTGGGTACCTTGTGACTGTGGTGTGACTAGGTTGGGTACCGTGTGACTGTGGTGTGACTAGGTTGGGTACCGTGTGACTGTGATGTGTGACTAGGTTGGGTACCATGTGACTGTGGTGTGTGACTAGGTTGGGTACCATGTGACTGTGGTGAGTGACTAGGTTGGGTACCTTGTGACTGTGGTGTGTGACTAGGTTGGGTACCGTGTGACTGTGGTGTGACTAGGTTGGGTACCTTGTGACTGTGGTGTGTGACTTGGTTGGGTACTGTGTGACTGGTGAGTGACTAGGTTGGGTACCGTGTGACTGTGGTGTGACTAGGTTGGGTACCTTGTGACTGTGGTGTGTGACTAGGTTGGGTACCTTGTGACTGTGGTGTGTGACTTGGTTGGGTACTGTGTGACTGGTGAATGACTAGGTTGGGTACCGTGTGACTATGGTATGACTAGGTTGGGTACCGTGTGACTGTGGTGTGTGACTAGGTTGGGTACCTTGTGACTGTGGTGAGTGACTAGGTTGGGTACCGTGTGACTGTGGTGTGTGACTAGGTTGGGTACCTTGTGACTGTGGTGTGTGACTAGGTTGGGTACTGTGTGACTGGTGAGTGACTAGGTTGGGTACCTTGTGACTGTGGTGAGTGACTAGGTTGGGTACTGTGTGACTGTGGTGTGTGACTAGGTTGGGTACCATGTGACTGTTGTGTGTGACTAGGTTGGGTACCTTGTGACTGGTGTGTGACTAGGTTGGTTACCTTGTGACTGTGGTGTGTGACTAGGTTGGGTACCGTGTGACTGTGGTGTGTGACTAGGTTGGGTACCGTGTGACTGTGGTGTGTGACTAGGTTGGGTACCTTGTGACTGTGGTGTGTGACTAGGTTGGGTACTGTGTGACTGTGGTGAGTGACTAGGTTGGGTACCTTGTGACTGTGGTGAGTGACTAGGTTGGGTACTGTGTGACTGTGGTGTGTGACTAGGTTGGGTACCGTGTGACTGTGATGTGTGACTAGGTTGGGTACCATGTGACTGTGGTGTGTGACTAGGTTGGGTACCATGTGACTGTGGTGAGTGACTAGGTTGGGTACCTTGTGACTGTGGTGTGTGACTAGGTTGGGTACCTTGTGACTGTGGTGTGTGACTAGGTTGGGTACCTTGTGACTGTGGTGAGTGACTTGGTTGGGTACTGTGTGACTGTGGTGAGTGACTAGGTTGGGTACCGTGTGACTGTGGTGAGTGACTAGGTTGGGTACCTTGTGACTGTGGTGTGTGACTAGGTTGGGTACCTTGTGACTGGTGTGTGACTAGGTTGGGTACCTTGTGACTGTGGTGAGTGACTAGGTTGGGTACTGTGTGACTGTGGTGTGTGACTAGGTTGGGTACCGTGTGACTGTGGTGTGTGACTAGTTTGGGTACCATGTGACTGTGGTGAGTGACTAGGTTGGGTACTGTGTGACTGTGGTGTGTGACTGTGGTGTGTGACTGTGGTGAGTGACTTGGTTGGGAACCGTGTGACTGGTGTGACTAGTTTGGGTACCATGTGACTGTGGTGAGTGACTTGGTTGGGTACTGTGTGACTGTGGTGAGTGACTAGGTTGGGTACTGTGTGACTGTGGTGTGTGACTGTGGTGAGTGACTTGGTTGGGAACCGTGTGACTGGTGTGACTAGTTTGGGTACCATGTGACTGTGGTGAGTGACTTGGTTGGGTACTGTGTGACTGTGGTGAGTGACTAGGTTCGGTACCGTGTGACTGTGGTGAGTGACTAGGTTGGGTACCTTGTGACTGTGGTGAGTGACTAGGTTCGGTACTGTGTGACTGTGGTGAGTGACTAGGTTGGGTACTGTGTGACTGTGGTGTTTGACTAGGTTGGTTACCTTGTGACTGGTGTGTGACTAGGTTGGGTACTGTGTGACTGTGGTGTGTGACTAGGTTGGGTACTGTGTGACTGTGGTGTGACTAGGTTGGGTACTGTGTGACTGTGGTGAGTGACTAGGTTGGGTACCGTGTGACTGTGGTGTGACTAGGTTGGGTACCTTGTGACTGTGGTGAGTGACTAGGTTGGGTACTGTGTAACTGTGGTGTTTGACTAGGTTGGTTACCTTGTGACTGGTGTGTGACTAGGTTGGGTACTGTGTGACTGTGGTGTGTGACTAGGTTGGGTACTGTGTGACTGTGGTGTGACTAGGTTGGGTACTGTGTGACTGTGGTGAGTGACTAGGTTGGGTACCGTGTGACTGGTGTGACTAGGTTGGGTACCTTGTGACTGGTGAGTGACTAGGTTGGGTACTGTGTGACTGTGGTGTGTGACTAGGTTGGGTACCTTGTGACTGTGGTGTGACTAGGTTGGGTACCGTGTGACTGTGGTGTGACTAGGTTGGGTACCGTGTGACTGTGATGTGTGACTAGGTTGGGTACCATGTGACTGTGGTGTGTGACTAGGTTGGGTACCATGTGACTGTGGTGAGTGACTAGGTTGGGTACCTTATGACTGTGGTGTGTGACTAGGTTGGGTACCGTGTGACTGTGGTGTGACTAGGTTGGGTACCTTGTGACTGTGGTGTGTGACTTGGTTGGGTACTGTGTGACTGGTGAGTGACTAGGTTGGGTACCGTGTGACTGTGGTGTGACTAGGTTGGGTACCTTGTGACTGTGGTGTGTGACTAGGTTGGGTACCTTGTGACTGTGGTGTGTGACTTGGTTGGGTACTGTGTGACTGGTGAGTGACTAGGTTGGGTACCGTGTGACTATGGTGTGACTAGGTTGGGTACCGTGTGACTGTGGTGAGTGACTAGGTTGGGTACCTTGTGACTGTGGTGAGTGACTAGGTTGGGTACCGTGTGACTGTGGTGTGTGACTAGGTTGGGTACCTTGTGACTGTGGTGTGTGACTAGGTTGGGTACTGTGTGACTGGTGAGTGACTAGGTTGGGTACCTTGTGACTGTGGTGAGTGACTAGGTTGGGTACTGTGTGACTGTGGTGTGTGACTAGGTTGGGTACCATGTGACTGTGGTGTGTGACTAGGTTGGGTACCTTGTGACTGTGGTGTGTGACTAGGTTGGTTACCTTGTGACTGTGGTGTGTGACTAGGTTGGGTACCGTGTGACTGTGGTGTGTGACTAGGTTGGGTACCGTGTGACTGTGGTGTGTGACTAGGTTGGGTACCTTGTGACTGTGGTGTGTGACTAGGTTGGGTACTGTGTGACTGTGGTGAGTGAGTAGGTTGGGTACCTTGTGACTGTGGTGAGTGACTAGGTTGGGTACTGTGTGACTGTGGTGTGTGACTAGGTTGGGTACCGTGTGACTGTGATGTGTGACTAGGTTGGGTACCATGTGACTGTGGTGTGTGACTAGGTTGGGTACCATGTGACTGTGGTGAGTGACTAGGTTGGGTACCTTGTGACTGTGGTGTGTGACTAGGTTGGGTACCTTGTGACTGTGGTGAGTGACTAGGTTGGATACCTTGTGACTGTGGTGAGTGACTTGGTTGGGTACTGTGTGACTGTGGTGAGTGACTAGGTTGGGTACCGTGTGACTGTGGTGAGTGACTAGGTTGGGTACCTTGTGACTGTGGTGTGTGACTAGGTTGGGTACCTTGTGACTGGTGTGTGACTAGGTTGGGTACCTTGTGACTGTGGTGAGTGACTAGGTTGGGTACTGTGTGACTGTGGTGTGTGACTAGGTTGGGTACCGTGTGACTGTGGTGTGTGACTAGTTTGGGTACCATGTGACTGTGGTGAGTGACTAGGTTGGGTACTGTGTGACTGTGGTGTGTGACTGTGGTGTGTGACTGTGGTGAGTGACTTGGTTGGGAACCGTGTGACTGGTGTGACTAGGTTGGGTACCTTGTGACTGTGGTGAGTGACTAGGTTCGGTACCGTGTGACTGATGTGTGTGACTAGGTTGGGAACCGTGTGACTGTGGTGTGTGACTAGGTTGGGTACCGTGTGACTGTGGTGTGTGACTAGGTTGGGTACCGTGTGACTGGTGAGTGACTAGTTTGGGTACCATGTGACTGTGGTGTGTGACTAGGTTGGGTACCGTGTGACTGTGGTGTGTGACTAGGTTGGGTACCATGTGACTGTGGTGAGTGACTAGGTTGGGTATCGTGTGACTGGTGAGTGACTAGGTTGGGTACCGTGTGACTGGTGAGTGACTAGGTTGGGTACTGTGTGACTGTGGTGAGTGACTAGGTTGAGTACCTTGTGACTGGTGTGTGACTAGGTTGGGTACCATGTGACTGGTGAGTGACTAGGTTGGGTACTGTGTGACTGTGGTGAGTGACTAGGTTGGGTACTGTGTGACTGTGGTGAGTGACTAGGTTGGGTACTGTGTGACTGTGGTGAGTGACTAGGTTGGGTACCTTGTGACTGTGGTGTGTGACTAGGTTGGGTACCGTGTGACTGTGGTGTGACTAGGTTGGGTACCGTGTGACTGTGGTGAGTGACTAGGTTGGGTACCTTGTGACTGGTGTGTGACTAGGTTGGGTACCTTGTGACTGTGGTGTGACTAGGTTGGGTACTGTGTGACTGTGGTGTGACTAGGTTGGGTACCGTGTGACTGTGGTGTGACTAGGTTGGGTACTGTGTGACTGTGGTGAGTGACTAGGTTGGGTACCGTGTGACTGTGGTGAGTGACATGGTTGGGTACCTTGTGACTGTGGTGTGACTAGGTTGGGTACCTTGTGACTGTGGTGTGTGACTAGGTTGGGTACCGTGTGACTGTGGTGTGACTAGGTTGGGTACCTTGTGACTGGTGAGTGACTAGGTTGGGTACCGTGTGACTGTGGTGTGACTAGGTTGGGTACCGTGTGACTGTGGTGTGTGACTAGGTTGGGTACCATGTGACTGTGGTGTGTGACTAGGTCGGGTACCTTGTGACTGTGGTGTGTGACTAGGTTGGGTACCATGTGACTGTGGTGTGTGACTAGGTTCGGTACCGTGTGACTGTGGTGTGACTAGGTTGGGTACCTTGTGACTGTGGTGTGACTAGGTTGGGTACTGTGTGACTGTGGTGTGTGACTAGGTTGGGTACCTTGTGACTGTGGTGTGTGACTAGGTCGGGTACCGTGTGACTGTGGTGAGTGACTAGGTTGGGTACCTTGTGACTGGTGTGTGACTAGGTTGGGTACCGTGTGACTGTGGTGTGACTAGGTTGGGTACCGTGTGACTGTGGTGAGTGACTAGGTTGGGTACCGTGTGACTGTGATGAGTGACTAGGTTGGGTACTGTGTGACTGTGGTGTGACTAGGTTGGGTACCATGTGACTGTGGTAAGTGACTAGGTTGGGTACCTTGTGACTGTGGTGTGTGACTAGGTTGGGTACCTTGTGACTGTGGTGAGTGACTAGGTTGGGTACCATGTGACTGTGGTGTGTGACTGTGGTGAGTGACTTGGTTGGGAACCTTGTGACTGGTGTGACTAGGTTGGGTACCTTGTGACTGTGGTGAGTGACTAGGTTCGGTACCGTGTGACTGATGTGTGACTTGGTTGGGAACCGTGTGACTGTGGTAAGTGACTAGGTTGGGTACCTTGTGACTGTGGTGTGTGACTAGGTTGGGTACCGTGTGACTGGTTTGTGACTAGGTTGGGTACCATGTGACTGTGGTAAGTGACTAGGTTGGGTACCTTGTGACTGTGGTGTGTGACTAGGTTGGGTACCTTGTGACTGGTGTGAGTGACTAGGTTGGGTACCGTGTGACTGTGGTGAGTGACTTGGTTGGGTACCTTGTGACTGTAGTGTGACTAGGTTGGGTACCATGTGACTGTGGTGTGTGACTAGGTTGGGTACTGTGTGACAGTGGTGTGACTAGGTTGGGTACCGTGTGACTGTGGTGTGTGACTAGGTTGGGTATCGTGTGACTGTGGTGTGTGACTAGGTTGGGTACCTTGTGACTGGTGTGTGACTAGGTTGGGTACCATGTGACTGTGGTGTGTGACTAGGTTGGGTACCATGTGACTGTGGTGTGTGACTAGGTTGGGTACCTTGTGACTGTGGTGTGTGACTAGGTTGGGTACCGTGTGACTGTGGTGTGACTAGGTTGGGTACCTTGTGACTGGTGTGTGACTACGTTGGGTACCGTGTGACTGTGGTGTGTGACTGTGGTGAGTGACTTGGTTGGGTGACTTGGTTGGGTGACTTGGTTGGGTGACTTGGTTGGGTGACTCTCATGAGTCCCGGGGGTCGTAGTGTGGAGGTGGCTCCACTAAGATCCCGGATTTGAATCCATTCCGGGGCTCTGACCCTTAAAGTAAACGAATATTCATTCTCACGTCCAAGTGGGGTTGATATTCTCGGCGTAATCACCAATGACCAAAATGATTTAGTTAATTTGTGTTTCACTTCGTTCACTGATCGTTAACGTGATTGATTGGCCTGTGTCAGGGAGGAGGATCGTTCCTCAAGGCGTCGCCTGCTGCTGATTTTTTGCCTTTTCGGGGCGGTGTTGATGGATGCCTTGAGTTTTATTGGAAATAATAATTGCAATGGTTGGTGACATTCACAGTATATCACAGACGTCACAAATGACCGTGGCTCTCAAGGAGATAGAGGGGGGGCCTTTAGGGGAGAGGGGGCGCCTTGAAGAGAGAGGGGGGCCTTTAAGATAGAGGGGCGCCTTTAAGATAGAGGGGGGCCTTTAAGATAGAGGGGCGCCTTTAAGATAGAGGGGGGCCTTTAAGATAGAGGGGCGCTTTTAAGATAGAGGGGGGGCTTGAAGATAGAGGGGGACCTTTAAGATAGAGCGGGGCCTTTAAGATAGAGGGGGGCCTTTAAGATAGAGCGGGGCCTTTAAGATAGAGGGGGGCCTTGAAGAGAGAGGGGGGCCTATAACATAGAGGGGGGCCTTGAAGATAGAGGGGGGCCTTGAAGATAGAGGGGGGCCTTGAAGATAGAGGGGGGCCTTGAAGAGAGAGGGGGGCCTTGAAGATAGAGGGGGGGGCTTGAAGAGAGAGGGGGGGCTTGAAGAGAGAGGGGGGGCTTGAAGAGAGAGGGGGGGCTTGAAGAGAGAAGGGGGCTTTAGGTGTGTCTGAAAAGTGAGTGTAGAGCAAATGTTACTGCTGCGATTTTGCAGCTTGCCGATGATGTTCACGTTCCTAACGAAGAGTGATTTGCGCAGCGCCGCTGTCAACGCTGCATCACCAGCCCATTGGTTTGAGCCAGCAGTGACCTTTTTTTCTGAAGGTCAGAGATTGAAAATGAATGCCGTGTTCTTCAGATTACAACACGCACTTTTCTTTCCCTCTGTGTTTCAAAGCAAGAGTTGGGCTGTGCGTGACATATTTCCCGCACGTTTATGCGAGTGTGCTTCCAGGCGTATGGGGAGCGGTAGTGCTGTGGTTAGCGCACTGCGCTACGACCCCGGGCCGCCACCGCTTGGAAAAGAGTCAAAGAACGCGGTTTGGTTGCATCAAAGAACTTCAATGTAAAATTCCACTCGCCTCCTGTATAAATAAATGTCACTCAAAGGAGGTTGTCACTTATTAAGGTGTTTCATGCAGCTGGCCACAGAACCTTTCCTTTTTCTGGCTCTGCTGCCACGACAGAAAACGCCTCAATTTGTCAGTGGCGGTTATCGGTTGGCTGCCAAATATCTTTCCGTGCAATCCAGGAACGAGCACTTACAACAAATGAAAGACCAGGTAAAATATACGCAAGCCACAGCAATCGTGGGAAAGGCACCGAGTTTCCTGCAGTCCTCCACGACGCGCACAGGTGCACAGTGGTCTGACGAAGCTGTGAAAGTTCCTGATAGAACATTCCCAGTACGGGGGTCCACCCAGCCTGGCTATGTGACATCTCTGTGCATTGGCCTACTCTGCCAGCGTTCTAATATCACATGAGGCTGACGTGTCTTGCCTGTAGTGGAACACTCCCAACTGTGAGCTAGCCTGGCTCGAGACATCTCTGTGTATTGGGACTGAATCGTCCATTGCCTCTGCGGTAGCTGGAGCGCGTTGGGTGAAATCCCCGACTGAAATGCCTCGGTGGCGGCAAGGAATCAAAGTATGCCGCCTCTATGCAAATGCAACCAGTGGCACGCGTGCCCTCACGAGCAGGGCCGAGCTACTGACCCAGCAGGTTTTGAGAAAGGCAACGATGACGAGTGGATAACGCCGCTCGCTGCAATACGGTGTCGTACGTTCAACACAATTTGGTCCAACATGGACTAGACCCCGATACACCTGCACTGGTTAGGCACTGCCTCAACAATACCTACTTTACTTGGAATGGCTCCTTCTACAAACAAAATGAGGGTACCCCCATGGGATCCCCCTTGTCACCAGTGATAGCCAATATTTTCATGGACAAATTTGAATCGGACGCCATCCAGACTTCCACCCTCAGACCTTCCCTGTGGAAGAGATATGTGGATGACACTTTCGTCATTTGGCCACATGGCCTCCCAGCTCTGAACCTTTTCCTACACCACATCAATTCCAGACATCCCGCCATCAAATTCACCATGGAAGTGGAAAAAGATGGCAAGCTACCATTCTTGGATGTTCTGTTTGAGAGGAGACCTGATGGCTCATTGGGGCATTCTGTCTACAGGAAACCCACCCACACAGATTCCTACTTTAAACCTGATTCCCACCACCACCCAGCCCAAAAGAATTATCTCATCAAAACTTTATACCATAGGGCTCATTGCATTTCGGACTAACACCACCTGACCAGTGAATTAAAACATGTACACCTGGCCCTCAAAAGGAATGGATACTCTGACCGTACCATCCACCAAGCTGTTTCTCCCTCCATACAGAAACAACCACTTGATACTCCGGTCAAAACCATCACACTACCATATATAGCAGGCGTTACTAAAAAGATTTCCAAAATTCTAAACAAACACAAGATCCGGGTCCGGTTCAATACAGTACACAAAATGCGTGATCTGATCCCATCCGTGAAGGACGTCATTCCTGACTTACAGTACCCCGGGGTTTACAAATTGAGTTGTACCTGCGGTGATTGCTATATAGAGGAGACAAAGTGACATGTCTCTGACCGAATTCGCGAGCACAAATCAGATTTGAAACACGGCAGAACGAATTCTTCTGCCGTAGCTGATCACTGTTACAACGCTGTGGGTGATCACGATATAATTTTCTCCGATACCAAGGTTCTTTGCAAACCCACGGGTTTTTATCAGAGATTTGTTCACGAGGCAATTCAGATCTACAAACACAGTCACAATTTCAACCGAGAAGATGGTTTCAAATTAAGCAACCATTGGAAAGATGTTCTAAATCGAACCAAACATTAAACTAATTTTCAATGGTACAGTATATTTTTCAAGTAGTGGTACCCCAAACTTTCGCAGCTCTTAAAAATTCCCTTTTCACACCATCAATAGGTAAACTCCCCCTCCCCCCCTCGCCAACCGGCATGTTCACCCGCATGTACACCACCTCTACACCGTTCATCATGCTAAGTCGGCCAATCAAATGCTAATATTTATGCGAATTCCTTTGTCAAGGCACCTTGTTTCCTCGCACACAGCTTAAAGGTCGCGGTCTGAGCGTGGCTGTGTTTCACTCCAGCGCTGTCCTCGAGACAGCCTGATGCCTTCACCTGATGAAGGCCACTTGTGTTGTGGCCGAAACGTCGTGATTTTTGTTGTTTTATTTTTTACCCACGTGACTTTTACCGAATAGAACCAAAGAGTATGGATGAAATGAAACTTTGTAAAAAATATGCCCTCGTCAAAAGTGGTAACTGGGAACGCTGCTGCTGTTGCTGCCTTCAACAGATTAGCTGCCCGTGATGGAGCCTGCGCTCGACCGAGACCCGTCAGCAGCCACGCCGTCGCACAGCGCGGCGGCCGCCCGCAGGCAGAGCCGTGCCGTAGCAAACCCCGGCGCCGCGACACCAACGGCAGCTCGCTTCCGCCCCGGACGCGGACGCGTAGCGCCGAGAGCGGCAGCTCAAGCGAACGACGGCTAACTCGCGGCAGCCCCGCCGAACGCAATGCGGTGGCAGCGCGCTGACGGGGCAGCGGACGGCGCGCCCGGCTCGCGCCTCGAACCACCTCGCCATCGCCGCCATCGCCGCCACGCGCGCCCGTCAGCCAACCTCCCGCCCCTTCCCGCGTGGAATTCGGCGCTCGTTCCGACGCGGCGTGCCGCCGACTAGGATCCGGCGCAGGCCCCGCGCGCGAACCATGGACTCGCCGTCGCCGCCGCCGCCGCCTGGCCTCAACGTCACCGAGTGCACCGCGGACGCGCACTTCAAGAACACGTTCTACGCCGTCGCCTACAGCCTGGTGTTTGTGGTGGGGCTCTGCGTGAACGGCGTCTCCTGCTGGGTGTTCTGCCGCCACATCAAGTGCCACTCGGAGACCACCATATACATGTCCAACCTCGTGGTGTCGGACCTGCTTTTCGTGGGCTCGCTGCCGCTGCGCGTGCTGTACTACGCGCGTGGCGGGCTGTGGCCCTTCGGCGAGCTCGCGTGCAAGCTGAGCAAGGCGGTCTTCCTCGTCAACATGTACGGCAGCGTCCTCTTCCTCACGTGCATCTGCGCCGACCGCTTCCTGGCCATCGTGCACCCGCTACGCTCGCGCCCGCTGCGCACGCCGCGCATCGCTCGCCTCGTCAGCGCCGCCGTGTGGCTCTTTGTGGCGCTGTGCGGGGCGCCGGTGTTCGCCCTGCGCGCGGCCAACGTGCCGCCGCCGCCGCCGCCGCCGCCGCCGTCGGACGCCGCCGCCGCCGCCGCCGCCGCCGCCGCCACCACCACCACGTGCTTCGAGAACTTCTCGCAGGAGGACTGGTCGAGGATCGGAGCGGTGGTCGTGTTCGTGGAGCTCGTCGGGTTCGTGATCCCGCTCTGCGTCATGGTGTACTGCTCCTGCCAGATCCTGCTGGTGGGCATCCGGCACGGCGGCGGCGGCGGCGGCGTCTCTTGGCGGCGGTGTTTCGGCGAGAGAGCTTTCGTCAGATGTGTCTTAAGTGAACGAACAAAATTTGAGCGGAATGTGTGACGCGTTTAGGGAGGTTGAAGGATATCCCCCCTCCCTTATTGTTTACGGTGAACTTCCTCTGTTCTCCTTAGTCGTGTCTCCTGTCCAACCTATAGAGTCTTTTCACAATATTGTGAACAGGCCACCGCTTCTGGTGTTGGCATTGCCAAATCTTGAGGAGTGCTTTGTGATGCTGCAGGGCATCTCAAGAGATGAGCCGTGGTTTGCTTCTCCTGACAAGCACATCGGTCGGTTGTGCAGAAGTCCCCCCCCCCACCACCTCCCCATGATTTCATGAGAGCGTCGCATCGGCCTAAACCCACTCTCAGCCTGTGTCGGCTCCGCCAGGTGAGCCATTTGGAATTTTAATCCCAAGCTCGAGCTCCTCACCGCGGGCGATTCCTCGCCGGCTCCATTCGGCAGCTTGGTCGCTCGATTTTATTTGTTTTGTCAAGATTCTGGCGATGTGGTCAGAGTGGTCGCGGTGGAGCACAGTAAGCTGTTAACTCGATGAGAGACGATGGTGGTGCGAGCCCGATGGCCACGTCGCGGATGGCGGACGTCCCGATCTTGGACCCCCCCCGGCCATGGTCCCCTGCTCCTCCGCTCTACGTTTTCATGCTCGCCGCATGCATAGTTTGGCGGTGGTCCTCTCCCGGTGTGTGCTACGCATTGGCTGCCCTTGCGGTATCGAGTTGAAGCGGATAGACGCCCACGTGAGGTCTTTTATCTGCTTGGGGCCCCGCGGCGCCCCTGCGAGGCTCTCAACTGTGAAACACAAAGCGGCAACTGCCTGAAGGTGTCCCTTCCTTCAAGAGTGCCGTGCGGTCATTTGCGCGTCCTTTGGCTACCATCGTCATTGCCGGTTCAAACGTCGGATTATTTTCTCGCCACATGTCTGCGCGAGCAAGGTTCAGAGGCATGTGCGTCTTGAAGGATTCGTAATTAGTTTATGTTGGGGTTAGATCGTCATGTAGCTACAATGCCCATTGATTAACTGTCACCCTCCACTTACCCGACAATAGAACCAATCAATTAAAGTTGTCACGTTGTGGGAAAATACTCGGATTGATTAGTTTGTTTTTTTTTTCAGAAAAAAAACCGGAAGGAAAGTTGAAAATGCGAGCAAAACATTTTGGACAATTTTTTTCTCGACGACGTTTCACTACAGATCGCACCCAGCATCACCAGGCGCGTGAACAGCAGCCATCTATTTTCATTTACCAGTTAAGGACTCGCTGAGCTATATATAGTTTTTTTTTCTTTCAGAAGCGACCTGGCCGCAAATGATAGCTCAACGAAGTGGCTTATCACGTGGAAATGTATAGCAACCCCCCTACTCTAAACGGATGTTTCTAAATGTGGAGAAAAAACCGGATGACCCAGAGAAAAATCCACGCTACCACGGTGGGAAAGAGACGCAAACTTCAAATATGCAGGCGTCGGGGTCGGGATCGAACCCACGACCTCCTGTATACCAAGCGAGGGAGTTAACATCTCCTAGCCACCGTGATGATGATGAGAGATACACACAAACTCCAAATATACAGCAGCAGGCGTCAGGGTTGGGATCGAACCCACGACCTCCTGTATACCAGGCGAGGGAGTTAACATATCCTAGCCACCGTGATGATGAGAGAGAGAGACACACAAACTCCAAATATACAGCAGCAGGCGTCAGGGTCGGGATAGAACCCACGACCTCCTGTATACCAGGCGAGGTAGTTAACATCTCCTAGCCACCGTGATGATGATGAGAGAGACACAAACTCCAAATATACAGCAGCAGGCGTCAGGGTCGGGATAGAACCCACGACCTCCTATATACCAGGCGAGGGAGTTAACATCTCAGCAGGGTCGGGATCGAACCCACGACCTCCTGTATACCAGGCGAGGGAGTTAACATCTCAGCAGGGTCGGGATCGAACCCACGACCTCCTGTATACCAGGCGAGGGAGTTAACATCTCAGCAGGGTCGGGATCGAACCCACGACCTCCTGTATACCAGGCGAGGTAGTTAACATCTCCTAGCCACCGTGATGAGAGAGAGAGAGAGACACGCAAACTCCAAATATACAGCAGCAGCAGGCGTCAGGGTCGGGATTGAACCCACGACTTCCTGTATACCAGGCGAGGGAGTTGACATCTCCTAGCCACCGTGGCGCCCCTCAGCGGTCCTTGCGTGCAAGCGCTTCTTGATCCAGGTCCTGAATTCGCCAAATCATTCGGCGTATTTCCCACGACGTGACATTTCGATTTGATTGGCAACATCGCTGGGTGGTGCAGGGTTATAGTTATATATATTGACGTTGTACCAACACGATCTGACCCAAAAGAAACCAACTATAAATCATAATATTGATCGTGAAAGCCTACGTATAAGGTCATATTTATATCAACAAAAATTGCCCGCCAAATGATCACGGTTAAGCTTTCCATTCACCCAGTGCTGTTTCATTCTCAACCAGCAGCTTTGTACCTGTGTCCACACTCCATGTAAGGGGAATCGTGTCAAGGATAGAATGCATGGAACATTCGAAATGAATGGAAACGGAAAGAGAGAGATTTGGAAATGAGGTCGCCCTCACTACACAAAGTGCTTACCACAAATGAACCACAATACCTTGCTGATCTCGTCAATGGGGCATAAACCATCTTGCAAACTCCGGTCATCCTCGCAATAGCTTTTGGCTAGTAATCAAACAAAAACGGTCACTGCATCGCACTCTCTCAGAATGCGCTTCTGCGGCCGTCTGGAACGCTCTTCCCATGTTAGGAAGCCACTGGAGCTGTGCACTTTTAAATCTAGATTGAAAACTAATTTCTTTCGAACTGCTTTTTGTGTTTAGTTTGCTGTCCTTCCTCCGCACATCCGATTACCACGGTTGGCAACGTAGAGTACGAAATAAGTTCAACATTCGCACATACAAAGGATCGGGAGAGATGGGGAGGAGGTAGAGGCTACATGCAGGGCCTTAACCATCATCTGTTTTCAGAGGGGGTTGTGTGTGGGGGGGGGGAGGGATTTGGGGTGGGGGTGGAGGGGCGAGCTCTTGGAGGGGAGGGCAGGGGTACAGGGTCGAATCCGTGGTGGATGTTGAAGACGGCGATAGTGATGTTGAAGTTGGTCCGGGTTTGGATTGCGGGGAGTGAATGCGATATTTCTAACTCCCAAAGTATGTGTGACGGAGACGTTGTACATCTGGTGAATGCGAGGAAGTGTCTAAAACAAGGACGTAATTCATAAAGAATGTGGCAATGTAGCAATCAAAATAATCTATCATAAAAAAGAAACAATAACTTTGACAACTTGTACAAGAGAGAAAAATTGCCATGAAAGAAACAAACATTGAGGTTTCCATGGCAACAGACTCGGACCCTCGGATCCCCTCCACTCCCCACCCCCTTGCTTGCCCCTTCTTTCCACTGCCGTCTCTTTAGATCATCCTACACTGTGACCTACACTGCTCACTGCGTGGTTAAACATCAGCCAATTCCAGACATTTCCTCTGCGTGGGAATGACTTTGGAGGGCCTGGAATCATTGGCACGAGTCTTGTGAACCCAGCCCAACCTGGCATTCCATGAAAATCCGGTGTAAAGAGAAGAAAAAAAAAGTTTAAACACTACAAAAGTGGCTCTGTGTGTTCCAGTTGGCCGTTTTGTACCACTCTGTATCGCGGCTTACTTTGCAGAGTCAACAGAGCTGCTTCTTGGGAAGTCGCTGCGTTTTCCCAGTGACAAAATCTGCGGTCTCGCTCGCAGCTAGGCCACGCGCTGTTCTGCGTGCGGCTTGGCAGAGTCCGTTTGTCGACAGCGAGCATGAACCATCACCACACGAACCCCGCTCATCCCCGCAGCAGCAGCCGCAGCAGCAGCAGCAGCACCAGCGGCTTTTTGGCTGGCCACCGACCAAAGACGGTCGCCGCATCGCGGCGCTTTTCAGATGTTCTTCCGCGGCCGTCTGGAACGCTCTCTTCCCTCCGATATTAGGAGGCCACTGGGGCTTTGCACTTTTAAATCATCGTGTAGATTGACGGCTAATTTCTTTTAGAATTTAATTTCGATTTAAAGCTTTCGTGACCGCAGGGATTCTCATTTTCTTGGTTCTTTCGGTAAAGTCGCCACGTGGAAGGGAAATAATAAGATAATGCAAAGAAAACAATAAAATTCTCGCGACGTTTCGATTGCAACACAAGCAATCGAAACGTCGTGAGAATTTAATTGTTTTATTTTTATTATTTTATTATTTTTCTTTATAATTGTTTTTTGCGTGTTTAGTTTGTTGTCCTTTCCCCGCACCTCCGATTAGCACGGCTGGTGACGTACGGTGCAAAAGAAGTTCAACGTACCTACATGCATTGTCGACGAGCAAATGGATTTGATTTTTTAAGGAGCAAGTATACTTTCAGCCACGTGATGGCACAATGAGGTCAAATTATCTATTTTCTGTGACATATCTGGACAGTCGGAATGGTCAGGACCATTGTAATAATTATTGTTATCACCGCTAAATGTAACCGTTTGGGATCGTCTGCGATCGTAAATGCTGCCAAAGACATTAACGTCTATTTTTACATCAGATGTTCCATTCAATACTTCAACGTTGTACCCACCAAAAAATGGCCATGCGGTGTAATAACATGTGTGGACACTGCCACCCAAACCGTAAACACCCACCCACCACAGACTTGACCAGGCTTAGACAAAACTGTTATTACCAAATTGTTGGCGCCAATGCTTCCATTTTTAACACAAAGTACCATACTTTAACTGGACTTTATTTTTTTATATTTTGGATAACACAAGAATGTAAGATTAATCACGGACATTTATACTGCCCAGACCCCATCTGTTCATTCCAGTTTGCCCACTCATTCGGGGTATTTTGATGGCTTTCTGCAAATGTCTAAATAGTTGCTCACGTGTGTTTTTCCGTGTCTCAGTAGGCTCCGTAGCTACAATGCACGACCACTCAAGTTTGGTATCGTACAGAAAGCTGCTAATAATAACAGGAAATTCCTCCCAGAAAAAAATCTGATTGCTACCGCTGGCCGCGATGTTGTTTTAAAGAAATAACCATTTGTGTTGTTTATTGAGGCACATTCAGAGGAGGGAAAAAAACCCCAACAACTCGGCACAATGCACCGCCTCGATCGGATGGTCGCGCGCGATGCGTCTAGAGAGTGGGACATCGGAGCAGCCTCCGCATCTGCCGTACGGCTGTTCAGTGTGATTACTGCACTTAAAGCTGAACCCAAAGAGCGACCAACGAATAAGTAAGGTAAAGTTTGCAGGTGATGATGCAGGCAGCGATGAGGAGGAAACCGGCGCTATGTGGACACCCACACGTAGGATGGAGAAAAATAGGAACATTAAGAGTGTTGTTGTTCGGAGAAATGGAAGGAACCGGAAAGAGAGGAAGACCTCAGGGCGAACTGCCTTGACGGGGACACGAAGAGATTGGTGCCAGAAAGATGTGGCTACTACTTGAGCCAGCTTGACGCTAAATTTCGATTTAAAGCTTTCGTGACTGCAAGGATGGTTCTTTCGGTAAAGTCACGTAGAATGAGGATAAAATAATAAAATAACACAATAAAATTCTCACGACGTTTCGGCCACAACGCAAGCGGCCGTCTTCGGGTGTCTGTCGTCCCGACAGGTCTGTTCCTTTCACCTGAAGACGGCCGCTTGCGTTGTGGCCGAAACGTCGTGAGAATTTTATTGTGTTATTTTATTATTTTATTCTCATTCTACGTGACTTTACCGAAAGAACCAAAGAAGACAGATTGACGCTACAAGACCGAGAGGAAAGTGGCCACAAATGACAAAGTGTGCAGTGGACGCATAAGGGCTACCTGCCCCGTGGATCGTGACGATGACGATGATGATGGGATTATTTTGACAATTATATTCTTGCATATGGCGAACGCGCCAAGGATCTGTGCTGGCATAAATGTACATATAATGACGCGCTTGGCTCGGACCGTAGGAAGTCAAGCCTGTGTCTGCCGATTAACAATTCCTTCCCTGACCTTTCTCTAACCCCCCAGACCATTAGGAAGACATCGATGCTGACGCAGAGCTCCCTGAACAAGGACAAGATTCAGAAGATGATCGGCGCCACGCTGGCCATCTTCGTCACGAGCTTCCTGCCGCACCACGTGACGCTGATGCTCTACACCATGGTGCGCACGGAGACGGTGGGCGGCTGTGCGGCGCTGCGTACCCTGCGCACCATCTACCCCGTCACGCTGTCGCTCGCTAGCGCCAACTGCTGCCTCGACCCCGTCATTTACTACTTCACCACGGAGACGTTCAGGCAGACGCTGAGCGGCAGGCGGGCGCTGTTCCGCAAGCTCACGGAGCGCCGCTCCGTGGGCTTCTTCGAGGAGAACGGAGAGGCCGAGACCGGCGTGTGAACGGGCTGGGAGGAGCAAGAGGGCGGGCCCGCGTTACGTTCGCGACGAAAACCCCCATGGGACGGTCAAGGATACCGACTCGCGGCTTGCTGGCTTGTTGGGACGAGCGCGTGTGGGGCAAGCGCGTTTGGGTTAAGCGCATGTGCACACGTGCGCGCCTGATCTCGAAAAGAGGGCGGCAAACAACCCCAGAATGTGAAGGATTTGACTGTTCACAGAGACCTGAGACACTGGAGTGTGGTGTGTTGCCCGAGAGAGCCTGGACACTGGCGTGTGTGCGCACGCACTACAAACCCGGCGGCCCGAGTTCGATTCCCGCTCACGAATAACACAAGTGACAATTATCTGAATGGGCTTCCCCTAGGTCGACTCGCCCTCAAATCAGTACCTGGTGTGGTGTGTAAACATCGCCATTCAGGAGATAAAGGCGACCGGGCGTGGTGCTGGCCACCCACCTCCTCTTGTTTCCATGCCGGCATTCATAGGTGCTCGCTAACAGCACTTGGCCAAAGTCTGTTAAGGCTATATGTGGGATCTTTGTCTTTGGAGTCGAGCACATGGTCGGAGCGAGGATGATGACTGTGAAGGATGGATCCTTTTAGGGGGGTGTGGGGAGGGGTGGTCAAGAGTCTGGTTGTGTGACGGAATTATGGACTGACCACACAGGCTAAGCTAAACAATGATGAAATAACCACACAGGCTCGGCTAAAGGCCATAATTCATTCGGGCAATGTCAGGGCAATCATCACAGGCAAAGGCGCTTTGCCGGAATGAAGTGACATTTCTCTAGCCAATCAGAGCGAGCCTCGGTGAAAATTGTGTATGCTGAACAATGGTTGGTCTACAGACTGTAAATGAACCTGTTTATTCGGGATGAGGCAGGCCTGGTAGTTGTCACTGGTCAGATGACAGTGATTCCTTTATGCAGCCCGTTATTTCAATACAATACATTACTTCTCAGAAGGCTTTCTCTTCCATCCGTCCAAATCCCACTCTTGCTGGATTTGGAAGCCGCCATTTATTTCAGGTGCAGCAAACGTCAGCAGACCCTCCGTCTCTGATCCGATTGGACGTTGCCGCCCCGGTTGCCCACTCGGAGGGCAACTTGCATCAGAATTGTTGTTCAGATTTTGGGCAATGAGATTTTGACACAGTTGGGATATGCTGCGGTAACTATTGCCAGCGACGATTGCCCTGGTGGATGAAGGCCTTGAGGGGAGTGCAAGTTGTAACAAAGTGCCTCGAGCCCAGTGTGAAATCTGGGTCATGGTTGGGATCGCGGGGATGACCTTCAAGTGCCCCTCTGTGGTAACACAGGGTGCTGACGTGTAATATGCTGCACGGCCTCGGTGCAGTCACCGGTGACTACTACTACGACTACTACGACTACTAAAAGAAGAAAAATCCCATCGTGAAAAGTGGCTTTCGCACTTTAGTGAAGCTTACCGCTCGGTAGATCGGTGCCAAGCAAAGTCACCTTGTCTCACAAGCGACCGCTGCTCTCAACATTCACAGGCCGCCCGGCAAACGTCACAACGTGGCAGCACAATCGCAGAGTGGCAGCGGTGCTGTCGGGTCACCGAAGGTTGCCTGGGAAAGGCCCGATATCTCTCGAGCGTCACCACGATATCTCTCGAGCGTCACCACGATATCTCTCGAGCGTCACCACGATATCTCTCGAGCGTCACCACGATATCTCTCGAGCGTCACCACGATATCTCTCGAGCGTCACCACGATATCTCTCGAGCGTCACCACGATATCTCTCGAGCGTCACCACGATATCTCTCGAGCGTCACCACGATATCTCTCGAGCGTCACCACGATATCTCTCGAGCGTCACCACGATATCTCTCGAGCGTCACCACGATATCTCTCGAGCGTCACCACCCCGATGCGGTGCGCGGTCCGCCTGCCCTAGGGGAGTCCTGTAATGGAACGTCCTCGGGTTTCAACGGAGACGGAGAATGCAGCAGAGGGGATGGCGTTCAGCAACTTCGGTGTATTTGATCCAGCGCTTGTGACGTTTGCGCGAATGTTGATGCAGGAGGGTGGAGAGAGAGGGACCAACTGCAGGAGAGGTCAGTGAGTGTGTGACGAGGGGCGACGCACAGAGCGCCCCCCCCCCCCCACTGGCCGAGAGCTGTGCGGTGGGCGGCGGTGGGCTCTGGTGAAGGGAGAAAGGCGGTGCCAGTGGTGGTGGTGCCAGTGGGTGATGGTGGTGGTGATGGTGGTGCCAGTGGGTGGTGGTGGTGCCAGTGGGTGGTGGTGGTGCCAGTGGGTGGTGGTGGTGCCAGTGGTGGTGGTGGTGCCGGTGGGTGGTGGTGGTGCCGGTGGGTGGTGGTGGTGCCAGTGATTGTGGTGGTGCCGGTGGTGGTGGTGATGGTGGTGCCAGTGGGTGGTGGTGGTGCCAGTGGGTGGTGGTGCCAGTGGGTGGTGGTGGTGCCAGTGGGTGGTGGTGGTGCCAGTGGGTGATGGTGGTGCCAGTGGTGGTGGTGGTGCCAGTGGGTGGTGGTGGTGCCAGTGGGTGGTGGTGGTGCCAGTGGTAGATGGTGGTGCCAGTGGGTGATGGTGGTGCCAGTGGTGGTGGTGGTGGTGCCAGTGGGTGGTGGTGGTGCCAGTGGTGGTGGTGGTGCCAGTGGGTGGTGGTGCCAGTGGTGGTGGTGGTGCCAGTGGGTGGTGGTGCCAGTGGGTGGTGGTGCCAGTGGGTGGTGGTGCCAGTGGGTGGTGGTGGAGCCGGTGGTGGTGGAGCTGGCGGTAACGGCTGTGACCACGATCGGGATCTCGAACACGACAACCTGCGGCTGCTGCTACTGCCGCCGCCTTTCTCTAGCGAGTACTTTTGAGCCCAAATACAAATAAGGTTAAATTTGTCTTTGTTTTATGTCATTGAAGTGCCTTTCACACAACGTCAGGAGACGTGCCCCCAGCACTGCTGACGATATCACCTCATTTAACTTTGGCCAAATAACGCAATGAAATAAAACCGTCATTAAGCGAAACGTTGCGCTTTGTCGTCGTCATTGCCAGCGAAAGTATCGTTAAGAGGTTGCATTGTTCAGTGAATTGTTTGGTGACTCATCTTCTTTGGTTCTTTCGGTAAAGTCACGTAGAATGAGAATAAAATAATAAATTGATAAAATAAAATAACACAATAATATTCTCACGACGTTTCGGCCACAACACAAGCGGCCTTCATCAGGTGAAGGGAGCGAGACTGTCTGGTAGGACCGCGCTGGAGTGGTGACTGCCAGCGGTGCACAGATCATGACAAAAAAACTCGGCACGTCTGTCAAGAAACAACAGGGCTCTATGGAGAAGTTTCTCAAACTTCGTTTGGTTTAACACGTTTATTATGAAAACTTTGTTTGGTCCTGCGGAACACTCAGCCAGCCCCCAGCCCTGTTGACAAAACGCATTCACTCTGTTATCTCTCTAAATATCAGTCGTACTGAACGCTTCCTATCGGTACTACTAAACGAGTCGTATTACCATAACGTGAAAAAACTCTGCTCTAAGGTCTTTACTTGGGTATGGGCGTGGGGGGGCATTTACATCTTAGGGTTAGGGCATGTTTGTATGTCTATGTATGTATGTTTGTATGTATGTATGTCTATGTATGTATGTTTGTATGTATGTCTATGTATGTCTGTATGTATGTTGAACTTCTTTCGCACCGTTCATAACCAACCGTGATAATCGGAGGTGCGGTGGAAGGACGAACTAAACAACAATTAAATGAGTTTAAAGTAAATTTTGATTTAAAGCTTTTCGTGACTTTACCGAAAGAACCAAGAATATGAGTTTAAAGTAGTCGAGAAAAGAGTTCTCAGGGTAGTTTAATTAGGGTGGTTACATACTTCATTTTTTAAAATGAAATACCGTATGAAGTCAAACGTGATTTCATGTGCGAAACAATGTGAACTATTGTCGTGATTTGCGGAACAAGCTGCGTTTTGCATCACGTAACCCTAACCGCCTGGAGGAGCATCGCAGACCGCTGATGGTGGTTCGCTGGTCTGGGAATCACACTTTGAGAATCATTGCCTTAGAAACATAAAATCGTGATGTTTTGTGGCATTGTGCGTGTGCTATGGCGAATGGGGCCTGAAATGTGCCCTATTATATACGTTATGTATGTTTTCCTTTTAAGGCCACCCAAAGTGTTATTGACGAATGAGTTGAGTTTATTGCTTAAATAATGTTGGTTGTATTCTGCGATGATCTGTGAAAGCCAATACTTAAACATTTGTTTTGTTTAATATATATGTAAAATAACAAAGGTAAGTTTAAGATGTTATGCAACCAAGATCGACATTTCACGTTGATGTTTGCTTGGTATACGTAATGATAGTGCATTCGTTCATTCACTCACGTGGTGGTTCGCGATCCATGCAGTGTGAGAATGGAACGCGGTGTGGGTGGCAGGTGTTGGTTCAGTGAAAGGAAATGAAGACCCACATTGCCAGCAACACTTTGAATGTGCATGAACGAAACGATTACACGCATCGCAATGGTGCCTATCATAATCAGACAACCCAGCAGCACTTTCTCAAGGAGACAAACCCCATGTTGGTGCCTGTAGGCAGCTGTTGCCTCGGATAATCGGGCAGTCTCGTGGCACTTGATCAAGTGGCCAACCAATGTTGGTGCCAGGAGATGGCTGCTACCTACAGTGAGGGAAAAACGTATTTGATCCCCTGCTGATTTTGTACGTTTGCCCACTGACGAAGAAATGATCAGTCTATGATTTTAATGGTAGGTTTATTTGAACAGTGAGAGACAGAATAACAACAAAAAATCCAGAAAACCTCATGTCAAAAATGTTATAAATTTATTTGCATTTTAATGAGGGAAATAAGTATTTGACCCCCTCTCAATCGGAAAGATTTCTGGCTCCCAGGTGTCTTTTATACAGGTAACGAGCTGAGATTAGGAGCACATTCTTAAAGGGAGTGCTCCTAATCTCAGCTTGTTACCTGTATAAAAGACACCTGTCCACAGAAGCAATCAATCAGATTCCAAACTCTCCACCATGGCCAAGACCAAAGAGCTCTCCAAGGATGTCAGGGACAAGATTGTAGACCTCACAAGGCTGGAATGGGCTACAAGACCATTGCCAAGCAGCTTGGTGAGAAGGTGACAACAGTTGGTGCGATTATTCGCAAATGGAAGAAACACAAAAGAACTGTCAATCTCCCTCGGCTTGGGGCTCCATGCAAGATTTCACCTCGTGGAGTTGCAATGATCATGAGAACGGTGAGGAATCAGCCCAGAACTACACGGGAGGATCTTGTCAATGATCTCAAGGCAGCTGGAACCATAGTCACCAAGAAAACAATTGGTAACACACTACGCCGTGACGGACTGAAATCCTGCAGCGCCCGCAAGGTCCCCCTGCTCAAGAAAGCAATACATGCCCGTCTGAAGTTTGCCAATGAACATCTGAATGATTCAGAGGACGACTGGGTGAAGTGTTGTGGTCAGATGAGACCCAAATGGAGCTCTTTGGCATCAACTCAACTCGCTGTGTTTGGAGGAGGAGGAATGCTGCCTATGACCCCAAGAACACCATCCCCACCGTCAAACATGGAGGTGGAAACATAATGCTTTAGGGGTGTTTTTCTGCTAAGGGGACAGGACAACTTCACCGCATCAAAGGAACGATGGACGGGGCCATGTACCGTCAAATCTTGGATAAGAACCTCCTTCCCTCAGCCAGGGCATTGAAAATGGGTCGTGGATGGGTATTCCAGCATGACAATGACCCAAAACACACGGCCAAGGCAACAAAGGAGTGGCTCAAGAAGAAGCACATTAAGGTCCTGGAGTGGCCTAGCCAGTCTCCAGACCTTAATCCCATAGGAAATCTGTGGAGGGAGCTGAAGGTTCGAGTTGCCAAACGTCAGCCTCGAAACCTTTATGACTTGGAGAAGATCTGCAAAGAGGAGTGAGACAAAATCCCTCCTAAGATGTGTGCAAACCTGGTGGCCAACTACAAGAAACGTCTGACCTCTGTGATTGCCAACAAGGGTTTTGCCACTAAGTACTAAGTCATGTTTTGCAGAGGGGTCAAATACTTATTTCCCTCATTAAAATGCAAATCAATTTATAACATTTTTGACATGCGTTTTTCTGGATTTTTTTGTTGTTATTCTGTCTCTCACTGTTCAAATAAACCTACCATTAAACTTATAGACTGATCATTTCTTTATCAGTGGGCAAACGTTCAAAATCAGCAGGGGATCAAATACTTTTTTTCCCCTCACTGTATGGTTATCGGGCAACCCAAGCAGCAGACGCGACACAGTTAAAAGCAGTCCCAGTGTTTGTTTGCCTGCCTGTTGAACACGCGCTGCTGAAAGATATTAGTGTGGGGAGTGGTCGATTGCGCTGATGGACTGAAATGTTATTTTATAAACAGACCCGCGTCTGTTTATGAGTTTTGTTGTTGTTGGCCGGTGGTGTCCATGCGCGTGGCACTAACCCGGTAGCGAGGGTTGGTGCACGATTAATGTTGTGAAACTCCTTTCCTGCGGGCATCGGGGTGGTGCCATACCCTGGCTTCACCAGAAGACGACGCAGCAAATGCGGCCCCCACCCCTCCTGCATCTGTATCGGATAGTGTGTTGCCGCCTCGCACGCGTGTTTTTTTTCTCCAGGCGCTCCGGCGTTCTTCCTCGTGCAAACATTCATTGCATGTACGCGTTGAACTTCCTTCGCGCTGTGCGTAACCAACGGTGCTAATCGGGGCGGTGCGAATTGACGGATAACAGCTTAACATACAGTGAACTGCAGAACTTGGGCGGGGGAATTTTGGCACTGGCTCACCACGTGGCTGCCTTTCCCTCCTGTCTGGTTCGTCCTCTCTGTGCGAGAGGGCACTGTGACGTCGTTATTCTCATTGTCGTCCTTATTCTCATCGTTTTTGTTCTTCCCATCGCTCACAATTTGTCATGGAGGGTTACAACTGCACATCTGTGAATGGAACAGCCGCTCGGCGTGTCGCTCTCTGTTGCGTTTCTCTCGTGAAACAGCAATCGCGCTCGTGCGTTTGTACGATTAGTTGCCGGAGAAAAAAAAAACCCGTAATACTTATTTGCCGGCCGCGAGTAAGCACCCCGAATAATGCAAGGCGATGACTCTACCGTCGATTTACGATCTCGGATGAAGCCAGGGGCGTTACGGACGGTGACCCCATTCACGCCCCATGCACAGACGAGACATGAGCGTCCTGCAGACCCCTCTCTCCCTGTGCGAGGATACAAAGCGCCTCGTGATGGTGGATTTACAGTCGACGGAAACGCCGTTCTAGGAGAAAACCGATTCAAGTGGCCGTGACCTCGAAAAGGCAGCAGAGAACGGCCGCACACCCGGTTACGCAACAGCTTGCAAAGACACACAGCCCTTTATTATTGTTGATACTTTCAAACTTGTTTGCTCAGGGAAGCCTCACCGAGTCTCGCGAATCTTTTTTTCAGGAGGGTCCTGCTCGGCGTTGACAGTAATGGGCTGATCGTTGCTACGTTATCATCTCAGAGTGGCATCATTTGCGGTGCAACGCGTCTCGGTTTCGGGCGGAATTTGGACCGCGACGCCGGGACACAACGGGCCCGGCTCTTCTGCCGCGGGATCTTCGACGGCCACTGTGAAGGCCACGGGGCGCGTGGGCCTACGATGAACGCACGACGCGCAGTGATAACCAGGGCGGCCGCTGGATTCGATCCGCGGTGCCTCTGCATAAACAAGCGGCACAACGCGCCACCATACCGGGGCATCGTCAACGCCCCCCCCCAGACACGGAACGCGGAGTTCCACCCGAGCACACAGCACCTGCACCGACACCGCTTGTTCACAGCTGACTAAAACGAAACTTTTTTTTTTAGTTTACCAGGTAAGGTCCATCGAGCTGTGTAACTCTTTTTCAGCAGCGACCTGGCTACCAATGATAGCCCCATGAAGTGGCTTTTCAGGTGTCAAATTATAGCAGCCAAATACTCTAAACGCGTGATGTTATTGCTAAATGTGGAGGGGAAAACCGGAGGACCCGGAGAAAAGTCTACACGACCACGGCAACAGAAACACGCAAACTCCACATATACAGCAGCAGTCGTCAGGGTCGGGATCGAACCCACGACTTCCCGTATACCTGGCGAGGTAGTTAACATTTCCTAGCCACCGTGATGATGATGAGAGAGAGACACGCAAACTCCACATACACAGCAGGCTTTAGGGTCGGGATCGAGCCCACGACCTCCTGTATACCTAGCGAGGTAGTTAACATCTCCTAGCCACCGTGATCATGATGATGAGAGAGAGAGACACGCAAACTCCACATATACAGCAGGCGTCAGGGTCGGGATCGAGCCCACGACCTCCTGTATACCTAGCGAGGCAGTTAACATCTCCTAGCCACGGCGGCGTCCAGAGTTGGGGCACACGTTTGCAAGAGAGGCCGGCACAACCGTGCCAGTCTGCACGGTGAATATGCCGATGGACCACTGCAGCACTCATGCCAAATGAACGGTGAATGGGGGGGGGGAGGCACAGTTGTTTGTGTGTCTTTGTAACCACGAGTTGGTGTGCGGCATCCCATAACCCACCGCTACCTCGCGGTGAACGGGACAGAGCCAAAAACGAATTGCAGAGAAACGAATGCCCATAGGCTAACATGGAAAAACGGAATGCCCCATATACTGTAATGGGGGAAATGCAATGCATAAATGGTTTACATGGGGGGAACGGAATGCCCAAAATAACAAGAGCCATGTTTTTTTTCTCCCAAATTCGGTATTTAAAAAAAAACCCTTTCTAGAGCCGCCACGCGAGTTTTGAATCCGTGACGTCACCGATCAGTCCGTCAAGAGCCGCCGCAGGCTGCCAGAGTTACCCCCTGCGTCATCGGCGACAACTTGGGATGGCGTCAAGGTCCACGGGACTCACGTGGGGACAATGAATGAGCGGCTCATTCCTTTGAGCCGAGTAACCGATTAGCAGGTGCTACATTTGATGTAAACATTTAAACAAGGAATGACGGAGACGTTTGTGAAACGTCAGGCCTGGAATACCAAAGCACCAGTAAATGCACACAATCAATAAATAACACAGACTATAGCTTTATAGTTTAACACGTAGGCTTTCGCGACCAGTATTACTCATAATAAAGGTTAACGGGACGTATTTTTTTTTTACTGATTGGCCGTGTCAGGTGGTGGAGGGGTTGCGACACATTCATAATTAACGCGATCTCACCCCCCAAAACCGTTATTATGTACAGCTTTATGACCTTCATAAATGATCTTTAAAGCACCTTGGACCACGTGAGTCTGTCGCTGTATGGCAGTCTTTCTCCGTGCTGCCGTTAGAGGGACTCCCGGGCTGAACCCAAGCCCCCTGCATCTATCTCGGACGCCTGTTTGGGGTTGTGCGATCGGTAGCGTAGCAGCGGTGAGCGCTACAAACCCGGCCACCCCAGTTCGAGTCTCGCTCACGGCCACCAATACCAGTGACGATTATCTGAAACGGGATCCTGGGCCTCCCCGAGGTCGACTCGGCCTCTATTTGAGGCCGTCCATAAATGACGTCACGCGATTTTGCACGATTTTTGACCCCCCCCACCCACCTCGTCACACGGCGTCACAAAGTCAGACCCCCCCCCTCAAATATGACGTCACAAAGCTCTGCCCCCCCCCCAAACCATATTTCCATTTTGAAAATAATACATGCTTCAAATCGCTTTAAACTGTTGTCATTGTAGTGCGTATTTAATGTGGCGCTACACTCTGATGTTGTAGGAGTGTTGTTATTATTGTTATAACAATTCTATATTTATTTAAAGTTGCGCACTTTGATGTGACGTCATATTTCTCAAACCCCCCCTCGTTACACATCGTCACAAATGTCTGACCCCCCCCCCCCAACCTAGGTGCGTGACGTCATTTATGGACGGCCCCTGATGTGTACTTAGTGCGGTGTGTAGTAAACATCGCCACGAGGGAGACAAAGGCGGCCGGGCGTGGTGCTGGCCACCCACCCCCTCGTGTGCCGTGCCGGCCTTCACAGGTGCTCGCTAACAGCACTTGCCCCTACAGTCTGTTAAGGCTGTCCTGTGTAGGGGGGGGTCTTTGTCTTTGCAGTATAAATGCGAGCAGCATCGTTCCCGCAGATGCAGGCTTGCCTGGCAAGGGAGCGAGTGGAGACGCTGTGGGTAGGGCCCTCTAGTGGTCCCATGACGTACAGCTGTGGGTAGGGCCCTCTCGTGGTCACATGACGTACAGCTGTGGGTAGGGCCCTCTCGTGGTCACATGACGTACAGCTGTCGGTAGTGCCCTCTCGTGGTCACATGACGTACAGCACCCTGGAGCACTCACATTCTTGAGCATGGGGGGGTGGGGCGGTCATAAATGACGTCACGCGATTTTGGACGATTTTTGACCCCCCTCAAATATGACGTCACAAAGCTCTGCCCCCCCCAAGAAAAATAAAACATGCTTCAAATCGCTTTAAACTATTGTCATTGTAGTGCGTATTTAATGTGGCGCTGCACTCTGATGTTGTAGGAGAAAACATTTATTAAAAAGTCTATTTAATTAAGTGGAACGTGTTGTCTATATTTAAAGTTGCGCATTTTGATGTGACGTTACATTTTTCACCCCACCCCCCTCTTGTCACACGTCACAAATGCCTGACCCCCCCCTCCCCCGGTGCGTGACGTCATTTATGGACGGCCCTATGGTGGCAATGCGGTTCAGGAGCTCGATGCCAATGTCGAGGTTCTGCTGCTCAGGTGGTGAGATGTTAACCCCCTCGCCTGGTATACAGGAGGTCGTGGGTTCGATCCAAACCCTGACGCCTGCTGCTGTATATGTGGAGTTTGTGTGTCTCTCTCTCTCTCTCATCATGATCACGGTGGCTAGGAGATGTTAACTACCTCGCCTGGTCTACAGGTCGTGGGTTCGATCCCGACCCTGACGCCTGCTGCTGTATATTTGGAGTTTGTGTGTCTCTCTCATCATCATCACGGTGGCTAGGAGATGTTTACTACCTCGCCTTGTATACAGGAGGTCGCGGGTTCGATCCCGACCCTGACGCCTGCTGCTGTATATTTGGAGCCTGCGTCTCTCTCTGTGGTGTTTCGTACATCCATGCAGTGTGAGAATGAACGCGGGGTGAGTGGGTGGAAGATGTTGGCTCAGTGAAAGGAAATGAAGACCCACATTGCCAGCAACACTTTGAATGTGCATGAACGAAACGATTACACGCATCGCAATGGTGCCTGATTTTTCTCCCGAGTCCGTCGATTTTTCCCCTCCCCATTTCGAAAGGACGACGTTCGTTCAGCGGGCTTGGCTGCTCTACATTTCCGCGTGATCAGCCACTTTGTTCAGCTATCATTTGTGGCCAAGTTCCTTATGTAAAATAGGTCGGTGAGCCTTACCTGGTAAAATAAAACATAGATTAGTTTAAATCAAGGCCGTAATTATAATATATATTGGGGGGGGGGATGTGCCCAATATTCAAATATGCTCAAAAATGTCCCCCCCCAATATATTGCTATAAACAATATATATATTTTTTAAAATATTAATTGCTATGCTATGGAAATAAAAACAACAATTTGATAAACCTTGGCCACAATATCTGGGCTTGTCTTCATTTAACAATGCATAGATTTATGTTTATATGATTGTGGTTATGGTTGTACTGTATTAATCCCTAATCTCTGCCATTACATACAATGAAACAAGAAAAGGTAAAAAAAGAAAAAAACTGAGAGTAATGTAATACAATACACTATTAGACATTAATGTTAAAAAATAAATAAAAAGTCCATCCCATGTGTTAGTTAATTTTTTTTATATTTTAGGCAGGAAATTCGTTTTCAAATGTAGATTTATTTTCTGGGGGGGGGGGCCCTAGACCCCTGAAAGATTTGTTCCCCCCCAATGTTGACTCCATGGCTACGGCCTTGGTTTAAATAGTTAACTGGCCAAAACAACATATCTATATAGGACTGCAGGGCTTGGGCAATTTCTGCTAATGCCTGCTCGCTGGCTGCTGCTGCTGCTGCTGCTTTCCCCGCTTGTCCGGAGTTCCTCCTTGCCCACCCAGCCGTTCTCTCTCTCGACACTTGCGCCACACAGAAATAGGGACCTGGGTTCTATCCCTGACTCGGGCATTATTACAAACGTACGTGCATGCACGCAGAAAAAAAAAACACCAACGCATTCAGGATACCCGCATCAGAAAGTACATTTTACTTAATGTTTTTAAAAGCAGCTTTGGTACGAAACAATACTCCGTAAAATTGTAATAATAAAATGTAAAAATATAGATATAATCCTTACAATGAATTAAAACTGGGCTATATTTCACGGGAATATATGGTTTGTTTAAATTTTTTTACAATCGGCCTTCTTTCACGTAGGCTATACAAACCAGGCTGACTCCACTCGCCAGTTAACTCACGACGAATAAAAAAACACAGGGCTCGACCGGAGCTGTCACGGAGCCTTTTAAGTTCCATTTTTACCGGGAGCTATGAAGCAGCCGCCTCGAAAACTGTCATTATTGCTTTCAAATGTTGAAGTTTAGTTTACTTTTGACAGTTTCAAGGGATCTTATTGTCGTTGTATTTGTCCCCTCGATAACCAGGGAGAGTCACAACGCAAGTTCAAAGCAAAGAGGTTCGCCACTCGAATCCGACGGGCCGTCCCGATTAACACTGCCGGTCTCTATTCGCCTACAAAAGTTTTACATTCTCCGCCTGCTTCACGGCGGACGTTAAAACACCCCCCTTGGCGGCATTCAAAACGAGCAGGCGATCGCATGGCCGGCGTCAGGGCCTCTAAATTCGCCAAATTTGAACAAACAAAAATGATCACCGCCAACAAACAATAACAAATCGCTCAAATGGGAACCCCTCTCAGCAACATCGCCCCCCACCGGCACTGCAAAACTACTGCCGACTGTCTGTGAAAGGGGGCGCTCTCGCGATGGGCCGGCGTAAATAACAAACGTACTTCATGTAAAGAATAGGTTTCACCCTTTCTGCCAATAAAAAAGTTGTGTTACGATGGTAAAACACCAGATACCTTTTGCGACGAATCGCATCTGCATTAACCACGTAAACTTGCGGTGAACATGCAAACAAAATAAACATGCTCTGGTAGTATATGATGATGCATTGCATCTGAAACCGCTTGGGCCACACCAGAGGCGGCTTTCTTCAGAGCCCCATCTCAAAGTGTTAAACCAGAGGACGTCAAAAGGTGAACCAGCACCAAGACAATGCACTATCGATCAATGCAGAGATGATTCATTGCAAAAGGTTTCTGACACAAATAGTTTCTAACACAAACTGTTTTATTGCCAGAAAGGGTTACACCTGCTTTTATATTTTGATACTGGCAAGGGAGGTCCCAAAACGTCCTTGAGTTTAACACGTAGGCTTTTCGCAGATTGTAAATGTTGTGGATTTACCCTCCAACACACTGGTGTGCTGTACTCATAACGAATTGGCATGTGCCGTTTAACGTGACAAACCTTACAAATTGGCGGTGTCGGGCGGTGGCGGGTTTTACGACACATTTATCCATATTGGTCGCGAAAGCCTACGTGGTAAACTCACACACTTATATTTATGCGATTTAACGCCCCCCAAAAAAAGTATTATGAACAAACGTATGCCATTTGGAGTCCTCTGGTCTCACACCGTTTGAGACGAGGCTCAAAAGAAAGCTGTCTCTGGTGTGGACCAATCAGTTTCAAGGACAATGCCAATATATTATCAGAGTATGGTTTTTGTTCGCATTCTGACCAAAAGCATTGTGGTTAACGCAGACATGATTCCTTGTAAGAGGATTTAAGTTTGGTGTTTTAACATCTTAACACGGCTGTTTTGTTGCCAGAAAAAAGGGGGGAAAACCCCTATTATCATGAACAAACGTACTATTTGTATTTTTTTTATTTGTAATGCATTGGCAGCAAAAGTTAAATTGCCCCGAGAGCCTCAGAGCTGGGCCCACACGAACCGGTCCAGTCAAAGTTGTTGTGGTGGCAGCGCAGCAGCCCCGACAAGGGCCCAGGAGCAGCACAACGTCCTCGCGGCGACGGCGACGACGACGATGATGGCGAGTGCATAAATGAACAGAATTGTTACAAAACGATAACGGTCATACAGTATGTAAATATATTTACAGTAGAGAGATATATACATTTGGGCAGGATGAGGTAAGATCAGGGGGGGGGGGGATGGGGGGGGTATGTAAAAGCCCTTCCTTGTCCTGGTGCTAACAGCAGTGGCGTCTCCAGCCACGGCGCGGTCGAGGTGGTGACGGCTCAACTCCTCCTCTGCGGGGGGTCACAGCTGCTGGGGCGACTGCAGGGCCCCGGACAAGCCACGTGCGAGTCCCGGGGACAGAGAGGCCTCTCCCCTACCCACCCCCCCGCCCTCGCCGCACCTCCCTATGTAGTGGGCCTCATAGCCCGCCTGGCTATATACACACATATATATTTGTGATTTTAAAACGAACGTTGTGAATGTATAGCAGCAGCAAGTTAACTGTAGAACGAGTGTAGCTTCAAGATTGTCGAACGGAGTTGTGCTTCCAACACGCTTTGACCCGTAATGCTCCAGAGCAGCGAATGAGGTGTTTCAGAAGTTCCGTTGATGTCTCCCCCGAGCAAAGCCCGGAAAGCGAAAAAGTTATTTTTCAAGTGCGACTTGGCCGGCAGACAACACCCAAGCATCGTGTCCGGTATTGCTTTTCTTTACGTTGAACGCGACACTCCGTAGTTTAGAAGGGAGCGCTCTCCTCAACAACAACATCTTGGTACGCCCAAGATGTTGTTGTTGAGACACACGTAGCGGAGCTCTGCACTCACTGGCCGTGTCATCTGAGACACAGCCAGTGCTAGGTGGCTTGTCCACGTTACCACGTCCGAGGATGAGATCGGGACCGACTCTCGACACGTAACAGAAACGAGGTTAATGTAAAGGCCGGTCGACCAACACTTCCGAGCTGTAGGGTCCCGACTGTCATTTGTGGGGCGGGCGGAGATGGTGGGGTTTAGTCCACAAGTTATCTCTCTCTCGACCACGGCTGTACCGCATTTCATGGTCACGGCCCCACCATCTCTTGCCACTCTTGTATCCTTCTATGCCCCTTCTACATTCTTAGTCGTTGTCGTCTCTCTCTGTTCCTCCTCCTCCTCCTTGTGCTCAATCCACTCTCTCGCTCTTCTCGACCCCTCCACTGGAACAAACTCCCCCCGCCCCACCTCCACGTGAAGCAGTCACCTTCGCTCACGAATTTTCGCTCCTCCCCCAAAATATTCACTTCTTGTTACCAAGCTCATACCACGGCCACCTAAATCCCGACTCTCCCCCCCCCCTTCTAATCACTGCCATTCCTCATTCCTTCCTCATTCTCTCTCCCCATGGCTACCACTCATTCCCCATCCATCCAATTCATTCATCGTCAACATTATTTGCTGTCGTTAAGTTTTCTTTTACTTAATGTACACATCGCAGGTTGGCCCGTCACGACCCCTCATCGACTGTGTTGACCTAATCTTCACCATCACATTCACATGCACCATTGTTAATTATGCATCTGTACAGCGCCTTGGTCAAGTCTCTAGATACATCAAGATAAGATAACATGAAGGCCGGCACGGCACACGAGGGGGCGAGTTGCCAGCACCACGCCGGGCCGCCTTTGTCTCCCTCGTGGCGATGTTTTACACACCGCACCAGGTACAGGGGAGTCCCAGAACTGGTTCAGACAATCGTCACCGGTGTTGGGCGTGAGCAGGAATCGAACTCCCGTCGCCGGGTTCGTAGGGCAGCGCGCTAACCGCTACACTACCGCCCCCCTCTCGATGTACAATACAAACACGCTCACCATAGAGACCCATAGACACACAGATCTATAGGTTCGAATACAGACCCATAGACTCACATAGAGACCCATAGACTCACACAGAGATGTCTAAGGAGGCACCATAAGCCCCAGCAGAGCACATGCAGTCTATGTTTTGTTGTGCATTGAACTAGAGGGGGGAAGGGAGGCGATAAAAAGTTATTTTATGGAGGACAGCCCAGAGTAAGTAGACAGAGTGACGAGTGTGGGGGGCATGACAGGGGGAGATGTGCGGAGAGAGACACAGACAGGCAAGGTGATAAACACAGGGATGGAGGGATGGAGGGACGTATAGGGACAAGGAGACACAGACAAGGAGACAGAGGAGCCAAGGAGACAACCGCAGAGCATAGCGATACTGACGCAGCAAGAGACGGGGAGTGAGAGAGGGAGAGACACAATGCTGCACACACGTGCACACTCGTTATGTAATTATTCGCTTTAGGTGGGGGGGGGTGGGCTGGACTACGACGGGCCTAGGCCTAGGCGCAAGGCTCCTCCTCCCCCAGACGTCACTGACGGTGGGTGGGGGGGGGGCAGTCAACCCACGCTGCGAGCCGGCCGCACGACGCTCGGCCGTGCTGATGACTCCGCGGCCGGGCGATCCCTCCCACCGTCGCCGTGGCAACTACCCGTGCTGCCAGAGCAACGCCGTCTCAGTGCCCACCGTCTCCAGGTTCAGGTATCCGCCGACGCCGCCGACGCCGCCGCCGCCGTTGAACGCCGCCATCTCGGAGAGGACGCACAGCGGCACCGGGGAGCCCTCCTCCGCCTCGTCACCGGCGGCCGCCGGCGGCGCCGCAGGCTTCCCGCTCGCCTGGAAGCCGGCCCAGGCCTGCACGCACGCACAGACGCACGTACAGACACACAGACGCACGTACAGACACACGGACGCACGTACAGACACACAGACGCACGTACAGACACACGTACAGACACACGTACAGACACACAGACGCACGTACAGACACACAGACGCACGTACAGACACACAGACGCACGTACAGACGCACGTACAGACACACGGACACGTGGAAGCATGAGGTGGACGCACGGCGGCGGCGGCGGCGAGTGGAGAAGGAACCGCGCGACTCGATGCGGTTCACAAATGAAAAAGTTTTTTTGGGGTCAGATCGCGGCACGGGTTAAATGTTGCGTCGTACACCCTCCACCGCTCCACCGCAGAGTAATGAAGTTGCCACGTGAACACCGCCGGGCGGCGGTGTTGGCGGCTACGCCGCTGCACGCGGCTGCCTGTGATCCTGCGCTGGAGGCAGCAGATAGGGGTTGGTGGATCATCGCACAGGTGGTTGTGCGTTGACCCAACGCTGGCGTGTGGTTTCCCGGGCAGATAATCGACGCGACGTCGCGCTCTTTCCCTTCAGGGCGCACGCCGCCGTGGCCCTGGCCGGCCCCTTCACCTGGAAGTCGCCGTTGTGGTCGTCGAAGAGGCTCTTGAAGTAGCGCGAGGGGTCCGGCACCCAGGGGACGAGGCAGCGCCTGAGCCTGCGGGGAGGTGGGGGGGGTGACGCAGCGTTGAGCTGTGAGTGTGTGTACGTGTGTGTGTGTTAGTGTGTGTTAGTGTGTGTTAGTGTGTGTGTTAGTGTGTGTGTTAGTGTGTGTATTAGTGTGTGTTAGTGTGTGTGTGTGTTAGTGTGTGTGTGTTAGTGTGTGTGTGTGTTAGTGTTAGTGTGTGTGTTAGTGTGTGTGTTAGTGTGTGTGTTAGTGTGTGTGTTAGTGTGTGTGTGTTAGTGTGTGTGTTAGTGTGTATAGCTGTACCGGGGGAATCTCCATATGGTACAGATATAATGGGAGGCTAATCGATGCCCGGGTGCGGTCAAGGGATGGCTCCCTATTGCTCAACCACGTTATGTATGCTGATGATTTGGTAATAGCTGCTCAGTCAGAGGAGGAGTTAGAGACCTGCTGCTGAGACTGGAGCGTGCCACTAAGAGGTGGGGCCTTACCATCAGCCCCACCAAAACTAAGCACCTGCCTGGGTATTTTGTACCATCGGACACTCCACCCCCACAACTCCCAATCGGTGATGGGGCAGTTGTGGAGAGAGTGGACAGTTTCCCATACCTGGGCAGTGTGCTTATGACTGGCTCCAGTTTAACAGCAGAGGTCTCACTCCGAATCAGTCGAGCGGCAATATCTTTTCATCGGTTGCGTAACGCTGTGTGGAAGCTACCTGGTCTGTCGCTCCGCACTAAGCTTCAGGTCTTCTCGGCCACGGTCATTCCCTCCCTTCTCTACGCTTGCGAAACGTGGACCCCCCTAATGGAACATCTTCGCCGGTTAGAAACATTTAGGCTGGCCTGCCTACGATCCATCATGGGTTTAACCAGACTGGATTGTGTGAGGAGCTCACAAATCCTTGAAAGATCTGGGCAGGGTCCCATCGGTGAGCTCCTCCGGCAGGCAAGGCTGCGATGGCTGGGTCATGTAGCCCGCATGCCCAGCCACCGCATGCCGAAGCAGCTTTTGTTTGGCCGGATTGAGGGGGCTAAGCGGGCGTGGCACGGGCTAGAGAAGAGATGGAGTGATGTGGTACAGGAGGACGTGGAGCTGAGTGGACTTGCCGATGACTGGTACCAGCGGTGTCAAGATCGGCCTCTGTGGAGGAGGCTCGTGAAGGATGCTACTGGGCAGTTGGAGGCAGTCGCCCTCCAACAACAACGGAGGGCGGAGGAGCGACGCTCACAACAACGAGCGGAGCGCCGGGTGGCTAAAGCACAGCAGGTTGGCACAGTAGGGGGCACAGGTGGTGCATCAGCCAGTCATCTCAGTCAGTCGACCCGTGGCACCTGGGTCTGCCCAGTGACCTCCTGCCAGCGGTAGTTCGACACTTCACGTGGCCTCACGGTGCACATAGCCTGGCACAAGCGTCGTGGTGACGTCACCGCCACGTAGTGGCGAATGGCGGTTGTTGTTGTTGTGTTAGTGTGTGTGTGTTAGTGTGTGTGTTAGTGTGTGTGTTAGTGTGTGTTAGTGTGTGTGTTAGTGTGTGTGTGTGTTAGTGTGTGTTAGTGTGTGTTAGTGTGTGTTACTGTGTGTAAGTGTGTGTTAGTGTGTGTGTGTGTTAGTGTGTGTTACTGTGTGTTACTGTGTGGGGAGCGATAGTGTAGCGGTTAGCGCACTGCGCTATGAAACCCGGCGACACGGGTTCAATTCCCGCTCACGGCCAACACCAGTGACGATTATCTGAACCGGTCCCGGGCCTCCCCTAGGTCGACTCAGCCTCAAATGAGTACTTGGTGCGGTGTGTAAACATCGCCACTGGGGAGACAAAGGCGGTCGGGCGTGGTGCTGGCCACCCACCCCCTCGTGTACCGTTCCGGCCTTCATAGGTGCTCGCCAACAGCACTTGCCCCAACAGTCTGTTAAAGGCTACACGGGGATCTTGGTCTTGAAGTGTGAGTCCGGCAAAATAACCCCCTACCTCCTCGTGGTGCGGGACGGGCAACGCTGTCGTGGGCAGTGCTGTGGGGGGAGGGCCAATTCCGATTGGCTCCTCCCCTCATGGCATTTGTAGCCACAACTGCGGGCAAATGCGGGCTTTGGACGGGTTCGAGGGGCTGGTAACCCCTCCACCTTCAATTAATTTCCGCTAAACCACGACGACAAAATTTATTAAATAAGCTTGTGCCGGAGGCCCCAGGGAGACAGGCGTCTATGACGTCTCCTGGCCAAACCCCAATTTGACGGAGCCAGAAGACTCAATCCTTACCCTCGGGGCTCCTCCAGAAACAACAAAAAACCACTACGTGTGGCCACGTGGAATGTTCGAACGCTCACTGCGGAGGAGAGGCTGCCACTCCTTTGTCGGGAGCTGGACCAGTAACGCCTTGATGTCTGTGGTATTCAGGAGGTCGGGTGGACCGGCTCTGGCTCCTGTCACCATGAGGGGTGGACATTCCTCTACTCGGGGCAGGAAACTGCCAAACAACAGGGAGTGGCTCTTATTCTAAACAAAAGAATGAAGGGGGCGTGGGAGCGTGGCGGTGAGGTGTGGGAAGCTGTAAGCCCCAGGCTATTTTGGGCTCGCCTTCCCATCAACCAGAGGCGAGGAGTGGTGGTCGTGGTTATTTATGCCCGCACTGAAGACGAACATCGGTGGAGGAATGTAGGCAAAGTCGATGAGTCAGATGCCTTGTTCGGCCAGATCTAGGGGGCTAAACGGGCGCGGCACGGGCTAGAGAAGAGATGGAGTGATGTGGTACAGGAGGACGTGGAGCTGAGTGGACTTGCCGATGACTGGTGCCAGCAGTGTCAAGATCGGCCTCTGTGGAGGATGCTTGCGAAGGGCGCTACTGGGCAGTTGGAGGCAGTCGCCCTCCAACAACAACGGAGGGCAGAGGAGCGACACTCAAAACAATGAGCAGAGCGCCGGGTGGCTAAAGCACAGCAGGTTGGCACAGTAGGGGGCACAGGTGGTGCATCAGCCAGTCATCTTAGTCAGTCGACCCGTGGCACCTGGGTCTGCCCCGTGACCTCCTGCCAGCGGACGTTAGACACTTCACGTGGCCTCAATGTGCACATAGCCTGGCACAAGCGCCGTGGTGACGTCACTGCCACTAAGTGGCAAATGGCGGTTGTTGTTGTTGTAGTGTGAGTGTGTTCCTGTGAGTGTGTGTTCGTGTGAGTGTGCGGGTGTGTGCTAGTGCGTGTGTGCGTGTGCGCTTGCAGTCACACACGCACACACTCTGTGGAGTGTGCGCGTGTGCGCTTGCAGTAGGAGGGCGCTACCGTTGGCTCTTGTACACGAACACCACGGCCAGCACCACGATGCTCAGCGCGACGAGCCCGCTGGCGAGGAACCAGGCGAGACGCTGGGGCTCCTGGCTGCCCAGTGCCCCGCTGGGGTCCGGGTACTCGGTGACCCGAGTCCGATGACCGGTCGCGTTGCCGTCGCCGTGCGCGTCCTGTCGCGACGAACGGGGCAACGGGCACAGATCTGGGTTCACCAAAAGCCTCTGGCGGCTCGCAAGGAACGTTGGCACTTCATGATATTCCGCCAACCCTGTTCTTATCGCCGTGCATTTAACAGCACCATGTACTGTTCACGTTCAAAGTAAAGGTCGCACTCGTAACACAACAAGTGCTTGCTACAAATGAACCACATTACCTTGGTGATCTCGTCAAGGAACAGAGACCACTACGCGAACTCCGCTCATCCTCGTAGCGGCTTTTGGCTGGCCATCCAATGAAGCTGGTCACTGCGTCGCCCATCTACAGCCGTCTGAAATGATCTTCCCTCCGATATTATAAAGCCAATGGTGCTGCGTTACTTTTAAATGGAGATTGCAAACTCATTTCTTTAAAAATGTTATTTTTTAATGTTTAGTTTGTTCTCCTTCCCCCTCACCTTCGATTAGCACAGTTGGCTACGTACGGTGTGAAAGAAGTTCAACATACACACATACCATACACTCGCCCGCTCGCTCACTCACCCAAGCACTCATTCATTCACCCACACACCCACTCACTCACACCCATCCACTCGCTCACTCACCCACTCACTCAGCACACTGCAGGTCACAACCACTTCTCTCTCCGCTTCTTCCATCGCACTGCTCCACTATTGGAATTCCCTCCCATCGTCTCCTCCGAAGCTCTCATAAATCAACCGTGCTCAATTAAAGCACCACTATTAAATCCGATCCGTTATTCCTCTGATGGCGCGGTGTTGTTGCTGCCCTAATGGGCCTTTTGTGCCTGTGCTTAGTTACCTTTACCTTACACATAGTACCCGTACAGCCGTGTACACACCATTGATCTTAAGCTTTCACGGTTTCAGTTATACATGATCATTATTATTGTAGATTTTCGGTACAGCCTGGACAGCATCTCTGGCACGCGTACATTAATTCATTTATTTTTGCATCCGTTTATTATACATGAGAGCGATGCAGCTGGGATTCACTAATCACAGCATGTGATGTCATCCTCCCCAACCCATTTTAGATTGAGATTCAAGTAGAACGAGCCACAAGGTTGTCTGGGAAGGAGGGGGGGGGGGGCACAGCCAGTGCTGGGCTTGTCCACGTTACCATGTCCGAGGATGGGAGCGGGAACGACTCAAAAAGTAACAGAACTGAGTTCAACGTAAAGACTGCTGGACCAACATCTCCATGACTTTCCATCTCGAACGCCAATCGTCAGGCGGTGTTTGATGGTGGGGTTCTCGTTCGTATGGTACGTTGAACTTCTTTCGCGCCGTACCTAGCCAAGCGAGCTAATCGGAGGTGCGCTACCCATTAACTTATCTCCCTTTTTGTACGACGGCCGTAGAGACCGCCCGCAGCGCAATCGTGTCACGGCAACGCACCGCGCAGAGCGGGGCCGGGCTCGGGATGTAGCGGGCCTCAGGGCTCCACTCGCTCCAGAGCCCCCTCACGCCGTGCACCGTGCACCGCCCGGGCCGGGCCCTCACGCGGAACGTCACCGCGTGGCATCCCTGGGTCTCGGGCTGCGGCCACGAGGCCCTTGGCTCCGACACCTCCTGGTGCTGTGGGGAACAAAGACAGAGACCCCCACCCACCCACCCACCCCCCGCAGCCCAGCCAGCCATTAAAGAGACCATTGGGGGCAAGTGCAATTTGGCATCATTCATCAGAAATTATACGTTACTTGTCATAAAATTGCGATGTCCACCCTGACACACGTTCAGTCAACAGAGCATTACTCTAGTCAGGGAAGAGACTCGAGATGGTGACAATACAAAAAATTGCCGTTAGCATTGCTTCAGCAAGCCAATGTAATGCCCTCTAATTGAAAATCACGCATCACTCTTGATTAGTAATTGATATTTTTTTGGGCCAGATCGCGCAAGCAAAACGTGCGCCTCACACCCCCCCCCCCGCCCCACCGCCGTTGGGGCAAGCGCTGTTAAGCGAACAGCGAGTGTGAAGAAGAAGGAGAAGGAGAAGAAGAAGAAGAGGAAGAAGAAGGAGAAGAAGAAGGCCGTGACGACGGCACAGTCAAGGGGGTGTGGCCCACAACACCACGCCCGGCTGCGTCTGCCTCCGCAGTGCCGACATCCTCTACACACCGCACCCAGGTAATCGTTTTAAGTCTGAGTCAACCTAGGGGAAAGGGACTCGCGCACACGTGCACACACGGTAGCCTCAGTGTAGCTTTACTATGCACTATGACTAAACTATTGCGAACTAAACAACTTTTTTTTTATTTTACCAGTTAAGGCCCACTCAGCCATGTAGCTCTTTTTCAGAAGCAACCTGGCCACAAACAATAGCTCGACGAAGTGTCTTATCACGCGGACATTTATAGCAGCCACATACTCCGAACGCTTGATGTTGACTGCTAAATGTGGAGGGGCAAAACCGGAGGACCCGGAGAGAAATCCACGGCACCATGGTGAGAGGGAGACAAGCAAACTCCAAATGGACAGACGTCAGGGTCGGGATCGAACCCACGACCTCCTGCACACCAGGCGAGGGAGTTAACATCTCCGAGCGACCGTGGCGAGTGGGAAGTGTCGGCAGCAGGGGTTGTAAATATCGGAATTTGTGTCGAGGCCCTTCCGCCAGCAGCGGCTTGAGCGAGCAATTGCAGGGCTGCGCCTTTGCCTTCCTGCCAATCGATGCCATCGACTCCTAAAATTCCACTGGAATCGATTAATGATTCCTGACTTTAGGAATTGTAATTAAAAAAAACAAATTCGAGTCTGACGATGATTACATGTTCACTGGTCGAGCACGTGGTCGAGCACGTGGTCGAGCACGTGGTCGAGCACGTGGTCGAGCACGTGGTCGAGCACGTGGTCGAGCACTGGGTCGAGCACGTGGTCGAGCACGTGGTCGAGCACGTGGTCGAGCACTGGGTCGAGCACGTGGTCGAGCATAGGTTCTGAATCGTGATCATTATTCTAATTCCTGTCCCATAACTCCTTATATGGGCAAACAGACGCCTCGGGTGAAACTCGTTTGGCCACTACGCACCTTCGTTATATTTATCCTCGCCGAGCGCTCCACATCTCGCAGACCGATTATTTCGCTTCACAACGTCGTGACGATGAGATCACCCGAGCGGCTTCAAACACTTTGGGCGCCCGGCAGCCACGCGTGGGCGACTTGCGCCGCAGAGATCGACGCAAGAATGGCAAAGGGCGACGGCGAAGATCAAAGAGCTCCGTAGGCACCAGGCGACGACGCTCGCACTCGCGATCGGCCACGTCGCCGCCCCGGTGGTTGGGCGGCAGGGTGGTGGCGCTGCGGTGAGGCCCGTGTCTCGCGGCGAGAAGGGCCAGGGTTGGATCCCCGGCCACTGGGGTCCCCTTTCTATCTCCTCCCAATGTTCTGCACGTGCCCCCTCCCCCTCCCCCCTCCCCTGTAGCTAAACCCAAAAGCGTACAGTGTAACTGTAGAGTGTAAACTGGTGGTGTTGGCCAAAACATCCCAACGCTTGACGAAAAAAACAACGCCAGATTTTTGCGAAAACTTGGCAGGACCCTCCTGGAAAAGAATCTTGAGATTCGGCGAGGCTTTTCTGGGTAAACTAGTGTCAAATAAAACTGATAAATAACAATGTACCACGATGCCGTGTTCTCTGCGGTTGAACACGAAGCGTCGTGCTGTGCAGTTTTGCTGCCCTGTGGTACCCACCACCACTGCTACCACCACCACCACTGCTACCACCACCACCACCACCGCCACCTCTACCACCATCACCACCGCTACCGCCACCGCCGCCGCCACCACTACCACCACCGCTACCGCCACCACCACTGCCACTGCTACTACCACCACCACCACCACCGCTACCACCACCACCGCTACCACCACCACCACCGCCACCTCTACCACCATCACCACCGCCACTACCACCACCACCGCTACTACCACCACCACCGCTACCACCGCCACCACCACCGCTGCCACCACCACCACCACTGCAACCACCACCACCACTGCAACCACCACCACCACTCCTACCACCACCACCACCACCGCTACCACCACCACCACCGCTACCACCACCACCACCGCTACCACCACCACCGCTAAAACCACCACCGACGATCCTCACATCCCCGTAGTGCCCACCGCCACCCCCACTGGCGGTACTCACATCCTGCGGTCCGCTGTGGATCCGCATGTCCGTCTGGTAGCACGTGGACTGGTGGCGCTGGTACCCCGGCAGAGGATCCCACTTCACCAGCAGGCTGCTCCCGTTGAGGTGCGCGTGCAACTCAGATGGAGGGTCTGGCTTCACTGCAGGAGAGAAAACGGCGGACACGCACGCACACACACACGCACACACACACGCATACACACACACACGCACGCATACAACAACAACAACCTCCATTCGCCACTAAGTGGCGGTGACGTCACCACGACGCTTGTGCCAGGCCATGTGCACCTTGAGGCCACGTGAAGTGTCGAACGCCCGCTGGCAGGAGGTCACGGGGCAGACCCAAGTGCCACGGGTCGACTGACTAAGATGACTGAGATGACTGGCTGATGCACTACCTGTGCCCCCTACTGTGCCAACCTGCTGTGCTTTAGCCACCCGGCGCTCCGCTCGTTGTTGTGAGCATCGCTCCTCCGCCCTCCGTTGTTGTTGGAGGGCGACTGCCTCCAACTGCCCAGTAGCATCCTTCACGAGCCTCCTCCACAGAGGCCGATTTTGACACCGCTGGTACCAGTCATCGGCAAGTCCACTCAGCTCCACGTCCTCCTGTACCACATCACTCCATCTCTTCTCTAGCCCGTGCCGCACCCATTTAGCCCCCTCGATCCGGCCAAATAAAAGCTATTTCGGCATGCGGTGGCTGGGCATGCGGGCTACATGACCCAGCCAACGCAGCCTTGCCTGCCGGAGAAGCTCACCGATGATACCTTGCCCAGATCTTTCAAGGATTTGTGAGCTCCTCACACAATCCATCCTGGTTAAACACAGGATGGATCGTAGGCAGGCTAGCCTAAATGTTTATAACTGGCGAAGATGTTCCATTAGGGGGGTCCACGTTTCGCAAGCGAAGAGAAGGGAGGGAATGACCATGGCCGAGAAGACCTGAAGCTTAGTGCGGAGCGACAGACCAGGTAGCTTCCACACAGCGTTACGCGGCCAATTAAAATATATTGTCGCTCGACTGATTCGGAGTGAGACCTCTGCTGTTAAACTGGAGCCGGTCATAATCACACTGCCCAGGTATTGGAAACTCTCCACTCTCTCCACAACTGCCCCATCACCGATTTGGAGTTGTGGGGGTGGAGTGTCCAATGGTACAAAATACCCAGGCAGGTGCTTAGTTTTGGTGGGGCTGATGGTAAGGCCCCATCTCTTAGTGGCACGCTCCAGTCTCAGCAGCAGCGTCTCCAACTCCTCCTCTGAACGAGCAGCTATTACCAAATCATCGGCATACATAACATGGTTGAGCAATGGGGAGCCATCCCTTGACCGCACCCGGGCATCGATCAGCCTCCCATTATAAGTGTACCAAATGGAGATTCCCCCGGTACAGCTATTGAAGGCTTCACGAACTACGTGGTTAAAATAGATGTTAAATAATATGGGAGCCAGAGGACATCCCTGTCGCACCCCAAGGTGTACAGGCAATGGCTCTGACTACCGGCCACGTAGTTTTACCCGGGCCCGCTCACCATCATGAAGGTCCTGATTGATCGTGAGCAGAGGGTCAGGGACTCCAAAATCACGAAGAACAACCCAGAGCTTAGGCCTACTGATGGTATCATAGGCCTTGACCAGGTCAATAAAGCAGAGATGTAGGTCTTGTTGGAATTCCCTACACCTCTGCTGTAGCAGACAGACAGAAAATATGGCATCTGTGCAGGACCGCCCTTTCCTGAAACCGCATTGGGGCTCCGCAAGCCTCTCCTCAGCGTGCCTGGCAAGGCAATGTTGAATAATCCTTGCCAGGACCTTTCCCAGCACACTGAGGAGTGAGATGCCCCTATTGTTGTTACAGTCTGTGCGGTCCCCCTTATTAAAAAGGGGGATCACCAGGGCATCCTTCCAATCCTGCAGAACCCGTCCAGTGGTCGAGACTGTTGTTATGATGTCATATAGGGCAGTCTGTGCACAAACGCCACCCTCCTTCAGCATTTCGCTTGGGAGATCATCTCTGCCCGCTGCCTTTCCTGGTCTCAGACTCCGGATCGCCTTCAGTACTTCCTCAACAGATGGCACCTCAGCCAGCCACTCACAGGGGGTGACTTCTTCCAATATTTGAGGCACCGCAGCCTCAGCAGGGTCATCCTCACTTTGTGCCACGATATTTTCCTGGCTGAGGGATTTTCCCTCCCCCAGGACCTCACAGAAATGCTCAGCAAATCTGCGAACCTGTTCCTGGGAGTCGGAGATTAGATCACCGTTTTTTCCCCTCATGATGGTAATAGGTGCGGCACTGCAGGTTACTTTTTTATGGAGTTAAATAGAGATTTGTGATCGTGGGCCACTGAGACAGACTCCATCTCCTCAGCAACACGCGACCACCACCCATCCTTGCAGCGCCTCACGGCTCTCCGAACCTCCGAGCGAAGGCTGCGGTAAGCCTCCTCATTCTCTGACGTGGGATTCTGTAGCCAATGACAGTGGGCCTGTCGCTTTTTCTCAACTATCCTGAACACGCGCGCACACACGCGCACACACACACATGCACACGCACACACACACACACACGCGCGTCCTCATGCGCCGCAGAGGTCGAGGTTGCTCACCCAGCGATTCCACGGGCAGCGGGCAGTAGAACGGCGTCACGTTGTGGTGGGCGCTCGTGCCGTTGATGAGGATCCTGAAACTCCGGTACTCGGGGACGTCCGCGAGCGGCACGCAGCAGCGCTGCGTCACGAGCGCGGCCCCCCCTGCCCCCGGCCCGGCGGCTCCAGCGGCTCCGGCGGTCCGTCCCGTGGCCTCCGCCCCCGCTGCCGAGTCGGCCGCCCCTGCTGCCCCGCGGGTCGTGCTCCACGTCCCGGACGGAATCCCAGCCCGAGTTTTCCGCTGTTTTGTCGCGGCCTTCTTCCCGTGCCCGGCCCCCCTGCCCGAGTGGTGACAAAGCTCTTTGGCGGCGTCGGCCGTGAGCCTCTCGTGAGTGCACGGGACGCACCGGCGCGTGGCGTTGAGGGTGCTGTGCCTGGCTCGTCACGGCACGCACGCACGGGCGAGGCACACGGGGTAGGAGTGGGCGATTTGATCCGAGCAACTATCTCGACTTGTTCTTTGTAAATGTGGAGGGGACCCGGAGAAAAATCCACGTGAGCATGGGGCGAGACACACGCAAACTCCAAATACACAGCAGGCGTTAGGGTCAGGGACGAACCCACGACCTCCTGTCTACCAGGCGAGGTAGTTAACATCTCCTAGCCACTGCAACGCTGCCGCCAGCAGGAAGCTCTCGGTTCCAACATCGCTACTGCACGGGACAGGATTCGGCATGAAGCAGCAGTCTGGCCGGTCGGTGATCCGGCACTCGCCGATTCACTTGGGTCACTCGCTCACTCGCTCGCTCGCTCACCGGCGGTCAGTCGCCTCCTTATCACTCTTATATCACTGCTGCCACGGTCACCGCGACCTGTGAACCTCACTCATCGATTCTTCCACCCATACGACATGCTGGGTGTTTCACTTCTCTTTCCGCTTTTTCCCCCACACTGCTCCACTTTGTAACGCCCCCCCCCCCATCGCCTCTTTTAGCCAAACGCTTATAAAAAAACGAATCTTGCTCAATGCAAGATATGCATCACGCTCTCAACGCAACTTTGATCGGGTGCCGTTTGTTGGCGGCCTTGTGACGCGTCCTGAGCGCGCAACAGAGACCCTCGCATCCTTGGGTGCGTCTCTGTCGCGGACGGCAATGGCATAAATGAGCAGGACTCTGCTCTGCGGGTTTTGAAGCGCGTACGTCAGGTATAGGTGTGAATGTGTGGTGGGCGTGGTGGCGTTGAGGTGCGGGGGTTGTCTGGAGGCACACCAGTAGTAGAGAGAGTACTCGGTGTCGGCGCTGGCGTTGGGCCCTCGTGTCCACGTGCACTCCATCGTCTCCGCAGCCCCAGTGAGCAGCGCACAGCGCACGCCGCTCGCCGCACTGCCAACCAGTCCTGAATACGCGCACGCGCACACAGTCACACAAAGACAAAGATCCACCCGTGTAGCCTTCACAGACTGCTGGGGCAAGTGCTGTTAGCGAGCACCTATGAAGGCACACGAAGGGGGTGGGCGGCCAGCACCACACCCGGCCGCCTTTGTCTCCCCAGTGGCGATGTTTTACACACCGCACCAGGTACTCATTTGAGGCCGAGTCGACCTAGGGGAGGCCCAGAACAAGTTCAGATAATCGTTACTGGTGTTGGCCGTGAGCGGGAATGGAACCCGGGTCACCGGGTTCGTAGTGCAGCGTAGCGCTAACCACTGCACCAAACCTCCTCCTTATGACTCACACAAAGGTGCACTCACGCACACACAGGTGTATGCATAGACGCAGGTGGGGGCACACACACACACAGGTGTATGCATAGACGCAGGTAGGGGCACACACACACACACACGCGCGACACATGGCAACCTCTGCATGAAAATATGAGTGTTTAATCTCACGATACCTTAGCCCCATAATACTGAGAGATGATCGCCCTGCATCCCAGAACTCATAACCAACTGAAGGTTTCCTTAAGAGTTATATTCGTAGTACAGTCAAACCTTGCCCAACGGGCGTTTTGGCTACATGCGGTTTAACTAACGAGGTCCATTTTCCGGCTCTACACGATCTGACGCTTCGAAGATCCTCAACTCCGCGTCGAAAAGTAGTGTGCCGTCAACTTGAACTGCATATGCTGCGCAATCCACTGGTACTGTATATGCTGCATACCACAACACACGATCGCCATCTGCTTCCTTCTGAGAAAACCCCACAGCTGTTCCACAGTCGACACACGACCTTCAAACTCTTTCCACCTCACCTCCCTGTGGTCGCCAACCTCTGGGCCTGTCTCGGTCACCCACCCTCCACCACCCTACACACGCGTACCACCCCATCACAACCTCCTCCTCTCGAAGCTTACACAGATGCTGCCACTACTTTCCGTCACATTCCACATTGTGAAGGTTCAACATCCTTACCCTGCCAACGCTATCCCAGGCTCCTTCAACCAGCGGCCGAGGGTCAAAAACGCCGACCTAATCCCGGGGTCCAAATGCGGCCGTGAATGCATGTGGTGCTGGCCACACCATCCCCCCCCCCCCCCCCCGTGTGCCGCCCTGGCATCACTGGGTGCTCACCGACGATGGTGACCTCAACAGTCTGCCAGGCGAAACAGGAGTGTGTCGTGTGTGTGTGTGTGTGCGTGCGTGAGTGAGTGTGCGTGTCTGTTGGCACAGTAGGGGGCACAGGTGGTGCATCAGCCAGTCATCTCAGTCAGTCGACCCGTGGCACCTGCTGGGTCTGCCCCGTGACCTCCTGCCAGCGGGCGTTCGACACTTCACGTGGCCTCAAGGAGCACATGGCCTGGCACAAGCGTCGTGGTGACGTCACCGCCACTTAGTGGCGAATGGCGATGGTTGTTGTTGTTGTTGTGTCTGTTTAGTGCAGGGAGCGGGGCAGTCGCCAGCGCGCTGCGCTACGAAGCCGGCGACCCGAATTTGATTCCCGATGACGGCCACCAACGCCGGCGACGATTATCTGAACCGGTCCTGGGCCTCTCCTATGTCGACGCAGCCTCAAACGAGTACCTGGTGCGGTGTGTAAACAGGGCCATCGTTGTGGAAACAAAGGAGGCCGGGCCTGGTGCTGGCCACCCACCTCCCCGTGGGCCGTGCCGGCCTTCATTAGGCGCTCGCTAACAGCACGGGGGATCTTTGTCTTTCCCGCATATTTGTCTCTCTCTCTCTCTCGTCTGTTTGATTGCCGCTCACCCCGCGGGGAGGAGATGTCCACCAGCTCGCTCCAGTTGCTGTACCGCTGGCTCGAGTTGGTGCACGCGTCGGCGTGCCACGAGACGACGCTGACGCGCGCCCGTGCGTCGGCGTGACTGAACTGGGAGTTGGTGTAGTTGGTCAGCGGCGTCAGGATGCACTGCAGCTGTGAGCAGCGTGGATGGGGGGGGGGGGAGGACCTCGGTTAGCTCCTGCGAAGTGCCGGAGGCCTGAACCACACACACATCCGGCGATTACACCGTGTGTGTGTGTGTGTGGCCTTCAGAATTATTATAATATAATAAAACTCTTATATAAGCGCACAACTTCATCTGTGATGAACGCTGCACTTTCCGTCGTTTTCATGCAGGGGGTGCTGCAAACCTACACGCACCCCCTGCATGAACGACGGAGGCGCAGGGACAGACGTTCGGTTACGTTGGAATCGATCTGCAGACGGCGGTCTTCTCGCACGGCCAGCAGCTCTATGTCACCTTATCTCGATCCCGCAATCCCAACCAGGTGAAAGTCCGCATCAAACCGAACCCCCAGCAAGGCCATCATCTACTTAACGACGAGAGAAAATTCACACGAAATGTCGTTTTAAATTAAGTTTTTCAGATGTAAAATGATAAAAGCCTTAAATGAAGAAATACAATTATCTAATACAAAACATTATAAAATTCAAAGATGTTTCATTTCAAAACTTCTAAACGGAGCATCGGGTGCTTGCGTGAATGCGTCGTCCGTGTGCATTTCTGTTGGTGACTTTCCCGGCCAAAGGCCGTAAATGGTTGTGAGGGGCGCCACAGGCGATAGGCCTTCAAAATCATACGTAATAAATATTATAATTGTCGACTTGTGACGCAGCTTCACCGCGCTGGTGTTCGCACACTCTTCAAGAGAAGGAGAGGATGACTCGGAGGTGAGGTGGGCAGCAATGGACGAGCAGCGGAAAGGCAGCAGCCACGTGGGCGAGGCGGCACTACCAGCAACTGCCCGAGCTCTGCAGTCCTCTATGTCGGTGTTACCGCCATCGTACCTCCTTCCTCCTGCCGGCGGAGTAGTCGAAGATCTGCAGGGCGTACTGGACGAGGCCGCGGTCGCCCTCCGGCTCGGACGCGTTGCCAGGGGGATCCCACCGCAGGCGGAGCTGCATGGGGTACTCTGGGGCCACCACACGCAGCCCGCTTGGGGCCCTCATCCTCTCTGCGAAGGGAGGGCCACGTCGCTACGTTTGGCGGTGGGAACTTGCGTGGCTTTATTTATCGTGGGCGGGGAGGGGGGGGATAGCACATAGCATGGCACAAGCGCCATGGTGACGTCACCGCCGCTTAGTAGCGAATGGCGGTCGTTGTAGTTATGCAAGTAGGTGACCGCGAATGGGTGAGTGAGCGGGTGAGAATGCTCACCTGCATGCGTAGGCCCCGTGGAGGCGCACAGGGTGAGGGTGAGGAGCAGCAGCAGGCCCGGCGGCACAGCCTTCATCCTCCTAGTGGGGGGGGGGGGTAAGGTGCAATGTGGGAAGCAGGACTGAGAACCACCACCTCGGGGGCCAGAGGCGGACAGCGCCATCAGTGTGGGCCCGTCAAGGGTGGCTAGGCACGTGGCCTCTAACCTATTAACTATAAACTATTTTTTTCATTTTACCAGGTAAGGCCCACTTAGCTAAGGAGCTCTATTTCAGAAGCGACCTGGCCACAAATGATAGCTCAATGATGTGGCTTAGCACGTGGAATTTTATAGCAGGAGCCAAGTACTCGAAGCGCCTGTTTCTAAAATGCATGTTCTCACCGACTACAGGAGGCTGCAGCTGATCGAGATAAATAGACAACACTACGAACAGTCATAATAATATTATATGGTTCTTTCGGTAAAGTCACGTAGAAAGGAAATAAATTAAATAATAGAATACGTCAGCACGTCGGAGTCTCGATCGTTATCAGAATGAACCAGACAAATGGCTCCACCAACTACGAACGGCCATGCACCACCACCCACGGAATCGAGAAAGAGCTCTCAATCTGTAAATCCTCTCCGTGTCTGGGCCCGGGTGAGTTTTCCCGTGTTTTAGTCACCATATTGCGCACCCCTTTTATCACTCCGCTGCTGGATGAATGCCTCTTCTACACCGTATCGGTCATGGGGACCGTTTCACCATACTCCGCCACGCTGGTCGGTGTGGGTCGGTGAAGCGCTGGCAGGGTGGGGGAGATGGGGCCCAGTTCAGATATCGATCACCGCGGATGTCTCTGTGGTCAGTAATCGAACTGGGGCCACCGGCTAATACGCTAACCGCGGCACCACCACCCCTCCATATGACTCATTCCACAATCTTGCGGAACAGTCGCCCTGAAGGGATTCCCTATCGCACGTGATTGATTGCGTTCGGACGTGATAACACTTTGTGCCCAAGGAACCACCACGTGAAGGGGGGGGGGGGGGTAGTGTCCAGGATGTAATGCACAGTTAGACAGAAAGGAATGGGAAAAAATCAGAATCTGCATTCACAGTGGGGGAATCCGATGAGCTATGAAGCTCTTTTTCAAAGGGAAGGGAAGCGATGCCGGGATGGAGGTCCCCAAGATGGTCGAAGAGGAGGCCATGGCTCACGATCAGCAGCAGGAAAGGGAGGAGGAGGAGGAATGGCGGTGCCGAGGTGTCGGGGATGAGAGGGTGGTGATGACGATGAGAAGGGAGGGAAGAGAGGAAAAAGAGGGAAGGAGCGAGCAGAAGTGAGCCGCACGGAGGAGGAGCAGGAGCGGCGTCTGTTCTCATAGGGGGCAAATGGCGCGGAGGGATTCAGAGTGGGCGTGGCCACACAGTCACGTGGATTACGGAAGGCTTGAGCTGGTTTAGATAGAGAGAGAAGATGATGGAAAAATAAATTACATTATGAGACCTCCTTTGCCAGTAGCAAGATATAGTAATGGGTTTTTACCCTTTTATCTGGCACCAAAACTGTATAAAGGTGTCAGTTTTGGTGCCAGATAAAAGGGTAAAAACCTATTACAATAAATTACATTTTTGGGTGAGAAACGGAGTGGGGGGGGGGGGGTGTAAGGGAGAGGGGAAGGATGGGGAGGGGGATGAGAGGGGGAGTGAGAGAGGGGGGATGCGATGGGAGTCTAAGGAAGAGGTGGGGGATGAGAAGGGGAGGAGGAAGTGATGGGATTGTAAGGGAGAGGGGAGAGATGGGGAGATCTCGAGAGAGGAGTGGAGGCAGCCCCGATACTGCTGCTGCTGCTTGCAACTCGGGAGATTGCATTGTGCTGAGTCACAGCTCGTTGGGTCCAATAGGGCAGACTTTAAAAAAAAAAACGTCGCCTGTTACTTTGTTTTTTAAATTGTAGGCAACAGCGTTCCTGACGAATGCGTTGAGTGTGCATTGTGTGAAATGTGCACCACTGCAAGCACATGAGCAGCAGCATCAACCAATAATTTGTTTCAGCTATGTATTTGATTTATTCATCTCAACAAAATATTTTGTCGTCCGATGCTGTTCATAATGCCATCTCATCGTCTGCTCCGGCCCCACATACACCGACGTCAAACATTTTGCTGCAATTGAACGGAGCTGGCGTACTGTATTTCAAATCCTCCAGACACAAAATATAGATATTTAATATCGTGAGTAGACAAAGCATCAAAGCAAGAACCTTTCTACACAAATAATGAGTTTAAATTGCAGTAGTGCATAACAAGGTCCTCTATACAAGACGTTTGGACAGTGTGGAAGAGAAGGCCAAACACCGTCTACCTAGAGGGGCTGTCTCGACCTCCCTCTAGCGGAGGCTACACGGAACCCAACCCTAAAAACGAATAAAACCCCTAGACCCCGGCCACCCCAGTTCGCTTCCCGCTCGTGCCCAACACAAATATTTATGGTGGCAAATCTCTTCAAATGGGGGAGGGGGCATCTCCATTGACACACCAAGCGCGCATAGCAAACATGCACCGGCAGCACATGTACACGTGTTGTAATAAATATAAATACAAAGTTCCCCCGTGTAGCCTTCACAGACTCTTGGGGCAAGTGCTGTTAGCGAGCACCTATGAAGGCCGGCACGGAACACGAGGGGGTGGGTGGCCAGGACCACAAACGACCGCCTTTGTCTCCCCAGTGATGATGTTTACACATCACACCAGGTACTCATTTGAGGCTTTTAAAATCGACAACTTCCACCGAATGCATTCATACCATGAACGTCACCACCCAGCCATCTTACGCCACTGCAATCAGAGGGAGAACCCCGCAGCAACATCCTCTTCATCCCAGCAGGAGCCATTCAATACTCCTCTTCTACGGTGTGAACGAGACGTCTTGGGAGAGGCGGAAGCACGCCCACACTTCACCCCAACACACAAGTAGCAAACCCGTAATCGCAGGGGTGGAGAACGTCCGGCCCGCGGGCCGTATGAGGCTCGCAAAATCATTGGGTCTCTGGCCCTGCCAAGGCAACTGCAGGCGGGACTCGAAATTCAACAAATCTAGGTAAGAGCAAACCTGGAAAAGCAGTTGCGAGTAGCAACAACATCGTCAATACCGGCTAACATCATCACACGCCTCTCCAAAGAGAGGCAGTTCCTGCCCATCACATTAGGGGCGAGTTGCTTAAATGTTTGACCAAATGTAAGAGGCTCATTTTTAAGTTGATAATTTTTGTATGGCCTCGCGAATGACGTTATAAATTATCCAAATGGCCCTCGGCAGAAAAAAAGGTTCCCCACCCCTGCCGCAATGGAAAACTGCTGTGGCCCCGCGCTCCTTCGGCGTAAGAGGAGCAGCAAAACGACACGAACTCTCTCTCTCCCTCTCTCTCGTCAGCAGACCTCGGCGTTGTCATGGAGTTCCTGAATGCCTCCGTCGTGCTGGGGAATAGAACCTCACCAGCACGCGCGAGCTGCCCACCCGGAGGGTAGGTAGGTAGACGAACCATGGCGCACCATCTCAGTCCGCCGTCGGGTGGAGGTCGTGCGAGGAGATTTAATAAACTCGCCCCCAGGCGATTCCAATACAGCGCTCGCTGTGACAATGGGCACCCTTCACTATCATGTGCACTGGACACAGAGCCGCCCCTACGCTATGGCGAATCGAGGAGACCGCACCGGGGCCCCCGCACTATGGGGCGGGGGGGGGGGTGGTGGTTTGGGGGGGGGGCCGCGATTCGAAGTCACGGCGTCAGATGGAGTTACCTGCGATTTGCTTTGAAGGCGTCGATGGGGCCACGAGGTGGGATTCGCCCCGGGGCCCCCATCCACTGGACGGCTCTGACTGTCCACGTACGGCAAGGGAATCTCTCGACATAAACTCGCGTCACTTCTGCGGTTGTGTCGCGAGAAACTGTGAATCCACGACAAGGTGCGTCAACTATATGAAGCCTCGCGCACGTGCAGGTCACCGTGCTATAAACTAAAATCCGAGTCCAAAGCGCCTAACGTCGGTTGCCACTCAAGGTCAGCGGTCGTCCCGTGCTCGAGTCCTTGCTTCAAGGGGCCGTCCATAAATGACGTCACGTGATTTTGGAAGATTTTAGAACCCCCCCCCCCTCCTCGTCACACGGCGTCACAAAAATTCAGACTCCCCCCCCGCCGCCCCCTCAAATATGACGTCACAAAGCTCTGCCCCCCCCCCCCCCAAAAATCGCTTTAAACTATTGTCATTGTAGTTGCGTATTTAACGTGGAGCTGCACTCTGATGTTGTAGGAGAAAACATTTATTAAAAAGTCTATTTAATTAAGTAGAACGTGTCGTCTATATTTATTTAAAGTTGCGCATTTTGATGTGACGTCACATTTCTCAAACCCCCCCACCCCCCTCGTCTCACATCGTCACAAATGTCTGACCCCCACCCCCCCCACCACCACCTAGGTGTGTGACGTCATTTATGGACGGCCCCCAAGTTGCTTCTTGGGGTTTGGCCGTGGGTGAGGGAGCCGTGGTGGCAGTCGGCATAACTGCAGCAGCAATAGCCCCGGAGGATCCCTCCTCCCTCGGCAGCCCAAGAGGCCACCGCGAATCAGATCCTAACAAACATAAAACATTACTAACATGAAAACAAATAAAGCTCTCTCATCACTGCCCAGCTTCCACCACACACAGCTCGTCAGCGAGCCAACCACCACCACTGCCCGGCTTCCACAACACACAGCTCGTCAGCGAGCCAACCACCCCCACTGCCCGGCTTCCACAACACACAGCTCATCAGCGAGCCAACCACCACCACTGCCCGGCTTCCACAACACACAGCTCATCAGCGAGCCAACCACCACCACTGCCCGGCTTCCACAACACACAGCTCATCAGCGAGCCAACCACCACCACTGCCCGGCTTCCACAACACACAGCTCATCAGCGAGCCAACCACCACCACTGCCCGGCTTCCACAACACACAGCTCATCAGCGAGCCAACCACCACCACTGCCCGGCTTCCACAACACACAGCTCATCAGCGAAGCCAACCACCACCACTGCCCGGCTTCCACAACACACAGCTCATCAGCGAGCCAACCACCCCCACTGCCGGGCTTCCACAACGCACAGCTCATCAGCGAGCCAACCACCACCACTGCCCGGCTTCCACAACACACAGCTCATCAGCGAAGCCAACCACCACCACTGCCCGGCTTCCACAACACACAGCTCATCAGCGAGCCAACCACCCCCACTGCCGGGCTTCCACAACGCACACATTTCCCTCATCTCACCGCCTATGTCGTCTCACGTGGAGTTTGTTAATTGAAAAATGGGGGCCTCCGCCCCCCCCCCCGCCACCTCCCAAAGCAGTCATCGCTACTCGCGGTGTAAATGTGTAGCAAGCGTGGCTACGTCAACGGGTACGCGTTCGCCATCACTTTGCCTTTCCGCGTTCCATCGTAACGTAATGGCGTTGTAGCATCAATGACAAAGCATAACAGTCGCCGTAAAGAAAAGCCGAGCCAAGGAAATCCTCTCCACCGCTCCAAGTGTCTTATTATGATCATACTGACTGTGCTTGTTTAACCAGGAAGGCCTCTCTGAGTCTAAAGCGTCACTGTCAGGAGGGTCGGCGCCTTGTTTTCTCGGGAGAGCGGGGGGCGATGTTACCGTGTGGAGTGCCATTTACATGGTGTGGGGTTTCCTATGGAGGAAACCGGAGAACGCAGAGAGGAAACCCATGCAAAACAGGGGAGTGAGAGCATGCAAGATCCACTCACACTGTAGAACAGGGGGAGAACACAGAAACTCTACACACTCACACTCTGCAGAACGGGGGGAGATCATACAAACTCCACTCACACTGCAGAACAGAGGGAGAACACACAAACTCCACTCACTCACTCTGTAGAATAGGGGGAGATCACACAAACTCCACTCTCTCACACTGCAGAACAGAGGGAGATCACAGAAACTCCACTCACTCACTCTGTAGAACAGAGGGAGAACACACAAACTCCACTCTCTCACACTGCAGAACAGGGGGAGATCACACAAACTCCACTCACTCACTCTGTAGAACAGGGGGAGATCATACAAACTCCACTCACACTGCAGAACAGAGGGAGAACACACAAACTCCACTCACTCTGTAGAACAGGGGGAGATCACACAAACTCCACTCACTCTGTAGAACAGGGGGAGATCACACAAACTCCACTCACTCACTGTAGGACAGGGGGAGATCACACAAACTCCACTCACTCTGCAGAACAGGGAGAGAACACACAAACTCCACTCACTCTGCAGAACAGGGGGAGAACATACAAACTCCACTCACTCACTCTGTAGAACATGGGAGATCACACAAACTCCACTCACTCACTCTGTAGAAGAGAGGGAGAACACACAAACTCCACTCTCACACTCTGTAGAACAGAGGGAGAACACACAAACTCCACTCTCACACTCTGTAGAACAGAGGGAGAACACACAAACTCCACTCACTCACTCTGCAGAACAGGGGGAGATCACACAAACTCCACTCACTCACTCTGTAGAACAGGGGGAGATCACACAAACTCCACTCACTCACTCTGTAGAACAGGGGGAGATCACACAAACTCCACTCACTCACACTGTAGAACAGGGGGAGAACACACAAACTCCACTCACTCTGCAGAACAGGGGGAGAACACACAAACTCCACTCACTCTGTAGAACAGGGGGAGAACACACAAACTCCACTCACTCACTCTGTAGAACAGGGGGAGATCACACAAACTCCACTCACTCACTCTGTAGAACAGGGGGAGATCACACAAACTCCACTCACTCACACTGTAGAACAGGGGGAGAACACACAAACTCCACTCACTCTGCAGAACAGGGGGAGATCACACAAACTCCACTCACTCTGCAGAACAGGGGGAGAACACACAAACTCCACTCACTCACTCTGCAGAACAGGGGGAGATCACACAAACTCCACTCACTCACTCTGTAGAACAGGGGGAGATCACACAAACTCCACTCACTCACACTGTAGAACAGGGGGAGAACACACAAACTCCACTCACTCTGCAGAACAGGGGGAGAACACACAAACTCCACTCACTCTGTAGAACAGGGGGAGAACACACAAACTCCACTCACTCACTCTGTAGAACAGGGGGAGATCACACAAACTCCACTCACTCACACTGTAGAACAGGGGGAGAACACACAAACTCCACTCACTCTGCAGAACAGGGGGAGATCACACAAACTCCACTCACTCTGCAGAACAGGGGGAGAACACACAAACTCCACTCACTCACTCTGTAGAACAGAGGGAGAACACACAAACTCCACTCACTCACTCTGTAGAACAGAGGGAGAACACACAAACTCCACTCTCACACTCTGTAGAACAGAGGGAGAACACACAAACTCCACTCACTCACTCTGCAGAACAGGGGGAGATCACACAAACTCCACTCACTCACTCTGTAGAACAGGGGGAGATCACACAAACTCCACTCACTCACTCTGTAGAACAGGGGGAGATCACACAAACTCCACTCACTCACACTGTAGAACAGGGGGAGAACACACAAACTCCACTCACTCTGCAGAACAGGGGGAGAACACACAAACTCCACTCACTCTGTAGAACAGGGGGAGAACACACAAACTCCACTCACTCACTCTGTAGAACAGGGGGAGATCACACAAACTCCACTCACTCACTCTGTAGAACAGGGGGAGATCACACAAACTCCACTCACTCACACTGTAGAACAGGGGGAGAACACACAAACTCCACTCACTCTGCAGAACAGGGGGAGATCACACAAACTCCACTCACTCTGCAGAACAGGGGGAGAACACACAAACTCCACTCACTCACTCTGCAGAACAGGGGGAGATCACACAAACTCCACTCACTCACTCTGTAGAACAGGGGGAGATCACACAAACTCCACTCACTCACACTGTAGAACAGGGGGAGAACACACAAACTCCACTCACTCTGCAGAACAGGGGGAGAACACACAAACTCCACTCACTCTGTAGAACAGGGGGAGAACACACAAACTCCACTCACTCACTCTGTAGAACAGGGGGAGATCACACAAACTCCACTCACTCACTCTGTAGAACAGGGGGAGATCACACAAACTCCACTCACTCACACTGTAGAACAGGGGGAGAACACACAAACTCCACTCACTCTGCAGAACAGGGGGAGATCACACAAACTCCACTCACTCTGCAGAACAGGGGGAGAACACACAAACTCCACTCACTCACTCTGTAGAACAGGAGATCACACAAACTTCACTCACTCTGCAGAACAGGGGGAGAACACACAAACTCCACTCACTCTGCAGAACAGGGGGAGAACACACAAACTCCACTCACTCACTCTGTAGAACAGGAGGAGATCACACAAACTCCACTCACTCTGTAGAACAGAGGGAGATCACACAAACTCCACTCACTCACTCTGTAGGACAGGGGGAGATCACACAAACTCCACTCACTCTGCAAAACAGGGGGAGATCACACAAACTCCACTCACTCTGTAGGACAGGGGGAGAACACTCAAACTCCACTCACTCACACTGCAGAACAGGGGGAGAACACACAAACTCCACTCACTCTGTAGAACAGGGGGAGATCACACAAACTCCACTCACTCACCCTGTAGAACAGGGGGAGTTCACACAAACTCCACTCACTCACTCTGTAGAACAGGGGGAGATCACACAAACTCCACTCACTCTGCAAAACAGGGGGAGAACACACAAACTCCACTCACTCACTCTGTAGAACAGGGGGAGATCACACAAACTCCACTCACTCACTCTGTAGAACAGGAGGAGATCACACAAACTCCACTCACTCTGTAGAACAGAGGGAGATCACACAAACTCCACTCACTCACTCTGTAGGACAGGGGGAGATCACACAAACTCCACTCACTCTGCAGAACAGGGGGAGATCACACAAACTCCACTCACTCACACTGCAGAACAGGGGGAGAACACACAAACTCCACTCACTCTGTAGAACAGGGGGAGAACACACAAACTCCACTCACTCACTCTGCAGAACAGGGGAAGATCACACAAACTCCACTCACTCACTCTGTAGAACAGGGGGAGATCACACAAACTCCACTCACTCACTCTGTAGAACAGGGGGAGATCACACAAACTCCACTCACTCACACTGTAGAACAGGGGGAGAACACACAAACTCCACTCACTCTGCAGAACAGGGGGAGAACACACAAACTCCACTCACTCTGTAGAACAGGGGGAGATCACACACACTCCACTCACTCTGCAGAACAGGGGGAGAACACACAAACTCCACTCACTCTGTAGAACAGGGGGAGATCACACAAACTCCACTCACTCACTCTGTAGAACAGGAGGAGATCACACAAACTCCACTCACTCTGCAGAACAGGGGGAGAACACACAAACTCCACTCACTCTGTAGAACAGGAGGAGATCACACAAACTCCACTCACTCTGTAGAACAGAGGGAGATCACACAAACTCCACACACTCACTCTGTAGAACAGGGGGAGATCACACAAACCCCACTCACTCACACTGCAGAACAGGGGGAGAACATACGAACTCCACTCACTCACTCTGTAGAACAGGGGGAGATCACACAAACTCCACTCACTCACTCTGTAGAACAGGGGGAGATCACACAAACTCCACTCACTCACTCTGCATAACAGAGGGAGAACACGCAAACGCCACTCACTTACTCTGCAGAACAGGGGGAGAACACACAAACTCCACTCACTCACTCTGTAGAACAGGGGGAGATCACACAAACTCCACTCACTCACTCTGTAGAACAGGGGGAGATCACACAAACCCCACTCACTCACTCTGCATAACAGAGGGAGAACACACAAACTCCACTCACTTACTCTGCAGAACAGGGGGAGAACACATACAAATGTTTGTAGACCCCTTCATTTCATGTCCTCGCCTTCCATACTCCAGGTAACTTATGTCACGTATGTGTATAAAGATATTTAGGCTCGCTGGTCTCGTCATGAATCTGCAATGAAAAAGCACCAAGGGAGGCAGCTATCACATCTGCCTCACTGAGGGGGACGTGTCTAACACGCCCACCTCAGTGAGGACACGCCCCCTCAGTGAGGCCACGCCCCCTCAGTGAGGACACGCCCCCCTCAGTGTGTGAATCTGGCTCTGACACTAGCCACTGCCTCCCCAGCCATTGACCTCACCCCGCACGTCACTGTTGTGTAGTTGTGTAGTGGTGTTGTGTAGTCATGGTGTTGTGTAGTCATGGTGTTGTGTAGTGGTGTTGTGTAGTCATGGTGTTGTCTAGTGGTGGTGTTGTGTAGTGATGGTGTTGTGTAGTGGTGTTGTGTAGTGGTGGTGTTATGGAGTAGTGGTGTTGTGTAGTGGTGGTGTTGTGTATTGGTGTAGTGGTGGTGTTGTGTAGTGGTGGTGTTGTGTAGTGGTGTTGTGTAGTGGTGGTGCTGTGTAGTGGTGGTGTTGTATAGTCATGGTGTAGTGGTGGTGTTGTGTAGTCAAGGTGTAGTGTAGTGGTGTTGTGTAGTGGTGGTGTTGTGTAGTAGTGGTGTTATGTATTGGTGTTGTGTAGTGGTGGTGTTGTGTAGTGGTGTTGTGGTGATGTTGTGTAGTGGTGGTGTAGTGGTGGTGTTTTGTAGTAGTGGTGTTGTGTAGTGGTGTTGTGTAGTCATGGTCTTGTGTAGTGGTGTTGTGGTGATGTTGTGTAGTGGTGGTGTAGTGGTGGTGTTGTATAATCATGGTGTTGTGTAGTGGTGGTGTTGTATAGTCATGGTGTTGTGTAGTGGTGGTGTTGTGTAGTAGTGGTGTGTAGTGGTGGTGTTGTATAGTCATGGTGTAGTGGTGGTGTAGTGGTGGTGTTATGTAGTAGTGGTGTTGTGTAGTGATGGTGTAGTGTAGTGGTGGTGTTGTATAGTCATGGTGTAGTGGTGGTGTAGTGGTGGTGTTGTGTAGTCATGGTGTAGTGTAGTGGTGTTGTGTAGTGGTGGTGTTGTGTAGTAGTGGTGTTGTGTAGTGGTGGTGTAGTGGTGGTGTTGTGTAGTAGTGGTGTTGTGTAGTCATGGTGTAGTGTAGTGGTGTTGTGTAGTGGTGGTGGTGTGTAGTAGTGGTGTTGTGTAGTGGCGTTGTATAGTGGTGGTGTTTTGTAGTGGTGTTATGTATTGGTGGTGTTGTGTAGTGGTGTTGTGGTCGTGTTGTGTAGTTATGGTGTTGTGTAGTGGTGGTGTTGTGTAGTTGTCAGTTTAACACGTAGGCTTTCGCGACCAATATTATTCATAATAAAGGTTTTTGGGTTAGATCGCGTTATTTATAAATATGTCGTAACCCTCCACCACCCGGCACGGCCAATCAGCAAAAAAAAGTGTCACGTTGACATCGGGCAATTCTGGTGAATTGCCCGATGATGCTGGATGTGATTACCAGCGAAATGTCGCACTCAAACTGTAAATGTTGTGGATTCACTCTTCAACACACCGGTGGGCTAAAGTAGTGAACTATTTGTCTTTTGTCAACGTGACACTTTTTTGCTGATTGGCCGTGTCGGGTGGTGGAGGGTTACGACACATTTATATATAACGCGATCTAACCCAAAAACCTTTATTATTTGTGTAGTGGTGTTGTGTAGTGGTGTTGTGGTGGTGTTGTGTAGTGGTGGTGTAGTGGTGGTGTTGTGTAGTGGTGGTGTTGTTGTATAGTCATGGTGTAGTGTAGTGGTGTTGTGTAGTGGTGTAGTGTAGTGGTGGTGTAGTGGTGTTGTGTAGTGGTGGTGTTGTGTAGTGGTGGTGTTGTGTAGTGGTGTTGTGTAGTGGTGTAGTGGTGGTGTTGTGTAGTGGTGATGTTGTGTAGTGGTGTTATGTAGTGGTGGTGTGTAGTGGTGGTGTTGTGTAGTGGTGGTGTTGTGTAGTGGTGTTGTATAGTCATAGTGTAGTGGTGTTGTTGCGTAGTGGTGGTGTAGTGGTGGTATTGTGTAGTGGTGTTGTGTAGTGGTGTTGTTGTATCGTCATGGTGTAGTGGTGGTGTTGTGTAGTGGTGTTGTTGTATCGTCATGGTGTAGTGGTGTAGTAATGGTGGTGTTGTATAGTCATAGTGTAGTGGTGGTGTTGTGTAGTGGTGGTATTGTGTAGTGGTGTTGTGTAGTCGTGGTGTTGTATAGTCATAGTGTAGTGGTGGTGTTGTTGTGTAGTGGTGGTGTAGTGGTGGTATTGTGTAGTGGTATTGTGTAGTGGTGTTGTTGTATCGTCATGGTGTAGTGGTGGTGTAGTGGTGGTGTTGTATAGTCATAGTGGTGGTGTTGTGTAGTGGTGGTTTTGTGTAGTCGTGTTGTTGTATCGTCATGGTGTAGTGGTGGTGTAGTGGTGTAGTAGTGGTGGTGTAGTCATGGTATTGTTGGTGTTGTTGTATCGTCCAGTGTCGCTCTCCGGCCACGGCGTTGGACCGCCCCGGCCGCCTGTTGCAGCTGATAACAGCGACGTGATGTGGGCAGCTCGCACACGCAAAGCTCCCCCACCGTCTAGCCTGCATGGGCTCTTGGGGCAAGGCTGCTGTTAGCGAGCACCTATTAGCGCCAATACTACGACCGACCGCCTTTGTCCCCCCCCCCCCCCCGGGAATGTTTACATACCGAAACAGGTTTCTCATTTTTTAAGGAGTCGACCTATATGGGAGGTCCAGGATCGGTTCAGATTTACAGGTAGTCCCCGACTTACGATATTTTCGACTTACGATGGGGTCGCCGTAACGCATCTCCATCGTAAGTCGGGGACTACCAGTATTCGCCACTTAGTTATTGGGCGTGAGCTGGAATGGAAATCATGTGCGCCTGGGTCACGGTGCGCTAACCACCACACTACCGATACACACACACACTGCCGGATGATCCTCGTAGCAAAAGTAGCTACACGTGTGGCAGCCGCACGTGTGGCAGCTACGGGCCCCGCAATTTCAAGGGCCTCGCGCTAAACGCTTTCAAGCTATCAATTCCGGTTCAGTGATTCTGCACTTGCTCTATTACTATAGTACTATACTGCCTTCAACTTTTATGAACGACCGGGTGTTTAAGGTTAGCGAACTGTTGTATTATCTGGCCGTATAGCAAATTAGAAAATACGATTACATTACTATGCAAATGTAACATTTGTGTTTTAATATTTGTGGTTTTTTTTATTTAGGGCCCCTTTATAATAATATTTGCTACAGCCCCCGCATTAGCTTAATCTGGCATTGGCTACACACACGTACAACAACGGCAATGTTCCCCGTACAGACGTACAAACATCGGCAAAAGAGAGACAAAGACGGCCGGGCATTGTGCTGGCCACACACCGCCTCGCGTCGGCTTTAATAGGTGCTCGCTAATAACAACCCTGCCCCAAGGAGTCTGTTTAGGCTGTCCCGGGACTAGAACGGGGACGATAACTTTGGACCGCCGACTTAGTGGCACAGCGCACTAACCCCCACGCCACCGTTCCCCACACGCACTCACCTGGACTCACTCACCTGAGCACACTCACTCACCTGGGCACACTCACTGACTCACCTGGGCACACTCACTGACTCACCTGGACACACTCACGCACTCACTCACTCACCTGGACTCACTCACTCACCTGGACACACACACTCACCTGGATACACTCACTCACTCCCCTGGACACACTCACACACTCACCTGGACTCACTCACCTGGGCACACTCACGCACTCACTCACCTGGACACACACACTCACGCACTCACTCACCTGGGCACACTCACTCACCTGGACACACTCACTCACTCACCTGGACACACTCACGCACTCAACTGGACACACTCACTCACTCACCTGGGCACACTCACTCACCTGGACACACTCACTCACCTGGACACACTCACTCACTCACCTGGACACACTCACTCACCTGGACACACTCACTCACCTGGGCACACTCACGCACTCACTCACTCACCTGGGCACACTCACTCACTCACCTGGGCACACTCACCTGGACACACTCACTCACTCACCTGGACACACTTACTCACTCACCTGGACACACTCACCTGGACACACACACTCACTCACGTGGACACACACACTCACTCACCTGGACACACACACTCACTCACCTGGACACACTCACTCACCTGGGCACACTCACTCACCTGGACACACACACTCACTCACCTGGACACACTCACTCACTCACCTGGACACACTCACTCACCTGGGCACACTCACTCACTCACCTGGACACACTCACTCACCTGGACACATTCACTCACTCACCTGGACACACTCACTCACTCAAATGGACACACTCACACACTCACCTGGACACAAGCACTCACTCACCTGGGCACAAGCATTCACCTGGACAAACACCTGTACGGGGGGTGGGGGGAATAGCAACAAGGACAAAGCTGCCCCGTGTAGTCTTTAACAGTCTATAGGGGCAAGTGCTAGTTAGCGAGCTCCATTAGACCGACACGGCACACAATAGGGGGTGGGTGGCCGGCACGACGCCCGGCCGCCTTTGTCTCCCCAGTGGCGATGTCTACACAGCAGGGTGCTCGTTTGAGTCGGCCTAGGAGAGGCCCAGACACGGAGCGGTGGTGGCAGGGCTGGGTAGTGGTGGTGGTGTAGCGTAGTGAGTGGTTGTTGTGTAAGGTGGTGGTAGTGGTGGTGGTGTAGCGTAGTGAGTGGTTGTTGTGTAAGGTGGTGGTAGTGGTGTAGCGTAGTGAGTGGTTGTTGTGTAAGGTGGTGGTAGTGGTGGTGGTGTAGCGTAGTGAGTGGTTGTTGTGTAAGGTGGTGGTAGTGTCGCGTAGTGAGTGGTTGTTGTAAGGTGGTGGTTGTTGTGTAAGGTGGTGGTAGTGGTGGTGGTGTAGCGTAGTGAGTGGTTGTTGTGTAAGGTGGTGGTAGTGGCGGTGGTGTAGCGTAGTGAGTGATTGTTGTGTAAGGTGGTGGTAGTGGCGGTGGTGGTGTAGCGTAGTGAGTGGTTGTTGTGTAAGGTGGTGGTAGTGGTGGTGGTGTAGCGTAGTGAGTGGTTGTTGTGTAAGGTGGTGGTAGTGTAGCGTATTGAGTGGTTGTTGTGTAAGGTGGTGGTAGTGGTGGTGGTGTAGCGTAGTGAGTGGTTGTTGTGTAAGGTGGTGGTAGTGTAGCGTATTGAGTGGTTGTTGTGTAAGGTGGTGGTAGTGGTGGTGGTGGTGTAGCGTAGTGAGTGGTTGTTGTGTAAGGTGGTGGTAGTGGTTGTTGTGTGTGGTGGTGTTGTAGCGTAGTGAGTGGTTGTTGTGTAGCGTGGTGGTGATTGTTGTGTAGCGTGGTGGTGGTTGTTGTAAGGTGGTGGTGGTTGTTGTGTAAGGTGGTGGTGGTTGTTGTGTAAGGTGGTGGTGGTAGTGGTGTAGTGTAGTGAGTAGTTGTTGTGTAAGGTGGTGGTAGTGGTGGTGGTGCTGGTGTAGTGTAGTGAGTGGTTGTTGTGTAAGGTAGTGGTAGTTGTGTAAGGTAGTGGTGCTGGTGGTAGCGTAGTGAGTGGTACTCACACTCGGGGTGAATATTTTGCTGTTTTTTTCCTGGATTTTCTGTTTGCACAGTCACGTAGTCACTTTAAGATGTTTTTTCCTTGTTCATGTTTTTTGTTTGTTGTGGTTGCACCCGATTCAAGAGCCGAATGGCTCACAGGGCTATACCTAAATAAATGAAACTGAAACTGACACACGTCAGTGCCTAGGAGGAGGGGGTGGGGGATGACCCCAGCCGGTTGACCCCCTCGTAGCGAAGCGACAGATTCACACTCGCAGCAGCTACAGCTACAGCAGCAGCTACAGCTACAGCTGCTACAACTACAGCAGCAGCTACAGCTACAGCAGCAGCTACAGCTACAGCAGCAGCTACAGCTACAGCAGCAGCTACAGCTACAGCAGCAGCTACAGCTACAGCCCCAGCAGCTACAGCCCCAGCAGCCCCAGCAGCAGCAGCTGCGGAGACTCCATCAGTGGTGGGGCTGTCGCGGTGAAGTGGGAACGAGACGCGAGAGGGGCGAGGGGTGGAGGTGGCGGGGGGGGCAGACGCCGATTCCAGAAGAGGAAGTGAAAGCTTCGCCAGGGAGGGGGTGGAGGGAGGAGGGAGGGGGTGGAGGGGTGGAGAGGGAGGGGGTGGAGGGGTGGAGAGGGAGGGGGTGGAGGGGGGGAGGGAGGAGGAGAGGAAGGGGAGGGAGCCACCCGCCTCTCACGACTCAGCCAGGTGCTGCTGCTGGTACAGTGAGGGGAAAAAAAGTATTTGATCCCCTGCTGATTTTGTACGTTTGCCCACTGACAAAGAAATGATCAGTCTATAATTTTAATGGTAGGCTTATTTGAACAGTGAGACAGAATAACAACAACATCCAGAAAAACGCATGTCAAAAATGTTATAAATTGATTTGCATTTTAATGAGGGAAATAAGTATTTGACCCCCTCTCAATGAGAAAGATTTCTGGCTCCCAGGTGTCTTTTATACAGGTAACGAGCTGAGATTAAGAGCACACTCTTAAAGGGAGTGCTCCTAATCTCAGCTTGTTACCTGTATAAAAGATACCTGTCCACAGAAGCAATCAATCAGATTCCAAACTCTCCACCATGGCCAAGACCAAAGAGCTCTCCAAGGATGTCAGGGACAAGATTGTAGACCTACACAAGGCTGGAATGGGCTCCAAGACCATTGCCAAGCAGCTTGGTGAGAAGGTGACAACATTTGGTGCGATTATTCGCAAATGGAAGAAACACGAAAGAACTGTCAATCTCCCTTGGCCTGGGGCTCCATGCAAGATCTCATCTCGTGGAGTTGCAATGATCATGAGAACGGTGAGGAATCAGCCCAGAACTACACGGGAGGATCTTGTCAATGATCTCAAGGCAGCTGGGACCATAGTCACCAATAAAACAATTGGTAACACACTACGCCGTGAAGGACTGAAATCCTGCAGCGCCCGCAAGGTCCCCCTGCTCAAGAAAGCACATATACATGCCCGTCTGAAGTTTGCCAATGAACATCTGAATGATTCAGAGGACAACTCGGTGAAAGTGTTGTGGTCAGATGAGACAAAAATTGAGCTCTTTGGCATCAACTCAACTCGCCGTTTTTGGAGGACGAATGCTGCTTATGACCCCAAGAACACCATCCCCACCGTCAAACATGGAGGTGGAAACATTATGCTTTGGGGGTGTTTTTCTGCTAAGGGGACAGGACAACTTCACCGCATCAAAGGGACGATGAACGGGGCCATGTACCGTCAAATCTTGGGTGAGAACCTCCTTCCCTCAGCCAGGGCATTGAAAATGGGTCGTGGATGGGTATTCCAGCATGACAGTGACCCAAAACACACGGCCAAGGCAACAAAGGAGTGGCTCAAGAAGAAGCACATTAAGGTCCTGGAGTGGCCTAGCCAGTCTCCAGACCTTAATCCCATAGACAATCTGTGGAGGGAGCTGAAGGTTTGAGTTGCCAAACGTCAGCCTCGAAACTTTAATGACTTGGAGAAGATCTGCAAAGAGGAGTGGGACAAAATCCCTCCTGAGATGTGTGCAAACCTGGTGGCCAACTACAAGAAACGTCTGACCTCTGTGATTGCCAACAAGGGTTTTGCCAACAAGTACTAAGTCATGTCTTGGAGAGGGGTCAAATACTTATTTCCCTCATTAAAATGCAAATCAATCAATAACATTTTTGACATGCGTTTTTCTGGATTTTGTTGTTGTTATTCTGTCTCTCACTGTTCAAATAAACCTACCATTAAAATTATAGACTGATCAGTTCTTTGTCAGTGGGCACACGTACAAAATTAGCAGGGGATCAAATACTTTTTTCCCTCACTGTATTGTACTGATACAATGAGAGTGACATTGTACTGCTACAATGAGAGTGACATTGTATTAACTCGCTCTTTATTAAGGCACCATCACCGTCTCGTATTCACCACCACTACACAGCTCTAGAAATATTGAGTTGTTTTAATTTGGTTGTCTGGCCCGTGCTCATTACCAAACGAACTCAACGCATTCGTCAACAACACTGTGGCCTTGAAATAAAAAAATACACAATTGGCAACGTTTCGGGACATAACCCTTCTTCGTGGTACACGGTTGGCTACGTACGCTGCGAAAGAAGTCCAACATAAAGTACGGGTACCTGAGCAGAGATTCCAGACGAGAGACAGAGTGGATGGTAAGAGTTGGAAGCTGTACTCGTGTGCACCGTGGGGGCTTGATGGCAATTGCATTTTACTCGCTCGCTCTCGTAGAGGGAGAACGGCGAGGAAGAACCACAGACAGGCGGGAAGGCGGCAGCAGCAGCAGCCACACGGTGAGCCTGGCCACACAACAATTGCCCAAGCTCTGTGTTCTTCTATATATGAAGGTGTTATCGGACAATAACCCATTGTTTAAAAACGCGACGTTTGCGGCAATGGCCTTTCTTAAAAGCACATCGTATGATGTGCCGTGAAAAAAGGACCATCGGCCGAAACGTCGCCTATTATGTTTAACCTGTTAAGGGCAAAGACAAAGATGACCTGTGTAGCCTTAACACACTGTTGGGACGAGCGCTGTGAGCGAGCACCGATAAAAGGCCGGAACAGCACACGAGGAGGTGGGTGGCCAGCACCACGTCCGCCAGCCTTTGTCTCCCCAGTGGCGATGTTTACACACCGCACAAGGTGCTCATTTGAGGTGGGGTCGACCGAGTGAAGGCCCAGGACCGGTTCAGATAATCGTCATCGGTATTGGCCGAACTCGGGTCGCCGGATTCGTGGCGCGGCGTGCTAACCACTGCGCCACCGCTCCCCGTTTAATTCAGGCCCCACACACACACAGTGTTATTGAGGCCCCACACACACAGTGTTATTGATGCCCCACGCACACAGTGTTATTGAGGCTACACACACACAGTGTTATTGAGGCCCCACACACACACAATGTTATTGAGGCACCACACACACACAGTGTTATTGAGGCCCCACACACACACACAATGTTATTGAGGTCACATACACAGTGTTATTGAGGCCACACACACACATTGTTATTGAAGCCACACACACACAGTGTTATTGAGGCCACACACACAGTGTTAATGATGCCACACACACACAGTGTTATTGAGGCCCCACACACAGTGTTAATGAGGCCCCACACACACACAGTGTTATTGAGGCCACACACACACAGTGTTATTGAGGCCCCACACACACACAGTGTTAATGAGGCCACACACACACAGTGTTATTGAGGCCCCACACACACACAGTGTTATTGAGGCCACACACACAGTGTTATTGAGGCCCCACACACACAGTGTTATTGAGGCCACACACACACACAGTGTTATTGAGGCCCCACACACACACAGTGTTATTGAGGCCTCACACACACAGTGTTATTGAGGCCCCACACACAGTGTTAATGAGGCCCCACACACACACAGTGTTATTGAGGCCACACACACACAGTGTTATTGAGGCCCCACACACACACAGTGTTAATGAGGCCCCACACACACACAGTATTATTGAGGCCCCACACACACAGTGTTATTGAGGCCACACACACACACAGTGTTATTGAGGCCACACACACACAGTGTTATTGAGGCCACACACACAGTGTTATTGAGGCCCCACACACACAGTGTTATTGAGGCCACACACACACACAGTGTTATTGAGGCCACACACACACAGTTGTATTGAGGCCACACACACAGTGTTATTGAGGCCACACACACACAGTTTTATTGAGGCCCCACACACACACAGTTTTATTGAGGCCCCACACACACACACACAGTGTTATTGAGGCCCACACACACAGTGTTATTGAGGCCCCACACACACAGTGTTATTGAGGCCTCACACACACACAGCGTTATTGAGGCCACACACACAGTGTTATTGAGGCCACACACACACACAGTGTTATTGAGGCCACACACACACAGTGTTATTGATGCCCCACGCACACAGTGTTATTGATGCCCCACGCACACAGTGTTATTGAGGCTACACACACACAGTGTTATTGAGGCCCCACACACACACAATGTTATTGAGGCACCACACACACACAGTGTTATTGAGGCCCCACACACACAGTGTTATTGAGGCCTCACACACACACAGCGTTATTGAGGCCACACACACAGTGTTATTGAGGCCACACACACACACAGTGTTATTGAGGCCACACACACACAGTGTTATTGATGCCCCACGCACACAGTGTTATTGATGCCCCACGCACACAGTGTTATTGAGGCTACACACACACAGTGTTATTGAGGCCCCACACACACACAATGTTATTGAGGCCCCACACACACACACAATGTTATTGAGGTCACATACACAGTGTTATTGAGGCCACACACACACATTGTTATTGAAGCCACACACACACAGTGTTATTGAGGCCACACACACAGTGTTAATGATGCCACACACACACAGTGTTATTGAGGCCCCACACACACAGTGTTAATGAGGCCCCACACACACACAGTGTTATTGAGGCCACACACACACAGTGTTATTGAGGCCCCACACACACACAGTGTTAATGAGGCCCCACACACACACAGTGTTATTGAGGCCACACACACACAGTGTTATTGAGGCCCCACACACACACAGTGTTAATGAGGCCACACACACACAGTGTTATTGAGGCCACACACACACAGTGTTAATGAGGCCCCACACACACACAGTGTTATTGAGGCCACACACACAGTGTTATTGAGGCCACACACACACACAGTATTATTGAGGCCCCACACACACAGTGTTATTGAGGCCACACACACACAGTGTTATTGAGGCCACACACACACAGTGTTATTGAGGCCACACACACACACAGTGTTATTGAGGCCACACACACAGTGTTATTGAGGCCCCACACACACAGTGTTATTGAGGCCACACACACACACAGTGTTATTGAGGCCACACACACACACAGTTTTATTGAGGCCACACACACAGTGTTATTGAGGCCACACACACACAGTTTTATTGAGGCCCCACACACACACAGTTTTATTGAGGCCCCACACACACACACACAGTGTTATTGAGGCCCACACACACAGTTTTATTGAGGCCCCACACACACACACACAGTGTTATTGAGGCCCCACACACACAGTGTTATTGAGGCCTCACACACACACAGCGTTATTGAGGCCACACACACAGTGTTATTGAGGCCACACACACACACAGTGTTATTGAGGCCACACACACACAGTGTTATTGAGGCCCCACACACACACAGTGTTATTGAGGCCCCACACACACACAGTGTTATTTAGGCCACACACACACACAGTGTTATTGAGGCCACACACACACAGTGCTATTGAGGCCCCACACACACACAGTGTTATTGAGGCCACACACACAGTTTTATTGAGGCCCCACACACACAGTTTTATTGAGGCCACACACACAGTGTTATTGAGGCCACACACACAGTGTTATTGAGGCCACACACACACAGTGTTATTGAGGCCACACACACAGACAGTGTTATTGAGGCCCCACACACACACAGTGTTATTGAGGCCCCACACACACATAGTGTTATTGAGGCCACACACAGTGTTATTGAGGCCACACACACACAGTGTTAATGAGGCCACACACACACAGTGTTATTGAGGCCACACACACAGTGTTATTGAGGCCCCACACACACAGTGTTATTGAGGCCACACACACACACAGTGTTATTGAGGCCACACACACAGTGTTATTGAGGCCTCACACACACACAGTGTTATTGAGGCCCCACACACACACAGTGTTATTGAGGCCACACACACACACAGTGTTATTGAGGCCCCACACACACACAGTGTTATTGAGGCCCCACACACACACAGTGTTATTGAGGCCACACACACAGTGTTATTGAGGCCTCACACACACAAAGTGTTATTGAGGCCCCACACACACACTATTATTGAGGCCCCATACACACAGTGTTATTGAGGCCACACACACACACAGTGTTATTGAGGCCACACACACACAGTGTTATTGAGGCCACACACACAGTGTTATTGAGGCCACACACACACAGTGTTATTGAGGCCCCACACACACACAGTGTTATTGAGGCCCCACACACACAGTGTTATTGAGGCCACACACACAGTGTTATTGAGGCCCCACACACACACAGTGTTATTGAGGCCACACACACAGTGTTATTGAGGCCCCACACAAATACAGTGTTATTGAGTCCCCACACACACAGTGTTATTGAGGCCACACACACAGTGTTATTGAGGCCACACACACACACAGTGTTATTGAGGCCCCACACACACAGTGTTATTGAGGCCCCACACACACACAGTGTTATTGAGGCCCCACACACACACAGTGTTATTGAGGCCACACACAATGTTATTGAGGCCTCACACACACACAGTGTTATTGAGGCCCCACACACACACAGTGTTATTGAGGCCCCACACACACAGTGTTGTTGAGGCCACACACACACAGTGTTATTGAGGCCCCACACACACACAGTGTTATTGAGGCCACACACAGTGTTATTGAGGCCCCACACACACAGTGTTATTGAGGCCCCACACACACAGTGTTATTGAGGCCCCACACACACACAGTGTTATTGAGGCCCCACACACACACAGTGTTATTGAGGCCACACACACAGTGTTATTGAGGCCACACACACAGCGTTATTGAGGCCACACACACACACAGTGTTATTGAGGCCACACACACACACAGTGTTATTGAGGCCACACACACAGTGTTATTGAGGCCACACACAGTGTTATTGAGGCCCCACACACACAGTGTTATTGAGGCCCCACACACACACAGTGTTATTGAGGCCCCACACACACACAGTGTTATTGAGGCCACACACACAGTGTTATTGAGGCCACATACAGTGTTACTCATTGGTGTTTTCGGTAAAGTCACGTATGTAGAAATACAATAAAATTATATTAAAACAAAAAACAATCACGGCGGTTCGATCACAACGCAAGCGATCTTCATCAGGTGTCAAGAACAAATCACGGAGGTAAATACAACAAAAAGATGAGAGACGAGAATTCAACAAACCTGAAAAAACATTATGTGAAGCACATCCAGTCAGGCCAACAACACAGACACTTCCTGGCAGACCACGAATTTCAGAAGAGTGTTAAATTTCGTGTTCAACCTTTGGATTGCACATACCAGCACAGATAGAATGAAAAATACGAGGTACAAAGTCAGTAGAAATACATATACAAGTCCACCAAGAGGTAAGGAGGGAGGAAAGACGGACAGGGAGGCAGAGAGAGAGGGGGGGATGAACAGAAGCTTAAATAGGAAATACGGTCGGAGGGGGGGAGGGGCCAGAGCGAGAGCGGCAGCTCAAACACGCAACATCTTACACATACAAAACGGCAGCTCAAAAAAGGACCACCTCTTGTAAATACAAAACGGCAGCTCAAAAAAGGACACATCTTACACATAATTACAACGGTAACTTCCCCGTAGAAGTGTGATAATAAAGGGAGTGTCTAACTGTGTTGTTGGCCTGACTGGATGTGCTTCACATAATGTTTTTTCAGGTTTGTTGAATTCTCGTCTCTCATCTTTTTGTTGTATGTACCTCCGTGATTTGTTCTTGACACCTGATGAAGATCGCTTGCGTTGTGATCGAAACGTCGTGATTGTTTTTTTGTTTTAATATAATTTTATTGTATTTCTACATACGTGACTTTACCGAAAAAAAACAATGAGTAATTTTATGCAGTCACGAAAGCTTTAATACTTTATTGCACACAGTGTTATTGAGGAATGCGTTAAAGATTGAAGTAACAGCACAGTAATGATGATGCATCTTGAAGCACTGGGAAATCTGCGGAATCCCCACGGAGGGCACTACGCGAACAAGCTCTCTCACGTGGGGTGCAAATAGAAACAGCGCCTGGCTGACCTCGATTTCTGTCGCGGCTTTGTTTGTTATCGTCCGTGTGGTCTGCGTGAGTTGAGTGTGCAGAGATTAGGGGCAGCAGCTGCTAGTCGCCGATCGGGGGGGGGGGCGGTGGGGGGCGATGTGGGCATGGGGGCATTTGCCACCCACCCCCACGCACGCTGAGACGAGGAAAATCTAAAATTGGTGTAGGCGTGTCTCGCTTAACGAGCGAGATACGTTCCGCGAAAATCGCTCGTTCAGCGAAAATTCGTTCAAGAGATCGTCGTTATTAAAGGCTGAGTTACCTTTCAGCCCCAAAATGTTCCACTCTAGAACAACTTTCTTTTTTTACGTGAGAAATACAAAGTATAATTTAAAATTAAATTAATCAAACATCAAATGTAAGACTTTGCTTGCAAGTGCCTCTCCTCAGCGCCTGCAATTAATTAGCCGCTCTCGCCCGTGGAGCTTCCGGCTCTCAGTGTTGTGGTGACCGCTCCTGTGACCCACACACAGACAAAGATCCCCCGTATAGCATCACCATACTGCAGGGACAAGTGCTGTTAGCGGGCAGCACCTATGAAGGCCAGAACAGCACACGAGGGGGTTGGGTGGCCAGAAAATGAGTACCCAGTCGTGATGTTTACACACAGCACGAGGTACTTATTTGAGGACGATTCTGGGCCTCCCCTAGGTCGACTCAGCCTGTGACCCACGAACACACACACACACATGCCCTTCACTTGCCTCTGCCCGTACAGTGACACACAATCCTTTATACTGTGGTAGCAACCTCCTGGTTACTACACCAGCAGCCCACAGGGGATTGTGTCCGTCCGTCGTGCATCCAAACATGGGAGGGGTGGGGCTGGGTGGAGAGTGGGGAGGGGAGGGTGGGGAGCGGAGGGTGGGCAGGGGCTGGGTGGGGAGGGGCTGGGTGGGGAGGGGCTGGGTGGGGGTGGGAGGGGTTTGGCTGGGTGGGGAGGGGCTGGTCACCCCGTGGTGCCCTTATAAAACTCAACGTTTAACCTACTCACGCCGGCTTGTGCCCGCCCTCACAGTCGGGCATATTTGCGGAATACACCACGTGGTGGTGCCGTTGACCCTGGCCATTGACCGAGCAACCCAACGTTTCTACCAGCTCCCTCCGCAGGAGAATGTGTTATGCGTTAAGGGATTGCGAGGCTATAATGGTGAATCTGCGCGGCACCACAACGGGAAACTTCCGGGATGAGACTTCTGACTCGTGGTGCTGAACGTGAACAGCACCGGGGAGTGGGCAGAGCCCAGCCCTCCCCCGATACAGCTCGTGTCTGTGACGTGGGGTGTGATCGGCGTGCAGCCACGAGACCGTCCTCATGTGTTCTAATTATTTATTGTGTATCTGTTGCTCTGTGTAAAAGTCACGTGCAAAAGCATTCGCCGAAGAAACAAACTCGAGTGGTCTCCTCGCGCTTGGGTTCGATTCCAGACTCGGTAAGTGTTTCCATGTGGAGTTTGTGTGATCTCCCCCTGTTCTACAGAGTGAGTGGAGTTTGTATGTTCTCCCTCTGTTCTACAGAGTGAGTGAGTGGAGTTTGTGTGATCTCCCCCTGTCCTACAGAGTGAGTGAGTGGAGCTTGTATGTTCTCCCCCTGTTCTGCAGAGTGTGTGAGTGGAGTTTGTGTGATCTCCCCCTGTTCTACAGAGTGTGTGTGGAGTTTGTGTGTTCTCCCCCTGTTCTACAGAGTGAGTGAGTGGAGTTTGTGTGATCTCCACCTGTTCTACAGAGTGAGTGAGTGGAGTTTGTGTGATCTCCCCCTGTTCTACAGAGTGAGTGAGTGGAGTTTGTGTGTTCTCCCTCTGTTCTACAGAGTGAGAGAGTGGAGTTTGTATGATTTCCCCCTGTTCTACAGAGTGAGTGTGTGGAGTTTGTGTGATCTCCCCTTGTTCTACAGAGTGAGTGGCGTTTGTGTGTTCTACCCCTGTTCTACAGAGTGAGTGGAGTTTGTGTGTTCTCTCTCTCTCCCCCTGTTCTACAGTGAGTGGAGTTTGTGTGATCTCCCCCTGTTCTACAGAGTGAGTGAGGGGAGTTTGTGTGATCTCCCCCTGTTCTACAGAGTGAGTGAGTGAGTGGAGTTTGTGTGATCTACCCCTTTTCTACAGAGTGAGTGAGTGGAGTTTGTGTGTTCTCCCTCTGTTCTGCAGAGTGAGTGAGTGGAGTTTGTGTGTTCTCCCCCTGTTCTACAGAGTGAGTGGAGTTTGTGTTTTCTCCCCCTGTTCTACAGAGTGAGTGAGTGGAGTTTGTGTGTTCTCCCCCTGTTCTACAAAGTGAGTGAGTGGAGTTTGTGTGATCTCCCCCTGTTCTACAGAGTGAGTAGAGTTTGTATGATCTCCCCCTGTTCTGCAGTGTGAGTGAGTGGAGTTTGTGTGATCTCCACCTGTTCTGCAGTGTGAGTGGAGTTTGTGTGTTCTCCCCCTGTTCTACAGAGTGAGTGGAGTTTGTGTGATCTCCACCTGTTCTACAGAGTGAGTGAGTGGAGTTTGTGTGATCTCCCCCTGTTCTACAGAGTGAGTGAGTGGAGTTTGTGTGTTCTACCCCTGTTCTACAGAGTGAGTGAGTGGAGTTTGTGTGTTCCCCCTCTGTTCTACAGAGTGAGTGAGTGGAGTTTGTGTGTTCTACCCCTGTTCTACAGAGTGAGTGAGTGGAGTTTGTGTGTTCTACCCCTGTTCTGCAGTGTGAGTGAGTGGAGTTTGTGTGTTCTCCCTCTGTTCTGCAGTGTGAGTGGAGTTTGTGTGTTCTCCCCCTGTTCTACAGAGTGAGTGAGTGGAGTTTGTGTGTTCTACCCCTGTTCTACAGAGTGAGTGAGTGGAGTTTGTGTGTTCTCCCCCTGTTCTACAGAGTGAGTGGCGTTTGTGTGATCTCCCTCTGTTCTACAGAGTGAGTGGAGTTTGTGTGATCTCCCCCTGTTCTACAGAGTGAGTGGAGTTTGTCTGTTCTCCCCCTGTTATGTAGTGAGTGAGAAGTTTAGATATTATTTCCTTCTGTTCTACATAAATTTCCTCCCATCGCTAAACACACACAAATCCACACTCTAACCGGGAGTCGCCAAAACATTCCCATGCAGAAATTTACACTGAAAATCACTCAACCGGGTTCACACACGATCTGTTTTCTACATATGTCCAGCAGTAGCAGCAGCAGCAGCAGCAACATCATCGCCTCCTATTGCGACAAACGTCGCAAGACCCTGCTGAAAGAGACCCTCGAGACTCCTTCAGAGTTGCCTGGGTAAACAATCGTGATTTAGTTCCCAGATTGTAGATTGAGAGACAGCGGCAGTAGGAGCAGCGCGTGACTTGGGGAATGACTCAACACGTTCCTCTGTAACTCTGTGTGGTCTGACAATGAACGGTACATATTATATATAGCGCCATCGCTCCCCCCGAAACCCCTGCAGCATAACAAAAGGTGGCTTAACTTAGCCCTCCCCCCCCTCTTAACCTGTATATAATCCCGGCTGTCTCAGAGCTGTCCACTTGGCACAGCTATTCTGCTGTGACTGTTCCACCTGAAGACGGGAGCTTGTGTTGCCTCCGAAACGTCGTGATTTAATTGAGTTATTTTCTTTGATTTTATTTTACCTACGTGACTTTACCGAAAAAAAAAACAAAGAGTATGCATCCTTGCAGTCACGAAAGCTTAAAATCTAGAATACATATAAAACATAACACTGATCAGTAATACCCCGAATTGCGTCCTCCCTCTGTTACGTCGTTTAACTTTATTATTCACACGCCGCTCACCGATTTGCGTCGCCTCAGCCCCACGCTCACGTCGCTCACAGCGCCGTCCGCCCTTCCTCGTTATCCGTCGTCCGTCAGCCTTCGCCTCCACCTACCCCCGGGGTCGGGCAACCCAAATAACAAGAGGCAAAAACATTTTCTCTCTCTCTCGAATTCGGTGAAGAAGAAGAGAAAAACACATCAACACAATATTTCGAGAGCTAAATCGTGGCTTAAAGCTTTCGTGACTGCAGGAATTCATATTCTATGGGTCTTTTGGTAAAGCCACGTAGATAGAAAAATAAAAAAATAGTCAATATATCACGACGTTTCGATCGCACAAGCAATCGTCTTCAGGTGAAACAAATGCAGACGATTGCTTGTGTCGCGATCGAAACGTCGTGATATTTAAAAAAAAATGTTTTCTATCTACGTGGCTTTACCGAAAGACCCATAGAATATGAATATTTCAAGAGCTTGTGTGGTGGTGGTGGCGGTGCCTTAATAAAGAGCGATTCACTAGGCAGCAGTCCTGGACGAGCCACCGCCTGCCGCTCCAGAGAGCGACCCAGAGCGGCAGGCTCCCGAGAAGTGAACCTGCCCCGCTAGCCGCTTTCATTTGCGTCGTTTCGATATTCGTCCTCGCGACTTTCAGGAACGGCACCCACCGACCTAAACCGGTTCTTGTATCACCCTCATTGTATAGGTACAATATCACTCTCATTGTATCAGTACAACATCACTCTCATTGTATCAGTACAACATCACTCTCATTCTACATTCTTTGAAAAATCGATCTGCACGCCCTCCACCTTGTTAAACCAATTTCGCGAGACCTTTTTGCGTCTTTCTGCGCGCCACCGCCTTAGCCTCTCCCCGGGGCTCATATCTCTTCGCCTGTGCTCAGGCGAAGACGGCCGTGTACAAGACGAGGAAAAAGATGCTGCATGGTGACACTGACGGCTGCTCCGTGCTTCCAATGTTCAGGGGCCTGCTCAAGGCGCGGCTCCGACTGGAGCACGCACACCACACACGTGCCGGTGATGTGCAGCGCGTCTTCCTCGAACGCTGGGGGGGGCCGGACAAGCCCCTCTCTGTAACCAGTGTGGACGGCACCCTCCACGTGTTCACCTTCTGAAGCGCTCGCTCGTCAACGTGGCGCGCTACGACCACCACCACCACCACCACGTGGCTTTTATTTTGAGTTGTGCACGGTGCTTTTAGCGCTACAGCGCGTGGATTTATAGCGTTTGTTGTTATTTGTGTTGCTGGTGACTTTGTGTATTTCGTATAGGAATCGCCTCCAGTGCTGTTGCTGCTGGCGGCAATAAAAGTTGTTTAAAAAGTCTCTCTCCCCGGGGCTCCTCTCTCTCATGTTATTTATGTAGTTTATTGTAAAAATTCGGTCACAGTCCCTGTGATCACTGTTACGTTGCAATTATGGCTTTATTTTTTGGTGATTTCGAAAACGTTTTTTGGTTTGGCCATGTTTTTGTTTATTGTAGTACGGAGTTAGACTGATGGCCTTAATCTAAGTTGTCTTGTGGTTATAGGAATAGGTTTTACCCTTTTAACTGGCACACAAAAAAACTGACACCTTTATTCAAGGCATCATGTTTGCAATAACCACAACTCAAGCAGTCAAAATGCAAACAAAAAAGACGACTCTGATAATAATTGCACTGTCCTTGAATTTGATTGGTCCACACCCGAGTCTTGCGGTTGTTGTTGTTTGACTTGCATCCCACTGGGATTTTTTGCACACAGCGTTGGTGTACGGTGCTTTATTCAGAAACATTTTGCTGTTTTTTTTCTCCTGGATTTGCTGTTTGCACAGTCAACACACAAAGTCACTTTAAGATGTTTTTTCTTGTTCGTGTTTTTTGTTTGTTTGTTGCGGTTGCACCCGATTCAAGAGCCGAATGGCTCACAAAATAAATGGAACTATTAACTATGGACTCTCTCCCCTCCACTTTGTTTACCTCCCAGGGGGCTCTTTCAGCTGCGCGGCTTTCCCCTCTTTGTCGGAGGCGAGCACCTGAGGCTGCGGTCGCAACCACAGCCGTGCTAAAGCGTTGCCGTTAGCGAGTTTGGTTTTCCCTTCCCCCGTTTGCCCAATGCTTGCTTTAAAGAACTCACGGTAATAATTACCATTGTTTATATGTTTAAACTTGTTACCCGACGCGGCCGCACAGCGCTCGCTCGCTCTCGCCGAGAACGGCGGCGGCGGCGGCGGCAGCAGCAGCGGGCACGCCGTGAGCCGGCGCAAACCATTGCCCAAGCTCTGCGGTCCTCGATATATATTGAAGGCGTTGTCAGTCAGTCAATGAGTGGCTTACACGTGGGAGGACACCAAAGCCAACCGGCGGCTTCGCACAAACGTCGGTCTGAGCACCGCACCAAGTCACAGCCTCGTCTCTCCTCCCAGCTTTGGGCGCAGCGGTGGCTAGGAGGTGTTAACTCCCTCGCCTGGCATGCAAGGAGGTACGTGGGTTCGATCCCGAACCTGACGCCTGCTGCTCACGTCGAGTTTGCGATGTCTCTCTCCTCGTGGTCACGTGGACATTTTATATCCGGGTCCCCCAGTCTTTTCGTCCACATTTAGGATCAACATCCACGCGTTGAGAGTAAATTTGGCAGCTGTACATTTCCACGTGATAAGCCACTTCGCGGAGCAATCATTTGCGTTCGCCAGATCGCTTCTTAGAAATAGCTATATAGCTCAGTGGCCTTGACATGATAAAATAAAATAAAAAATAGTTTTGCTTTAGTGTTGTCTCAGCCCTCATGACGAAGGAATCAAATCAAGTAAATTGTAACCTATGACATCCTTGCGTGGCAATGTTGAGGAGGCCGAAACTAATCCGCTGCTCGCCACGTCGAGAGGGCTTCGGCAGAGAGATCATTCGTGTCGTTTTGCTGCTCCTCATCCTCCGTGGAAGGAGCGCAAGGCCACAGTGCTTTTATACACCCTACGGTCCATGGTTTAGATCGCATGGCCACAATTGCTCGACTGTGGCTTGTGCCTTCACATTGACAACGAATGAAGATGCCGTTGATGTTCTGATGCGGTTGATGGCCTTTAAATTGACGTACGTGGAACAGCGTACCAAGCAGTGAGCTGTGGCACAAGACGGTGGGCAGCTCTCCAGCAATTTCACCGCACAAGGCCTCCCCAATGCCTCTCGGTCATGGCAGTTGTTTGACCATACCTCACCACTCTGGTCAGTGCGGGTCGGCGAAGTCGGGGCGCGTGCAGGACCGGTTCAAATATCATGGCGCTACGGACGTTGGCTGTGGTTGGGAATCGAACTTAGGTGGCCGGGCGTGCAAACCGCTGAGTCACTGCGGGGCCCACTGCGACCTCAAGGTAGCAAGAACTACTGTGCTTATCTCACTGTACCTTATCTACATTTTAAAATTAAATCAGCCGTGTCATGATTTATGTGCGCCCTATGGCTATCAAAATGTTTATTTGACAAAACTCTGGTGTGTCTAACGTCGCGTTTTTATAGAATTCGTCATTCATGAACGTACCCAAACTTATACTTTACGATGGATCATTCCTATCCCGTGCCACAGAGTGCAAGTTTCCATCGAGGGGAAATATAGCCAGATAAATAAATAAAATTTTATTTTTCCACGTCCAGCAAACTACCGGAAACATTTCTGGCTGACCGTAACGTTTACTGGACCACCCCTATCTACGTGGCTTTACCGAGAGACCCAAATAATACTGCAGTCACGAAAGCTTTAAGTCAAGATTTAAGGATGTTAGATTTTATCAACATGAAAGTATGGTATTATATGATATAGTGCCTTTAATATTAGTGTATCAATAAGCCAACTCTGTGGGAACTCGGTGAGCTTCAAGTAACTGCAACTGCATTCTCTCTCTGTGCGTAACCCACCTCAATGTACATGTCTGACTTCCCCCCCCCCCCAGGTGCGTGACGTCATTTATGGGCGGCCCCTTATCTCAAAGCATTGTCATCCATTCCGAGTGGAACAACGCGCAAGCCCGAAATAAACACCTCGCTCGAGGCCAAGCATCGCGACCACCCGGTTTTCACATTTCTATCTCCTGGAAGGCAGCAGAGCATCAACAGACCGATGCGCACCTTCTCATTCTCGTGAATGGAAAATTGTAGAGAAGCCTCGGCAGTGCAACTGTGGACATGCAACGGAGGAGGAATAGTCAAACTTTACGAACCCCGCCTCTCCTGGGCCTTTGCTTGTCTATGGGTCTCGATGCGAGTCATTGGGCGTGATTCAATGAAGGGAGTGAACGCCACACGACCGCAGCCGGGGACAGTTCCAGAGACGAGGAACAGGATGCCCACTCGGTACCCACGGCTAACAACACCAGTGGCCATCGTCTCAACTGGTGCCCCGGCCTCCCCTATGTTGACTCGGCCTAAAATGAGTACCTCGTGCGGTGTCATCAACACCACTAGCGTAACAATGTCGGCCTGGCGTGGTGTTGTCAGAGATCACCCGTGGAACCTTGATGCGTTAGTTGAACTGGAAAGTTCAATAGGTCAACATGCAGTCACTCGCTCGCCGGAAAGGCTGGGGACCAACATTTCCCATAGACTAACATTGCCCATAGCTAACAGTTCCCATAGACTATCATTTCCCATAGACTAACATTGCCCATAGACTAACAATGCAAACAAACGAGCGAGTTCTCGCGATCTTTCACAGAGCTGATTGTAAAGAAGGCCACGATTGGGGACATCTTTGAGAAGGGACACTGGGCTCATAGAAACACACACACACATCGCACACACACACATCGGACACACTCATAGACACACACACTCACATCGCACACACACTCATCGCACACACACACACACATACTCATAGACACACACACACTAATCGCACACACACACACACAAAGATAAAGATCCCCCATATAACCTTGACAGTAGGGGCAAGTGCTGTTAGCGAGCACCTATGAAGGCCGGAACGGTACACGAAGGGGTGGGTGGCCAGCACCACGCCCGACCGCCTTTGTCTCCCTAGTGGCGATGTTTACACACCGCACCAGGTACTCATTTGAGGCTGAGTCAACCTAGGGGAGGCCCGGGACCGGTTCAGATAATCGTCACTGGTGTTGGCCGTGAGCGAGAATCGAACCCGGGTCGCCAGGTTCATAGCGCAGCGCGCTAACCGCTATACTGTCGCTCCCCACATCAACAACAACCGCCATTCGCCACTAAGTGGCGGTGACGTCACCACGACGCTTGTGCCAGGCTATGTGCACCCTGAGGCCACGTGAAGTGTCGAACGCCCGCTGGCAGGAGGTCACGGGGAAGACCCAGGTGCCACGGGTCGACTGAGATGACTGGCTGATGCACCACCTGTGCCCCCTACTGTGCCAACCTGCTGTGCTTTAGCCACCCGGCGCTCCGCTCGTTGTTCTGAGCGTCGCTCCTCCGCCCTCCGTTGTTGTTGGAGGGTGACTACCTCCAACTGCCCAGTAGCATCCTTCACGAGCCTCCTCCACAGAGGCCGATCTTGACACCGCTGGTACCAGTCATCGGCAAGTCCACTCAGCTCCACGTCCTCCTGCACCACATCACTCCATCTCTTCTCTAGCCCGTGCCGCGCCCGCCTAGCCCCCTCAATCCGGCCGAACAAAAGCTGTTTCGGCATGCGGTGGCTGGGCATGCGGGCTACATGACCCAGCCATCGCAGCCTTGCCCGCCGGAGGAGCTCACCGATGGGACCTTGCCCAGATCTTTCAAGGATTTGTGAGCTCCTCACACAATCCAGTCTGGTTAAACCCAGGATGAATCGTAGGCAGGCCAGCCTAAATGTTTCTAACCGGCGAAGATGTTCCATTAGGGGGGGTCCACGTTTCGCAAGCGTAGAGAAGTGAGGGAATGACCGTGGCCGAGAAGACCTGAAGCTTAGTGCGGAGCCACAGACCAGGTAGCTTCCACACAGCGTTACGCAACCGATGAAAAGATAATGCCGCTCGACTGATTCGGAGTGAGACCTCTGCTGTTAAACTGGAGCCAGTCATAAGCTCCCAGACACACACACTCACATCGCACACACACATCGCACACACACACACTCATCGCAGACACACAGCACTCACTCCATGCTTTTTTATTTCGCTTTCAAAATGTGTATTTCAAAAGCTTACATTTTACACTGTACACATTTTATAAACTTAAAATAATACATATACAGTACTGTATAATAATTCTACGTTCACAGTCAAGTTTCTTTCCAAAAAAAGTGACTCACTGAGAGGAGATTCTTTAAAAAGTATTTTTTTAAGGACAATTTTTTTTTTACATTTACAACTATTTTAGACGCCGCCATTCCCCACGGACTGCCCGTGCACGCGACTGCCTGTGCACGCGACTGCCTGTGCACGCGACTCCCTGTGCACGCGACTGCCTGTGCACGCGACTGCCTGTGCACGCGACTCCCCGTGCACGCGGTTGCCTGTGCACGTGACTCCCCGTGCACGCGGTTGCCTGTGCACGTGACTCCCTATGCACGCGACCGCCCGTGCACGCGGCCGCCCGTGCACGCGGCCGCCCGTGCACGCGGCCGCCCGTGCACGCGGCCGCCCGTGCACGCGGCCGCCCGTGCACGCGGCCGCCCGTGCACGCGACCGCATGCGATGGGAGGAGGCCAGCGACCCTGGCTCGGAACCAGGCGCCTGGGCTTCAAGGGTTTGTGGGGGGGGGACATTCACCGTCGTTTGTGAGCGGGGAGGGAGGGGAGGTGTGGGGGGAAGTTTGGTGATGGCAGTGGTGGTGGGTTTTGGGGGGTTGCCACATTTGACAGATACGAAGTTCCATGCGTGACCACGACTTATTTTTGTATTCTCGTAGAATATGAGTCACGGTTTCTTTTGGTCTGCAGCAGGGGTCGGAAACCTTTCCAAGAAGCAGAAGCAGAAGTCTTTTGTTTAGTTTTTGTCTCGACCAGAATAGTTTGGAGTGCGCACCACACGCAGAGCTACTTGTACACAAACACAGCGGGTAATGCAGCAATTGACAACACACATTATGACTTAAACACACGTGATGGCATAAGCTGCGTCAATTTAGTTTTGTTCCCCCCTTATTCTTTAACAATACGGTTTGAGCTTCTTGGTTCTTGCGGTAAAGTCGCGTAGAAGGGAAATGATAAAATAAAAAATTCTCACGACGTTTCGGCCACAACACAAGCAGCCGTCCTCAGGTGAAGAAACAGAACTGTCGGAAGGACAGCGCTCCAACTGGATTATTATTTTACTGGTAGGAACGAAGTTGTAAACTGAGTGTACCAGCCTGCAATAGATTAATGTGTCCGTCCGTCCGTCCCCTTTCAATACTTTAACGAAGTGAAATCTCGTGCTGTTGGGTGTAAAATCAGCAATAGACAGCGCCGAGACTTGTCCTACCAGCCCACCCTGCAGGGACCTGTTATTATTTCCCTTCTACGTGGTGACTTTACCGCAAGAACCAAGAAGATGAATCCCTGCAGTCACGAAAGCTTGAAATCGAAATTGAATACAGTTTGACTGTTGTACTTTTTGTCGTCACCAAGACATTCCAGTGACCCATTCCCTGCCAAATTTAATCAATTATGTACACGGAAAACTACGTTTAAGATTTAGGTGTTTTTGTTTGTGTAAAACGGCTGCCCCCTCCTCAAGGGGGAAGCCAAAGAGACACCACCGCAGGCTGCCGACGCCTGGGCAAGATGGTCGTGTAGCTGCCGTAGCTCTGATGTCAAACATTCTTGCTGTTGCGACAGCCCCTTCACCTGACAGGGGCAATCAAATCGACTTCTCACATCTTGGGCAGATGCGCCGAATGTCGAAAAGCGACCAATTATTTTGGACAATTGTGTCCGACGTTTCGCTGGAGATTACACCTCCCCTGCATCATGAGGCGTGGATAGAAGCTCAGTGGCTGCCATGACGTCATCGGGATAGCCATGCGTGTGAATCATCGACTCTCGGGACGTGGGGGGGTTACAATTAATACATTGGTATTGTACCGAAACGATCTAACCCAAAATAAACGAATTATGAATCGTAGTTTAGTTCTGAAAGCTACACATGTAAAATTATCATTAGATGTTTACATGGATCGACTTAAGATTACTTTAACCTAAGATAAAGAGAGTGTTGTCAGAATGGCATTGATTTTTTTCTCACATTTTAAACCAAAGGATATCTCAGCAGTCCAAACACGAGTCAAGAAGACATGAGATCAGACACACACAAACAACCCCCCCCCCTTTCCAAGCTCGGTAGAGCAACGTTGAAAGACAGAAAATGACACCAAAGAAACAACAGAACCAACGTCTCTGGGTGGGTGGTGTGGTGGTGTGGGTGGTGCATTGGGTGGGTGGTGCATTGGGTGGGTGGTGTGGTGGTGTGGGTGGTGCATTCGGTGATGTGGTGGTGTGGTGTGGGTGGTGTGGGTGGTGCATTGGGTGGGTGGTGTGGTGGTGTGGTGTGGGTGGTGTGGGTGGTGCATTGGGTGGGTGGTGTGGTGGTGTGGTGTGGGTGGTGCATTGGGTGGGTGGTGTGGTGGTGTGGGTGGCGCATTGGGTGATGTGGTGGTGTGGTGTGGGTGGTGTGGGTGGCGCATTCGGTGGGTGGTGTGGGTGGTGTGGGTGGTGCGGTGCGGTGTGGGTGGTGTGGGTGGTGTAGGTGGTGCATTGGGTGGGTGGTGCGGGTGGTGCATTGATGAGTGGTGTGGTGCGGTGTGGGTGGTGTGGGTGGTGTGTGTGGTGTGGGTGGTGCACTGGGTGGGTGGTGTGGGTGGTGTGGGTGGTGCGTTGGCACCGTGACTCGAGTTTGACTCCGGGCCCAGAGTAAGCAAATCAGTGGCGAGCATCAAATCTCAACAGGGTTCTGGGCTCCCCTTCACCGAAACCAGCACGGTGAAGCATGGCCAAACGGGGATGAAAAAGAGGCCTTTCGCCCCAGCGCTGGATTGGCAACGGGCCTGAACACGGCGACAATTGCCCCAAACAATCCGCCTTCAAAATACTTCCCTAGGGGCTTTTGTCGGCGTTCCAGGCTGCTCGCACGGCGATCGGCGCTGCTCGGCGTTTGCCACGGTGCCGAGCGAACGTCAAGCGGCGACGGCGACTCGAACGTGTGGATTGTCGCGATCGACAAAAACGATCCACGTCGCCTCAATATCAGCGCAACTTGATGCGTTCGTTCTCGTGTTCCTTCAAATGTCGTTCGATTTCGTGTTTTGCAATTGCACTGATTAAGCCATCCCAGGCTTAGCTGCGTGATGTCCCTGGTCTATAACGGCGTGAATTTCCGCCCTCTTATCTGCGTGCAGAGGGCGCGTGGGCGAATGCGGATAAGGGGATGAACCACCTGTGGCAAACGTCCGGGTGCGCGTGGCATCGACTTCGCCGCCGCTGCCAACGGACGCCGCCGCCACCACCGTGGCCGCTGGGCATCACCACGCGAGTCGGTGTCGGGAGGTTGGGACCACAGAGAGATCGCTGGGACCAGCAGCGGAACTACCACTGGGGCCCCATGGGAGAACCACCACCACCAAGAGACCACCACCACCACCAAAAGACCACCACCACCACCAAGAGACCACCACCACTACCACCGCACCACGGGGGAGTTGTGCGCGTGTGTATCGGCACCTTAAAAGCGTGGATAGCGAGGATGAATCAACCACCACTCTTCGGGGTCATTTACCCGTACATACGTGCGTGCTAATCGGAGGTGCGATCTGCGGGTAAGCGCGAATAATATTGTCGGTGCAGATGATAGGAGTAGTCGATGAGAGGCAGATGTGCTGTGAAACCACGGAGCAGCATTACTGTCGGTGCTGCTGCTGCTGCTGCAAGCGGGACAGTTGATCGTGGAACCCCACTGAGCGATGGTTCTCATCGCACAGCATTCGCAGCAGCGGACAGACTACGTGCTGGCAGTACCACGGCGCGTGTTCGCCACTTTAAAAATACAACGCGTGCAACTAAAAGATTACGGCAAAAAGAAAGCTCGTGACGACCGCATAACCCCTTTACCACCGCGACCCCGTTATGAGAGAGGTCTCCACGACCTTAAAACTCGTGAAGGTAGAGAGCGGAACATTTATCGGAGAATACGAAGCCACGGGCTGCCGATAAAGGCTACGGCGAGAGAGCGTTTGAGCGGCGGGTCGGGGTAAAGGTTGTACGATGGGGGGGGAGGGGGGGGGTGCGCGACTGAGCAAGCCGAGAAGGCGTGGACCTTGATGGGCCACGGGTGGAGAGGGGGTGTGGCGAGGGGGTAGAGTAGGGTTGGTGTGGTTGGGAACCGTGTGGGGGCCGCGGGGTCGTAGGGCTTGGCGCGTTTGGCTACTTCCGCAGGTCCAGCACGCACACCTGCCAAGAAGAAACGGAAGGTGGAGGGGGTAGGGCAGAGGATGGCGAATGAATTGTTAACCGGGCTGTGGTCACCACCCAGAAGGGCACCAAGGAACATTTTAACGACTCGGTGCACCACTCAGCCAGTCCCGACTCCGCAATCCCCCCAAATGTCAAACGATAGCTGTTGTTCGACAGCAACATCGGCCGTACGGAGAAGAAGCCGACCGCGCAGAAAACCCCAGCAAGCGTGGCCGTCAGAGAACTGTGACCAAGCTGCTGCTGCTGCTGCTGCTGCTACTCAAAGGGTTTACCCAATTTGGTGCTTCTGAAAATGTGAACAATAAGAATACTGAAAAAATATAAGCAGACAATTGATCTCCTTCGCAAATCTGTCTTCATGAACGGGGTTAGAGAGCGTTGCACCCTCACGCAAGATGTGGGATTTCTCCGGGTGCTTCAGACTCCTCCCGCTATAATCATTCATTGGCTGGAAACATCTTACATTAAAAACCCAACAATGCAGGACGCCCTTCAACAGAGTCCTATGGCTCAGTGTGGCTCCCCTATTATTATTAATAATACGTGGAGAGACAGGTACGTGAAAGAGAGACATTGTCAGCCTCCCAGGGGTGCTGCTACCGGGCCTCCTTGTAAATCCCGACTGAAAACTTATTTCTTTAGAACTGCTTTTTGTGTTTAGTTTGTTGTCCTTCCCCCCGCACCGCCGATTAGGCCGGTTGGATCCATACAGTGAGAAAGAAGTTCAACATACATAGAGCCCTGTCTCGCCCCCTATTGGTGAGTTCAATTAAATTAACCCCATCCTCGTGATCCACCTCAAACTCCGGATGGTGGATGTAGTTATGATGATGATGACATTGACAATGGTCTTGGGCGGTGAATGTGGTGATGTGGTGGGGTCGGGAAGAGTAACATTAACGGTGGTGATGGTGGTTGTGAAGGTAGATGTGTTCACAATAGAGAATTGGCATCCAAAAATTATGAACGAAATATTTAATTTGCACAATTGGCTGTCCACTAATGCATTAGTAGCTGAAGTCAAGACAAAATATGCACTCACATACAGATCCTCTCACTCACACTTATCCACTCACTCACACTTATCCACTCACTGAGATTGATCCACTCCCTTACTCACAGATCCACTCCGTCAAAAACAGGTCCACTCCGTCACACACAGATCCACTCCGTCACACACAGATCCACTTCGTCACACACAGATCCACTCCTTCACACACAGATCCACTCCGTCAAACACAGATCCACTCCGTCACACACAGATCTACTCAGTCACACACAGATCCACTCCGTCACACACAGATCCACTCCGTCAAACACAGATCCACTCCGTCAAACACAGATCCACTTCGTCACACACAGATCCACTCCGTCACACACAGATCCACTCCGTCAAAAACAGGTCCACTCCGTCACACACAGATCCACTCCGTCACACACAGATCCACTTCGTCACACACAGATCCACTCCTTCACACACAGATCCACTCCGTCAAACACAGATCCACTCCGTCACACACAGATCTACTCAGTCACACACAGATCCACTCCGTCACACACAGATCCACTCCGTCAAACACAGATCCACTCCGTCACACACAGATCCACTTCGTCACACACAGATCCACTCCGTCACACACAGATCCACTTCGTCACACACAGATCCACTCCGTCACACACAGATCCACTCCGTCACACACAGATCCACTCCGTCACACACAGATCCACTCCGACAAACACAGATCCACTCCGTCACACACAGATCCACTTCGTCACACACAGATCCACTCCGTCACACACAGATCCACTCCGTCAAACACAGATCCACTCCGTCACACACAGATCTACTCAGTCACACACAGATCCACTCCGTCACACACAGATCCACTCCGTCACACACAGATCCACTCCGTCACACACAGATCCACTCCGTCACACACAGATCCACTCCGTCAAACACAGATCCACTCCGTCACACACAGATCCACTCAGTCACACACAGATCCACTCCGTCACACACAGATCCACTCCGTCACACACAGATCCACTCCGTCACACACAGATCCACTCCGTCACACACAGATCCACTCCGTCACACACAGATCCACTCCTTCACACACAGATCCACTCCGTCACACACAGATCCACTCCGTCACACACAGATCCACTCCGTCACACACAGATCCACTCACACACAGATCCACTCGCACACAGATCCACTCCGTCACACGCAGATCCACTCCGTCACACACAGATCCACTCCATCACACACAGATCCACTCCGTCACACACAGATCCACTCCGTCACACACAGATCCACTCCGTCACACACAGAGCCACTCCGTCAAACACAGATCCACTCCGTCACACACAGATCTACTCAGTCACACACAGATCCACTCCGTCACACACAGATCCACTCCGTCACACACAGATCCACTCCGTCACACACAGATCCACTCCGTCAAACACAGATCCACTCCGTCACACACAGATCCACTCAGTCACACACAGATCCACTCCGTCACACACAGATCCACTCCGTCACACACAGATCCACTCCGTCACACACAGATCCACTCACACACAGATCCACTCCGTCACACACAGATCCACTCCGTCACACACAGATCCACTCCTTCACACACAGATCCACTCCGTCACACACAGATCCACTCCGTCACACACAGATCCACTCCGTCACACACAGATCCACTCACACACAGATCCACTCGCACACAGATCCACTCCGTCACACGCAGATCCACTCCGTCACACACAGATCCACTCCGTCACACACAGATCCACTCCGTCACACACAGATCCACTCTGTCACACACAGATCCACTCCGTCACACACAGATCCACTCCGTCACACACAGATCCACTCCGTCAAACACAGATCCACTCCGTCACACACAGATCCACTCCGTCACACACAGATCCACTCCGTCACACACAGATCCACTCAGTAACACACAGAGATCTACTCACACACAGATCCACTCCGTCACACACAGATCCACTCCTTCACACACAGATCCACTCCTTCACACACAGATCCACTCCGTCACACACAGATCCACTCCGTCAAACACAGATCCACTCCGTCACACACAGATCCACTCAGTCACACACAGATCCACTCCGTCACACACAGATCCACTCCGTCACACACAGATCCACTCCGTCACACACAGATCCACTCCGTCACACACAGATCCACTCCGTCACACACAGATCCACTCCTTCACACACAGATCCACTCCGTCACACACAGATCCACTCCGTCACACACAGATCCACTCCGTCACACACAGATCCACTCACACACAGATCCACTCGCACACAGATCCACTCCGTCACACGCAGATCCACTCCGTCACACACAGATCCACTCCATCACACACAGATCCACTCCGTCACACACAGATCCACTCCGTCACACACAGATCCACTCCGTCACACACAGAGCCACTCCGTCAAACACAGATCCACTCCGTCACACACAGATCTACTCAGTCACACACAGATCCACTCCGTCACACACAGATCCACTCCGTCACACACAGATCCACTCCGTCACACACAGATCCACTCCGTCAAACACAGATCCACTCCGTCACACACAGATCCACTCCGTCACACACAGATCCACTCCGTCACACACAGATCCACTCCGTCACACACAGATCCACTCCGTCACACACAGATCCACTCCGTCACACACAGATCCACTCACACACAGATCCACTCCGTCACACACAGATCCACTCCGTCACACACAGATCCACTCCTTCACACACAGATCCACTCCGTCACACACAGATCCACTCCGTCACACACAGATCCACTCCGTCACACACAGATCCACTCACACACAGATCCACTCGCACACAGATCCACTCCGTCACACGCAGATCCACTCCGTCACACACAGATCCACTCCGTCACACACAGATCCACTCCGTCACACACAGATCCACTCCGTCACACACAGATCCACTCCGTCACACACAGATCCACTCCGTCACACACAGATCCACTCCGTCAAACACAGATCCACTCCGTCACACACAGATCCACTCCGTCACACACAGATCCACTCCGTCACACACAGATCCACTCAGTAACACACAGAGATCTACTCACACACAGATCCACTCCGTCACACACAGATCCACTCCTTCACACACAGATCCACTCCTTCACACACAGATCCACTCCGTCACACACAGATCCACTCACACACAGATCCACTCCGTCACACACAAATCCACTCCGTCACAAACAGATCCACTCCGTCACACTCAGATCCACTCCGTCACACACAGATCCACTCCGTCACACACAGATCCACTCCGTCACACACAGATCCACTCCGTCACACACAGATCCACTCCGTCACACACAGATCCACTCAGTCACACACAGATCCACTCCGTCACACACAGATCCACTCCATGACACACAGATCCACTCCGTCACACACAGATCCACTCCGTCACACACAGATCCACTCCGTCACAGACAGATCCACTCCGTCACAGACAGATCCACTCCGTCACAGACAGATCCACTCCGTCACACACAGATCCACTCCGTCACACACAGATCCACTCCGTCACACACAGATCCACTCCGTCACACACAGATCCACTCCGTCACACACAGATCCACTCCGTCACACACAGATCCACTCCGTCACACACAGATCTACTCAGTCACACACAGATCCACTCCGTCACACACAGATCCACTCCGTCACACACAGATCCACTCCGTCACACACAGATCCACTCCGTCACACAAAGATCCACTCCGTCACACACAGATCCACTCAGTCACACTCAGATCCACTCCGTCACACACAGATCCACTCCGTCACACACAGATCCACTCCGTCACACACAGATCCACTCCGTCACACACAGATCCACTCAGTCACACACAGATCAATTCCGTTACACTCAGATCTACTCAGTCACACACAGATCCACTCCGTCACACACAGATCCACTCCGTCACACACAGATCCACTCAGTCACACACAGATCAATTCCGTTACACTCAGATCTACTCAGTCACACACAGATCCACTCACATACAGATCCGCTCATGAGAGTGAATCTGTGGATGAGTGGACCTGTGAGTCAGAGGTTCTGTGTGTAAGTGGATCTGTGAGTGAACCCTGAATGACTGGATCTGAGTGAGTAATTTGTGAATCAGTGGATATCCGAGTGGATCTCTGGGTGAGTGGATCTGTGAGAGAGTGGAGCCCTGATTCAGTGGATCTGTGGGTGAGTGAGTGGAGCCCTGAGTGAGTGCATTTGTGGGTGAATGAGTGGATCTGTGGGTGAGTGGAGCCCTGAGTGAGTGCATCTGTGGGTGAGTGAGTGGATCTGTGAGTGGGTGAGAGGATCTGGGGGTGAATGAGTGGATCTGTGAGTGGATCTGTGAGTGGGTGAGTGGATCTGGGGGTGAGTGGATCTGTGAGTGAGTGGATCTGGGGGTGGGTGAGTGGATCTGTGAGTGGATCTGTGAGTGGATCTGTGAGTGGATCTGTGAGTGGGCGAGTGGATCTGTGAGTGGGTGCGTGGATCTGTGAGTGGGTGCGTGGATCTGGGAGTGGGTGGATCTGGGGTGAGTGAGTGGATCTGTGAGTGAATTTATCTGTGAGTGGGTGAGTGTATCTGGCGGTGAGTGGATCTGGGGTGAGTGAGTGGATCTGTGAGTGGATCTGGGGGTGAGCGAGTGGATCTGTGAGTGTGTGAGTTGATCTGTGAGTGGGTGAGTGGATCTGGGGGTGAGCGAGTGGATCTGGGGTGAGTGAGTGGATCTGTGAGTGGATCTGGGGGTGAGTGAGTGGATCTGTGAGTGTGTGAGTGGATCTGGGGGTGAGTGAGTGTATCTGGGGGTGAGTGAGTGGATCTGTGAGTGAGTGAGTTGATATGTGAGTGGGTGAGTGGATCTGGGGGTGAATGAGTGGATCTGGGGTGAGTGATTGGATCTGAGTGAGTGAGTTGATCTGTGAGTGGGTCTGGGGGTGAGTGAGTGGATCTGTGAGTGTGTGAGTGGATCTGGGGGTGAGTGAGTGGATCTGTGAGTGTGTGAGTGGATCTGGGGGTGAGTGAGTGGATCTGGGGGTGAGTGAGTGGATCTGGGGGTGAGTGAGTGGATCTGGGGTGAGTGAGTGGATCTGTGAGTGAGTGAGTTAATCTGTGAGTGGATCTGGGGGTGAGTGAGTGGATCTGTGAGTGTGTGAGTGGATCTGGGGGTGAGTGAGTGGATCTGGGGGTGAGTGAGTGGATCTGGGGGTGAGTGAGTGGATCTGGGGTGAGTGAGTGGATCTGTGAGTGAGTGAGTTGATCTGGGGGTGAGTTGATCTGAGGGTGAGTGAGTGGATCTGGGGGTGAGTGGATCTGTGAGTGTGTGAGTGTATCTGGGGATGAGTGAGTTGATCTGTGAGTGTGTGAGTGGATATGGGGGTGAGTGAGTGGATCTGTGAGTGAGTTGATCTGTGAGTGGATCTGGGGGTGAGTGAGTGGATTGGTGAGTGTGTGAGTGGATCTGGGGGTGAGTGAGTGGATCTGGGGGTGAGTGGGTGGATCTGGGGTGAGTGAGCGGATCTGTGAGTGAGTGAGTTAATCTGTGAGTGGATCTGGGGGTGAGTGAGTGGATCTGTGAGTGTGTGAGTGGATCTGGGGGTGAGTGAGTGGATCTGGGGGTGAGTGAGTGGATCTGGGGGTGAGTGAGTGGATCTGGGGTGAGTGAGTGGATCTGTGAGTGAGTGAGTTGATCTGGGGGTGAGTTGATTTGAGGGTGAGTGAGTGGATCTGGGGGTGAGTGGATCTGTGAGTGTGTGAGTGTATCTGGGGGTGAGTGAGTTGATCTGTGAGTGTGTGAGTGGATCTGGGGGTGAGTGAGTGGATCTGGGGTGAGTGAGTTGATCTGTGAGTGGATCTGGGGGTGAGTGGATCTGTGAGTGTGTGAGTGGATCTGGGGGTGAGTGAGTTGATCTGGGGGTGAGTGGATCTGTGAGTGAGTGGAGCCCTGGGTAATCACCGTCACTCACCGTTCCGTCAGAGGCACTGGCCGCGACCCGCTCTCCCGTGTAGTTCCAGCAAACCTCGAATACGCCGCCGCTGCCCCGGTAGCTGTACACCAGCGAGCCCGTCTGTACGCACACACACACCGCACACGAAGCACATTGCATGCACACACACACACAAAATCGCACCGGTACATATCGCTCGCAGGCAGGCACACATTACACACGCACACATTCACAACCATGGCACGCACACACATCACTATCGCACGCGTTGAACGCACGCGCCACAGGCACACGTTCTTCACGGTCAACAACAAACTACGTTCTTGAGCTGCACGGCTGAGCGGTACGATACAGTACACGGAATGATACAGTACGCGGTGGCATGGCCTCATTTCAGTTCTTTATCCCACCATAGGATGGCCTCTCTCACACTGGGCCTCACCTGCGTGTTCCAGATGTGTACACACTTGTCAAAGGAGCCGGTGGCCAGGTACTTCCCGTCGGGGCTGAACGCGACGCTGTACACGGGCTCGGTGTGGCGCGTGAGGACGTGTGTGCACGTGCCGCTCTCCACGTCCCACAGGCGCACCGTCGCGTCGAACGACGCACTGCGGGAACACCGCCGCCGCCGCCACGGCACAAGCAAAAAGATCATCGCCGTCAAGTAGCCTTCAACAGCCTGCTGGGGCAAGTGCTGTTAGCGAGTAGCACCGAGTGAAAGCCACACGACACCATGCCCGGGCTTGCCTGATGTTTACTCACCGCACCAACTGCATATTTAAGGTTGAGTCTACCTACAGGAGGGCCAGGACCGGTTCAAATATTCGCCACTGTTATTGGTCGTGAGCAGGAATCGAACAACAACGCGAGTGCTCCCCGGCACAACACGTGTGCACACAAATACAAAACAAAGAGGTCGCGCATTGAGCCCTAGAGACTTGCAAGCGCTGTCGGGGAACACGTTATCAACGCTGGGAAAATAGCACGATGGAGTGACGAGGCCAGCGTTGCACCCACGTAGATGGCACGTCCCTTTCGCAAACAAAGCTGCTCTAGCATGATAATCTGGCGATGCTGTTGCATTGGCGGTGGAGCACAAGCACAAATGACAAATACAACACGTTTGTCAACAACACTCTGGCCTTAAGAAGTAGGTGACGTTTCGGGCAATAACCCTTTTTCACAGCGCATCGGCAAAAGTAAATTGCACAAAAAGTTTCAAGGTCAGTGTTATTGACGAATGTCACGAGTTATCATGATCCAGAATATATGGGGGGGGGGGGGGTGGGGGGGATATTCGAGTCAACTCGGCCCGTTATTGCGCCGATTCGCAGAGGGTCAACAGCGGTTGTCCAGTGCTCATCGAGCTGCACTGACTTCCAGGTTGCCGAACGGACACATTATAAGATCGCACTCATGACACCCAAAGTGTTTGCTACAAATGAAACGCAACGCCCTTTGCTTGTCAAGAAGCATAAACGATCACGTGAACTCCGGTCACCCTCGCAGCGGCTTCTGGCTAGCCATCGAACAAAGGCGGTCACTGCATCGAGAGCTTCCTTCCGAGATTAGGAGACCACTGGAGCTATACACTTTTAAATCACCTAGACTAAAAAACGTATTTCTTTACGACTGCTTCTGTGGTGAGTTTGTTGTCCTTCCCCACACCTCCGATTTGCACGGTTGGCTACGTACGGTGCATTAGAAGCTCAACGTACATGCAAAGACTGGCTCCGTCATAGGATTAACAACACGCGAGCCCCACCACTACCTTGGGGCTGCCAATAAACGATCATCGTTGGCCCCACGCTCATCATTTGTCTTTTAAACGGCGCCGCTAGGGTCAGGACGCGGCTCAACTCTGCGGCTGCGCAGCTTGGGGACTAGCGGCACCGCTACGGCGCAGGAGGCTTCCGGCGCTGCGGCAGCTCCTGGGCTTGGATGTAGGGGTCAGTCTGGAGCGGTGGCTCACAACCATAGTAGAGCCGCAGACCACAGTTAACCCTCCCAACTAGAACGAAGGCATCACACCACGTGGGCCACAACAATTTCCGCGGACCACTCCTCGATGATCCCCGCGGAATGATCCGGTACCCCCAATCTCACTGCCTGGCTGCAGGCCGAGCGCACAGTGCACGAATGGCGAATGGGATTCGGAAACTTGGTCTTTCGTCAGTGAACGCGTTTTCACTTATCGTGGCACTTTTCAGGAACGCATCGACCACCGCGTGAAATGAGGGGGATTACCTTCCAGTGAAGATTCCACGGTGAAATAAATTCCCGCTGAAGACGTGATTTTTTTAAGCACCAAATTTACCGGGCGAAAGCTTCACGCTTAAAACTTCACTTATCGTTGTTCATAATAGGTATTTTGAGTTAAGTTGCGTAAAGAAGTGTATCGTACACGACGAACCAAACCCAAAAACCCAATCAATTATGAATCACAATTATGAATGCCGACTTTGATCCCACTTCTCGACAGCCCATTGGGCCAACGGTCGCCTGCCGACCACAGGCTTGGACCCGCTGGTCTATACCGGGCGTCTGTGAAGAAGAGCTTTTTAGCTCATTGGGTTCCTCCAGTTTAAATAGATCATTCCCGATTCCGATTCTAGAGGACGCAGACCTGGCGAGCATCTGGCCGCTGTTGGGGTGGCCAGAGTGGGACCCGCTTGGGCTCCAGCGGATGGTGTAGATCTCCTTGCTGTGGGCCTGCAGGTCGTGCACGCAGGTGTCCTGCTTCATGCTCCAGATCTGAGAACGATCAAAGTGCCCCGCGGTCAGATGGACAGCTGCCACCTCTTGTCCCATGTTGGACGACGCTTCTTCGCGATGTGAAGAGCGGTCAGAGTGGCTCGCGTACACGTCAACCCCCGAAGGGTTCCAAAGTCAGTCGGAGCCCGAATGGATACAAATTTGGGAAAACACCAAGGAACTGTTGAGATGGAAACCCAAGAAACTGACAGGGAAACCCCGAGAAGCTGAGGCACAGAAACATTGAGCAGCAAGCAAAGGCGAGTCAACTTTTGTCGAAAATGTGGGGGAGTTTACTGAATTGGTTTGCGTAGCAGCAATAGGTTAATGCACACCACTTATTAAACACACCCCCCCCCAACCACCCATAGCAAAATGAAATAATAACATTCGATAGTTGTGATTAGTTTGCTGCTTGCTTATGATAAGAGAGGCAGTGAGTACAGACAGAACTCGTGGAGCTGACCACTTACACGAGGCCTGAACCACGGGCAGCAGCTGCTGGCGAGACGCTGCGGTAAACAGGGCCGAGTGTGTGATTTGCAACAGGTGAACTACACCGCGAGAATCCATTAGACGGCCGTGAGGTGCTCAACGTTGTGAGTCCCAGGGATGATGCTCCGTTAGATGCGGTGGTGAGATGTTAACTACCTCGCCTGCTATGCATGCAGGACAGCATGGCTTTGATCCCGACCCTATTTGGAGTCTGCATGTTCTCTCCGTGGTCGCGTGGATTTTTCTCCGGGTCCTCCGGTTTTTCCCCCCACATTTGGAATCATCCGTTCAGAGTCTTTGGGCTGCTATACATTTACACGTGATAAGCCACTTCGTTGAGCTATCACTTGTGGCCAGGTCACTTCTGAAAAGCAGCTACATAGCTCAGTGGGCCTTACCTGATAAAATAGAAATAATTTAGTTTATGCATGGGTTCACCAAATGTCGATCAGCGGGCACACGAGTCTATATTCATATTTACCTCTCAAGAAGTTCACTGGGCTGCATTAAAAACCCAAGAGGTTTCTTGTGCAGACATCGGTGATCGACAACACCTTGGTCAGGCTAAGTTAGTGTTGTTTAACCAGGCAAGAACTAAAAGGACCAGAACAGAGCCTCCATTTGCTGGAGTGACCTGGGTCACCAATATGACAAATGCAAAATAAAGTGGAGCGATAAAGCATAGAGAAATCGGAGCAAAAATATGTGTCACGAAAAAAAATTAAAAGTGCACAAACATAAATCCGTGTAAAATAATACATTTTTTGTTGGGTTAAGTCGGCTCGATAAGATTCATTTTAGACTGTTCATCTTAAGTAGGCAACCTTGATTAATCAGGTCCGACTGTTCCCATGTATCCACAACCAGACTCAAGCTGGTCCCAGACTCAAGCTGCTCCCAGATTCAAGCTGGTCCCAGACTCAAGCTGGTCCCAGAATCAAGCTGGTCCCAGATTCAAGCTGCTCTCAGATTCAAGCTGGTCCCAGATTCAAGCTGGTCCCAGATTCAAGCTGGTTCCAGATTCAAGCTGGTCCCAGACTCGTATCAGAGCCAAGATTGGCCAGCTGAGTCTGGGACCAGTCTGGGACCAGACTCCGCTAACCCCATGACGTTAAAACCATATCCAGAGTTGGGCCGGCCTCCACACAAGGGTCGTAGAGTTCAGAAAGGGAGCTCCGAGGCCAAGGCACAGAAAGCTTTACTGGCTACGGCTCCACAGACCTGCTGTGCAAACCAAGGGGCCACAGTGACATTGGGCATGACTCCCGCCCGGGCCAAGGTTTTTAGCGGCTGCGGAAATGAGAATTCCCTGGGCTTTTGAACTCCGAACCTCGCCGGTGCTGGCTCGTCGCTCCGACAAGAGCCGTCACGAGCACCTGGAGTCGCCGACCTCATGGGTTTTGTGATGCCACCTACTAAAAAAAAAAAGAGAGTTGTTTGTTCGTGCGCGCACCTTGAGAGTCATGTCGTCAGAGCAGGAGGCGAGCAGCGTCCCCGAGGGGTCCCACTTGATTGCGTTAACTTCGTTCTGTTCCACACGCAGACACACGTGCGAACGGTGATAAACCAGCAACATGCTTGTGCTTTCGCGTATTACCATAAAAAAAAAGTATCCAGAAATTCAGCATGGATTAACAACATAATTTATATAACCACCATCGCCGCAGCATTAAATATGTATCCATGAACACATGAAAAACTGAGTGTCAAAACCGGTCCAGAGTTCGCTTGTACTGAAGAAACTCTGCTGATATAATAATTTGTAATTCTAAAGTGCCTTACACCCGGAGATCACAAGGCGCTGTACAAACACAAACACAGACGCATGCAGGCTCACACCCATAACATCCAACCGAAAAAAACGATATATTAAAGAAATAGAAAACACCACTTAAAAACAAGTGCGTCTTAAGGCTCTACCAGAAAGCTGTAGCTGGCGGGTTACGTACCAAATATTTATTCATTATTTTACGTGGAGATGGATACGTTAAGGAGTATCGTCTGCTTATTTATATTATAAACGGCTGTTGCCTACTAATGGGGGGGGGGGGGGGAGTTATCTCTCACTTAACTATTTTGTAAGGAGATTGTTCCTATGAAATTTGACAAATTCGGACCGTGACTCCAGGAAATGTGGTCTGCTCTTGTTCAAATGTGACGTTGCGGGATCTGGAACGTCCACTGCAAAGCTGACGGCTGCGTAGGCATTGTGATGTCATTGTGATGTCATTGTCATTGTGATGTCATTGTGATATCACGTGCGTGCAATACATCACGGACGTAAATGACCGTGACTCTGGGGCTGAGAGGCCAAGCCAAGTGTCACTCGAAAGCCAGGACACAGAGGTGGGGCCTCTGTCTCTCAGAAGTGATTCCCCCCCCCACCAAAGACAAAGACCCCCCGCATAGCCTGTAACAGACTGTTGGAGCAAGTACCGTTAGCGAGCAGCTATGAAGGCCGACACGGCACATGAAGGGATGATTAGCCAGCACCACGCCCGAGACTGCCTTTGTCTACCCAGTGGCGATGTTGACAAATCACACCAGGTACTCATTTGAGTCGACCTATGGGAAGCCTAGGACCGGTTCAAATAATCTTCATTGGTGGTGGCCATGAGCGGGAATGGAATTTGGGTAGCGGGGTTCGTAGCTTAGAGCACTAACCACTACGCCACCGCTCCCTACCCACTCCCACCCAAGCCACCTCCCACTGCTACGATGGAAAAAAAAACCAGCCGAGTCAAAGTTTAGGTGATGGGACGGCAGCCGGCTTGCGCGACGTCATCTTGTCATTACGGACACTACGCCCCCACAGTACTGACCGGGGCGGGCGCGGGGACTCGAACCGCAAACCCCCGCGTCGAACGGCAAAACGCGCAACCGCTCGGCACTCGCGGCGAAGCACGCGCCGCACCGTGTGCCCCCGGAAGGTCCGGATCGGCTCCTCCTCTCCCAGCCGGCACACGTGGATGCTCATGTCCGTGCTGCACGAGGCGAAGCTGTCGTCCGTCTGCCAATCGACGTCCAGCGCGGGCGCTGCAACGCGAGGAACGAGGGAGACGACAAAGGGGGCCGGAGGCCGGCGGTTCGGATGTTACAACAGCCACACCACGGTACAGGTTTCACTTCGCCCCCCCCCCCCCCCCCCCCCACCGACGCTTCGCGAGCCAAAAGGCCGTGGGGGATCTGCTCCCCACCGCCCCCTTCCCCTCGCTCCTCTGGACGGTCGTGTCGTGAAAGGAGAGAAGACAATTTTTTTTTAAGTCATTCACAACATGTAAGCTGAAATATGCTAAGTTTCGGAATTGTCTAAGGTGTTTTTTTGTTGTTTCAAACGTGCGACCCTGACATTAGCCGAAACGCAGCAGAGACCCCCCCCCCCAATCGATTCTGAGGTTGGCTCCGGTGAAAAAGCGTCGCCCTCCCTACCAACGCAAGGCACCGCGCAGGTGTGCCGAGCCCGCCAGGTGACCGGGACGGCACGGCAGGGCTGCCGTTTGGAACCCCGGGCCCGAGCGGCGAAACCGAGCGGAGCGCTGAGCCAGCATACTTCCCGGTGGTCGTGGAAACGCAGGAGCAACAGTTTGGTGCTACGAGGGTCCAAGAAGTTGAGGCATTTGGCCGAGCTGCGGGCTCGCTGCCCTGCAAGCGCAGGCCAGGTGTCGCCAAGCTGGGCGGCTCACGAGCCGTTAGCTCGCTGCCAGTGGCGACTGTAAGCTTCGGTCAAAAAGAATCGGTCCGACGACCCAAGCAGGATTTTACTGAAAATCAAGGCTTGTTAAGGCCCCCCACCCCCCACCCCCCCCGAGCCAGCGGTGGAAATTCCATATTCCCATGGCGAGGGAATCTCACTCATCATTTTACACACGTAGGAACATTGATACTACCGATATCAAGATGATTAAAACAGAATGGGCTTTACCCTTTCCGGCAATAATACAGGAGGTGTTAAGATCGCCTTCGTACTGTTCGCCTATTGGCGTCCTCTCGTCTAACACCGGTGAGACCATAAAAGGAGGCAATCTCTGGTGTTGGCCAATCAGGTTCCAAGACAATGCATAACATAATTTTGATTTAAAGCTTTCGTGACTGCAGGGATTCATATTCTTGGTTCTTTCGGTAAAGTCACGTAGAAGGGAAACAATAAAATAATGAAAATATAAAACAATAAATATTGTTTTATTTATATTATTCATTGTTTTATATTTAAAAAATATAAAACAATAAATATAATGTTTTATTTATATTATTTATTGCTTTATATTTTAATTATTTTATTGTTTCCCTTCTACGTGACTTTACCGAAAGAACCAAGAATATGCATAACATCATTGTTTACATGTTTTTCCCACAAGTATGTGGAGTTAATGCAGACTTGATGATGCCTTGCAATAGGTGTCTATGTGGTGTTTGAACATCTTAACACCCCCTGTATTAAATTTCGATTTAAAGCTTTCGTGACTGCAGTTTTTTATCGGTTCACTATATGGTAGTCATTATATAGTGAAGTTTATACCCAGTTACTTAATGTGAACAGCCCAGGTTATTGAAAAGTATATTGAGTACATTGATTATATTGATGTAGTTTATATTTAGTTTTTTCACATCGGTCTATTGTATGGTAGTAGGGTAATTGCAGTTCTTTAGCGTCAATATGCTAAATTCCTCTGTTGATATGTAAACTCCTTTGTCAAGGCGCTCTCTGCTCCTCGCTGCCAAGCTTAGCAGTGTTCAGTAGGACGCTGTCTTTCCGACAGCCCTGTTCTTCACCTGAGGACGGCTGATTGCGTTGTGGCTGAAACGTCGTGAGAATTTTATTATTTTATTATTTCCCTTCTACGTGACTTTACCGAAAGAACCAAGAATATGAATCCCTGCATTATTACCGGAAAGGGTAAAGCCGATAGTTTTTTCAACATATTGGTACTCCCTTTGTGGCACGATTCATGCAAACATCAGGTGGTGCCGTTCACTTTGGCCTCAACTGATACCAACTGTGAATGCCTGCGGTGTTTGAAGCAGCTCACGTGCAGCGAGGTCACCAAGTGAATTAATAACAGATCAGTAAATAAACACAATTGATCGTTTCTTATCTTACATACATTGAACATAGCACCTTAATAAATTGTACATAAGATGATAGTGGTTAAAATAAAGAGGAGGGTTATTAAAAGCGGTGGTGTAGTTGGGGTGACAGTTAGGAGAACAGGTCAGAGTGATTAAGTCTCCGGCACCGGCACGGTGATGCCGTTGGCGGCGTGGTCACGGCACGCGAGGATTTACCCGAGTGGAACGGAAACTGCTGCTTGGCTTCTCCTGTCTGTGCGTCCCAGATGATGGTCGTCTGAGAGCGAGGGGCGAGAGAGACACACGGCACGCGCCACCACGTCTCACACCGCTCGCGTTCACGCCGCCTCTCGTGGATGGACACTCCGGCAACCTCCGCCTAGCTTCCTGCACCTCCACTTAGCTTCACACCACACCTCCAGTTAGCTTCCTGCACCTCCACTTAGCTTCACACCACACCTCCACTTAGCTTCACACCACACCTCCACTTAGCTTCACACCACACCTCCACTTAGCTTCCAGCTCCACCACTTAGCTTCACACCACACCTCCAGTTAGCTTCCTGCACCTCCACTTAGCTTCACACCACACCTCCACTTAGCTTCACACCACACCTCCACTTAGCTTCCAGCTCCACCACTTAGCTTCACACCACACCTCCAGTTAGCTTCCCACCACACCTCCAGTTAGCTTCCTGCACCTCCACTTAGCTTCACACCACACCTCCAGTTAGCTTCACACCACACCTCCGCTTAGCTTCACACCACACCTCCACTTAGCTTCACACCACACCTCCACTTAGCTTCCCGCACCTCCACTTAGCTTCCCGCACCTCCAATCAAGTTCCCACACATCCAATTAGCACGTTTGGCTACGTAAGGTGCAAAGTAAGTTCAGTATACACACACACACATACACGCTCCAATCATTTACGAGTGTTTACATTTACGCATTGTCGCTGAAAATGTCCCGCAACGAGTCGTTTGTTTGCAGGCATCTTGCAGACTGGGCGGGGAGCGTAGATTTCTGACGGCATTATGAGAGCAATTCGCGTGGGTGTGTGTGGAATTGCCTCCCCCCACCCTGCCACGCTCAAAAAACAGAATTGGTCAGGAAGCACGCAAGCAGGGCCGTCCTGAAAACGAGACCACGCGAGCGATGAGCCAGCGCTGACAATTCCACATTCCAATGGCGAGGAGACCTCGGTGATCATTTCACATGCGTTTTCAAGCAACATTGGCAATACTGTCATGGCATGAGTAATGTCAACATGAGATAATGCGTTCACTTTGGTTTCAAGTGATATAACTGTAAATGCCTGCGGTAATTTGAGTACATATGTAGTCCATTCACTAAGTGCATTCATAACGTAGTCGCGAATAATAGCTGTAAGTTGACACGAATTGTATTTCACCAGGGCTTAGGTGGTGTTATTGTAGGCATATGTGTTGCCGAGTTAGAGCTATAGTGGGGGAGACAAGAGTCCTCACCTTGTCCACACCAGCACTCAGAATGTAGTTCCCCTCTTTGTTCCACTTGAGGGCGAAAATGGGGCCTTTGTGTTGCCCCAGTGTGCTCGAAAGGTTACCTACAAACACGCACAAGACACACATAGGTCCCCCGTATAGCCTTAACAGACTGTTGAAGCATGCGTTGTTAGTGAGCATCTACGAAGGCCAGAATGTCACTCGAGGTGGTGGCGTGGCCTGAATCGAGCCTGGCTGCCTGTGTCTCGCTAGTGCTGATGTTTACACATCGCACCAGGTACTCATTTAAGGCTGAGCTGACTTTGGAGATGACCAGGAATGGATCAAACATTCACCACTGTTGTTAGTCATGAACTCGAATTGAACTCGGGTCACCGGGTTCATAGCACAGTGCGCTAAGAAACTTCATTCCCGCTCCGCACAACAACCGCCAAACACACAAACACAAAGCTCTCCCTGTCTAGTCTTCAACAGACTGTTGGGGCAAGTGTTGCAAGCGAGCATCTATGAATGCCAGCATGGCACACAAGGGGTTAGCGTTCCCAGCACCATTCCCAGCCACCTTTGTCTCCCCAACGCTGATATTTACACACCACACTATGTACTCATCTGAGGCAAGAGTCGACCTAAGTGATGCACGGCATCAGTTAATAAACTCGTCACTGGTGTTGGCCGTGAGCGGGAATCGAACACGGATACAAAGTTCCTGCTTTAGCTCGGCTGCTTCCAGACTGCCAATCGGAGGGTGTGGGAAAGTGTGAATCATAAGTCACTCCCCCCCCACCCCCCCCTACCATATTTAGGTTTCATCTTCACTGGTTGGACATGTTCGTCTATGTCTCATGACATGAATGAAGAAATTACTCGATTTGGAAGAAAAAAAAACACATTGCAACATGACCAGCGGACTATACCAGGCTGCCAAGCGTAGCGCCTTGGGTAATCGAATCGCGTTCATAGAATAGCGCCAATTGAAAATCTACTAATCAATGTATTACGACACACGGTCTCAACGGTCGTCAGCTCCAGCATCGGGCCGGGTAGCCGGGGGCATGGGCGGGTTGGACCACAGCGCCAGCCTGTTTTTGGGTCGTGTGGAAGGCACAACTCTGTGGCTTTTAGTTTGCGTGCGAGTCGCGTCATGTTCACGATGGAGCAACACGATTATGGGTTTCTGTACATGTTACCGTACGTGACGGTGCGAAAATAACCCAGCGTCCAAACAAAGACGGATACTTAAATTTTGATTTAAAGCTTTCGTGACTGCAGTAATTCATATTCTTAGTTCTTTCGGTAAAGTCACGTTAAAGGGAAACAACAAAATTATATATAAAACAATAAAAATTCTCATGACGTTTCGACCATAACACAAACACCTGAAGACGACCGTTTGTGTTATGGTCGAAACGTCGTGAGAATTTTTATTGTTTTATATATAATTTATTATTTTGTTGTTTCCCTTTAACGTGACTTTACCGAAAGAACTAAGAATATGAATAAAGACGGATACTGTTATTGAACAAAAAACATTCTAAGCTTTGTTGCGCGTCCGATGAAAGTGGGTCGGGTCGGATCAGGATGTGGGTCACATGAAAGCGGGTCAGGTTAGAATGTGGGTCTAATGAAAGCGGGTCGGGTCAAATTGCAGGTAAAATTGGCGTTGTAGAAGTGGGTCACGGGGTTTGGTTGGCTATTGGGTCAAAAAGGAAGATCCGGGCAGGCCTCGAAACTGGGGCAATCGCCTAAAACTCACCGTCCTTCGTCCAGATCCGGGCGAACCCGTCATAGGAGCCAGTGGCCAGCAGCGTTCCTTCGCTCTACAAACACAGCGACGCATATTGATCAGCAGAGGTCTCGGCCTAAACCGGCGCGCGCATACTGCACACGTCTGTGCCTAGCGCACGCCTCTGCGACACCACCGAACGCCACGCCAAAATCTGTGGGTTCTCTCCGGACACACCAAGTTGCCTCCCCGCTGCAAAAATAGAGCGATGAAAAAACGTTGTGAAAAAACACACGAGGGTCCGACTGACAAAGACCAGTGGCTTACCGCGTGAGCTTTAGAATGTATTTTTTTTTTAAACAAAAACCAGTTCAAAGTTGAGACAAATATAAAGAATATCAGCGCGAGATCGGTTGCAATCTCCATATTCTTTCGCGCGGACTCTTGCACAGACAAGGACCTGTTGATGTTTGGAACAGCAACACAACGCATAAAATCCAATGTCTCGCTTGTTCAGGGCCATTCGACAGCAATGGCTGCAAGCTTTGGGTGCCGGTGCTTAACGGTGTTGATGGGCAGGCAGCTGCTGATCCATGTGTTGAGTTGCTTGTTCCACTCCGCGGTCATAAGCACAACTATTTGATTGTAATAACAGTCGACCGATTGATTCGAAATTGAGTTTTGGGTCAGATCGCCATGCGGGTAAAATGCCAACGTGTGTCCACCCGACACGGCCAGATTAAAAAAAGTTGTCACGTGAACAAACGCGACACTATCATTGCTTCGGCGTACCGGTGATGCTGCAGAGCGATCCACAACCACCTAACAATGACTCGTAACTGATATTTGGCTCAGATCGCGTTCATAGAATGTGTGTCGTGCACCCTCCTCCGCCTAACACAGGCAGCTGATAAATCCGTCACGTGACGAACATGACACTCCAATACAGCGATGCCCACGTGTTCCATTTTAATCAAAATCAATTTTGGTACGACGTCCCACGCTCTGCGTTTACAGCCAGCACTGCCAGGCGACTGGCGCAGGCAGGGGGCGCCACCATCCGGCAGCAGGAGAGAGGTCGCGAGCGACACACGCACGTTCCAGTCGAGCGATGTCACGTCCTTGTTGCTGGGCACGTCCTGGCCGCCCTCATGGATGCAGTGGCGCAGCACCAGCTGGCTGGAGCCCTCCGCCGGCGCCCCTCCCGGGCCCTCGCGCACATCCCAGATTCTGGCTGTAGAGTCACCTGACCTGGCACAGCAATGGTGTCATGTCAAGGTGTTAATTTCCGGGAAGTAAACATTTATTGTTTAAGCCACCATGTGCGCGCGACGTTTTTAAACGCGATGTAGGCGGGTCTCCAGTTTACGACGGTCTGGTTTACGACAATCAACATTTAAAACGTTTATATAACGCCACGATGGATCAATTTACGACAATCAACATTTAAAACGTTTATATAACGCCACGATGGATCAATTTACGACGCAGAAGCTTGATTTACGACACATCTTCCAGCACGACTCTGAACACGTTTTCGATGCGACTTGGGGTGGAGCTTTTGTTATTCTCAAATGTTTGCGTGGATCTATACCTATTAAACCCCGTTAGATACGGCTGACGAGGAAAAATACACCCACAAGTGACGTCTACTGTTTCTACGGTCTATGGGAAACGGGGGTCTGATTTACGACGATCCGATTTACAACGGGGTTACCAAGAACGCATTGTGACGTCATATAAGAGGGGACCGCATGTATTCCGAAACCACTGTCAGCTATACTCCGACTTGTTGGCATGACATAACTTTCCACGACCATTATCGCCACATCAGTTTCTGGTAATTGTATTTCACGTTTTCGTTGTTGTTTTTGTGCTCTGCTGTGTTTTCCAGTAGGATAAAGATTAGCTTAAACATTCTTCAACTGCAGTTCACGCAACGTGAGCCCTGCCGCGAGTCTTCCAAACACACAACGGTAACCGATTCAATAATTATAAATGAGCCTCCATTGCAATAAGAAGTACATTTTGATCCTGCCAATATATTGAAGTATGAAAATATTTTCAATTTCAAGAAATCAAAGGATTGGGACATTTGTTTTCATTCCACTCAACGTAGTTTGCAGGTAAACATTTATTTTTTTATGTTTTATAATTCAACATAAAAATGCTGAGAAAGATTAACCAAACCAAACTGAACTATTTTTTTTATTTTACCAGGTAAGACCCACTGAGCCGTACAGTTCTTTTTCAGAAGCGACCTGGCCACAAATGATAGCTCAATGAAGTGGCTCATCACGTGGAAATTTGATAGCAGCCAAATACTCTTCACCCACGTTTCTAAATGTGGAAAGAAAATCCCAAGGACCCAGAGAAAAATCCACACGACCACGGACGGAACACGCAAACTCCTAATATACACCAGGTGTCAGGGTCGCGATCGAACCCACGACCTCCTGTACACCAGGCGAGGTAGTTAACATCTCCTAGCCACCGTGATGATGATGAGAGAGACACGCACACTCCAAATATACAGCAGCAGGCGTCAGGGTCGGGATCGAACCCACGACCTCCTGTACACCAGGCGAGGTAGTTAACATCTCCTAGCCACCGTGATGATGAGAGAGACACACAAACTCCAAATATACAGCAGCAGGTGCCAGGGTCGGGATCGAACCCACGACCTCCTGTATACTAGGCGAGGCAGTTAACACCTCACCTCCTTGGCGCCCCTCTCACCGCCGTGGTGCACCATCGGGTAACCTGTGACATCACGGACACCCGTGTTGTCTGCCAGCCAGGCACTCGTCTGTGAAAAAATACCGCCGCTAGAGCTCGTGAGTCGCGTGGCGGGAGAGTCCAATCGTACCCAGAGGCGAGCAGGTCCAGGGCCGGGTTCCAGGAGCAGATGAACACCTCGGACTCGTGCCCGCGCAGCACGGACACCTTGTTCAACAGCTGCACCGAGCCCTCGTCAGGCCCATCCACCAGCGGCTCTGGAGGGGTGGAGGGGCAGCACGGGCGTACAGGTGGCCACGGGTGCAGGGAAGGACACAGCGCAGGGCAATCACACACAAAGACAAAGATCCCCCGTAGAACCTGAACAGAATGTTGGGGCAAGTGCTGTTAGTGAGCACCTATGAAGGCCGGCACGGCACACGAGGGGGTGGGGTGGCCAAGCACCACGCCCGGCCGCCTTTGTCTCCTCAGTGGAGATGTTTACACACCCCTTCAGGTACTCATTTGAGGTTTGTGTCGACCTAGGGGAGGCCCAGGACCGGTTCAGATAATCATCACCGATGTTGGCCGTGAGCGGGAATCATTCTAACAGCTGCAACTACCACTCCCAACAATAATTATGAACATGTACGCACACACACGGAGCTTAGAGGAGACTAACACCTGCAGGTCCTAGCGTACCACAACATTACAAATCACAATCATCCAAAACAAACATTTTCGTCACCCGTTTCATTAACATGAACACTGCTCAGGATACAACACACACACGTTTTCGAGCGACGACCAGGAGAACTAACGGCTGCTTCCAGAATGTGGATAGCAGTTTCATTTATGAAACCCCATCATCGTCATCTCCTATCCTTTGCCCATCCTGCTACGGCTACTCCCTGCCCCCGCCCCCCCCAGCTACGACCAGGCCCCATCCCAACCCCTAACACTACCCCAACTACTATCACTAATCCTATCACTACCTCTACCCCCCTATCACTATCCCGATCACTACCAACCCCACTGTCATCTCGCGTACAACTGCATTATTGTTGTAAAAAAGCACCATGAAATAAGGCGCGGTATAAATCCATACAATTTTAGATGAAGGCCGCGACATGTACGGCCGAGAACACAAGCCTCACCGCTACCCAAATCATCCAAGCCTTGGGCCAGCGGGCACCGTCGGCGTCGAGGCCAACCCTGCGGCGATGGAACGCTCGTGGCGCGGCACTCGGCCCGCCGGCCGCGGCGAGGCCGCGCCGCTCGCCGACGCCGCCACCAACGTATCGCTCGCTCGCTCGCTCGCGCGCTCACCGCCGAGAGCGTGCGCCCCGTAGTCGTCAACCCCGTTCATCGGCGGGCCGCCCCCGTTCTTGGGGGGCGTCCCCGGCTGCTGGCTGCTGGGGCGGTAGGCGTGGGGGCGCGACGACACGACAGCCGGCATCACGGCGTCCACCAGGGAGAGCAGCTCGATGGGGCGGAACGCCGAGCCGTCCTGGAGAGGGCGGGGACACGTCGGGCCAACGCGTTTGTGCTTAATGCGAAGACAAAGATTCCCCGTGTAGCCTTCGAGAGACTGTCGGGGGAGCGTGCTGTTGAGCGAGTAGCAGTTATGAAGGCCGGCGCAGGCGCAGCACGCGAGAGGGTGGGCGGGTGGGCCAGCACCACATCCAGCCACCTTCATCTTCCAAGCGGAGGTTTACACATCGCAGCAGATATTAATTTGAGGCCGAGATGACCTAGGTGGAAGCCCAAAATGGAAATTGAAGTCAGGTCGCAGGGTTCGTAGCGCGGCGCGCTAGCCGTGTGTTTACTCAACACGTGTGCAATGGTGCTTGCATCTTCATCGTGATTAACAGTTGTAATCAGATTTAACAACAGTGTTAATGGTATTCGATTACCTCTTCTATATTTTTTACATCAATAGTAATCAGATGCCCTATTCTTAGCAATAAAACGGAGGCCGTAAAATAAAAAAATATATAATAGATGACGTTTCAGGCAATGATCCTTCTTCATAGCGCATGAATTGAGTTTTATTTGTTAATTTTGCTTGAGCACCACTGCCAACACAGCAGCAGCATAACCAAATAACGTGTTTTCTTATCATGGGAGTCCACGGCAATATATGCTCGGTTTAAACATTTCATCACTGGTGAAATTTAATTAAACAGGTCAACAGAGGCAGCAAGAAAAACGAGAACAGAACAAGTTACAGTAAGCACCATGTGCTTCGAGTAATTGGACAAAAATAATCATTAAGGGGAGGACGTGAAGAGATGCCCAGAGCACTGAAATGAATGAAGGAACGTTGGCTAGCCGAGTGTACATGGGCCTTGACATTCATCGTAGGGTTGCATGATGTTTTGCTGTGCCTGGAGGGAAGGGAGCGAGAGAGACGTGTGCGGTGAGGAGAGCTGGCATGCGAAGAAAGGGCGAGGGGCTGAGATCAAGTAACAAATGGAACGGATGGTGCCTCAACCTTTCAGAAGAGATTGGGTGAAGTGTGCTCAAGTGTTACCCTTTAAATGTGATGGTCCGCATCTTCAACTTAACCTTCTTTAAAGTTCTGACATTATTTTTTTCCCCGGGCAGAGCCGCTGAAATTACTGAACATGTTTATTTTAGTGGGAGATGGTGGCATCACTTGTTTATAAAGTTATGAATGTTTGAGAAATGTGTGGACGTTTGGATATTCTCAAAATGGTATCGATGATATTGCTTACATGCTGAGTAACACCAGGAAGAGCCTAGCAGGGTTGCTTTAGGAATGAGGGATAGGTGGTAGTGAGCAAGCAGCAATATTCGGTGCAGGACTTGAAACCCAGTTATACAGAGACTGATGTAGCAGAACATTAATGAAATCTTACAGTCTACAACATTGTACATTTATCACATTAACCACACAGTCGCACATTAGTTTCAGTCACACATTGATCACAGGCACACATTGATCACACAGTCCCACATTCAGAATCCGAATACTTATTTATACTGGAGGAATCCGATGAGCTATAAAGCTCTTTTTCACAGAAGTCCAGTAGGGGCAGGTCAGAACGTTACAACTACACAAAAAACATTATAGAAGTACAAAGCATAAGAAAAGTAAACAAATCACTTTTAAAAAAATATATACAACAAAAAACTAAACAATTTTTTATCTTACCAGGTAAAGTCCACTAAGCTATTAGCTTCTTTTTCAAAAGTAACCTGGCCACAAAAGCTCACCAAAGTGGCTTACGTGGAAATTGAGAGCAGCTAAATAACGTCAATAATCTAAACAAAATTACAGAATGCGCTCGAACACTGATTAGTCACACATTGATCACACATTGATCACAGTCACGAAAAGATTCATCACACACTCCCACACTGATCACGCGATTACGATGACATCATGAGACACGTGCTGCGAAGGCACAGCATGCGCCGCCCCCCCCCCCCCGCCCACCAATGCCACCACCGGCCCACCACCCGCCCACCAATGCCACACCCACCTCGCTGACGGACATGTCGGCCTCAACGTACTGCAGGCCCTTCTGCAGCACGGACACGAGCGCGGCGGGGGGCACGAGGGCACCGTTGATGCTGGCGCGGCTCACGCGGCTCTCCATGCCGAAGGAGAACGCCGAGTGCGAGAAGCCTGCGCCGCGACACGTGGGCCGAGATCAGCGGCTCGTTTCAACGCTCGCGCGTTCTAACCCGCCAACGTCGGCAGGGTCTGGCTAAAGCGCCAACAAGAGCAACAACAACAACAAAAAAACCCCAAGCAATTTTTGTGTCTGAACCCGGGCAAGGTGGCAATTGTTGTGGGCACGAATCCACGTGGGGCTGTGATGACTTGGGAAGTAGATATGTTGGTAAACCATTTTGGCAGTGCTCCATCTCCATATATATACAGTGAGGGGAAAAAAGTATTTGATCCCCTGCTGATTTTGTACGTTTGCCCACTGACAAAGAAATGATCAGTCTATAAGTTTAATGGTAGGTTTATTTGAACAGTGAGAGACAGAATAACAACAACAAAATCCAGAAAAACGCATGTCAAAAATGTTATAAATTGATTGGCATTTTAATGAGGGAAATAAGTATTTGACCCCTCTGCAAAACATGACTTAGTACTTGGTGCCAAAACCCTTGTTGGCAATCACAGAGGTCAGACGTTTCTTGTAGTTGGCCAGCAGTTTGCACACATCTCAGGAGGGATTTTGGCATGGCTCAAGCATGGCTCAAGCCAGACAAGGTCTACTGCCAAATTTGTGCAGACTCAAATACCTGAAGTGTGGCACAGAATGAGCCCGTATACAGCTGATGATGGAAATAATACCCTAGAGGCTGAACTGGGGAGACCGTAAAAGATGACTGTGATCAGACTTCGCATGTCATTAAATACGCTGCCAAGTTTTCCCCATGCTGCTGGGTATGGGTACACAGCTGCCGGGAAATAATCCGCTCAGGCTGGCGAGATCTTACTGAGCCCACTGACGCATAACCTCGTCAGAGACCCCCCAGTCCATCCTCGGAGACGTGCGTTTAGTCCTGGAGACCCCTGTTTGGTGGAAACATCCCTATGCTTGGAATGGAAGACCCCTGTATCTCCCATGATACTCATTTTCTTCCAAGGAAACCCTGCATAGCCCATTGCCCATGCTCACCCGACTCCTGCAGATAACGGTAAACCAAGAAATTGACTTCATCGCTGCTTAGGCTCATGATTGCACGTGGCACGGCGGTCCTGTAAACACACAAACACATGTATGAGCACACGCCAATGAAATCTCATTGAGTCAAACATGCGAGAACCAAGTGACTTTATAAAAACATTATCAGGTATCATATTTTGGGGGGTATTTTTTGCAAATTCAACAAAGAGAATGCCCACGCGAAGCTGTGTATGTGTAGTGACTGACTCAGAGACACTAAGAGTAGGAGGCACTCTGTTTACTAACACGGCCTGACAGTGAACACTTAGTGACTACGGTTCCCAATCAGTCAGGCAGTCTACCAGGACAGCTGGTCGACTGCCTCACTGGTGACACCGAGATGGTGAAGACAGAGACGACGGTGAAGACTCCAGCAGCAGCAGCACGATGGGGACCCCACTCCACACGACAGCCCCGAGGTCCCCTCAAGGGGCCCCTCTTTTATACTGTCAGCGTGGCTTGGCTACGCCCCCGGCCACGCCCCCGGCCACGCCCCTTTCTGGAACCTCCGAGCGGGTTCTCGATGTGCCCCTTCCGTGACCCTTCCCCTAGATCCCTCTCTCTGGTCTATCACGTGACCTGCTGTTAGGCAGGGCTGCTGTGAGCTGCCACTACATATACACCAAGCGTATTGTATGGGCAGGGCCGTCCATAGGGGGATGCGGGGCCCAATTGCCCCCCCCCCCGACACCTTTAAACTAAACCGGAAGTATTACATCCGACACCGTGAAGTCATAGCGTGCCCCCCCCCCCCCTAAAGCGCGGGGCCCAGGGCATGCCACCCCCGATTCAGTGTACCCTCTGGACGGCTCTGGCTTTATCGATGTGCAGGGCCTGTACATGAACACGCACGGCCCTTTCATCAAGTCACTTATGGATGAGGGCAATGCCACGTCGTGTGGGTCATGGGAGTTATTTGACCATAATTCACCACACGGGGGTAAAAATAAAAAAAAAACAGTTCAACATTGGAATTTGCTGCATTGCCCTCTGCAACAACATTGTCCCATAGCCTAAAACAACCTGGTGTGCATGGTCACTCTTCAAAACACTATATCCAGACTCAATGCTGCAGAGACTCCACACGTGGATTATTATGAAGCAGAGGTTATGCCTCCACTCCACATCAGCGGCCCTCTCTATAATTTGCACTCAACAGTAATTTAAAGTTCAATGCGTATTTTGTTTGTACGTTTAAGCGTCTTTCGCACTGTGCGTTCGTAGCCAACCGTACTGATCGGAGGTGCGGTGCGGAAGGACAGCAAAAACACAACAAAGCCAATTTAACCAAGCGAGAATTTAAGTGACCGGCATAGCACGGGTCACTAAAATAATAAAGCGCAACAACAACAAAAAAAACCCACAATAGAACCGCACGAGGAAAAAATTAAGCAAACAGACATCGATTCGGCACTCTGCCGACCACTCAATTAACTCCCATTGCTAAGGGAAAAAAAAAATCTAACCAAGTACAATAACTTCGCTCACAAAATGAGCACCGATTCGGAGAGTGAATGTCACTTACCACGTCTCAGCGACCAAGCGATGTTCACTCCCCACGCTCTCAGTCAAGCGTCCGCGCCGACAGACCGCTGCAGCACCACGCACAACGACGACTCAAATGCCCGATCCATACATACGAATGACAGACATCATGTTCCCGGGGTCGATAATACAAGTACTACGTTGTGGGCGGTCTGCAACAAGGCTTCCCCGGCCCTACATGGCTCCCGTCATGGGATTGTGGAATTTCGCACCACTTGGGGGGGGGGCTCAGCCGCATTGGTGTTCACTGTAAAAGCACTTTCAACGTAGCTTCGTGTACCGCAGGGAACGCGGCGCAGGGTAATGCACCGTACAACTGCGTTGTACTGCGTTAAGAGAAGCTGTGGGTCGAGCAAAGCATGCTGCTGGATGTAAAACTTCTTTTCGCACCGTGCGTAGCCAAACGTGCTCATCCGATGTGCGGGGGAGCGGAGGGGAACCGGACGGCAAACGGAACGCAAAAAGCAGTTCTAATTAGAGGAGTACACACCGCGTACCGTGCACACACACACACCGCGTACAACACGAACGTGCAGTGATGTCGGCAGTGTACGATACCAATCAGCTGTGGTCACCCGCGAGACGCGCAGCAGCACTGGAACGCGCGGCGCCGCTGTTAAACCGCGTACAGTGCGCGATGCGTGTGCGTACAGTGCGCGTACAGTGCGCGATGCGTGCGCGTACAGTGCGCGACGCGTGCGCGTACAGTGCGCGATGCGTGTGTGTGCAGTGCGCGTACAGTGCGCGATGCGTGCGTGTACAGTGCGTGTACAGTGCGCGTACAGTGCGCGATGCGTTGCGTGTACAGTGCGCGATGCTGTGTACAGTGCGCGATGCACTGTGGCCCGCACGCGCGTACAGTGCGCGTGCGTCTCACGCCATCTCGCTCACCGCTCTGCTCGGGGTTCCGGCGGCTGCGTCGTCTCCAGTACCCGGCTCAGTGCCCGGCTCAGTGCCCCTCTCGGTACCCCTCTCGGTGCCCGGCTCGGTGGCCCGCGAGTGACGGCGAGGACGGAGCGCCGAGAGCGACAACAAAGACGGGGGAGGGGGACAGTGAGCAGCCGAGACGGGGAATGGCGGCTCGGGGAGGCGGGGTGATGGGGGGGGTCTGTGGGGGGTGAGGGGCGGGGTGATGGGGGGGTGAGGGGCGGGGTCTGTGGGGGTGAGGGGCGGGGTGATGGGGGGGGTCTGTGGGGGGTGAGGGGCGGGGTGATGGGGGGGGTGAGGGGCGGGGTGATGGGGGGGGTCTGTGGGGGTGAGGGGCGGGGTGATGGGGGGGGTCTGTGGGGGGTGAGGGGCGGGGTGATGGGGGGTTTGTGGGGGGTGAGGGGGTAGTGATGGGGATGAGGGGCGGGGTGAGGGGGGAGTGAGGGGGCTGAGGGGCGGGGTGAGGGGGTAGTGAGGGGGATGAGGGGAGGGGCATGGCGCTGAGTGGTGCCAGGGGACATCATTGAGTCGGTCCGCAACAATTTGTCAAACTTGACCCCTAGCCCCCCTCCCTGTACGCACGCGGACTTTTTACACCGCCCCCCCCCCCTCCTGAATCCTATAGAACGGCCCATATTTAATCCACGCAAAAACGACCAATGATTAATAATATGAACGTGTTTAAGCAAACAGATAGTCCACCGCCGGACTATCTAACTCATTTGAAGGCCAACGTAGACAAATTATTATCGAGTCTTCACCCCCCCCCCCCCGTTTCCTATGCCTACATTGTCAGTAGACCCCCCCCCCCTCCATGCGTACGTACTAAATGGATGGCCCCTAGGGAGGCCGAGGGATGATGGTGATGGTGATGATGGAGGTGGTGATGATGGAGGTGGTGATGATGATGATGATGGAGGTGGTGGTGATGATGATGGTGATGATGGAGGTGGTGGTGATGATGATGGAGGTGGTGATGATGGAGGTGGTGGTGATGATGGTGGTGATGGTGATGATGGTAATGATGGAGGTGGTGATGATGATGATGATGATGGAGGTGGTGATGATGATGGAGGTGGTGATGATGATGATGATGATGGAGGTGGTGATGATGATGGAGGTGGTGATGATGATGATGGAGGTGGTGGTGATGATGATGATGGTGATGATGGTGGTGGTGGTGATGATGATGATGTCGGTGGTGTAGGTGATGATGATGGTGGTGGTGATGATGATGGTGGTGGTGATGATGATGGAGGTGGTGGTGGTGATGATGATGGAGGTGGTGGTGATGATGATGATGTAGGTGGTGTAGGTGATGATGATGGTGGTGGTGATGATGATGGAGGTAGTGGTGGTGGTGATGATGATGATGTAGGTGGTGTAGGTGATGATGATGGTGGTGGTGATGGTGATGATGATGATGGAGGTGGTAGTGGTGATGATGATGATGGTGGTTGGTGGTGCTGATGGTGATGATGATGGTAGTAGTGGTGATAATGGTGACGATGGTTATGATGTTGGCGGTGGTGATGCGGGGGAGGCGGCTGGATTAGGGCTGGCCTAGGGGCGCTGTAATTCGATCAACTCGGGCACAATCATCGATCCGAGTCGTGCCGCATGGATGCTGCTCTTTGTGGATCGAGGATCGAGGCTAATTCTATCGATTCCGCTCAGTCGATCCGGAGCCAGATCAAAGTCGATCTGGCAGCCGTCTTGATTAGTGTCAAATGTAATCTTAAATCGCATTCCGCGCTTCAATGGGTATACAACAATAAACGAACATTTATGCCAGATTTCTACGTATATGAATCTGTTCATTTAGTTGATCAGATTGCTATGTTAGGTCGCTGTGTAAAAAATGTATTTGAATGTTATACTGATGACCGACTTTATCAGAGCCGCGATTCAGTGTATTCTGATGTCCAACTATATCATCAGCTTGACTCTTGAGTGTCCGATCTTTTATTAAACTTCATTCAATGAGTGCAGACACGACCATTGCATTCCGATGCCCTACTTTATCTTAATTCTGTGTCAAAGTTTGCATTTTACACATTCAGTGAGTGCAAACAAATGAACGTACACGCAGCGAGAGAGATGGTGAGACCAGCCCCTCGAATGGTGCCACACGCCCCAGAGAAAATACGGCCACAAAGCCAGAGGCATAATAGACGTCAAGTCAGAACTTCACTCACGCCTACGGCCCCTACACACACAGACCACCCATTCCACGTCCGCACAGCGCATCTGCTCCACTCAACTTCAGCTGACAGCGGTCTTGGTGAGGCTAGAAGAGGCGTGAGCCGGCTCCATCGCTCCTGCCCGCTACATGCGTTGCCTCTGGCTGCTGCCGGCCGGCTACCCTGTGTGTCTCTGTCTTTGAAATCTGTTGCGTTGTATAGGCGCGTGATGGAGAAGATGCTGGTCGTAATGGGACCATAAATGTTTTCAACACCCCCACCAAAAAAAATGTCGCTTTTTGACATACACGACTGCGATTACTTTTTAAGCTGCAGGTAACACGGGTATAGACTTATGAAACGAATAATATGATATTGTAGAATATTGTAGACTGGAGGAAAATAATGAAAATGGGAGGTTCCATTGTTTGATAAACTGCTTTTGTGTTTAGGTTGGCTACGTACGGTGCGAAAGAAGTTCAACACGCAAAGTGTATCGGTGTGTTGCGTGTGATGGATGTGGTGACAGTGTCGGTGAGATTGATGGGTTGAGTGACAATGGGGTAAAAACAGATCGGAGGGTGTGAGACCAGTAGCAAGTCTGCTGATGTAATTTGGGAGGCTAAGTGAGGCCTTCATCCAGCAGTATATTGACAAAAGGCCCGTGTTAAAAACAATGCAAATAAAATATACATTCTGGAGAGCGAGGGAGTAAAGCTCCATTACCCCGAAAATGTTTTATTTACACTCACAGAATTAACATTATGAGACCTCCTTTGCCAGTAGCAAGATATAATAATAGGTTTTTACCCTTTTATCTGGCAACAAAACTGATACTTTTTTTTACAAGGGATCATGTTTGCATTAACCACAACACTTGCGGTCAAAATGCAAACAAAAAGACAACACTGATAATGTATACACTTTCCTTGAGACAGCTTTTCTTAGAGCCCAGTCTCACATGGTGTTAAAAAATGGTATCAGTTTTGTTGCCTGATAAAAGGGTAGAAACCTATTATTATACTCACTGAATTAATATGCAATCGGACATCGATAATACCACTGGTTTCTACGTGTTCATCGAATAAAGTTTAATATAGAACCGGACGCTCAGAAAGACGTGCATAAGAAAACCAACAACAAAATATGAGGTTAATCATACATTTGGGGTCAATATCTACAAGATCGGTGATTCCATTGTGCTGTAGATGAGAATTCCATGGAGAAAAGACAGAATTTATGCTTGACGTAGCCGGAAATGTCTGGTAACAAAAAAACAGTGGAAAATACTAGGCTGAAATCTATTTTTTTTATATTTTCCCTCCCCAAGCGGGGAGGTGCACCATTCCCGGAGGTACTGCAATACCGGGTTGATGCGCGGAGTGGACGGAGCAAGCCCCTATTCCATCTCCCTGTCCCAAAAATCAATTTAATATAAGGTACCACAATGTGGTACGTATCAGATATTAAACTGATAAGAACAGATACTACACTTGATCTTAGCCAAAAGGCCGAGAAGCGATAACGTAAAGCAGTCGGCGGTGGGGTACACATACCCACAGACTATTGCTCTACGCTATGGGGTCAAACCATGATTATCGGGAAACAGCTATCATCACATGTAATACATCCAACTACGCGGAACAATTAAATATCGTAAATAACTTGACGTAAAATGTCGGAGCTGGAAATCTTTTTGCATGAAAATGTAAAAGAATGTTGTTGTTAGAATCCCGCGCAATGGCCTATGGGAATTATGTCATTACGGCCATATCGCCTTGCGCCACTTGGTGGCGTGTTACCCACGTGAGTGTGTGAATAGACTGATGTTTGTAATCGATTCTCATGTTCAAGATAATTAATCTACGCGCTTTATATTTTCATGAATGATCCTACTTACACTACACGTGTTTTATAATAAGTACAGTACAGCATATTGTTAGAATCCCGCGCAATTACTTATGGGAAGATGCCAAAAGTTATCTATGGGTCGTATCGTGGTGAATTCAAAACGGATACATTACATGTAACACAATCTTAATTGTGTTTTTTTTTAAAACGTTGTATACAGATTTACATTATACTGTATATTTAAATTCGGACATCTGATTTTTATACCGAAAATATATCATTACAGCTAAATATTAGCACCCGACGCAAACGCTCATTGGCATTAGTCGGTACCGCCTTGCACCACGTGGCGACGTTGCTGTACCACCCGTGGGCGTGATAACTCCTGGACTAAGTTCTAAATAGATATTTTAATAAATTATCCTATTTACGGTCAAGTAAAACATCTTGCGATGCGGTCGCATTTGAAAGCGTCGAAAATGCAAATCGTATGTAATTGTGACTTTTGTTCCCCAACCTCGTGTGTCGCTATTGGGTCAACAGGGGGCGGAAGAGTGGCTACGCCGATGTTAAAGGACGATGGCCAAAGTGGCCATCCGTGATCTCTGGGACAACGGATCCTGGGACACAATCCCCAGAACCCGAGAGGGGGGATTGGGGGATGACGTCACCCTTACAGGAACTGGTGGAAGGTTCTGGAAGGCGGGGCCAGGGCGGAGCAAGCCCAGGACCTGTATATAAATCGGACCTTTGAACGATAGAGTCAGTCACCTCCACTCCGAAGACCTGGGCTGCAGCTAGGACCCTGGACCCAAGCTCCGTCGTCCTTCTAAGGGCCGGAGCTGAGCGAGGCCAGTGGTCAGGACCCGAAGACCCTGGCACGGTCGGGTCAGCAAAGCCTCCCCTAGGGCCCAGCCGGAGGATGGGAAATTAGCAGGGTCCCAGTGGTAGGTCCGTGCAGCCCGAAGGCCATACCTCCCCAGGTATCGATCGGGTAGGGACCCTGCAGCAAGAGTGCTAATAAATCTTGTGTTGCCTCAATTGGTGTCTTCCCTGGTTTTTGAACCACTATATATGTGAACGCGTAGCGATTTGTATATTAAACTCGAGGCGTATACTCACGGACTCTCTCATATGTCAATCTTTAATTTAAATAAAATCGCACAGTCGAAGGGGCCGTCCATAAATGACGTCTCACGATTTCTGACGATTTTTGACCCCCCCCCCCCCCCCCGTCGTCACACGGCGTCACAAAAAGTCAGACCCCCCCTTCAAATATGACATGCTTCAAATCGCTTTAAACTATTGCCATTGTAGTGCGTATTTAATGTGGCGCTGCACTCTGATGTTGTAGGAGAAAACATTTATTAAAAAGTCTATTTAATTAAGTGGAACGTGTTGTCTATATTTATTTAAAATTGCGCATTTTCATGCGACTTGACATTTCTGAAACCCACCCCCCCCACCTCCTCACACATCGTCCCAAATGTCTGACCCCCCCTCGCCCTAGGTGCGTGACGTCATTTATGGATGGCCCCGAATGGCGCCAAACGGAACATGACAACCGAAAAGGAGTCAGACAGAGATCAAAACGGCGTGACAGATGGCACACGTGATTCAGACGCAATACAAACAGGATGCCTTGTCTCTCGACACGCAATGCGCTCATGTTCGCGCTAACGAGGTTACGTGCTGTACCGGGCGAGGTGACTTTTTGTCACCAGTTGCGAACTGAACGCACCACGTTGACGCCTGCTAATATTTGTTTAACATTTTCCCTCCCCAAGCGGGGAGGTGCACCATTCCCGGAGGTACTGCAATACCGGGTTGATGCGCGGAGTGGACGGAGCAAGCCCCTATTCCATCTCCCTGTCCCAAAAATCAATTTAATATAAGGTACCACAATGTGGTACGTATCAGATATTAAACTGATAAGAACAGATACTACACTTGATCTTAGCCAAAAGGCCGAGAAGCGATAACTTCAACCTGTCGGTGGTGGGGTACATATACCCACAGAAACTCCCTCTACGCTATGGGGTCATACCATGATCACCATAAAACAGCTATAATCACATGTAACGCAGCTATACACGTAATATGGAACATTGTTTATAGCTTGAAATTTAATTAACTTTAAGTTACAGATCGTATGTTTGTATCGAAAATATAGGATAGCACATTTTTTTAGAATCTCGCGCAATGCCTTATGGGAGTGACGTTGCGCCTTCTCTACGCTATGGGTCGTACCATGATTCACACAAAACGGCTATTTCACATGGAACACAATCTCACTCGTGATGTGAAAATATTTTAAACAGATTTACATCACATGTTTTAAATTCAGATATCTGCTGTTTGTACCGTATATACATTTCGCGAATTATTAGCATCCAGCCAGAGGCTCAAATCATTTCCGGTTATACCGCCATGCCCCACGTGGCGGTGCACACGTGTGAGTGATAAGGTGGACAACGTCCGGCCCACGGGCCGTATAAGGCCCGCGAAATCATTTGGTCTTCTTTGGTTCTTTCGGTAAAGTCACGTAAAATGAGAATAAAATAATAAATTGATAAAATAAAATAACACAATAAAATTCTCACGACGTTTTCGGCCACAACGTCGTGAGAATTTTATTGTGTTATTTTATTTTATCAATTTATTATTTTATTCTCATTCTACGTGGTGACTTTACCGAAAGAACCAAAGAAGATGAATCCTTGCAGTCACGAAAGCTTTAAATCGAAAAATCATTTGGTCTGTTCCAGCCATCCAATTGACCAAATATAACAGGCTAATTTTTAAATTGATCATTTTGTATGGCCCGCGAATGATGTTATATGAATATCCAAATGGCCCTTGACAGAAAAAAGCTTCCCCACCCCCTCCAATCGCTCTATTAACTTTTCAAAATGTATTCTATTTACACGAGACGTGTCCGTGACCGGAAACATGTATAATCTCGTATTAACATAAAGGCAGTAAAATTTATATCAATATATTAATCCTCCCGGGTCCTTCGCACTTGTAGTCGCAGTGATGCCATCACGTTCCCCTATTTTAAGACCAACAGCGGGAATACGTGTACTGAACTTCACAATTCTGGCGTTCGCCTGATGAAGCTGGTTGTTGTGATCACCAGCGAAACGTAGCACTCCATTGTAAATGTTGTGGCGTTAACCTCTCACGCACCGGTGTGCTAAAGTCTTCACAAACTGGCGCACGTTTTAGTCATGTCACAAGCCTCACCAATTGGCTGTTGGGTGGATGTGGGTTTACGGCAAAATTTACGCTATCTAACCCCTAAAAACTATCATGCGTAAGTATCTGTGTGATTTTGTGTCTTTGTGTGTACACTTACATTTCGTTAAATAAAAAAAAGATTGTAATGTCGACTTGTGTATGTTATGCGTGTGGCAGTGTACTGTATGTTTGCACGTGTGTGTAGCCGTGTGGTTATTTATCTATGGGGTGATGCACGCTGCAGTGGTGCTGCAGTACGATCGTGTTAAGTGGTTGTGTTGTGGGTTCTGTGTTTGCCGTTGTGTGGTGTACAAAGCTATTGTGATACGTTGTGAATGTGGTGGGTTCTGTGTTTGCCGTTGTGTGGTGTACAAAGCTGTTGTGGTACGTTGTGAATGTGGTGGTGATGTGTACTGTTGTTGCAGGGTGTGTGATGTGGTGCAGTGTGGGGTGGAATCGCTGGGGTTGGTCTCGTGCGGGTGAGCCTGAGCTAAGGGTTAGCAGGGGGCGTGTAAATCTGCGTAGATTCGTGTGTTCGAGAGGCTGGTAACCCTTGACACTATTTCATACCAAATACTGCAGTGGAAACACCAAATTAAGTTTGTGCATAACCCAATTTGACGGTGCCCGACTGAGCCCCATCCCTCGGGGTTTCCCCTCCAGAAAGAGAGAAAAACCCACCGCGGTTGTCCACGTGGAATGTCGAACCCTGTTCAGCCCACCGCTACATAGACCCCGCCCACCCACAGCTACATAGACTCCGACCACCCACCGCTACATAGACTCCGCCCACCCACCACTACATAGACTCCGCCCACCCACCGCTACATAGACCCCGCCCACCCACTGCTACATAGACTCCGCCCACCCACCCACTGCTACATAGACTCCGACCACCCACCGCTACATAGACTCCGCCCACCCACCGCTACATAGACTCCACCCACCCACCGCTAAATAGACTCCGCCCACCCACCGCTACATATACTCCGACCCACCCACCGCTACATAGACTCCGCCCACCGCTACAAAGACTCCGACCCACCCACCGCTACAAAGACTCCGACCCACCCACCACTACATAGACTCCGACCCACCCACCGCTACAAAGACTCCGACCCACCCACCGCTACACAGACTCCGCCCACCCACCACTACAAAGACTCCGCCCACCCACCGCTACATAGACTCCGCCCACCCACCACTACAAAGACTCCGCCCACCCACCGCTACACAGACTCCGCCCACCCACAGCTACAAAGACTCCGCCCACCCACCACTACAAAGACTCCGCCCACCCACCGCTACATAGACTCCGCCCACCCACCACTACAAAGACTCCGCCCACCCACCACTACAAAGACTCCGCCCACCCACCGCTACAAAGACTCCGCCCACCCACCGCTACATAGACTCCGCCCACCCACCACTACAAAGACTCCGCCCACCCACCGCTACAAAGACTCCGCCCACCCACCACTACAAAGACTCCGCCCACCCACCACTACAAAGACTCCGCCCACCCACCGCTACATAGACTCCGCCCACCCACCACTACAAAGACTCCGCCCACCCACCACTACAAAGACTCCGCCCACCCACCGCTACAAAGACTCCGCCCACCCACCGCCGTGTCTCCCCAGGCCTCTGGACGCGTCCCCATCACGTCGGCCAGGCCGTGAGCGCGTTTGGCCTCGCGGGGATGTTTGCTTAGGAGCCGTCCATAAATGACGTCACGCACCTAGGGGGGGGTGAGAAATGTGACGTCATATAAAAATGCGCAACTTTAAATAAATATAGACAACAAATTCTACTTAATAAAATAGACTTTTTAATAAATGTTTTCTCCTACAACATCAGAGTGCAGCGCCACATTAAATACACAACTACAATGACAATAGTTTAAAGCGATTTGAAGCGTGTTTTTTCGGGGGGGGGCAGAGCTTTGTGACGTCATTTGAGGGGGGGTCTGACTTTTTGTGACGCCGTGTGACGAGGGGGGGGTAAAAAATCGTCCAAAATCGCGTGACGTAATTTATGGGGCGGGCCCTTAGCGAGCGGGGCAGGCACCGCCTCCACCCCAGTGATTGTTTTCGATGTCCCACAATTAATCGATTAATCGATTCGTGACGAAGTCGTCGATCTCTGGGGCAATGTCTCAATGTAATCGATTGCGCGTAAACCGAAAATGCATTACGTGTAAACGATTTTACACGTAATCGATTTTACACGTAATCGATTTTAATCGATTACTTCTACGATTTTAATCGATTACTTCTCCTTCTGGAGCGAACCCCGAGGGGTGTGGTTCAGTCGGGTTCCGCCAGCTGGGGTTCGGGCAGAAGGCGTCACGAACGTCCCCCACCCCCCCACACCCCACGACTCCCCTGGGCGTCTCCAGCACGACATTCATTCGGCGTCTTTACTTATTGGTGTCTTTGCTCGAGAATCGGGCCCTCGCACACGCGTATCGATTACTCTCATCGATTGTTCTAATCGATTACTCCCAACCCCCCCCACCTCCGCCATTCGCTGATCGGGAGCGACGTTGCCAGAATGGCGGCTGCTCCGTCCGTGAAGATCAGCATCGAGGCGGGGAGCGAGCACCAGATCAAGGAGGTCGCCCTCGATGGCACCGAGACGTTCGTGCAGCCGCTGTCCATGTCCGAGAACCTGGCCAAGTTGGCGCACAAGATCGACTTCTCCAAGAGCGACTCGGAGGACGAGGCCGAGGGAGACGCCGAGGCGGCGGCGGCCTCCGAGGAGCAGGACGAAGGTGCTCGCCTGGATTTTGAGCCGCAGCCTGAGCGCTAGGCCGCTGGGGGGCGAGGGAGGGCGAGGCTAGGGGAGGGGAGGCCGCTCACGTAAATTGTTGTGGTGGTGGGTTTATAGCGCTGTGAGAAGCATTGATTCAAGAGCCGAATGGCTCACAGGGCTATACCAAATCAATGAACTATTGTCAGCAGCAGTATTATTATCGTCAATCATCGTTCGTACCAGCATGCAGGCAAAAGCCGTCAACAGCAGTCAAATCATCCATAATACGGGGGGAGGGGGGGGTTTGGGTTACATCGCGTAAATATAAATGTGTCGTTAAACCCGCCACCACCCGACACGGCCCAATTAGTAAAGTTTGTCACGCAAACAGAACGTGTCAATTCGTTATTTGTACAGCGACACCGGTGTGTTGGAGAGCAAATCCACAGCATTCAGTCAGCAGCACCAGCAGCAGCGTCAGCAGGAACGAACATTATAGGCGATATGAATATAAGCATGATTAATAATAAGTCGTGAGATAGTGAGGCTTTCTTGGGTCAACAAGCGTAATAATTTTAATACAAATTAACAGCATACATGGTCCATAAACATCAGCAGCATTATAATTATTAACCATCATCGACAACAGAAACATAATCACATTGTTGACACCAGCCACGGTAACGCCGCTGTTGGAAGATTTCACCACGCCAATTCATAAAACAATCATTACAGAGCTTCACAACGCAAGACTCATTTTGTTGTCGGCTTAATGCACTCTTTTAAGTTTCAGTACTGTGGCGAAGTTTGCAACGTTTCAAAAGGTTGAAGTGTGGTTTTCCCATTACAATGAGAATGTTCTTACGCCTTGTTCCAGCATCTCAGCTATTGGTGAAAATTATATATTCCTATGGCAGAAGTTGAATGAGAATATTTATTTGTACTGCTGGAGGAACTCGATGAGCTATAAAGCTCTTTTTCGCATATGTCCAGTCGGGGCGGGTCACGACGTTATATATATTTTATTATTTTATTGTTTCCTTTCAACGTGACTTTACCGAAAGAGCTAAGAATATGAATTACTGCAGTCACGAAAGCTTTAAATAAAAATTTCATACAAAACACCAACGGAGTTCAAAATATCGTAAAGGTAAACACATCGCTAAAAAAAAAGTAACCACTGTCATCGATTTGATGATGCTACTCCTATGAAGGCACCATAATTCCCAGGGTATGCTTGCACAGTGCGCGCTGTACGTACCACACGGGATCTATAATGGCTCGGGAGCAGACAGCCGTGTTCCCTTTTATACAATTAAATGCCACAAACTCGGCGCTGCTGTGAATGAGATGCGAGGTTTAATTGCCGGTTATTTTTCGTCTGCCCTTCTCCCCACCGCTCTGCTGGTGCTGTCATCCAGGCGTTGCAAAATTCCAGCCCTCGCTGTGGCCCTGGGACTCTGTGAGGAACCAGTTGCGAAGCGCCCTCACCGAGATCAGCGTGCTCTATGACGTGCTCAACGTGGTGCGAGAGAAGAAGTACATGACCCTCGACCCCGTGTCGCTGGAAGTGCTGCCCTCTCGTCAGGTGCGGTTTGAGCTCTTGACCCCAAACACGGCAATCGCGGAGGCCAGGGAGGGTAGAGAGGAGATGCTAAGGGTGCAACGATGCCGTGCGTGAAATTTAGTTACCCAGAATATATCCATTGTGAGTTTCAAAACTCCTTCAGCAGGGTCATGAGGGTTCTGCATTGGGTTCTTCGGCCATTTTATTTTTGGAGATTGTTTTACTTGTGGGGTGAAACTTTACGACGCGGGGGGAAATATCAGGCCATGCATATGAAGAGATAATGCTTGAAATGTTCAAATAGTTTTAACAAACCCACTTCCAAGGCTTTCTCTGACGTATTTATGTCGCCATTAAGTTTCCTGAACACTTTGCTGTCTGTTACTGAACGCGAGGGTAAAAGTAATTGCTGCATCACTGGCGGGAGGGGATACTGGCTGAACCGTTACGCATCCCCCGATCGGCAGTTGCTCCAATTTGTGGCTAAGAAGAAGACGCTGGCTGGCGCGGCGCAAATCCTCCTGCGCGGCGCCGAGAGGCTGAGCCGATCGGTGGCCGAGAGCCAGGAGCAGAAGAGGCAGCGCGATTTCAACGCGGAGCTGCTCAAGCTGCGCCAACACTGGAAGCTGCGCAAGGTTCGCGACAAGATCCTCGGAGACCTCAGCTACCGCAGCGCCGGTGAGGAGTTCTCGTCCCTGAGTTGCGGGCATTCTGATAATGATGGCGATTTATTTTTGGTTGAGCATCTCCAGGCACTGTGCACAGCAACCTGCAAAATGCACAGAAACACAAACAATGCAGATTTAAGTTAGGTATCATTATTTCTGGTTCATACCCAGCTTGCAAATGTTTTATGGAAAGTCTTATCTGTTTGACTGTCGACGCTTGTGGTGCCTCTGTTGTTGCGCCGTGCAGGGTCCCTCTACCCGCACCAGGGCACATTTGAGGTGCTCAAGAACACAGACATTGACCTGGACAAGAAGATCCCGGATGACTACTGTCCCCTTGATGTCTTGGTGCCAAGTGACCTGGAAGGAACTGCATATATCAAGGCAAGGGGAAGCTGCACACGAGCCTCTCGCATATTTAGGATTTGGTAAAAACTGTGAACCAAATAGAGGGTCTCTCGAGGGGTTCAAATGTATTTTGTTTGGCCAGGTGAGAGCTCAAGAGACCCCAGGAGAGCCTCTTTTGCAAGGCTGCACTGGCTGAGTATCAAACGTTACTGGTAGACGTGATGTTGATGACGACGGTTATAATCATGATATTGCTCCATCGGTTCAATCGATTATTATTGCCGAGCTGCCACCACTCAGGTCCTGGGACCTCAAAGCAGTGAGTTTATGATCACAGCCTCATCTCTGTTGACTGTGCAAAATAAACCACGACAGTAATTGTTGCCTTACACTCTGGCTGTATTACAGTGCCGAGAAATTTTAAGACATTGGTTCGACGGTCATGTGACAAACATTATGCTTGGCAGGGAAAAGTGCTTCTCTCTTTTGTGGATAGGTGATTGTTTGCAGAGACTTCACAGGCAGTTCTTTGACATCTTCTTCCAGGGATAATTTTCTACTGCGGAGTGATGTACCGTGCAAGAGTTCGGATTGGGCATTTCATTTGATGATGCCGGTCACAAAATTGGGACATCAGTGACAAAGAGCTCCATAGCTCATCGGATTTTTCCAAGCTAAAGAAAGTTTCTGATTCGGATTCTGATTTGGCTGCTAGAAATATCCACGTGAGGATAAACCACTTCATATTCTTAGCTCTTTTTTATTGTTTTATATATATTTTATTATTTTATTGTTTCCCTTCAACGTGACTTTACCGAAAGAGCTAAGAATATGAATTACTGCAGTCACGAAAGCTTTAAATAAAAAAATAAACCACTTCGTTGAGCTATCGTTTGCGGCCAGGTCGCTTCTGAAAAAGAGCTAGATAGCTCAGTGGGACTTACCTGGTAAAATCAAAAGAAGTTTAGTTTATAATGGAGAGAAAGAAACCATTAAAAAAATATATTATTTTTATGCTCACGATTAATTTAATTGTACATTTGAACCTTATGGGGGTACCCCGGCTCTCGCATAATGTCCGTGATGCAGTCGTTTTTAGTCTGTTGACGGTCGGCGATGCGGAAATCGGCTCATCTCGACGAGCTGTACACGATGCACTATGGTGCATAGAAGCGTTCAGGGTTTCGGATTGATTGGTACCCCAGTCGCAGAGTGAAGTTCACCCCTGGGAAAAATAATGTCCCAGAAATAAAATATTTAATTGCCTCGGCCATTTTGTATTATTTGGTACCCCGGGGTACCGTCATAACGATCATTTGATAATATAATCAGTTCCATACCATTTGTGCAATTATTCTACTGAAGCATTAAGGATAAAGACGCAAACGAGACGTTATAAATGAGCCAGGAAAAATACAAACGATGTCGAAAATGTGAAACGAGAGATTTGATTCTTGAATCCCCATTTAAAGTTCAAGCATCAATCATGACAATTTATGAAAGCTGGTAGTTGGGGGGCGGGGGGTGTGTGGAAGAGCTAGGTGCAGGAGGGTTCAGGGTCACATTGCTAATTCAAAGCAATCGATCTAATGTTTTCACGGTGATTGAATCTGCAGGTGTCCATCCAAAAGCAGTCGACAGACATTGGAGACCTGGGCACGGTGAACCTCTTCAGCTGCCCAGCCAGGAAACCACGGCAAGGTGGGGGTCGCGCGCGGGGTCGCGTGCGTGGTGCGCACGCCAGCGGCACGCCACGCCAGCGGCGCACGGTCACGTGACAACGCAGACCGCTCGAGTTTACCCGCGGGTTTGTGTTCACACGCCTACGGTTTTTGTGCAGGGGCGCCACACTGGCAGGCAAAGCTGGAGGCCGCCCAGAACGTGCTCTTCTGCAAAGAGATCTTCGCCCAGCTGTCCCGAGAGGCCGTGCAGATCAAGTTCCAGATGCCGCCCATCGTTGTGAAGAACCAGATCATCTCCCAGCTCTTCCCAGGTGCCATTGCACAGCGTTAGATGCGTGCATGGCGTGTGCTGCGTTTTTTTTTGTTATTAACACCAATTAAGAAGGCAGAGATTTGGGGACAGGAGTGTGGCACAGTGGTAACACGTATACCTCGCAGCAGGGAAGGACCTGGGTTTGATTGCCGACTGTGAAGTATGTATGCTCTCCCCTATTCTGCATTGGTTTTCTCTGGGACTTCTGGTTTCCTCCCAAAAGTAAACAACAATGCTATTTAATTATTATTGGCCAAACATCCCAATGCCAGGACCACCCTGAAAGAAAGTGTTCAGACCGAGTGTGCTTTTCTGGGTAAACAAATGATAATTACTATTAATATTACAGCATGCTGAGAGTTTATTTTGTGCCGTCATTGGTGACCAACTGAGACGACACTTGAGAACCTGGTTAATCCACGGTTGGGCAGCCGAATCATAGGTTCGAACTCGGGATCTCAGCAGAGCCGGCTCATTGTCCCCCGACCCATTAGCCGCCTCTTAGGTAAGTTTTTGTTTAATTTTCAAGAACTCCGTCATTTCTCGCAGGGCTGCAGCTGTCCATCTCGCTGTGCCACCTGCTGAGCGAGGAGAAGAAGTCGCAGAAGCTGGCGCCGGAGCGCTCGGCGCAAGCAGACGACCACTTGTACGTGCTGGAGCACAACCTTCACCAGCTTATGAGAGAGGTACCGTTGGCCTGTGCTTGCTTGATGTATCTGTGTTAATGCCCTCTCAACAAACAGTAACGCTTACATGCATCGTGATTAAACGTATTCGTGAACTGGACCACCTGTTAAAAAAATATATATATATACGGGAGACCGTTGAATTTCGCGGGTTTACCAGTTTCGACCCATTGCAGCCATCCTCTTTGTACACCACTTTTTCTCTTGCTGGGGTTATTTTTGGCCTTTCGCCAGTATACTGTACCCTGAAGTACTGTATCATTGACCGATACCATGGTGCGAGGCGGGCGAGGGATGCGAGGCAGTGAGTCGCACCCCAACCTTGGCTATGCAAGCGTCTCTGTTAAGCAAAGACCCTCCATATAGCCTATGAACAGACTGTAGGGGCAAGTGATGTTAGCGATTAGCACCTTTGTAGGCCAGCACGCCACACGATGGGGTGGGTGGCCAGCACCACGCCCAGTGGGGGCGTGTCCTGATGATATCCCTGACCACCCCCAATCCTCCCCCCCTCACCCTCGATCCCCACCAACGCAGTTCCACAAGCAGAATCTGAACGTGGCAACCATGCCGCACCCGTCAACGGCGCAGTTCGGCCTCACCAAGCGGATGCGCCTGGCGGGGCCTTCGGCCTACGACAAGACAGAGCTGGGGGCACTGCAGAGCGCTGAGGGTCTCCTGGAGAAGATCATCAAGCAGGCCAGACACATCTTCCTGCGGCGCAGGTGAGCGACGTCACGACGTCCCAACCCGCAGGTTGGCACGTTTGTAACGGTGGCGATGATGGAAATAGTTTTAGAAGGAGGGCGATCGCTATTTGTAACCAGGTCATGAGAGCCTGTGACCAAATCACCCGGAATGCGCCCCGTCTTGTCAAATCTCAGCAGCTGTGCAGGGTTGAGCCTGGATAATGTGTGGATGGGGAGTCATAATAATGATGCCCTTAATATAACAATAAAATCCTCGGCGAGCCACGAACCAGTGGCGATTATCCGAACCGGTCCTTGTTCTCCCCTTAGGTCGACTTAGCCAGTACGGCACTGGGGAGACAACAGCAGGCGGGAGTGGTGCTGCCTGGCGTGCTGTGCCAGCCTTGATAGGTGGCGTTCGCTCACAGCACTTGCCCAAACCATCTGCACGGCTACACGGGGGGGACAATTTGTCTTTGTGTGTGCGTGTGTCCACGGTGTAGGACGGCAGCCACGATCGACAAGCTGGCGGCAAGGGTGGACGACCCGCAGATCCAGGCGCACTGGTCTAATGTCAACGACGTGTACGAGTCGAGCGTCAAGGTGCTCATCACCTCGCTGGGCTACGAGCAGATCTGCAAGTGAGTTGTGCTCTGCGTGCGGCGTGGGCAATCTGATTCCGAGATTAAACAAATTACGTCTTGTCTCTTCCCACTCGGAGGGATAATGTTCGTGGCATGACAGGCAAATTGATATTTTTAGGGGCGCCACGGTGGCGAGATGTTTGCTACCTCGCCTGGTATATAGGAGGTCGTGGGATCCATCCCGACCCTGACTGGTATATATGTGGAGTTTGCATGGTCTCCCCGTGGTTTGCGTGGAGTTTTGTCCGGGTCCTCCGGTTTTTCCCTCCACATTTAGAATCAACATCACGCATTTGGAGTATTTGGCTGCTGCGAATTTCCACTTCTTTGAACTTTAATATTTTTTGCCAGGTCACTATCTGAAAAAGAGCTATATAGCTCAATGGGACTTGTCAAGGGGTACCTCTGCGAATGTGTATACTTTAACTTAGCTATTTCAATGAGCCATTTCAATGCTAAATTATAGGCTAATTCCTTTGTCAAGGCACTTGGCCTTTTCTTCTCACACAGCTTAAAGGTCGTGATCTAAGCGTGGCTTCTTCCACTCCAGCGCTGTCCTCCAGACAGTCTCGTCCCTTCACCTGATGAAGGCCGCTTGTGTTGTGGCCGAAACGTCGTGATTTTTTGTTATTTTATTTTTACCTACGTGACTTTACCCAATAGAACCAAAGAGTATGGATCCTAGCAGTCACGAAAGCTTTAAATCTAGAATCAATGGGACTTACCTGGTTAAATAATAGTAGAAATGCAAACAACCAAAATACGCGCGGTTGTTTGATGGCAGCCTGAGACCATCATCAGCTCACTCCGCTTAGGAACCAACTTTAATCGCGGGTGGCTTCAAACCCAGGATCTCGGCAGTGCCGGGTTCATTGCTGCGACACGGCGTGAGCCACTCAGCCAACCTCACCGCGCGCAGTCCTGTACGCACGCGTGCCAGTAGAGAGCTCGGCGGTCGACACTGAGCAGCGTAGCTCACGAGGCCCGTGCTTCTCTCGGAATTCTACCGATGTCTGCCCGTACCCCCAGGACCTTGCAACTGCAGCTCAACATCGGCCTGGAGCAGGTGAAGGTCGTCCATCGCGATGGGCGCGTCATGACCTTCTCCCACCAGGAGCAGGAGCTCATGGACTTCCTCATCTCACAGGTACTGGTTGGGGAGGTCCCACACCGCTTTCTTGCGTTCGACGTCCACAACTTGTTCGCGCGTGACAGCCGCTTCAAGGGGAGGAGCAAAGAGCAGATTTTGGATAGCGGGTTTGTGGGATACCATCAAGCGGAAGACGTAAAAGCGGATGTTGTTGATGCTGTCCGGGAAGGTGTCGTAGGTCACTGCTTGTCAACTGTGCAGCAGCTGCAGTATCTGGTGCAGGGTAGAAGATGTTGGCAGTGTGGTGTTGGTGGCATCAATGGCTTTAGCCACGATGGCAACTTGATCTTGATTTCAAAATGCAGTTTTTTTGGCTTGGATCATGTAGATAGAAAAATGTGTCGTTAAACCCGCCACCACCTGACACAGCCAATTAGTAAGGTTTGTTCTGTTTACATGACAAACCTTGCTCATTGGCTGTGTCGAGTGGTGGCGGGTTTAACAACACGTTTATATATTTACGCGATCTAACTAAAAAAAAAACCTGTATTATGGATGATATTGGTTGCGAAAGCCTACGTGTTAAATTGACGAAGACTTGCTGAATCTCACTTGCTCATGCATTGGGATGTACAGCGAGTTCCTCTTAAGGGATTTTTTACATGTAAGTGTGAAACCAGAGTATCTGCATGTCACCCCTGGACACGGGGGAATAACACTCAAAAGGTCCGTACAAACAGGTTCACATAGACCTTTAGAACTGCCTTCCTAGCCCTCTCACATATTCCAGTGAGCTTGACAGATGTATTTCATCCGCCAACTCTTACGTCAAATGCACTCGATCACAGGCAAGCACCACCACCTGGCTTTTGCAGAGAACAACGTCAACTCATTCCACGTAAGAACAGGGTCCAGTTCCGGCCGGTTGCCTGCATTACATCCCAGATAATTTATCGATGCTGGCTTGTCGCTCTGTCAGAGGCCACATAGCCAGCAAGTCTCCCAGCCACATCTGCAAAGCTACCCGTGCTAAGCGACGTTTGTTCCCGTCGTCGGCTCCGCCCCGGCTTTGCCATCTGCAGATGTCGCAGCACCAGGTGCATGCGGTGCAGCAGCTGGCCAAGGTGATGGGCTGGATGGTGCTGAGCTTCAGCAACCACGTGGGGCTGGGTCCCGTCGAGAGCATCGGCAATGCCTCCTCCATTAGCGTGGCATCGCCCAACGGAGAGTACTCCATCACCGGTGAGTTCGCTCCACCGCCGCTCTTCAAATCGGCAGCACCTCGCTCACCTTGCGTTGTTCACCACGGCGTCGGCATGGCGTCTTTGTGCCACTGTGACCACATTTGCAGTTGGAACGCATCTTGAATCCGTCTTTTGAAAGGCCAAGGATTGGTGGATCGTGGACATTTGTGACCACCCTCCTCCCCCCCACCCAAAACTGCCTGGGTTCTGAAATGGTCATGCCGGTAATGTAAGTGAGTTCATAACTGAATCTTTTGAGTGTTATTCCCTCTCGCATGGCGAGATTTCTCCAGGTACTCCAGCTTGTATTCCCACGCATGAAGCAAAACACTCCCTTAAAAAATGATTGCCAAATAGCCCACTTGAAAACACAAATCGCCGTGAGCCTTTCCCCGGGCGAACAACGTGCATTGCCTCCATCCTCTTGTTTTAACTCCCACGGCGCAGTGAGGAACGGGCCAGAGACGGGCACGCGGGTCGTGGTGCAGTGTCCACGGAGCCACTCCAAGGAGCTGCCCAAGAGCGACGTCATCAGCGACCCCAAGTGGCTGCACCTGGGCGGACCCTACAAGGAGGTGAACTGGGCCAAGGTGGAGGGCCGCAATTTCGTCAACAAGATGGAGCTGCTCATGGCAGCGCTCATGCCCAGCTGAGGGTCCCACCCCCCCCCCCCCCCCCCCGTGGCTTCCGCGGTGCTGGATGAGGAGGCGCGGTTTGTTTTTGACCAAACGAGCTGACGTTCACCTCCACCCTGGCAAGCAAAGATGTTTATTTATGATGAGGCCAAGTCTATTTTCATTGTTATTTTTTTATTGCAAGGCATGTTGGGGGTATGAGTAAGGAAGTTTAGCGCTCGTGTACTGAACTCGATGATTCACGTGAAGGAATGCCCCAAAAACAACCGACGTCTCCCCTGACGATTTTTCCCGTCGTTCACGCGAATGATAGCACGTTTTGGCGAAGTTGGATCAGAAGAAACGAACAATGAACGGGGGAGCCGCTTTGTTGGTTTGTGTGATTTTGGAACCTGGCATGTCGCGAGTGCTGTACACCATTAAAGTTCTGCTGTTTGTACGCCTGCCTTCAAGCCTCACGATTCTGTGAGGCTGAATGTTTTACGCCAACCCTTCCCAATGCTTAGGAGATTTGGACGGCACTCCTGATTAATAATAATTATGCTAGTTTATCCAAGAAAACTTCACGGAGCCTCAAGACTCGGGTAAGTTTTTTTTTTGATCATTTGGGGGAGAGGATTGCTTTGCATTTACCAATAAATGCGAGCAATTTTCCAAATTTAGACCATAATGCCGGCATACAATGGCCTACACTTCTTGCAGTGACATCATGGTTCTTTAACATTCACTGGGCCATGCAGTAGCAACCGGGGTGGCCTTCCGGAATCTAACCGCGAACCTCTCCGACAAGTGGCAAACTCGCTCCTGCTGGGCCATGTCACCGCCCCAACGCTCGCCGCTTGGCCAGCAGTGGCTGGGTTACAGCCGCCTGTGCAGCAACTGCATGAAGCGTCAATGAACAGGGTGGGGCACTGCTTGCTTGAGAACATGCACTCCGCTTGTTTGAAGAGGCATCCCGCCACCCCCATGGCAGAGCGTGTTCCCGCAATATTGGCTCGGAGTAAGTGAAGCCGGGGCATGCTTTGTAGGTGACCAGACTTCCCCCGTTATCGAGCTAGACAGGAACATCAACAGCTGTGCAACCGCGTGAGAACGCAAGGCGCCAAGATAGTCTCATTCGCAAGTGATCTTGAGGTGTGAGTCTGCCAGCGGGTGGGGGTGGGGTAGGGGTGGAATGAAAGCCAAGTATAATTCCCATTGAGTCATTTGCGGGTAACTTGTAATCACATCCTTGGATGAAGCACTCTGGGGTGGAGGCTGGATTGAGTCGGTCCTGACCCTGGATTTCCTGGCCACACCCACAGAGGAAACCCACATTTTGGTCGCAGTAATCATAGCCACCAACTGCAACCGGCCACGTGCCATGACGTGATCTCGCTGGGACATGTGGTGCTTGGGAAGGTTATGATGACAGACCTGGCACCGCACCCTGGTGCCAAATACGTATGTGCGTACACGTCTGCTGTCAATGCGCGTGTGTTCATTGTCACTGGGTGACACGGTTCAGCGAAGTTTCGCTGAAGTCTTTCGGGCCCAGGGCTTCATGGTAGATATTATTTCTGTTTGGAAACAATGTGTAAGCAGTGGGGCACCCGGCTCAACATTTCAAGTAGATTTCTTACCAAGTCAGAAATAACTTTTGCAAGCTATGTTCCAAATTTAAACGTCTCCAGTAATTTCCTGCTCAAATTGGCATCGAGGTCGTGCTAATACAGCCGAGCCAGTGGTGGTAATTTTGTATCCCCATGGCAGGGACGAGTCTGGCACTACTCTTGACTTCCACACAGCGGTACAGTACTCATTTTTATCAACCACGAAGGGATGATTGGCTCCCTCAACCCCCAACAGGGATTTGAACTCGCATCCTTTTGGTTTCGAGGAGCTAACTTTACGGCTGAGCTACCTGACTTAAAGGTTTCTTGTATATAATTATAAATGTACCCTCAATGAAATATACATCCAGAAGTATTTATTATTTACATAAAATGTATACCATGAGAAAATTCGCACTTGCCCAGTCATTTTATTGGAACCCCCTTAGGAAGCAATTACATCTGGGCCTACGCATGAACAAGGCTGTAAAGTTTCCACTGCAAATAATTGGAGAATATTGTGATCAAATTTACTCCGGTTAGCGTCACAGCAGCGGCTTTTGGCGAGTCCTCGAACAAAGACATCAACAAAGACGGTCACTACATCAACAAAGACGGGTCACTACATCAACAAAGACGGTCACTACATCAACAAAGACGGTCACTACATCACCAAAGACGGTCACTACATCACCAAAGACGGTCACTACATCAACAAAGACGGTCACTACATCAACAGAGACGGTCACTACACCAACAAAGACGGTCACTACATCAACAAAGACGGGTCACTACATCACCAATGACGGTCACTACATCAACAAAGACAGTCACTACATCAACAAAGACGGTCACTACATCACCAAACACGGTCACTACATCAACAAAGACGGTCACTACATCAACAAAGACGGTCACTACATCACTAAAGACGGTCACTACACCAAAGACGGTCACTACATCAACAAAGACGGTCACTACATCAACAAAGACGGTGACTACATCACCAAAGACGGTCACTACATCAACAAAGACGGGTAACTACATCAACAAAGACGGTCACTACATCACCAAAGACGGTCACTACATCAACAAAGACGGGTCACTACATCAACAAAGACGGTCACTACATCACCAAAGACGGTCACTACAACAACAAAGACGGGTCACTACATCAACAAAGACGTCACTACATCACCAAAGACGGTCACTACATCACCAAAGACGGTCACTACATCAACAAAGACGGTCACTACATCAACAAAGACGGTCACTACATCAACAAAGACGGTCACTACATCAACAAAGACGGTCACTACATCACTAAAGACGGGTCACTACATCACCAAACACGGTCACTACATCACCATAGACGGTCACTACATCAACAAAGACGGTCACTACATCAACAAAGACGTCACTACATCACCAAAGACGGTCACTACATCACCAAAGACGGTCACTACATCAACAAAGACGGTCACTACATCAACAAAGACGTCACTACATCAACAAAGACGGTGACTACATCACCAAAGACGGTCACTACATCACCAAAGACGGTCACTACATCACCAAACACGGTCACTACATCACCATAGACGGTCACTACATCAACAAAGACGGTCACTACATCAACAAAGACGTCACTACATCACCAAAGACGGTCACTACATCACCAAAGACGGTCACTACATCACCAAAGACGGTCACTACATCAACAAAGACGGTCACTACATCAACAAAGACGGTCACTACATCACCAAAGACGGGTCACTACATCAACAAAGACGGTCACTACATCACCAAAGACGGTCACTACATCACCAAAGACGGTCACTACATCACCAAAGACCGTCACTACATCACCAAAGACGGTCACTACAACACCAAAGACGTCACTTCATCACCAAAGACCGTCACTACATCACCAAAGACGGTCACTACATCACCAAAGACGGTCACTACATCAACAAAGACGGTCACTACATCACCAAAGACCGTCACTACATCACCAAAGACGGTCACTACATCAACAAAGACGGTCACTACATCAACAAAGACGGTCACTACATCAACAAAGACGTCACTACATCACCAAAGACGGTCACTACATCACCAAAGACGCTCACTACATCACCAAAGACGGTCACTACATCAACAAAGACGTCACTACAACAACAAAGACGTCACTACATCAACAAAGACGGTGACTACATCACCAAAGACGGTCACTACATCAACAAAGACGGTCACTACATCACCAAAGATGGTCACTACAACAACAAAGACGTCACTACATCACCAAAGACGGTCACTACATCAACAAAGACGGTCACTAAATCAACAAAGACGTCACTACATCACCAAAGACGGTCACTACATCAACAAAGACATCACTACATCAACAAAGACGGTCACTACATCAACAAAGACGGTGACTACATCACCAAAGACGGTCACTACATAAACAAAGACGGTCACTACAACAACAAAGACGGTCACTACATCAACAAAGATGGTCACTACATCACTAAAGACGGTCACTACATCACCAAAGACGGTCACTACATCAACAAAGACGGTCACTACAACAACAAAGACGGTCACTACATCAACAAAGACGGTCACTACATCAACAAAGACGGTCACTACATCACAAAAGACGGTCACTACATCACCAAAGACGGGTCACTACATCACCAAAGACGTCACTACATCAACAAAGACGGTCACTACATCAACAAAGACGGTCACTACATCACCAAAGACGGGTCACTACATCAACAAAGACGGTCACTACATCAACAAAGACGGTCACTACATCACCAAAGACTGGTCACTACATCAACAAAGACGTGTCACTACATCACCAAAGACGGGTCACTACATCACCAAAGACGTCACTACATCAACAAAGACGGTCACTACATCACCAAAGACGGGTCACTACATCAACAAAGACGGTCACTACATCAACAAAGACGGTCACTACATCACCAAAGACGTCACTACATCACCAAAGACGGGTCACTACATCACCAAAGACGGTCACTACATCACCAAAGACGGTCACTACATCAACAAAGATGGTCACTACATCAACAAAGACGGTCACTACATCAACAAAGACGTCACTACATCAACAAAGACGGTCACTACATCAACAAAGACCGTCACTACATCACCAAAGACGGTCACTACATCACTAAAGACGGTCACTACATCAACAAAGACGGTCACTACATTAACAAAGATGGTCACTACATCACCAAAGACGGGTCACTACATCACCAAAGACGTCACTACATCACCAAAGACGGTCACTACATCAACAAAGACGGTCACTACATCAACAAAGACGGTCACTACATCACCAAAGACGTCACTACATCACCAAAGACGGTCACTACAACAACAAAGACGGTCACTACAACAACAAAGATGGTCACTACATCACCAAAGACGGTCACTACATCAACAAAGACGGTCACTACATCAACAAAGATGGTCACTACATCACCAAAGACGGGTCACTACATCACCAAAGACGGGTCACTACATCAACAAAGACGGTCACTACATCAACAAAGACGTCACTACACCAAAGACGGTCACTACATCAACAAAGACGGGTCACTACATCACCAAAGACGGTCACTACATCACCAAAGACGGGTCACTACATCACCAAAGACGGTCACTACATCAACAAAGACGGTCACTACAACAATAAAGACGGTCACTACATCATCAAAGACGGTCACTACATCAACAAAGACGGTCACTACATCACCAAGGACGGTCACTACAACAACAAAGACGGTCACTACATCAACAAAGACGGTCACTACATCAACAAAGATGGTCACTACATCACCAAAGACGGGTCACTACATCACCAAAGACGGTCACTACATCACCAAAGACGGTCACTACATCAACAAAGATGGTCACAAAGACAAAGATCCCCCGTATAGCCTTAACAGACTGTAGGGGCAAGTGCTGTTAGCGAGCACCTATGAAGGCCGGAACGGTACACGAGGGGGTGGGTGGCCAGCACCACGCCCGACCGCCTTTGTCTCCCTAGTGGCAATGTTTACACACCGCACCAGGTACTCATTTGAGGCTGAGTCGACCTAGGGGAGGCCCGGGACCGGTTCAGATAATCGTCACTGGTGTTGGCCGTGAGCGGGAATCGAACCCGGGTCGCCAGGTACATAGCGCTGCGCGCTAACCGCTACACTATCGCTCACTACAACAACAAAGACGGTCACTACATCAACAAAGATGGTCACTACATCACCAAAGACGGGTCACTACATCACCAAAGACGGTCACTACATCATCAAAGACGGTCACTACAACAATAAAGAAGGTCACTACAACAACAAAGACGGTCACTACATCACCAAAGACGGTCACTACATCACCAAAGACGGTCACTACATCATCAAAGACGGTCACTACAACAATAAAGAAGGTCACTACAACAACAAAGACGGTCACTACATCATCAAAGACGGTCACTACAACAATAAAGAAGGTCACTACAACAACAAAGACGGTCACTACATCAACAAAGACGGGTCACTACATCGCGCGCTTTCAGATGCGCTTCTGCGGCCCTTCAGAACGTTCTTACGATATCAGGAATCCACGAGAGCCGATGATGCACTTCTAAATGTAAATAGACAACTCTCGTCTTCAGAACTGCTTTTTGTGTTTACTTTGTCCTTCCTCCACCCCCCCCCCCCCCCTGCATCTCCGGTTAGCGCGGAAGCCTACGTACCGTGCAAAAGAAGTTCAAGCACAAATTTTGGTTCAAGGCTTTCGTGACTTTACCGAAAGAACCAAGAATATATAAGTTCAAGCACAGTACGCAGCTTTGCGCGTTCGAACCAAAAACCGAAATGTGAAAACTCCCAAGGGGCCGTCCATAAATGACGTCACGCACACGGGGGGGGGGGTCAGACATGTGCGACGAGAGGGGAGGGGGGGGGGTTTGAGAAATGTGACGTCACATCAAAATGCGCAACTTTAAATAAATATAGAATTGTTATAGCAACACTAATTGTTACAACAACACTCCTACAACATCAGAGTGCGGCGCTCCACATTAAATACGCACTACAATTACAATAGTTTAAAGCGATTTGAAGCACGTTTTATTTTCAAAATGGAAATATGGTTTTGGGGAGGGGGGGAGGGGCAGAGCTTTGTGACGTCATATTTGAGGGTTGGATCTGACTTTTCGTGACGCCGTGTGACGAGGAGGGTCAAAAATCGTTAAAAAAATCGCGTGACGTCATTTATGGACGACCCCCAAGACCGATGGCGATCGGACGGTGGTGGCGAATGCAAAGCCGATTGATGGCGGTCGCGTGAATAAACCGCGCGCGTCCGCGAGGCCTGGGGCAACGGGGGCTCTTGGGCAAGAGGCATTGAGGAGGTAGTGGGGCTTCTGATAACGACCCCGTGACCCCTGCCGCGTTATCGCGCGACTTGCTTGGGTTGCGCCGATGCAGCAAACAAAGGCGTCTGAGAGTTGCAGCAACAGACGGGCCCCCCACCAGGGCCGGATTAAGGCGTTGGGGGGGGGCTTTAGGGGGCTGAAGGCCAGAGGGCCTCCGCCAGCTGGGAGGGGCCTCCAGAGGTGAAGTGAAAAGTTATTTTATTTGTGAATGCTGAATTTTGTTTGTTGTTCGCCCTGTAAAAAAACAAAATACTTCTTTAACTTTTGATTTAAAGCTTTCGTGACTGCAGGGATTCACATTCTTGGTTCTTTCGGTAAAGTCACCGCGTAGAAGGGGAAACAATGAAATAATAAAAATATAAAACAATAGAATTCTCACGACGTTTCGACTGCAACTTTGTTTTCCTTTTGAAAATATTACTGGGGGGGTGGGTGGGGGGGGGGGCTCACAGTACCTGCAGCCCAGGGGCCTAGAAAATATTCATCCGGCCCTGCCCCCCACCCCCCACCACATCCTCCTCCTTGCGTGAATCTCACAGCCACCTTCCCACAGATTAAGCGTGGAAGTCCTTACGGGCGATTAAACGGACCAGGATAATTCAGTCCGGGCGAAAAGATAAATGCGTTTAATTTGGTTGAAGTCCGGTTTTTCACATTGATATATTATTATCTGTGCTTGCAATGCCCATGTAACTGTACGTCGTTTATTTCAGTGGCTTCCATTTAAATGCTTTTTTTTGTGCTCGAGTCGGCGTGCTGTTTTGGCGTGGAGTGGTGGCGCAGTGGTTAGCGCACTCGCTGCGCATAGAACCGGGGAGCCTAGTTCCATTCCCGGCCACAGATCCCACAGTGGCAAGTGGTGAGGTATGGTGACGGAAAAAAACCCCATGACCGACAATGTTGGGAGGCTGTCGTCCTCTGGTGGATTGAGAATGGCTGGAGTGTATTGTCGGCGTGTTAAGAGGGAAGAGGTTTGTAAAGTCGACCAAACGCAACAAATCGCACCACGCAACAAACACAACTTCATTTGTGCACTTAGGGGGCCGTCCATAAATGACGTCACGCGATTTAGGACGATTTTTGACCCCCCCCCCCTCAAATATGACGTCACAAAGCTCTGCCCCACCCCCCCTCCCAAAAAAAATCATATTTCCATTTTGAAAATAAAACATGCTTCAAATCGCTTTAAACTATCGTCATTGTAGTGCGTATTTAATGTGGCGCTGCACTCTGATGTTGTAGGAGAAAACATTTATTAAAAAGTCTATTTAATGAAGTAGAACGTATTGTGTCTATATTTATTTCAAGTTGCGCATTTTGATGCGACGTCACAATTCTCAAACACCCTCCCCCCCCCTCCAGGTGCATGACGTCATTTATGGACGTTCCCTGATGCATTGAGGGTGCGATGAATGTAGGGCGAAACGCGTTTAACACTCGCAAAAGCGGAGGACGTCATCAATGCACCCGATCTCATCAGGTCTCAGATAGCTCAGCGGCGCTAAGCGGTATCTGAGCCGGGCTGGAACTTGGATGGGCGACGACCACGCGCCGTACTGTCAACGGCGTCCGCCGGGGCCACGTGGTGGGCAAACAACAGCGGGGCAAGTGCAACGAAATCCGTTGTAGGTACACCTGTGCCTCTATGCCCCAGCCACAATTGATGGTTCCCCCGCCTTCGCCAGCTCGCGCTGACCCGCGTTGGTGAAGTATGGTGAGAGAGCACGCGGCATGGGAAGAGATCCTCACCCCCCGCAGTGGAACTGCGTTAAAAAGGTGCCGTGCTTCTGCCCACGCGGTGCCATCTCTCCGAACGCTGACCTCTCGCTTCATTCGAAGCTTTCGTGACTGCAGGAATAATTGCTCTTTGGTTCTTTCGGTAAAGCCACGTGTGGAAAGATGATAAATTAAGTAATAGAGTACGACGTTTCGATTGCAACACAGGCAGTCGTCATCAGGTAGAACTACATTTGAGAGAGAGACAGAACACAGACACGGAGACACACAGACAGACACACTAGCAGAGAGAGAGACACAGCATAGACACACAGAGGTGTGGGACTCTGCTCGGCCATCAGGTGTGTCGATGCTGTCTCTCTCTCTCTCTCTGTGTGTCTCTGTGTTGTCTCTCTCTGTGTCTCTGTGTTGTCTCTCTCTGTGTGTCTCTGTGTTGTCTCTCTCTGTGTCTCTGTGTTGTCTCTCTGTGTCTCTGTGTTGTCTCTCTCTCTGTGTCTCTGTGTTGTCTCTCTCTCTGTGTCTCTGTGTTGTCTCTCTCTCTGTGTCTCTGTGTTGTCTCTCTCTGTGTCTCTGTGTTGTCTCTCTCTGTGTGTCTCTGTTGTGTGTCTCTCTCTCTGTGTGTCTCTGTGTTGTCTCTCTCTGTGTGTCTCTGTGTTGTCTCTCTCTGTGTTGTCTCTCTCTGTGTCTCTGTGTTGTCTCTCTCTCTGTGTCTCTGTGTTGTCTCTCTCTGTGTGTGTCTCTGTGTTGTCTCTCTCTCTGTGTGTCTCTGTGTTGTCTCTCTCTGTGTGTCTCTGTTTGTCTCTCTCTGTGTGTATCTGTGTTGTCTCTCTCTGTGTGTCTCTGTGTTGTCTCTCTCTGTGTGTCTCTGTGTTGTCTCTCTCTCTGTGTGTCTCTGTGTCTCTCTCTCACTGTGTCTCTGTGTTGTCTCTCTCTGTGTGTCTCTCTGTGTTGTCTCTCTCTGTGTGTCTCTGTGTTGTCTCTCTCTGTGTGTCTCTGTTTGTCTCTCTCTGTGTGTCTCTGTGTTGTCTCTCTCTGTGTGTCTCTGTGTTGTCTCTCTCTGTGTTGTCTCTCTCTGTGTCTCTGTGTTGTCTCTCTCTCTGTGTCTCTGTGTTGTCTCTCTCTGTGTGTGTCTCTGTGTTGTCTCTCTCTCTGTGTGTCTCTGTGTTGTCTCTCTCTGTGTGTCTCTGTTTGTCTCTCTCTGTGTGTATCTGTGTTGTCTCTCTCTGTGTGTCTCTGTGTTGTCTCTCTCTGTGTGTCTCTGTGTTGTCTCTCTCTCTGTGTGTCTCTGTGTCTCTCTCTCACTGTGTCTCTGTGTTGTCTCTCTCTGTGTGTCTCTCTGTGTTGTCTCTCTCTGTGTGTCTCTGTGTTGTCTCTCTCTGTGTGTCTCTGTTTGTCTCTCTCTGTGTGTCTCTGTGTTGTCTCTCTCTGTGTGTCTCTGTTGTCTCTCCCTCTGTGTCTCTGTGTTGTCTTTCGCTCTGTGTCTCTGTGTTGTCTCTCTCTGTGTGTCTCTGTGTTGTCTCTCTCTGTGTGGCTCTGTGTTGTCTCTCTCTGGGTGTCTCTGTTGTGTGTCTCTCTCTCTGTGTCTCTGTGTTGTCTCTCTCTCTGTGTCTCTGTGTTGTCTCTCTCTGTGTCTCTGTTGTGTGTCTCTCTCTCTGTGTCTCTGTGTTGTCTCTCTCTCTCTGTGTCTCTGTGTTGTCTCTCTCTGTGTGTCTCTGTTGTCTCCCACTGTGTGTCTCTGTGTTGTCTCTCTGTGTGTTTCTCTGTGTTGTTTCTCTCTCTGTGTCTCTGTGTTGTCTCTCTCTGTGTCTCTGTTGTCTCTCTCTGTGTGTCTCTGTGTTGTCTCTCTCTGTGTCTCTGTGTTGTCTCTCTCTGTGTCTCTGTGTTGTCTCTCTCTGTGTGTCTCTGTGTTGTCTCTCTCTGTGTGTCTCTGTGTTGTCTCTCTCTCTGTGTGTCTCTGTGTTGTCTCTCTGTGTCTCTGTGTTGTCTCTCTCTGTGTGTCTCTGTGTTGTCTCTCTCTCTGTGTGTCTCTGTGTTGTCTCTCTCGGTGTGTCTCTGTGTTGTCTCTCTCTGTGTGTCTCTGTTGTCTCTCTCAGTGTGTCTCTGTGTTGGCTCTCTCTGTGTGTCTCTGTGTTGTCTCTCTCTCTCTGTGTCTCTCTCTCTGTGTCTCTGTGTTGTCTCTCTCTGTGTGTCTCTGTGTTGTCTCTCTCTGTGTGTCTCTGTTGTCTCCCACTGTGTGTCTCTGTGTTGTCTCTCTGTGTGTTTCTCTGTGTTGTCTCTCTCTCTGTGTCTCTGTGTTGTCTCTCTCTCTGTGTCTCTGTTGTCTCTCTCTGTGTGTCTCTGTGTTGTCTCTCTCTGTGTCTCTGTGTTGTCTCTCTCTGTGTCTCTGTGTTGTCTCTCTCTGTGTGTCTCTGTGTTGTCTCTCTCTGTGTGTCTCTGTTGTCTCTCTCTGTGTGTCTCTGTGTTGTCTCTCTGTGTCTCTGTGTTGTCTCTCTCTGTGTGTCTCTGTGTTGTCTCTCTCTCTGTGTGTCTCTGTGTTGTCTCTCTCGGTGTGTCTCTGTGTTGTCTCTCTCTCTGTGTCTCTGTGTTGTCTCTCTCTGTGTGTCTCTGTTGTCTCCCACTCTGTGTCTCTGTGTTGTCTCTCTGTGTGTTTCTCTGTGTTGTCTCTCTCTCTGTGTCTCTGTGTTGTCTCTCTCTGTGTCTCTGTTGTCTCTCTCTGTGTGTCTCTGTGTTGTCTCTCTCTGTGTCTCTGTGTTGTCTCTCTCTGTGTCTCTGTGTTGTCTCTCTCTGTGTGTCTCTGTGTTGTCTCTCTCTGTGTGTCTCTGTGTTGTCTCTCTGTGTCTCTGTGTTGTCTCTCTCTGTGTGTCTCCGTGTTGTCTCTCTCTCTGTGTGTCTCTGTGTTGTCTCTCTCGGTGTGTCTCTGTGTTGTCTCTCTCTGTGTGTCTCTGTTGTCTCTCTCAGTGTGTCTCTGTGTTGTCTCTCTCTGTGTGTCTCTGTGTTGTCTCTCTCTCTGTGTCTCTCTCTCTGTGTCTCTGTGTTGTCTCTCTCTGTGTGTCTCTGTGTTGTCTCTCTCTGTGTGTCTCTGTTGTCTCCCACTGTGTGTCTCTGTGTTGTCTCTCTGTGTGTTTCTCTGTGTTGTCTCTCTCTCTGTGTCTCTGTGTTGTCTCTCTCTCTCTCTGTGTCTCTGTTGTCTCTCTCTGTGTGTCTCTGTGTTGTCTCTCTCTGTGTCTCTATGTTGTCTCTCTCTGTGTCTCTGTGTTGTCTCTCTCTGTGTGTCTCTGTGTTGTCTCTCTCTGTGTGTCTCTGTTGTCTCTCTCTGTGTGTCTCTGTGTTGTCTCTCTGTGTCTCTGTGTTGTCTCTCTCTGTGTGTCTCTGTGTTGTCTCTCTCTCTGTGTGTCTCTGTGTTGTCTCTCTCGGTGTGTCTCTATGTTGTCTCTCTCTGTGTGTCTCTGTTGTCTCTCTCAGTGTGTCTCTGTGTTGTCTCTCTCTGTGTGTCTCTGTGTTGTCTCTCTCTCTGTGTCTCTCTCTCTCTCTGTGTCTCTGTGTTGTCTCTCTCTGTGTGTCTCTGTGTTGTCTCTCTCTGTGTGTCTCTGTGTTGTCTCTTTCTGTGTGTCTCTGTGTTGTATCTCTCTCTGTGTGTCTCTGTGTTGTCTCTCTCTGGGTGTCTCTGTTGTGTGTCTCTGTCTCTGTGTTGTCTCTCTCTATGTGTCTCTGTGTTGTCTCTCTCTCTGTGTGTCTCTGTGTTGTCTCTCTCTATGTGTCTATGTGTTGTCTCTCTCTGTGTGTCTATGTTGTCTCTCTCTGTATGTCTCTGTGTTGTCTCTCTCTGTGTCTCTGTGTTGTCTCTCTCTGTGTCTCTGTGTTGTCTCTCTCTGTGTGTCTCTGTGTTGTCTCTCTCTGTGTGTCTATGTTGTGTGTCTCTCTGAGTGTCTCTGTGTTGTCTCTCTCTCTGTCTCTGTGTGTCTCTCTCTGTGTGTCTCTGTGTTGTCTCTCTCTGTGTGTCTCTGTGTTGTCTCTCTCTGTTTGTCTCTGTGTGTCTCTCTCTGTGTCTCTGTGTTGTCTCTCTATGTGTGTCTCTGTGTTGTCTCTCTCTGTGTGTCTCTGTGTTGTCTCTCTCTCTCTGTGTCTCTGTCTTGTCTCTCTCGGTGTGTCTCTGTGTTGTCTCTCTCTGTGTGTCTCTGTTGTCTCTCTCAGTGTGTCTCTGTGTTGTCTCTCTCTGTGTGTCTCTGTGTTGTCTCTCTCTCTGTGTCTCTCTCTCTGTGTCTCTGTGTTGTCTCTCTCTGTGTGTCTCTGTGTTGTCTCTCTCTGTGTGTCTCTGTTGTCTCCCACTGTGTGTCTCTGTGTTGTCTCTCTGTGTGTTTCTCTGTGTTGTCTCTCTCTCTCTGTGTCTCTGTGTTGTCTCTCTCTCTCTGTGTCTCTGTTGTCTCTCTCTGTGTGTCTCTGTGTTGTCTCTCTCTCTGTGTCTCTATGTTGTCTCTCTCTGTGTGTCTCTGTTGTCTCTCTCTGTGTGTCTCTGTGTTGTCTCTCTGTGTCTCTGTGTTGTCTCTCTCTGTGTGTCTCTGTGTTGTCTCTCTCTCTGTGTGTCTCTGTGTTGTCTCTCTCGGTGTGTCTCTATGTTGTCTCTCTCTGTGTGTCTCTGTTGTCTCTCCCTCTGTGTCTCTGTGTTGTCTTTCGCTCTGTGTCTCTGTGTTGTCTCTCTCTGTGTGTCTCTGTGTTGTCTCTCTCTGTGTGGCTCTGTGTTGTCTCTCTCTGGGTGTCTCTGTTGTGTGTCTCTCTCTCTGTGTCTCTGTGTTGTCTCTCTCTCTGTGTCTCTGTGTTGTCTCTCTCTGTGTCTCTGTTGTGTGTCTCTCTCTCTGTGTCTCTGTGTTGTCTCTCTCTCTCTGTGTCTCTGTGTTGTCTCTCTCTGTGTGTCTCTGTTGTCTCCCACTGTGTGTCTCTGTGTTGTCTCTCTGTGTGTTTCTCTGTGTTGTTTCTCTCTCTGTGTCTCTGTGTTGTCTCTCTCTGTGTCTCTGTTGTCTCTCTCTGTGTGTCTCTGTGTTGTCTCTCTCTGTGTCTCTGTGTTGTCTCTCTCTGTGTCTCTGTGTTGTCTCTCTCTGTGTGTCTCTGTGTTGTCTCTCTCTGTGTGTCTCTGTGTTGTCTCTCTCTGTGTGTCTCTGTGTTGTCTCTCTGTGTCTCTGTGTTGTCTCTCTCTGTGTGTCTCTGTGTTGTCTCTCTCTCTGTGTGTCTCTGTGTTGTCTCTCTCGGTGTGTCTCTGTGTTGTCTCTCTCTGTGTGTCTCTGTTGTCTCTCTCAGTGTGTCTCTGTGTTGTCTCTCTCTGTGTGTCTCTGTGTTGTCTCTCTCTCTCTGTGTCTCTCTCTCTGTGTCTCTGTGTTGTCTCTCTCTGTGTGTCTCTGTGTTGTCTCTCTCTGTGTGTCTCTGTTGTCTCCCACTGTGTGTCTCTGTGTTGTCTCTCTGTGTGTTTCTCTGTGTTGTCTCTCTCTCTGTGTCTCTGTGTTGTCTCTCTCTCTCTGTGTCTCTGTTGTCTCTCTCTGTGTGTCTCTGTGTTGTCTCTCTCTGTGTCTCTGTGTTGTCTCTCTCTGTGTCTCTGTGTTGTCTCTCTCTGTGTGTCTCTGTGTTGTCTCTCTCTGTGTGTCTCTGTTGTCTCTCTCTGTGTGTCTCTGTGTTGTCTCTCTGTGTCTCTGTGTTGTCTCTCTCTGTGTGTCTCTGTGTTGTCTCTCTCTCTGTGTGTCTCTGTGTTGTCTCTCTCGGTGTGTCTCTGTGTTGTCTCTCTCTCTGTGTCTCTGTGTTGTCTCTCTCTGTGTGTCTCTGTTGTCTCCCACTCTGTGTCTCTGTGTTGTCTCTCTGTGTGTTTCTCTGTGTTGTCTCTCTCTCTGTGTCTCTGTGTTGTCTCTCTCTGTGTCTCTGTTGTCTCTCTCTGTGTGTCTCTGTGTTGTCTCTCTCTGTGTCTCTGTGTTGTCTCTCTCTGTGTCTCTGTGTTGTCTCTCTCTGTGTGTCTCTGTGTTGTCTCTCTCTGTGTGTCTCTGTGTTGTCTCTCTGTGTCTCTGTGTTGTCTCTCTCTGTGTGTCTCCGTGTTGTCTCTCTCTCTGTGTGTCTCTGTGTTGTCTCTCTCGGTGTGTCTCTGTGTTGTCTCTCTCTGTGTGTCTCTGTTGTCTCTCTCAGTGTGTCTCTGTGTTGTCTCTCTCTGTGTGTCTCTGTGTTGTCTCTCTCTCTGTGTGTCTCTCTCTGTGTCTCTGTGTTGTCTCTCTCTGTGTGTCTCTGTGTTGTCTCTCTCTGTGTGTCTCTGTTGTCTCCCACTGTGTGTCTCTGTGTTGTCTCTCTGTGTGTTTCTCTGTGTTGTCTCTCTCTCTGTGTCTCTGTGTTGTCTCTCTCTCTCTCTGTGTCTCTGTTGTCTCTCTCTGTGTGTCTCTGTGTTGTCTCTCTCTGTGTCTCTATGTTGTCTCTCTCTGTGTCTCTGTGTTGTCTCTCTCTGTGTGTCTCTGTGTTGTCTCTCTCTGTGTGTCTCTGTTGTCTCTCTCTGTGTGTCTCTGTGTTGTCTCTCTGTGTCTCTGTGTTGTCTCTCTCTGTGTGTCTCTGTGTTGTCTCTCTCTCTGTGTGTCTCTGTGTTGTCTCTCTCGGTGTGTCTCTATGTTGTCTCTCTCTGTGTGTCTCTGTTGTCTCTCTCAGTGTGTCTCTGTGTTGTCTCTCTCTGTGTGTCTCTGTGTTGTCTCTCTCTCTGTGTCTCTCTCTCTCTCTGTGTCTCTGTGTTGTCTCTCTCTGTGTGTCTTTGTGTTGTCTCTCTCTGTGTGTCTCTGTGTTGTCTCTTTCTGTGTGTCTCTGTGTTGTATCTCTCTCTGTGTGTCTCTGTGTTGTCTCTCTCTGGGTGTCTCTGTTGTGTGTCTCTGTCTCTGTGTTGTCTCTCTCTATGTGTCTCTGTGTTGTCTCTCTCTCTGTGTGTCTCTGTGTTGTCTCTCTCTATGTGTCTATGTGTTGTCTCTCTCTGTGTGTCTATGTTGTCTCTCTCTGTATGTCTCTGTGTTGTCTCTCTCTGTGTCTCTGTGTTGTCTCTCTCTGTGTCTCTGTGTTGTCTCTCTCTGTGTGTCTCTGTGTTGTCTCTCTCTGTGTGTCTATGTTGTGTGTCTCTCTGAGTGTCTCTGTGTTGTCTCTCTCTCTGTCTCTGTGTGTCTCTCTCTGTGTGTCTCTGTGTTGTCTCTCTCTGTGTGTCTCTGTGTTGTCTCTCTCTGTTTGTCTCTGTGTCTCTCTCTCTGTGTCTCTGTGTTGTCTCTCTATGTGTGTCTCTGTGTTGTCTCTCTCTGTGTGTCTCTGTGTTGTCTCTCTCTCTCTGTGTCTCTGTCTTGTCTCTCTCGGTGTGTCTCTGTGTTGTCTCTCTCTGTGTGTCTCTGTTGTCTCTCTCAGTGTGTCTCTGTGTTGTCTCTCTCTGTGTGTCTCTGTGTTGTCTCTCTCTCTGTGTCTCTCTCTCTGTGTCTCTGTGTTGTCTCTCTCTGTGTGTCTCTGTGTTGTCTCTCTCTGTGTGTCTCTGTTGTCTCCCACTGTGTGTCTCTGTGTTGTCTCTCTGTGTGTTTCTCTGTGTTGTCTCTCTCTCTCTGTGTCTCTGTGTTGTCTCTCTCTCTCTGTGTCTCTGTTGTCTCTCTCTGTGTGTCTCTGTGTTGTCTCTCTCTCTGTGTCTCTATGTTGTCTCTCTCTGTGTCTCTGTGTTGTCTCTCTCTGTGTGTCTCTGTGTTGTCTCTCTCTGTGTGTCTCTGTTGTCTCTCTCTGTGTGTCTCTGTGTTGTCTCTCTGTGTCTCTGTGTTGTCTCTCTCTGTGTGTCTCTGTGTTGTCTCTCTCTCTGTGTGTCTCTGTGTTGTCTCTCTCGGTGTGTCTCTGTGTTGTCTCTCTCTCTGTGTCTCTGTGTTGTCTCTCTCTGTGTGTCTCTGTTGTCTCCCACTGTGTGTCTCTGTGTTGTCTCTCTGTGTGTTTCTCTGTGTTGTCTCTCTCTCTGTGTCTCTGTGTTGTCTCTCTCTGTGTGTCTCTGTGTTGTCTCTCTCTGTGTGTCTCTGTGTTGTCTCTCTCTCTGTGTGTCTCTGTGTTGTCTCTCTCTATGTGTCTATGTGTTGTCTCTCTCTGTGTGTCTATGTTGTCTCTCTCTGTATGTCTCTGTGTTGTCTCTCTCTGTGTCTCTGTGTTGTCTCTCTCTGTGTCTCTGTGTTGTCTCTCTCTGTGTGTCTCTGTGTTGTCTCTCTCTGTGTGTCTATGTTGTGTGTCTCTCTGAGTGTCTCTGTGTTGTCTCTCTCTCTGTCTCTGTGTGTCTCTCTCTGTGTGTCTCTGTGTTGTCTCTCTCTGTGTGTCTCTGTGTTGTCTCTCTCTGTTTGTCTCTGTGTCTCTCTCTCTGTGTCTCTGTGTTGTCTCTCTATGTGTGTCTCTGTGTTGTCTCTCTCTGTGTGTCTCTGTGTTGTCTCTCTCTCTCTGTGTCTCTGTCTTGTCTCTCTCTGTGCGTCTCTGTGTTGTCTCTCTCTGTGTGTCTCTGTTGTGTGTCTCTGTGTTGTCTCTCTCTCTGTGTCTCTGTGTTGTCTCTCTCTCTCTCTCTGTGTCTCTGTGTTGTCTCTCTCTGTGTGCATCTGTGTTGTCTCTCTCTGTCTCTGTGTTGTCTCTCTCTGTGTGTCTCTGTTGTGTGTCTCTCTCTGTGTCTCTGTGTTGTCTCTCTCTGTGTGTCTCTGTTGTATGTCTCTCTCTGTGTTGTCTCTCTCTCTGTGTCTCTGTGTTGTCTCTCTTTCCTTGTGTATCTCTGTGTTCTCTCTCTCTCTCTCTGTGTCTCTGTGTTGTCTCTCTCTGTGTGTCTCTGTGTTGCCTCTCTCTGTGTGTCTCTGTGTTGTCTCTCTCTGTGTCTCTGTGTTGTCTCTCTCTGTGTCTCTGTGTTGTCTCTCTCTCTCTGTGTCTCTGTGTTGTCTCTCTCTGTGTCTCTGTGTTGTCTCTCTCTGTGTGTCTCTGTGTTGTCTCTCTGTGTCTCTGTGTTGTCTCTCTCTCTGTGTCTCTGTGTTGTCTCTCTCTCTCTGTGTGTCTCTGTGTTGTCTCTCTCTGTGTCTCTGTGTTGTCTCTCTCTCTGTGTCTCTGTGTTGTCTCTCTCTCTGTGTGTCTCTGTGTTATCTCTCTCTGTGTGTCTCTGTGTTATCTCTCTCTGTGTGTCTCTGTTGTCTCTCTCTGGATGTCTCTGTGTTGTCTCTCTCTGTGTGTCTCTTTGTTGTCTCTCTCTCTGTGTGTTGCTCTGTGTTGTCTCTCTCTGTGTGTCTCTCTGTTGTCTCTCTCTGTGTCTCTGTTGTGTCTCTCTCTCTGTGTTGTCTCTCTCTCTGTGTGTGTCTCTGTGTTGTCTCTCTCTCTCTGTGTCTCTCTCTCTGTGTCTCTCTCTGCTTGTGTGTCTCTCTGTGTTCTCTCTCTCTCTGTGTTTCTCTGTGTTGTCTCTCTCTGCTTGTGTATCTCTGTGCTGTCTCTCTCTGTGTGTCTCTGTTGTGTCTCTCTCTGTGTGTCTCTGTTGTGTGTCTCTCTCTGTGTCTCTGTGTTGTCTCCCTCTCTCTGTGTTTCTCTGTGTTGTCTCTCTCTGTGTGTCTCTGTGTTGTCTCTCTCTGTGTGTCTCTCTCTGTGTGTCTCTCTCTGTGTGTCTCTCTCTGTGTGTCTATGTTGTGTGTCTCTCTCTGTGTGTCTCTGTTGTGTGTCTCTCTCTGTGTGTGTCTATGTTGTGTGTCTCTCTCTCTGTGTCTCTGTGTTGTCTCTCTCTGTGTCTCTGTGTTGTCTCTCTCTGTGTCTCTGTGTTGTCTCTCTCTGTGTGTCTCTGTTGTGTCTCTCTCTGTGTGTCTCTGTTGTGTGTCTCTCTCTCTGTGTCTCTGTTGTCTCTCTCTCTCTGTGTTTCTCTGTGTTGTCTCTCTCTGCTTGTGTGTCTCTGTGTTGTTCTCCATACCTAACCTGTTGGCGACTCGCTAAGATATTGCAGTGACACGGGACGTAGCAGTCATCTCCCCCCGACTTGTACCCGACTAAAATCCTCTGTTCACTCATGAAAGAACACAAAAAACAGGCTCATCCTGGTCTCTTGCATGTTCGCCTGGGTGAAAATAAACTTGCAAATGTGGAACTACCCCATTGTATCGCCCCACCCCCCGCAAGGGATGATGAGCCGAGGCAACCCCCAACTAGGAGTTGAACCCAGAACCGTCCGATTGGAGAGCCGCTCGGCTCTAGCGTAGAGCCACCTCGCCCTAACTCACGTCAATTTTAATCGTACTTAAACCAGACCTTTAATAAACAATAGTAACGGGTTTTTTTTTCTTTCAAAGTTGGACATTGTCAACATATTCAGTACTCATTGTGTTTTCTTGGCGTCAGAACGCGTTGAATTTTGATGGAGTACTCTACTGTAATTAGAAACGCCTAATATTTTCCGTGTGCCAATTCATGTATTCACCGCACCCAAACCACCGACTTTACCTAAAATAGGCATCGTAATCATAGGCAACAGCAGAGCGAGAATATACACGATGTGTCAAGATGTGTCAAGATGTGTCACGATGTGTCACGATGTGTCAAGATGTGTCAAGATGTGTCACGTTGTGTCAAGATGTCACGATGTGTCACGATGTGTCACGATGTGTCAAGATGTGTCACGATGTGTCACGATGTGTCAAGATGTGTCACGATGTGTCACGATGTGTCACGATGTGTCAAGATGTGTCACGATGTGTCACGATGTGTCAAGATGTGTCACGATGTGTCACGATGTGTCAAGATGTGTCAAGATGTGTCAAGATGTGTCACGATGTGTCAAGATGTGTCACGATGTGTCAAGATGTGTCATGATGTGTCACGATGTGTCAAGATGTGTCACGATGTGTCACGATGTGTCATGATGTGTCAAGATGTGTCACGATATGTCAAGATGTGTCAAGATGTGTCACGATGTGTCACGATGTGTCACGATGTGTCAAGTTGGTGATCGTGAGCAACACTTTCCTAGCACTTCACGATTTTTCTCGTTGAGAGAGGAACGGCGTTCTTGGACGCCAATCTTGCCACGAAAAGTAATCATTGTGCGTCGCCTGACAGACACACTGACATTTTAAAGAGATGTTAACTACCTCGCCGGGTCTACAGGAGGTTGTGGGTTCGATCCTGATCCTGGCGCCTGCTGCTGTATATTTGGAGTTTGCGTGTCTCTCTCTCATCATCACGGTGGTTAGGAGATCTTAACTACCTCGCCTGGTATACAGGAGGTTGTGGGTTCGATCCTGATCCTGACGCCTGGTGTATATTTGTAGTTTGCATGTTTCTCTCTCTCATCATCACGGTGGCTATGAGATGTTAACTATCTCGCCTGGTATACAGGAGGTCGTGGGTTCGATCCTGATCCTGACGCCTGCTGCTGTATATTTGGAGTTTGCGTGTCTCTCTCTCATCATCACGGTGGCTAGGAGATGTTAACTACCTCGCCTGGACTACAGGAGGTCGTGGGTTCGATCCTGATCCTGACGCCTGCTGCTGTATATTTGGAGTTTGCGTGTCTCTCTCTCATCATCACGGTGCCTAGGAGATGTTAACTACCTCGCCTGGTCTACAGGAGGTCGTGGGCTCGATCCTGATCCTGACGCCTGCTGTATATTTGAGTTTGCGTGTCTCTCTCATCATCATCACGGTGGCTAGGAGATGTTAACTACCTTGCCTGGTATACAGGAGGTCGTGGGTTCGATCCTGATCCTGACGCCTGCTGCTGTATATTTGGAGTTTGCGTGTCTCTCTCTCATCATCACGGTGGTTAGGAGATGTTAACTACCTCGCCTGGTATACAGGAGGTCGTGGGTTCGATCCTGATCCTGACGCCTGCTGCTGTATATTTGGAGTTTGCGTGTCTCTCTTTCTCATCATCACGGTGGCTAGGAGATGTTAACTACCTCGCATGGTATACAGGAGGTCGTGGGTTCGATCCTGATCCTGACGCCTGCTGCTGTTCTATATTTGGAGTTTGTGTGTCTCTCTCATCATCATCACGGTGGCTAGGAGATGTTAACTACCTCGCCTGGTATACAGGAGGTCGTGGGTTCGATCCTGATCCTGATGCCTGCTGCTGTATAATTGGAGTTTGCGTGTCTCTCTCATCATCATCACGGTGGCTAGGAGATGTTAACTACCTCGCCTGGTATACAGGAGGTCGTGGGTTCGATCCTGATCCTGACGCCTGCTGCTGCTGTATATTTGGAGTTTGTGTGTCTCTCTCATCATCATCACGGTGGCTAGGAGATGTTAACTACCTCGCCTGGTATACAGGAGGTCGTGGGTTCGATCCTGACGCCTGCTGCTGTATATTTGGAGTTTGCGTATTCTCCCTTGGTCGCCTGGCTTTTCTCAGGGTCCTCCGGTTTTCCCCTCCACATTTAGAATCAGCGTCACGCGTTTCGAGTATGTAGCTGCTATACATTTCCACGCGATAAGCCGTTTCGCTGAGCTATAATTTTTGGCCAGGCCGCTTCTAAAAGAGAGCCACATAGCTCAGTGAGCCTTACCTGGTAAAATAAAAAACAGTCAAATAGTTAATTCTCAGAGCTGGAATTTAGCCAATGTAAGTGCAGCACCGAATCTAATCTTACGGATTTTGTAGCAGTTGGTAACTGGGCCATGAACCGAACCAACGGCGCTTGAGAAGTCAGTGGTCATCACAGGTGGCTAAAAACCAGGAGTCGAATGCAGCATCTGAGCGCTACTGCCTCTGCGTCTCGGATCTCTCAGCCACCAAGCCACCTCCTCCGGCCATTGGGCTTAAAGACTTTTGAAATGTCACAATCCAACTCTTTTAAATTGGCCCATAAAACAGACGTGTCGTACTATCTCTAGGGATACGTTTAAGTTAACAAGCACGATGCCTTATTTCGTGTTGGTTAGCGTCTTGTAAATAATGTCATAGCAACCCATATCGACTTGGCAGCTGTGTTTGACCTGGGCAGTTGTGAGCTATTTTCAATTTATGACTCCCCGTGCCGGTTTAAGAGAGGACCCGACCCACAGCCAGACAGGAGGAGCAGCGACACGCGGGCACAGAGACACCGGCCCACCACTACGCTACAACATGTGTACGGGAAAGCTTTCCGAGCGTATCGCTGTTGCTCTCTGGCCACTGGCCATCTTATCCATCCTGGCCAATCTGCTGCTCTTCTTCCCCAACTGGCAGACGATGTGGGCCTCAAGCGGACATCTTTCCAACGAAGTCTGGTACTTTCACGGCTTCCTGGGTGCCGGCTTACTGGTGAGCACAGTGTGTGGCGGGTGCTATTGCGAGGAGCAGGTGGTTTTGTTATCTTCTTCCTAGAAGTTATTTTGCTGCTCAAAGCAGCAGAATCTGCATAAATATATATACAGACGTGGTAGGAATCCGATTAGCTACAAATCTCTTTGTCACAGATCTCCAGAGCATCGAGGCATTGGTGCTCACATCCTGTTTCAAGCCCTGAGCAAGTTGTGTAAATTCCACATTCCTATGTCGGGGATTAATTGATCCATCGCACCACTGTTGACTTTCCTCACAAAGTGGTAAATCATTTTATCGACCCTGGAGAGATCATAGACCCCCGAGTTGACCCCCGACTAGGATTTGAACTCGCAGCCTTCCGATCTGGAGACACGAGCTCGGCCGCGTGGAACCATCCCGCCGGTGATGTTTGTGTTGGCGTTGTTCGTGTGTGTCGTGTCCCACTAGGGCATGCAGGTTCTGTCTTGAGTGTCTGTTTCACACATTTCCTCGATCCAGCAAGACCTTTCCTCTAAAGGCACGGATGTGAGTGTTGACCGACTGGTGTTGAGCGAACGTCTGAGTGGTGTGACTCTAACCCGATCCATGAGAGATGTCAAGTTTCGTAACTACTCGGCCTTCTCAAGACTCGCCCTGCCTATCCTCACTCATCTCACTCTACTCCCTTCCACGCACTACCACTATACTACCTCGATACTCTATGCTACCTGCGATGCCGAGTGGTGTGATGCCGAGTGGTGTGATGCTGTGGTTGTGCTCCAGATTCTGTTGCCGGCGAACGCGGCCAAGCAAGCAGGCCGACTCGGGGGATGCATGGGCGGTCGCTTCAAGGTGAGGCCATCTCACCACTCTCAAAAACTCACCGCCCACTAAAACTCACCACTCACCACTCCTAACCACCCACTGAAACTCACCACTCACGACTCCCAGCCACCCACCACTACCAAAACTCACCGCTCACCACTCTCAACCACTCACCACTCCCAGCCACCCACCACTACCAAAACTCACCGCTCACCACTCTCAACCACTCACCACTCCCAGCAAGCCACCACTACCAAAACTCACCGCTCACCACTCCCAAACACTCACCACTCCCAGCCACCCACCACTACCAAAACTCAGCACTCACCACTCCCAAACACTCACCACTTCCAGCCACCCACCAACACTCACCACACCCAAACACTCACCACTTCCAGCCACCCACCAACACTCACCACTCACCACTCCCAAACACTCACCACTTCCAGCCACCCACCGACACTCACCACTCACTCCCAACCAGAGTCGTCGCTGCCTGCAATAAAACAACTTCGTTCACGAATATATCCGTCACGAACTTCGTTCACAGAATAAACACCGCTCGCGACATTCGCCTCACAGCATGTGACACACACACAGTGACACACACACACACACCTCGCAGTGACACACACACACACAGTGACACACACACCACGCAGTGACACACACACACACCACGCCGTGACACACACACACAGTGACACACACACACACCGCGCCGTGACACACACACACCACGCAGTGACACACACACACCACGCAGTGACACACACACAGTGACACACACACAGTGACACACACACACACAATGACACACACACACCACGTAGTGACACACACACACACCTCGCAGTGACACACACACACCACGTAGTGACACACACACACAGTGACACACACACACAGTGACATACACACACACACCACGTAGTGACACACACACACAGTGACACACACACACAGTGACATACACACACCACACAGTGACACACACACACACCACACAGTGACACACACACACCACGCAGTGACACACACACACACCACGCAGTGACACACACACACACAGTGACACACACACAGTGACACACACACACAGTGACACACACACACACCACACAGTGACACACACACCACACAGTGACACACACACAGTGACACACACACAGTGACACACACACCACACAGTGACACACACACAGTGACACACACACAGTGACACACACACAGTGACACACACACAGTGACACACACACACACAGTGACACACACACCACACAGTGACACACACACAGTGACACACACACACAGTGACACACACACACACCTCACAGTGACACACACACACCACGTAGTGACACACACACACAGTGACACACACACACAGTGACATACACACACCACACAGTGACACACACACCACACAGTGACACACACACACCACGCAGTGACACACACACACCACGCAGTGACACACACACACAGTGACACACACACAGTGACACACACACACAGTGACACACACACACACCACACAGTGACACACACACCACACAGTGACACACACACAGTGACACACACACACAGTGACACACACACCACACAGTGACACACACACAGTGACACACACACAGTGACACACACACACAGTGACACACACACAGTGACACACACACACAGTGACACACACACACAGTGACACACACACACAGTGACACACACACACAGTGACACACACACCACACAGTGACACACACACAGTGACACACACACACAGTGACACACACACACCACGCAGTGACACACGCAGTGACACACGCAGTGACACACGCACCACGCCGTGACACACACACAAAGATCCCCGGTATAGCCTTAACAGACTGTAGGGGCAAGTGCTGTTAGCGAGCACCTATGAAGGCCAGAACGGTACACAAGGAGGTGGGTGGCCATCACCACGCCCGACCGCCTTTGTCTCCCTAGTGGCAATGTTTACACACCGCACCAGGTACTCATTTGAGGCTGAGTCGACCTAGGGGAGGCCCGGGACCGGTTCAAATAATCGTCACTGGTGTTGGCCGTGAGCGGGAATCAAACTCGGGTCGCCAGGTTCATAGCGCAGCGCGCTAACCGCTACACTACCGCTCCCCACTAAAGAGCCATAACACGCCGTGACACACACACACACCACGCAGTGACACACACACACACACAGTGACACACACACACAGTGACACACACAGTGACACACACACACCACGACACACACACACCACACAGTGACACACACAGTGACACACACACCACGACACACACAGTGACACACACACAGTGACACACACACACACCACGACACACACAGTGACACACACCACGCAGTGACACACACACACAGTGACACACACACACCACGGGAGTGGGAGTCGAGGCAGACGAGGGCACGGCTCAAGACGAGCAGCGGCAGCAGGAGAAGGAGGAGAGAGAGGAGAGAGAGGAGAAGGAGGAGAAGGAGGAGAGAGTGGAGAGGAGGAGGAGGAGAGGGAGGAGAGAGATGAGAAGGAGGAGAGAGAGGAGAGGAGAAGGAGGAGAAGGAGGAGAGAGAGGAGAGGAGAAGGAGGAGAAGGAGGAGAGAGAGGAGAAGAAAGAGAGAGAGGAGAAGGAGGAGAGAGAGGAGAGAGAGGAGAAGGAGGAGAGAGAGGAGAGGAGATGAGAAGGAGGAGAGAGAGGAGAGGAGAAGGAGGAGAAGGAGGAGAGAGAGGAGAGGAGAAGGAGGAGAAGGAGGAGAGAGAGGAGAAGAAGGAGAGAGAGGAGAAGGAGGAGAGAGAGGAGACAGAGGAGAAGGAGGAGAAGGAGGAGAGAGAGGAGAAGGAGGAGAAGGAGGAGAAGGAGGAGAGAGAGGAGAAGGAGAAGAGAGAGGAGAGGGAAGAGAGGAAGGAGGAGAAGGAGGAGAGGGAGGAGAAGGAGGAGAGAGAGGAGAGGGAGGAGAAGGAGGAGAAGGAGGAGAGGGAAGAGAGGGAGGAGGCATTGACCGCGTCAAGATGTCGGGGGTGGGGGGGGCAGAAGCAAGGAGCGCGTAGAAGTGAGCGACACGGAGCAGCGTGTGTTCTCGCAGGGGGCGGGGACTGGGGCTCGTCGCACAGGTCACGTGGTTCGCGGGAGGCTCTTGAGCTGATTTAGATCTACAGTACAGATAACCGATGACCTCTCCGATGCAGATGCTGGGCAGCGTCATCTTTGGAGTGGTGGGCCTCGTAGGCTCTGGATATTGCGTGATCGTGTCGGCCGTGGCGTTGGACTACGGGCCTTACTGCTAGAGCGGAACGTGGTCCTACTTCTTTAAAGACATGAAGCAAGCAATCGGGTCAGTGACTCCTCCTGAGCTGAGCACTTGCAGGGCTGCGCCTTCATCCACCATAGTACGATAGCGTTGCTTGGGGTAGAGGTGGATTTTTTTTTTTGGGTGGGGGGGGGGCTTTTGAAAAGACGAATCCTCATGAAGACCACGTGTGCGCTTTGCGCGTGCAGCTTCAACTACCTGAGCCACCCGGACACGTGGGGATTCTGCCTGCTCCCGCACAACATCGTGGAGTGGCACGTGGCGCTCTTCTCGCTGCTGCTCGTCTACTCGCTGGTGGAGCTCGTGATGTGCGCCGTGCAGGTCGTCAACGGCCTCATGGGGACCTTGTGCGGGTCCTGCAGGCCTTCCGCGGTGAGCTGGTGTGAGCACGTGTCACAGTGGGAGGGAGGGGAGGGTCCTGCAGGCCTTCCGTGGTGAGCTGATGTGAGCACGTGTCACAGTGGGGGGAGGGGGGGGGGTCCTGCAGGCCTTCCGTGGTGAGCTGGTGTGAGCACGTGTCACAGTGGGAGGGAGGGGAGGGTCCTGCAGGCCTTCCGTGGTGAGCTGGTGTGAGCACGTGTCACAGTGGGGGGAGGGTCCTGCAGGCCTTCCGTGGTGAGCTGATGTGAGCACGTGTCACAGTGGGAGGGTCCTGCAGTCCTTTACACGGTGAGCTGGTGTGAGCACGTGTCACAGTGGGAGTGTCCTGCAGGCCCTTCCACGGTGAGCTGGTGTGAGCACGTGCCACAGTAGGAGGGTCCTACAGGCCCTTCCACGGTGAGCTGGTGTGAGCACGTGTCACAGTGGGGGGGTCTTACAGGCCTTCCACGGTGAGCTGGTGTGAGCACGTGTCACAGTGGGGGGGAGGGTCCTGCAGGCCTTTACATGGTGAGCAGGTGTGAGCACGTGTCACAGTGGGGGGGTGGGTCCTGCAGTCCCTTTTACGGTGAGCTGGTGTGATCACGTGTCACAGAGGGGAGGGTCGTGCACGCCCTTCCACGGTGCGCTGGTGTGAGCACGTGTCACAGTGGGGGGGGGGAGGGTCCTGCAGTCTCTTCTACGGTGAGCTGGTGTGAGCACGTGTCACAGTGGGAGGTTCCTACAGGCCCTTCCACGGTGAGCTGGTGTGAGCACGTGTCACAGTGGGAGGGTCCTACAGGCCCTTCCACGGTGAGCTGGTGTGAGCACGTGTCACAGTGTGGGGGGGGGGGGGGGGAGGGTCCTGCAGGCCTTCCGCGGTGAGCTGGTGTGAGCACGTGTCACAGTGGGGGGTGGGTCCTGCAGGTCCTTCCACGGTGAGCTGGTGTGAGCACGTGTCACAGTGGCGAGGGTCGTGCACGCCCTTCCGTGGTGAGTACCCCGGCCGGCTAAGCGTTTATTTAGGCACGGGTGAACGCGACCCTGCGGAGCTGCGACACCCGGTTCCTGTGCTCACACAGTCGTTAATTAAACTGCGTGAAGCTTTTGCAATGTTGCGCTGATTGTGCCCAAGTGGCCCCATCGTAAAGACGGAAGCGCGGGTGGCCTCGGTCAACCCAGCGGTAAATCATTCACAAGCCTCACCGCTGACGAGCCAGTTAATGTTGGGGCTGTTCTGAAGTTTGCTTGCTCAAACCAATGCCCGATGGTTAATGTAAACCCGAGAAGAAGCCCCATATGCCGATATTACTGACGAATGTTTGCATTTCTTTTTCTGGAAATTTAAACCGAGCCTAGCAAACATGTGAGCGCGTGCCAGACACCTAATATTTCCTACCGTACACAAAACGACGAAACTCATCTTGCTGACCGTCAGTCGGTCACATTTTGCGCAATGTATTGATGGTGAATTAAGACAAAAAGTACAAGTCACGTAGTTCTTCAGGAACTGGTGGTTTCGCACCAGATTTGCTGAAAGTGTTTGTGAACATGAGACTGTAATTTTTTTTTTTTAAATTAAAACGTGAATTACATTTCATCGTCGCATTGTGCATAGCCTACACATTGCGAATTCCGTTCTTGTGCAGAGTCAAGTTGCGTGAAGACACGAGCGAGAGGAGCCGGAGCCGAACACGTTTCGTCCTCCTCGCACGCCACGACGCCTTCTGGAGCCGTCTTTAAATCGCCTTCACGTCTCTCCCGCTGACACGAGCTTCAAACACGTGAGCCTTTACGTTGTGACGAGACAATTGAAACGGAATCCTGAAGCAAGCTCCGGCATCCCACGGCGCTGCACGACTTGTTACGCAGCGCCAAACAACGGAGGCGCGGGAAGGCGACCCGAGAGGGGGTTGCCAACAGTATAGCCCGTGAGCTGTGATGTGCGTCATCCCATTTGACTAATTTGAGTGTAATTATTTTTAGAATTTGGCAAATTTTGGACCACGGCATCTTTAACTGGCCGCGTCGTATGTTACGGTCAATGCACCGGCAGCATTAACCAGGGCGTCCGCTGGAATTCGTGACCGTGAACCTCTGTAGCGAGCAGTGAACGGGTTACCGCGAGGCCACGTGACCGCCCCGACGAGTTTCACTTTGCAGCAGCAGCAGCAGCGTCGTCGTGGTGTTTAACTGGACCAGCGCTGTTGTGTTTACGCATTGATTTTGTTAAACGTACAGCTCTATCCACTGCTGCAACGAGGGTCTCTTCATGCCGTGTCAGGTCGCGGGGGGTTGTTTGACCATACTTCACCACGCTGGTCAATGCAGATTGGTAAAGGGGGTGCCCAAAATCCAGTTCAGATCTCACTCGCCCACCGGTGTTAACCGCGGCCAGGAAATCAAACTCGGCTGTCCGTGTTCAGTGCGCTAACCAACAACTGCATTGACAGTTTTCGTTCGTTTCATGATAATTTTACGCACACTTGATTATATATATGTATTTTTTAAAGGACTTCTGTTGAACTAACTTTGTTTCTACTTGAAACTTAATGTTCATATTTTAAACGAACGTTACAAACGATGTTAAATGAACTCCGTGGCATGGATTTCCCAGCAATTCAGAGAGATCGCAGCACTGGGCGCCGACTTCCAAGTGATGATGAAACACGTCAGGCAACGCTCTCACGAAATGCGTCCTGAGACTCTTTGAGTCTTTCATGGTGGAGTAACGACTACAAGTTTAAGTGTTGCCACAGGAGCAATTTTGTTATTTTAGCGAGTGTTCAGTTTTTATCCTCTCCCCCCCCACCCCCCTCTTAATGGAGTTTGTAAAACTATTTTTAAATAGAGCTGATAGATCTGTTATTATAATTCCACGGGGTGCTTTGCGTGAAGTGTGAAAGATTGCGCTCGATATCTGCGATTACAGCAGACTTAAAGCGTCCCATTAGTCCAGTTACAAAAGAGGTAATTTAATTTGATAAACTATCGTACTTTTTTGGTGTAAACCTTTTTCAGATATAATCTAATCTTGCAACTAGTAAATAAAGGTTCAAAAGTCAAAAGGTTCGTGCTCTTTCTTTCAAACGGAATATCTTCAAGGTGTAGGGTTTATTTCAAATGTATTGCTAATTGCATTGTGATTCACCTTAGTGCAGAACTGCATTTTTTAAAATCTACAAATCTGATCCATGCTATCCAAGTCAGTCATTGTAAACTTTTGCCATTCATAAATGTACTCATTTATTGCACTCAGGAGTAATGAATTGAGCAGGGATATTTGTTTAAACCCTTGAATGTTACAAACACAATGTGCATAAACACGCCTAACAATTCCCCAATAATTAACGCCGCCAAGACAAATATTTATTCTAAGGTTTAACATCATATTGAGAGCTAACGAATTGTTTTCACGGGGAAAGAGAAAAACAATATATACCCCTTCTCACGAGCTTTCCTGCCTTGCTAGGATAAAAGAGTTGCAACAACATCCTGCCCAAATCCGCTGACAAGGAAACTGCAGACTGGGATCGGCGCTTTATCTGCGGGGCCAGGCGCTGTTACCTTCCGGCCCCTGGCAAGGCGCGCGCGTTGGGTGACACAAAACCTGCCGGCTTCCTACTCCAGCAGGCATCCAGCCGCTCACCGCCCAGCCACGAAAGCCAAACTTGCCGGGCTCCTGAAATTTATCCCAAGCCGCCTGCATTCATTTTTCTTTCATCTGTCGTTTAATCCAGCCGACAGGTTTCACGGAGAGAAAAAAAAAGATTATTCTTTTTTGGTTTTCGTTAAAAAAAAAGACAAGGTTCTATAAAGCTAGTGGAAAATAAACAAAACTGAATTTGTTGTTGCCGTTGTCGCAATGACTTTGTTTTGTTCGTGCGCGTGGCTCGAGAAGAGGAGCTGCACTTGTTGAGACCCTTTGGGAGGAAGGCCGTTGCCTGGTAAGCCACCGGACTTTTGCGCTTTCGACGAGGCCGCACTAAAACCCCTTGCTCGCTTGCAGCCATCGGGGACCGTGACAGCAGTGGGGTGGAAGTTAGAGGAGCGCGTTGCTTAAACCTCGCGCGAGGTTGCGTGCGCGACGGTGACCGCCGACGGTAATCAAACAAAAAAAGCCAAAACTAAACCGGAGGCCGAGTTGGCGTCTTCATTCTACGGCGCGTGCACGGACCGAGAAGGTGCCACAGGTGGGCAACCGATGCCACACCTGGCGGATGCACGCAGGGCACACGAGCGAGTGCGTATCATTTACTTGCATATTACGTTATCTTGTGTGGGGGAGGCCTTCATCCAGCAGTGGCCGGACAGTGGCTGATGACAGTAGAAGGCTGGAGCAAGCAAGTAAGCACGACCGACTCCACGTAGCTTACATCACCATCGTCGGCTGTGGCCAGAATGAGACATCACAGCGGTACAATCCGCTGCTCACTCAAGCGCTTATCTGGCTTGACCAACCTGAATGTGAGATTGTAGCTGTTGCTGCTCTGCATCGACGTCAGCGGCCGTACGAAAGAATGAGAAGCTGTAACCTAATCCACTGCTGGATGAACCCGCCCATAAGTCATCCCCATCTCTTCTGGTCCTGCGATTCAACCACCCGTCTCGCTCCTCCGCCACCAGCCGACGGCTCCATCTCTACGGTGGGCAAGCCTCTCCGACGTGTCCCCCCCCCACCCCCCCCACATTGGCTGCGAGTAACATTAGCGTCAATGTCACGTCGCTAACGTGCATAGTCCTCTAAATCCGCGTGGTAACTCTCCTCCGAGTGCACTCGCTCTCCAAATGTCTTTGCGCATGTTTTGCGGCTTTTGGACAATGTCCACGGTTCTGATATCCATACGGCATAGCAATTAACGCTCGCTGATTTATATATATTTTTAAAAAATAACACGTGCCACGGGTGTTCTATACTCAGGGCTTAATCTCAGCCGGGTTCTCCATCCTAAGAAGTATTTCTCGGCAAGCCACATCCATTGTACCCTCTCGCTGCTAGTCACGTGCCACGCTCGCGATTTGCACGGCTGTCTCTGGAAAAAAAATGGTTTGTGAGGAACTGAGAAGTCGGTCGAAGCGTGTGAACGTCCGTTCGCAGTGAATTCAAGACGCAGGTTTGGGAGTGAAAGCCACGCGACATGACGGGATGGTGACCGCGGTTGAGACGCGCCGGGAGATTGAGACCCGGGGAACTTGGGCGACGAACACAAAAGTGGAAGGAAAAACGAGCCGGGGAAGTCGGACAAGCGTTTTTCCCCAAGCCTGTATATTTTTTTGTTGCTACGAATTTAAAATGTGAAGCTATTTCCTGCTGCTCGAATGCGCATCGATGCGGCGCTCATCTCCTGTGTATCGGGCCCCGAGATAATGGTGGAAATTCCACATTCCTATGACGGAGGCGAGTCTCTCCCCCAAGACAACCGCTTTTGATTTCCCCCACTCAGCGGCACCGATTTTTTTTTGTGTATCGACCGCAGAGGAGGAGGAGGAGGATTTTGACCTCCGCGACCTTCCTATCTGCGAGCCGCTCGCTCCACCGCTGAGCCACATGACGCAGCGGGGGCGACGACGCAGTGACAAAAGGCCTTAGAAGGGCACCGAGTGAAGCAGTGGTACCGGTTGGAGAAAGTAAACTAAACTATATATATTAAAAAATATTTCAACCGGAAACAATGCTTTTTTTATTTTACCAGGTAAGGTCCACTGAGCTATGTAGCCCTTTCAGAAGCGACCTGGCCACAAATGATAGCTCAACGAAGCGGCTTATCACGTGGACATTAATATATCGCAGCCAAAATACTCCAAAGCGCGTGATGTTGATTCTAAAATGTGAAGGGGAAAACCGGGGAACACGGCTACAAAATCCACGCGACCACGGGGAAAGACACGGGCAAACTCCCAATATGCAGCAGGCATCAGGGTAAGGCTATAACCCACGACCTCTTTCATACCAGGCGAGGTAGTTAACATCCTCGCCACCGTAGCGCCCCATCGGGTCGTCTGTCACATCACGGACGCAGCGATTTGTCGGGGCCCCCTCCGTCACGGGCAGACGGCCGTCGACGCGGGCGGGAGCGGAGCACTCGCGCGGCGCTCTCGGCTCTCGGCTCGCGCGGCGCAGCCCAGACACGAAGACCCAGACCCTACCCCCAGCCCCCCAGCCCCCCCGGAGACGCAGGAGGGAAGTGAGCGACTGTCTCCCTCGTGGGCCAGGCGTGCGAGCGAGCCAAGCAAAGCAGATTAAACAGCGACGTTCACGGAGACTAGAGCAGCACTGCCAACAAACAGCGCCGCGATAGTTCCACGCGCATTAAATCTCCAGAGTGGAATTAGCATTTCCCGACGTTTCCCCCCCCCCTCCGTACCACCTTTGAAATCCGGCAAATCCTTGGTTTCTTAGTTCTACGTTGCAGCTTTGGTTTCCACATGAAAGATAAATCAAGCCCCAGGTCTTGGCAGTCCTCGATAGGCGACCTTATTTGCACTTTCTTACCGCCACGGAAGCCTAATCAATCCAAATACAAGAGTGTGGGCTGTACGAGCCCTCCCTACATTTTTACACACACACACTGACATTTGTCAACCCACTGTCAGGGCCTTGCCACGGCTGCGCGGGTTCCTCTGGGGTTCTTTGACCATACTTCACCGCGTTGGTGGGTGAAAGCGGACAGCACGAGGACGTGCGAGCGTAGGAGAAGCGCCCGATGGAAATGTTCCTTTCGCTGAACTCTGCTCCACCCACGTGGACTCGCAGCCCCCGCGTGCTGTGGCGGTGGTGGTGGCGGTGGCGGTGGTCACCCAGCCGGGAGCTCACCCAGCACGGCATGGAAGCAGGGGGTCGAATTCAAAGCAGAAGAAGTCGTTCTACACAAAGTTGCGCGGCACATCAACGTCGCCTCGTTCGGAGAAAGCACTTGCAATTAAAACCAACTGGCGTGCATTGGGTCGCGAAAAACGCACCTCCGATAATAGCACGGTTCGGCTACGTACGGTGCGAAAGAAGTCCAACGCGCAGTAACGTACACGCAAAACAAGGTTTAAGAATCCACCGAGACCTGGCGTGCAGGATGTCCAAAATCGGCGTGACGGCGAGACGCGAGCGAATCGCACCGATGGCGATCGCGCCTGTCTCTCTCTCTCTGGTGAAGGTACCGTAGTGCGTGGACACACGTCAAGCGCACGCACAGCTACAGCTGTAGCTACAGCTGCTACAGCTGTAGCTACAGCTGCTACTCGTGCCTCGTGTGTGCCCTGCTCACGTGCTTCACGGCCCGTACCTTAACCTGGTCACAGACACCGATGTCGAGAGATGGAAAAAAAATCAGACCCGGCTCCAGCTGTCCTCGGATGGGAGCAAGAGGGCGTGGGGAGGGGGGGGGGGCAGTCGAGTCCCTTGTGTGGGGGGGGGGGAGGGGGGCACCAGAGCAGTGATACACAGTCCGGTACCGCGGAGGAGACTGAACTTGGGGGGCAAAGTGAGCTGAGCGTACCCAGCAACGACCACCGCCCCGTGGATCTGAGTGGCGATGATGACGGAGGAGGGAGGGAGGGAGGGGGGTGGTCACACACATTTGTTTTTCCTGCTGCTTTTTTTCGTATTCAACTTGCGTCGCTTTGGCCTCAACTCCGCAGCGATGACGACGATTCCGAGGATGATGACGACGATTCCGAGGATGATGACGACGATTCCGAGGACGATGATGATGACGACGATGGCGGTGACGGTGGCGCGGCGGTGGGGTGGCCACGGCACGGGGCCGTGCGCTTGGCTTCTCGTTGCCGCCTCCGCAGCTGCCACGGCTGCCACCCTCGGTGTCCGCGCGGAGCCCACGGGGACGAGCCAGGCCCTGGGAGGCTTCTGCGAGGTGGACAAGTGCGACCTGTGCCTGGGCACCTCGCTCTGCCCCCAGATCCTCAGCGGCGACGTCGTGTGAGGCCCCTGCCATGAACACCGCACCCGCACGCAGTGTAGCGAGCAGGAATACAAAGCGCCGTGGGTTGAAACCTCCTGCACGCGCCGTGCCACTCACGGCGATTTGCCACTTAGAATCACCATCGAGGCATTGGTGTTCAGTCTCTCCTGTTTTCGGCATTGAGCCAGTGGTGGAAATTCCGCGTTCCGCCCTACGACGGGGGCGAGCCTATCCATGGGACAACCACCGTTGACTTTTTCCCTGACAGAGCGGTACTTATTTTTATCGACCGCCGAAAAAGGGGCGAGCCGAGTCAACCCACAACCAGGATTTGAACTCGCAACCTTTCTAAATTGCTAGCCGCCGTCCCTTACTGCCGAGACGTCTTGCTCGAAAACAACACGAAGCAAACAAAGGGACAATCAACAATCCCTGATGTAACTTTTCCCCCCCCCGTTCACCCGCCCTCGTGACCGCGCGCCCCGCCATGCCACGCTTCTAAACGGCTCGCCTGCCCCACACGCGCGCGCCCCCAGAATCGAGGAATGGTCACCGGCACAACCGGGTCCCGCCGGCGGTGGCTACGGCGGCGGGAGGTCGAGACGCACGCCCGGTGACCGCACGCACTACCGAGGCCTTCACTGCAACGAGGGCGAGCCCTGGCGGGTGGTGGAGGCAGCGAGACCTCTGGAGCGGCCGGTGGCGGACGCCCTGGAGGTGGCTTTGTGCGCCCGACGCAACGCCACGGGGCCCTGCGACTCGGCTCGTCGCCGCTCGCCCCGCTTGCGGCGGTGGACGCGAGCCAAGCGGCTGACGGTCGACTTGGTGCAGGTGGAGTTTTTACGCGAACGAATCGTGGGCGGGTATCTCGCTCGGCGTCGTCATCCATCGGACGCCATCGGGCATCATCGGTCAATTTGAATCGTTGGTTTTTCGCAGCGAGTTCAACGATCCGTTTTCGCTGTTGCGTTTGGCCACGTGGCAGGTTGTAAGATGCCGCAATGCGTGCCGTTAATTCTCCACCGCCCGAAAAACATTGTCGGCACGTTTACATCAATATTATCGATACGGGCCAATGTATTGACCGAATTTAACATGATCGAGATTAATTTTTTTTAAAAACACGTTACATGTTCAACTCAGTGGTGTTCATTTTATGTAAGTATTGAGCTGTATTGGTCATAAATTGGTCCAAATTTCATCAATGCAATTAGCGCTTAGAACTAACAGCTGACTGTACGCGACACTTGTTTGCAATCGGGAGCTCGAGAGGGAGCACATCTAAAGGGTGTTTGGCCTACTCTTCCACACTGGCCAGACGTCTTGGAAGAGGCAGGGGTACACATATTTTGTGTAGTCACTTGAAGATGTTCTCTTGTTCATGTTTTTGTTTTGTTGCGGTTGCACCGGAGTCAAGAGCCGCATGGCTCACAGCGTTATTTCCATATATATAAAAGGTAAAGTTGTGATTATGTGTCTGTTCAAAATGTTTAGCATACTTCCCGACATGCAACAAACTTGACATTTGCCATGTGGGTACTTTCCAGACTGTACACCATGCAACAATTATAAAAATATACTTTTGTGGGTTTTTTTGGGGGGGGGGGGAGCTCAACAATGCATATATTTTTTGCACAGCAAGTGAGCTGTGACGTCAAATCTGTCACGTGACCCGCGCATGTGGAAGCGTAACGCATTGTAGTGTAGTGGTTAAGCGCGCCGCGCTACGAACCCGGCGACCCGAGTTCGATTCCCGCTCACGGCCACCACCGGTGACGATTATTTTAACCGGTCCTGGGCCTCCCCTAGGTCGACTCAGCCTCAAACGAGTAACTGCTGTGGTGTGTGAACATCGCCACTGGGGAGACAAAGGCGGCCGGGCGTGGTGAATCTAAGTCCCGGGCGAAGCCGGGTAGTACCGCTGGTACCTAATAAAAGAAACTGAAACCACGCTGTTCTTTATCCATTTAGACTGCCGCACCCTCCGATGAGCACGACCGGCTACATAACGGTTCAACGTGTATACAGTCGTGTTGTTATAACTGCCGTGCAGATGGAAACGGATGGCGATTAGTCCAGCAGCTGATCCACAGAGAACAGGGTGGGGATTATTTATGCGAGCGGTTGCATCTAGGACACGCCGAGTCCTCACTGTAACTCAATTGCGAGGCCGTTGCCGCTGCTGCCGCCGCCGCCGCCGCTGGCTGCTGCTGCCACCCCCAGGGTCTGCGGTCTCCACTGCTGGCCTGTCCCTCCCAGAGGCTGCTGGACCGCATCGTCCGTCGCTTTGCGGAGGCGAGCGACGGGGGCAGCGTGTTCATGCATCACCTGGACGAGCGCGACAGACTCCGTCTCCTCTTCACGCTCGCCGCCAGCCCCCAGCTCGTACTGCAGCAGGTAACGGGCGTGGGGGTTTGCTCAAAGTCCATTGCTGCGGGCCCCCCCCCCGCACCACCCATCATACCAGTGGGTCGCGCCGCCACGGCATGGATACCGTGCAGGAGACTTTGCGAACGAGTGCAAGAAAAGTACGCGCCAAGAAAACGCACGCGGAGCTCCACCAGAGCGACGTTGCGTGACAATTTCTGGTGGAATAAATCTGATCGTACCCAGGCGTGATCGTCAAAAACAAAATAAACAATTCTGATCGATCCGAATTTAATCGGAAGCACACCCCCCTCCCCCCCCCCTCCCCCCACCCCCCGCCACTGATACGCTCGTGTCTCTTTTTTGTCCTCCCAAGATTTTTCCGATGCAGGAGGGGTGGCCGTTCGCCCGGTACTTCGGTGCATGTGGGCGGCTGGCCGTGTCGGTGGGCACGGTGCCGCTCGCCCATTTCGTCGGTGGCGACGCGGAACGCAGCGCCGATCTGGCCTACCAGGTGCGTGCCCCCCGCTGCAGCGCGTGGACCGGGTGTGGCAGTAGAGCAAATGCGGGGACTTGGGTTTTTTACCTCCTACATTACGCCGAAGCAGTCGTTCCATGGAATTGGTCAAATAATCGAACGCAGGACCCTACTGAAAAAGTGCGTAGGGGTAGATAAACGACTTCATCCATGATAACTTCATAATGAGTCGATCGTTTTAAGGTGGGATGTCCTAACGTCAATAAATAATGTACTCTCTTAGGCTCTGACCATCACGGCCGGCATGACCTCCAATGACTTTGGCTACCTCCTCTACTTCACCGAGATGCACGGGGCGGTGTTTGGAGTGCGCTGCGATGGGCAGCTCCGCATCGCGGACGCCAGAGTCGTCGGAGTCTTCGACCAGAAGCAGCGTACGCCGGCCGGCGTTGTGCCTTGTGTGGCTGGTGGCCTTGTGTGGCTGGCTTTGACTTGAAGACGCATCATCTATTGATGCGAGTTACATAGATGATGCGTCTTCAAGTCAAAGTGGTTTTTATTTTTTATTTTTCCGTGCTCAAATGAGCATTGCGTTGTTGCTTATATCCTCTTCTTTGGTTCTTTCGGTAAAGTCACGTAGAATGAGAATAAAATAATAAAATAAAATATGACAATAAAATTCTCACGACGTTTCGGCCACAACACAAGCAGCCTTCATCAGGTGTCGTCCCGACAGTTCTGTTCTTTCACCTGATGAAGGCTGCTTGTGTTGTGGCCTAAACGTCGTGATAATTTTATTTTATTTTATTATTTTATTCTCATTCTACGTGACTTTACCGAAAGAACCAAAGAAGATGAATCCTTGCAGTCACGAAAGCTTTAAATCGATGCTTATATCCTGTTGATAGCGAGCCAGCGGTGGATATTCCACATCCCCATGAAGGAATATTCCATAGGACCACTGTTGACTTCCTCAAAGTGTGATATCTATTTTATCGACCCCCGAGAAGGATGATGGACTGAGTCAAATTCCCCAACCGGGATTTCAACTCGCAACCTTCCAATTGAGAGCACCCCGAGCCAGCTCAGACTTCTCCCAAAACGATGCCACCCACCAATCACGGTGATAGCGGGATCTCTGAATTCAGATCGCCAAATTGTGAGCGTACTGCGCCAACCACAGTGCCACCGCTCCCCACCGCTTTGTACACTGAACACGTGACACACACACATAGAGCAGCAGCTCTGGGCTTCTCTTGGTGAGCAAATAAAATCTCGTGCAGTCCCTTGTTTCACTGGGATTGCATTGCCGTGGCCAAGCTGTGTAGAGAAGGTGTTTGTCAATTGAGTTGGGAGTAAAGTTACTCACTTGTAGGAGCAAAGTCATCCAACCGTTTGCATTTAAACTTTTTTGCTCGATTCGCCACAAGGGAAATTAAATTGTCATGTTTGCGCCGTGGGTGTTTGGAAAACCGAAACTGCTTTTATTAGACAATTTTAAATGCCACCATAATAATTTTATCTTTTTTTATACTTCCTCAAAATAACGTGGAAAGAAGTGCGTGGAAACGGAAGTGGTTGTGAATGCACAATGCGATATGAAACCAGATTAATAAACCCGATTACTATATTGACAAATTGACTCTTTGGGAAGGAAATGTCTGAGTGACATGAACGGATACTTAATCAAATCTTGATAAATATTTTTTTTCCTACCATGAAGCGATAGTTAATTCATCTGAATGAGAATCAAGGCTCACATTTTGCTCTGCTTATTGTTTCGCGTGCAATTCCAGCGAGCGCGCCGCCCACAACAACCGCGACGGGATTCAGCGACGACATCTTCTCCACGTTGTCGCCACCATCGTCGTCGCATCCACCCTCAACTTCGTGCAGCGCCCTCCCCTCCGCCGGCGAGCTGGAGGCTCGCAACGTGGCGCTCGTGTGCCACGTGGCGCTGCGGCCGCTGCTCACCGGCGCGTTCCACTCCCCGCAGGGCCTGCAGCACCAGGTGGACTCGCTGCTGGCGCTGTGCGCGGACTCTGCCATGGGCCCACGCGTTGTCACGCAGGCCGCCGCGTGGCTCCGCTCGCTGCTCGACTCGCTGAGGCCATGCCGGCCGGACTTTCCCTACCGCTACCCCGAGTGCCGCTACGGTGGCGGTGGGTTGTAGAGGTGGACGGGGAAAACTCTTTTAGAAAAAAAAACTCAACTGTATTTTATTATGGCAGGTAAGGCCCACTGAGCTGTATAGCTGTTTTTCAGAACCACAAATGGTAGCTCAACGAAGTGGCTTATCGCGTGGAAATGAATAGCAGCTAAATACTCAGGTTGATTATAAATGGAGAGAAAAATCCATGGCACCACGGGGAGAACATGCAAACTTCCAAATATTACAGGCGCCAGGGTAAGGATCGAGCCCACGACCTCTTGTATACCAGGCGATGTAGTTAACATCTCGCCACCATACGAGGTTGAGGGGTCGCTCAGAACCCAGTTTCAAATCCAGATTCGAATAATGAACCCCTGTAACGAATAACAAATGTGCTAACGCTGGGCGATGTCACCTCCACATGGGAACTGCTAGAGTGTGGATAGGGTGAAATAATTGGCTGCATCGCTTCTTTTCGGGAGTCACGTCGTACCTTGCCTGTCCCGACGATCCATGTCCTCCCTGATGGCTCCACTGTGCAACATCCATGCAGTTTATTAACTGGGGAAACGAATAAAGAAAAACCACCGAAGCGTATCTGATTTTGTTTAACATTTTCCCTCCCCAAGCGGGGAGGTGCACCATTCCCGGAGGTACTGCAATACCGGGTTGATGCGCGGAGTGGACGGAGCAAGCCCCTATTCCATCTCCCTGTCCCAAAAATCAATTTAATATAAGGTACCACAATGTGGTACGTATCAGATATTAAACTGATAAGAACAGATACTACACTTGATCTTAGCCAAAAGGCCGAGAAGCGATAACTTTAATCTGTCGGTGGTGGGGTACACATACCCACAAAAACTCTCTCTACGCTATGGGGTCATACCATGATCATCATAAAATAGCAATAATCACATGTAACACAGCTATACACGTAATATGGAACATTGTTTATAGCTTGAAATTTAATTAACTTTAAGTTACAGATCGTATGTTTGTATCTAAAATATTGGCTAGTACAGTGTTAGAATTCCGCGCAATGACTTATGGGAGTGACGTAATATGGACTTCTCTACGCTATGGGTCGTACCATAATAATTACAAAACGGCTGTTTTACATGGAACACAATCTCACTCGTGATGTAAAAACAATTTACAGGTAGGAACAACAGGTTCCACACTGCCCACCAGGGATTATACTGGTGGGAACCTCCTGGTTACACCAGCCCACAGGGTTTATTGTGTCCGTCCGTCGTGCATCCAAAAATGGGAGGGGTGGGGCTGGGTGGAGAGGGGCTGGGTGGGGGGTGGGGCTGGTGGGGAGGGGAGGGTGGAGAGGGGCTGGGTTGGGAGGATGGGGCTGGGTGGGGGGTGGGAGGGGTGGGGCTGGGTGGGGGGGGACTGGGCTGGGTGGGGAGGGTGGGGCTGGGTGGGGAGGGGAGGGGAGGGTGGGAAGGGGCTGGGTGGGGAGGGGCTGGGTGGGGGGTGGGAGGGGTGGGGCTGGGTGGGGAGGGGCTGGGTGGGGGGTGGGAGGGCAGGGGCTAGGTGGGGGGTGGGAGGGATGGGGCTGGGTGGGGGGTGGGAGGGGTGGGGCTGGGTGGGGAGGGGCTGGGTGGGGGGTGGGAGGGGTGGGGCTGGGTGGGGAGGGGCTGGGTGGGGGGTGGGAGGGGAGGGGCTGGGTGGGGGGTGGGAGGGATGGGGCTGGGTGGGGGGTGGGAGGGGTGGGGCTGGGTGGGGAGGGGCTGGTCACCCCGTGGTGCCCTTATAAAACTCAACGTTTAACCAACTCACGCCGGCTTGTGCCCGCCCTCACAGCCGGGCATATTGTGCGGAATACACCACGTGGTGCCGCCGTTGACCCTGGCCATTGACCGAGCAACCCAACGTTCCTACCAGCTCCCTCCGAAGGAGAATGTGTTTTGTCTGTCTGTCGTGCATATCCGGAATTCCATCCGCATAATTGGAGTTTCGGCACTATTTTTTATCCGTATTTCGTGAGTGTTTTTAGCTTGAACAAAGTATGATATCCTCCGAACGCAAATACGCAAATCGTATGGTCATCGTCAACGCCACGTGCCCACCAAGGTCGACTGCCATGCTGTTAGACTCAATGGCTGCGCGCGGGGGGGGCAGTCGCACAACACCAAGAGCATCGCGGCCAGCGCGGTGGTGGCCCGGGTCGTGCGCGCCGAACCGGCGAGCACGCCGGTGGCGATCGCCGCGGTGTTTGTGCCGCAGCAACGGAACGGCGTCTACGCCCTGCTCGACATCGTGCACCTGGTGCGCGATTACGACAGCATCACGGAACAGCGGAGGCAAACAATACAAACGAGACAAGGAAACCGAGCAGTTCATGGGAGTACGGTGCGAAAGAAGTTCAACATGCAGCATCGGTGAGTTTGATGACACAGAAAGGGGGTAAGGCTAGGTGAGGCCACATGGTAGGTCCGATAAACATCTCATACGATGCACAAGCTGCTGCACTCTCTCTTTGTTTAACATTTTCCCTCCCCAAGCGGGGAGGTGCACCATTCCCGGAGGTACTGCAATACCGGGTTGATGCGCGGAGTGGACGGAGCAAGCCCCTATTCCATCTCCCTGTCCCAAAAATCAATTTAATATAAGGTACCACAATGTGGTACGTATCAGATATTAAACTGATAAGAACAGATACTACACTTGATCTTAGCCAAAAGGCCGAGAAGCGATAACTTTAATCTGTCGGTGGTGGGGTACACATACCCACAGATTCTCTCTCTACGCTATGGGTACCAACCGTGATTGTCACACAACAGCTATTGCAGATTCTAGATTTAAAGCTTTCGTGACTGCTAGGATCCATACTCTTTGGTTCTATTGGGTAAAGTCACGTAGGTGAAAATAAAAGAGTAGCTATTGCAGATGTAGCAGAACCATAACCGGCACATTAAAACATTGTAAATAACTTCAAATATCTGTTACGATATGAAAAGCTGATTTTTAAATCGATAATGTATAAGCATAGCACATTGTCACAATCCGGGCAATAGACGCAATGGGTTATGGGAATAGTTCTAGATTTGAAGCTTTCGTGACTGCAAGGATCCATACTCTTTGGTTCTATTCGGTAAAGTCACGTAGGTAAGCCAAGCTCAGAGTACGGCCTTTAAGCTGTGTGAGAGGGATTAAGGTGCCTCGACAAAGGAATTAGCGTAAAAAAGTAGCATTTGATTGGCGGACTTAGCATGATGAAAGGTGTAGCACGCGGCAGTGCACCTTTAAGCTGTGTGAGAGGGATTAGGGTGCCTTGACAATGGAATTAGCGTAAAAATTAGCATTTGATTGAAAGGTGTGCTACACCTGTAGGTGTAGCACACCTTCCATCATGCTAAGTCCGCCTGTAGGTGTAGCACACCTTTCATCATGCTAAGTCCGCCAATCAAATGCTAATTTTTACGCTAATTCTTTTGTCAAGGCACCTTAATCCCTCTCACACAGCTTAAAGGCCGTAGTCTGAGCTTGGCTCTGTTTCACTCCAGCGCAGTCTTCGAGACAGGCTGGTCCCTTCACCTGATGAAGGCCGCTTGTGTTGTGGCCGAAACGTCGTGATTTTTGTTGTTTTATTTTTTTTACCTACGTGACTTTACCGAATAGAACCAAAGAGTATGGGAATAGTGTCCATCCGGTCATATCGCCCAGCGCCACGTGGTGGCTCGCTGTTCACTCGTGTACGTGAATAGACGAGATTCAACGTGCTGTGGGGAGAGACAAAGACGGCCGGGAGGCTCTTCCTCTCTCTCTCTCTACCTTTGAGTTAACTTCCCCCCCCCTCTTGGTGACCCTGGAGGCTGTGTCCATCAACCGGTTTGTTTGTGAAATCGTCCCCTGGCCATCTCGTGATTCGCAGATAACCTCTCTGCCCTCTCTTGGAGATTATTATTCTGTACATTTATGGCCTTTTTACGATTTCCATCTGTGTTTGCGTGTTTTTGTTTTTTGTGTTTTTATTCATTATTTCGGGTAATTTAAAAATATATATACAAATATTATTATTGATATCAATTTTGGAAAAAGGTCGATATCCAACGTCACCACGATGCTTGTGCCAGGCCATGTGCACCTTGAGGCCACGTGAAGTGTCGAACGCCCGCTGGCAGGTCAAGGGGCAGACGCAGGTGCCACGGGTCGACTGACTGAGATGACTGAGATGACTGGCTGATGCACCACCTGTGCCCCCTACTGTGTCAACCAGCTGTGCCCTAGCCACCCGGCGCTCCGCTCTTGCTGTGAGCGTCGCTCCTCTGCCCTCCGTTGTTGTTGGAGGGCGACTACCTCCAACTGCCCAGTAGCGTCCTTCACGAGCCTCCTCCACAGAAGCCAATCTTGACACCGCTGGTACCAGTCATCGGCAAGTCCACTCAACTCCACGTCCTCCTGTACCACATCACTCCATCTCTTCTCTAGCCCGTGCCGCGCCCGTTTAGCACCCTCGATCCGGCCGAACAATAGCTGTTTCAGCATGCGGTGGCTGGGCATGCGGACTACATGACCCAGCCATCGCAGCCTTGCCCACCGGAGGAGCTCACCCACGGGACCTTTCCCAGATCTTTCAAGTATTTGTGAGCTCCTCACACAATCCAGTCTGCTTAACCGCAGGATGGATTGTAGGCAGGCCAGCCTAAATGTTTCTAACCGGCGAAGATGTTCCATTAGGGGGGTCCACGTTTCGCAAGTGTAGAGAAGGGAGGGAATGACCGTGGCCGAGAAGACCTGAAGCTTAGTGCGGAGCGACAGACCAGGTAGCTTCCACAAAGCGTTACACAACCGATGAAAAGATATTGCCGCTCGACTGATTCGGAGTGAGACCTCGGCTGTTAAACTGGAGCCGGTCATAAGCACACTGCCCAGGTATGGGAAACTCTCCACTCTCTCCACAATTGCACCATCACCAATTGGGAGTTGTGAGGGAGGAGTGTCCGATGGTACAAAATACCCAGGCAGGTGCTTAGTTTTGGTGGGGCTGATAGGTAAGGCCCCATCTCTTAGTGGCACGCTCCAGTCTCAGCAGCAGCGTCTCCAACTCCTCCTCTGAATGAGCAGCTGTTACCAAATCATCGGCATACATAACGTGGTTGAGCAATGGGGAGCCATCCCTTGACCGCACCCGGGCATCGATCAGCCTCCCATTATATGTGTACCAAATGGAGATTCCCCCGGTACAGCTATTGAAGGCTTCACAAACTACGTGGTCAAAATAGTTGTTAAATAATGTGGGAGCCAGAGGACATCCCTATCGCACCCCAAGGTGTACAGGGAATGGCTCGGACTCCCGGCCACGTAGTTTTACCCGGGCCCGCTCACCATCATAAAGGTCCTTAATGATCGTGAGCAGAGGGTCAGGTACTCCAAAAGCACGAAGAACAACCTAGAGCCCAGGCCTACTGATGGTATCATAGGCCTTGACCAGGTCAATAAAGCAGAGATGTAAGTCTTGCTGGAATTCCCTACACCTCTGCTGTAGCAGACGGACAGAAAATATGGCATCTGTGCAGGACCGCCCTTTCCTGAAACCGCATTGGGGCTCCACAAGCCTCTCCTCAGCATGCCTGGCAAGGCGATGTTGAATAATCCTTGCCAGGACCTTTCCCGGCACACTGAGGAGTGAGATGCCCCTGTAGTTGTTACAGTCTGTGCGGTCCCCCTTCCAAAAGAGGGGGACCACCGGGGTATCCTTCCAATCCTGCGGAACCTGTCCAATGGTCCAGACTCTTGTTATGATGTCATATAGGGCAGTCTGTGCACAAACGCCACCCTCCCTCAGCATTTCGCTTGAGAGATCATCTCTGCCCGCTGCCTTTCCTTGTCTCAGACTCCGGATCGCCTTCAGTACTTCCTCAACAGATGGCACTTCAGCCAGCCACTCACAGGCGGTGACTTCTTCCAATATTTGAGGCACCGCAGCCTCAGTAGGGTCATCCTCACTTTGTGCCACGATGTTTTCCTGGCTGAGGGATTTCCCTCCCCCAGGACCTCACAGAAATGCTCAGCAAATCTGCAAACCTGTTCCTGGGGGTTGGAGATTGGATCACCGTTTTTCCCCCTAATGATGGTAATAGGTGTGGCGCTGCAGGTTACTTTTTTGATGGAGTTAAATAGAGATTTGTGATCGTGGGCCACTGCAACCCGCGACCACCACCCATCCTTGCAGCGCCTCACGGCTCTCTGAACCTCCGAGCGAAGGCTGCAGTAAGCCTCCTCATTCTCTGACGTGGGATTCTGTAGCCGATGACAGTGGGCCTGTCGCTTTTTCTCAACCATCCTGAACACCTCTGTCAGCCAGGGTCTCTGGGGAGGTCTGGACCGCGTACCCAAAGCAGCCATTGCAGCTGCATGAGTCACAGTCCTAAACCTCGCCCATTTACCCTCGACATCAGGAGTGGGGGACGATGCCAACCCCAGCCGCAGGCGATGATGAAATTCTCGCTTGCAACTTTCATCAGATAACTGAGATAACTACACCCACCACCGGAGCGTAAGAATGGCAGGCGCATCTTACAGATGACAAGTCGATGGTCAGAGGGCAGATCAGCTCTACGGTAGGACCTGGTGTCAAGGACATGGGCTCGCATCCGCTGGTCCGTCACTATGTAGTCCAGCAGCTTGAACCCGGCATGCATCTATGATGTTGTGTGGATGCGCCGATGCCCGAACATCGTGTTGGTAATTACAAGCCATGGGCTGCACAAAAATCTAGTAGCCTCCTACCGTTGTTATTGAGCTGATCCGGCCCATGCCCTCCAATCACTCCAGACCAGGTGCCAGCATCATGACCACCCAACAAGATGACTCTATCCCAAGGTGCCACTTCAATGACAGGAGGTCATAGAACGCATCTGACTCATCGGCTTTGCTTGCATCCCTCCACGGATGTTCGTCTTCGGTGGGGGGTAACCACGCCTCCGATTGATGGGAAGGCGAGCCCAAAGTATTCTGCTGCCCCGAGTATACCCCAACCGGTCCACCAGACCTCCTGAATGCCACAGAGATCCAGGCGGTACTGGTCCAGCTCCCGACAGAGGAGTGGCAGCAGGGAGTGTTCGAACATTCCACGTGGCCAAACGACGTGTCTTATCGTTGTTTCTGGAGGAGCCCCGATGGCAGAGATTCAATCTCCTGGCTCCGCCAATTGTGGTGTGGTTTGGCCTGCCACAACTGGGCCACCGGCACAAGCTTATTAGTTACAGAGCCCCCTCATGACCCCTGTTGTGGTCACGTACGCCATGAGGAGAGGCACCAATCGGAATTGGCCCTCCACCCCCACAGCATTGTCCACGACACAGTTGCCAGTCGGGCACCGCGAGGAGGTAGGGGGTTGTTTTGCCGGACTCTTTCTCTACGCCATGGGTACCAACCGTGATTGTCACACAACAGCTATTGCAGATGTAGCAGAACCATAACCGGCACATTAAAACATTGTAATTAACTTCAAATATCTGATACGATATGGAAAGCTGATTTTTAAATCGATAATGTATAAGCATAGCACATTGTCACAATGCGGGCAATAGACGCAATGGGTTATGGGAATTGTGTCCATTCCGGTCATATCGCCCAGCGCCACGTGGTGGCGCGCTGTTCAGTCGTGTACGTGAATAGACGAGATTCAACATCAAGCATCTTCTAATCGCTAAATATTTTAATGAATTGAACCATAAGCCCCCGGCTCTCGCATAAACATTATATTATAATGTAAACAAAAACTTTGCTCTTTTTCACCAAGGATGGTGGCAAGTGTTGTCTTGTCAAACTATGCCTTTAAAACTGAAAACCACTTACCTGCAGTACCTCCATTTAAATACACTATCGAAAAAATAATATACAGCCCTTTGTCAATCATCATTTTTCTCACTGTAGATTTGTGAACACACTTTGGTAAACAGTACTTAAACTAGTACGCGTTTTCAATGCGCTGTTCATATTGTAGCAAGCGTTCATACCAATGTTACTCTACAGAGTAGTGGGTCGCCGCTCCTCTTATCCGCATTGATACGAGCGGTATGTGGGGACTATGGCTTAACCGCAAAAAAAACGTATCTGTACAGATGCATACAGACAAGAAAGTATTATCAAACAGGAGGTGCAACGCATCTCATCTGTTAAATATCTGCAGGTAATAGGATTGTCATCGATTGATCCTGCCTGCAAACATTGGCAGGTCACAATTAATAATGAAGATTAGAGAGCGAGCAGTTTCGCTGTATTATGCATACCGTTATGACAAATAAAGGACTTAAGTCGTGTCGGCAGTTTGAGCAGCTTTGGTTAAGGCTTGTTATGATCCTGCCCATACCCGAGCATGGAGTGCTTTCGCTTGTTCAGCTCTTGTGCGCATTCGTCCTCGCTGCTGTGCTTGAACACGGCGTGGCAACAGAATAATCCGCGCCAGGCGGGCCTCGGCGTTTATGTGCGTGGTGGGACGGAGTCGCAAAAATTTAAATGAATAAATTACGATTTTTCCTTCCGTTTATTCGGTACCCCGGGGTCCCGCCACAAGGTTCAGTCGTTCAATTTACACTTCACAGCGTCTCCACGTGCGGTCACATGGGGAGCGGTGGTGCATCGGTGATCGCGCTGCGCTACAAACGCGGCCTACCCGAGTTCGATTCCCGCTCGGCCCAACACCAGTGACGATTATCTGAGCAGGTCCTGTGCCTCCCCTATGTCGACTCAGCCTAAAAAAACCTAAATATGATCTGCTTTGTTGTCTAAACAGCGTCACTAGAGACAAAGGCGGCTGGGCGTGGTTGCTGGCTACTCACCCCCTCGTGCGCCGTGCCGTCTTTCATAAGTACTCGCTAACATACTTTGCCCGAGCAGTCTGTTGCAGGCTATACGGGGGATCTTTGCTTGTAATCATGGCTACAGTCTATTCAACGTCGAGTCTTACATAGGCATCAACTTGTCTAAGAATTCTTGATACTAATTCCACAGGTTATGTAGCAGCAAACAATACAAACGAGAGAATGGAACCGAGCAGATCAGTTGGAGTTGTCTCCGTACGGTGCGAAAGAAGTTCAACATACAACACGCATGATTTCAAGCTTTCGTGACTGCAGGAATCCATACTCTTTGGTTCTTTCTTATAAAATAAATCACGACGTTTCGGGCGCAACACAAGCGTCAGGTGGGAAAGCATGGTCTGCTGCTGAGGCAGACTGTTTGAAAAGGTTTGAAATGGGCGTAGCGCAAGGATCATACAGAAGTGTCCGGGGCGAGTGATGTTAAAGTGAGAAATTAGGAACTTGGTCTCAGCAGCAGTGCATGCCTTCCCACCTGATGACGGACGCTTGTGTTGCGCCCGAAACGCCGTGATTTTTTTTAATTTTAAACCTACGTGACTTTACCGAAAGAACTAAAGAGTTTACACCATGCAGTGTCGGTGAGTTTGATGACACAGATGGGCCCAAGCCTGGTGATGAGTTTTGACTTAGAAGGCGTTAGAGACCACAATGTTGAGTAAACATCTCATACGATGCACAAGCTGCTGCACTCTCTCTTTGTTTAACATTTTCCCTCCCCAAGCGGGGAGGTGCACCATTCCCGGAGGTACTGCAATACCGGGTTGATGCGCGGAGTGGACGGAGCAAGCCCCTATTCCATCTCCCTGTCCCAAAAATCAATTTAATATAAGGTACCACAATGTGGTACGTATCAGATATTAAACTGATAAGAACAGATACTACACTTGATCTTAGCCAAAAGGCCGAGAAGCGATAACTTCAACCGGTCGGTGGTGGGGTACAAATACCCACAGAAACTCTCTCTACGCTATGGGGTCATACCATGATCATCATAAAACAGCAATGATCACATGTAACACAGTTATACACTGAACATGGAACATTGTTATATCTTTAAATTTTATAACATGAAGTCACAGATCGTGTGTTTGTATCGAAAATATTAAATCATTAGAATATCGCGCACAGACTTCTGGGAATGACGTCACCGCGCTTCCCTTCGTTATGGGCCGTACCGTAATGAATACAAAACGGATTTTTCACAATCTCACTCGTGATGTAATAATATTTTAAACAGCTTTATATTTAAATTCGGATATCTGCTGTTTGTACCGTATATAAACATAGCAAATTATTAGCATCCCACCAGACGCTAATGGTGTTTCGGTCATACCGTCTTTCACCGAGGCGGAATGACCGACAACACTGCCGTGGGGTGCGATCGCGTGCTCAGCCCGGCGTCTAGGCCAGACCGAGGCTTCGGCCTGGCCTAGACGCCGGGTTCCCAAACAATGAATGACTCGGAGAGCTACACCAATAAGTGATGGGGAACTCTGACAACCCACACACAGAGTGGCTCTACGAGTCTCGGTGACTCCGAAATGTCGGATCCCATATACACCACAGAGTGGCTACTGTGAATCCGGAATATCGGATCCCATATACACCACAGAGTGGCCCATTGAGCCACTGAATCCGGGATTTAGGATCCCATATACCACCTCTGTCCACGGCACGGAGCGAATTCCACTCTTCAGCTACAAACGAACGCAGGTGCCGAACTCAGAAACTCCACGTGCGACATCGACATTTACAATCTATATAAACTAAGAGTGCGGCTGTATGAGTCTTGGTCAAACGAAATATGGGATCCTATGAGACTATTTGGGAAAATGAATTTCTTTACAACCGTTTTTTATGTTTAGTTTGTTAGACTTTCCTCGCACCTCCGATTAGCACGGTTGTCCAGGTACGCCGCGAAATAGTTTGACATACATATATATCTTGAATTGGCATACAAACAAGGAAGGAATGCTGGTTGATAGGCAGCTAAAACAAGGCAAACAGAGGGTTGGCAGGGCAGAGACAAGTTTACGGGGAGGGCAGATATGCAGGGTTGGCAGGTAGGACAGACAGCCAACACACATTCGAGGTTGGCATGCATTCTGCACTTTCCGACATTGGTTCTAACCATTGGGCCAACGTTCCATGTTTACTGGGGCAGTCAACGGGATGAGGCAGCAACCACCACGCTCAGAACTGCAAAATAAAGGGGCATCGCTCAGAAATTAAGAACTTGGCTTCAGCAGCAGACCATGCCTTCCCACCTGATGACTTTACCTGGTGACTTTACCGAAAGAACTAAAGAGTTTACACCATGCAGTATCGGTGAGTTATGACACAGATGGGCCCAAGCCTGGTGATGAGTGCGTTAGAGGCCCCATTTCATACGATGCACAAGCTGTTGCACTCTCTCTTTGTTTAACATTTTCCCTCCCCAAGCGGGGAGGTGCACCATTCCCGGAGGTACTGCAATACCGGGTTGATGCGCGGAGTGGACGGAGCAAGCCCCTATTCCATCTCCCTGTCCCAAAAATCAATTTAATATAAGGTACCACAATGTGGTACGTATCAGATATTAAACTGATAAGAACAGATACTACACTTGATCTTAGCCAAAAGGCCGAGAAGCGATAACTTCAACCTGTCGGTGGTGGGGTACAAATACCCACAGAAACTCTCTCTACGCTATGGGGTCATACCATGATCATCATAAAACAGCTATAATCACATGTAACACAGCTATAAACGTAATATGGAACATTGTTGTAGCTTTAAATTTTATAACATTAAGTCACAGATCGTGTGTTTGTATCGAAAATATTACATTGTTAGAATATCACGCACTGACTTCTGGGAGTGACGTCACCGGGCTTCCCCGGTATGAGCCGTACCGTAATGAATACAAAACGGCTATTTCACAATCTCACTCGTGATGTAATAATATTTTAAGCAGCTTTATATTTAAATTCGGATATCTGCTGTTTGTACCGTATATAAACATGGCAAATTATTAGCATCCCACCAGACGCTAATGGTGTTTCGGTCATACCGTCTTTCACCTAGGCGGTATGACCGATCGCGTGCCCGGCCCGGCGTCTAGGCCAGGCCGAGGCTTCGGCCTGGCCTAGACGCCGGGTTCCCAAACAATGAATGACTCGGAGAGCTACACCAAGAAGGGATGGGGAACCCTGACAACCCACACACAGAGTGGCTCTACGAGTCTCGGTGACTCCGGAATGTCGGATCCCATATACACCACAGAGTGGCTACTGTGAATCCGGGATATAGGATCCCATATACACCACAGAGTGGCCCATTGAGCCACTGCGAATCCGGGATATAGGATCCCATATACACCACAGAGTGGCTACTGTGAATCCGGAATATAGGATCCCATATACACCACAGAGTGGCCCATTGAGCCACTGTGAATCCGGGATATAGGATCCCATATACACCATAGAGTGGCTACTGTGAATCCAGAATATCGGATCCCATATACACCACAGAGTGGCCCATTGAGCCACTGAATCCGGAATATAGGATCCCACATACCACCTCTGTCCACGGCACGGAGCGATTTCCACTCTTCAGCTACAAACGAACGCTGGTGCCGAACTCAGAAACTCCACGTGCGACATCGACATTTACAATCTATATAAACTAAGAGTGCGGCTCTATGAGTCTTGGTCAAACGAAATATGGGATCCTATGAAACTATTTGGGAAAACGAAATTCTTTACAACCGTTGTTAGACTTTCCTCGCACCTCCGATTAGCACGGTTGTCCACGTACGCCGCGAAATAGTTTGACATAAATATATATCTTGAATTGGCATACAGACAAGGAAGGAATGCTGGTTGATAGGCAGCTAAAACAAGGCAGACAGAGGGTTGGCAGGGCAGAGACAAGTTTACGGGGAGGGCAGATATGCAGGGTTGGCAGGTAGGACAGACAGCCAACACACATTCGAGGTTGGCATGCATTCTGCACTTTCCGACATTGGTTCTAACCATTGGGCCAACGTTGGGCCAACGTTCCATGTTTACTGGGGCAGTCAACGGGATGAGGCAGCAACCACCACGCTCAGAACTGCAAAATAAAGGGGCATCGCTCATCCACACTAAGCCAGCATCTTCAATCCCAGGCCACGCTGGTGACAAGTCGCAATGAAAAAAAATGACACAAAAATATTAGAAGCCATGGAAACGATGCAGCAATCACAATACTGTACAGAGTTTAACACGTAGGCTTTCGCGACCAATATCATCCATAATAGAGGTTTTTTTGGGTTAGATCGTGTAAATATATAAATGTGTCGTTAAAACCCGCCACCACCCGACACAGCCAACTAGTAAGGGTTGTCACGTAAACAGAACGTGCCAATTCCTCACTAGTACAGCACACAAGGTGTGTTGGAGAGCCAAGCCACGACATTTACAAACCGAGTACGACGTTTCGCCAGTAATCACAACTAGCTTCATCAGGCGACAGCCACATTTGTGGAGAAGTCTTACTGTTTCGTTCCTTATATAGAGGCGTAGATGTGTTGACCACGCAGCTGCGCTCTTGCACAATGTGTGTGGGGGGGGGGATTGCTTAGGCAACATACATTATGCATGTGCATTATGCGAGCCCTTTGAATTTGTCCTTCCTCTCTATTGTGTTTATGAGTTATTAACAACATATACACGTTATCTGCTAATATTTTATTGTATAATTGGATGAACATAGAAACAAATGAGACGTCAATATAAATAGCAAGGTCTTGTTTGCAATTTTTTTTTTATTTTTATAGTTTGCTATGAGACGTATCCAGTGGCGGATCGTGACATTTCCACTAGATGGGGCTATTGTGAGTGACTTCTGAAAATATGGTGTTCTATGATCATAGGTTTTTCCCCTTTTTTTTGGCAACAAAACAGGTTTTATATTTTTTTAAAATTGTTTCCCTTATACGTGACTTTACCGAAAGAAGCAAGAATATAGGTGTTAAGATGTTAAAACACCAAACTGAAACCTTTTACAAGGAATCATGTCTGCATTAACCACAATGCTTGTGGTCAGAATGCAACCAAAACATACTCTGATTATACTTGCATTATCCTTGAAACTGATTGGTCCACACCAGAGACAGCTTTCTTTTGAGCCTCGTCTCAAACGGTGTTCATTAAGAAAAACCTCGTCATGTTATTGGCCTTCCCGTGACAGTGATATCACTGTCTTATCTACCAACGATAGGCATTTATAAACAATACGACACAAAACAACAAAGCAATCAAATTCTGTTCGTTGCATAATGCTTCGTTTGCTGCACCTGCTGTCATTGATGTTGTTTCCTCTGAGAGTGTGTAAGCCGTGAGCTGCTGCTATATTTGCACACTGCAACCTCTCGTTTGTGACATCGTCATCACAGCCATGGGTGCCTTTTTCACTGCCAAACGGCGTGGCAAAAATGCGAAGTTCGTCACATAGAACAGGGATGGGGAACCTTTTTTTCTGCCAAGGGCCATTTGGATATTTATGACATCATTCCCGGGCCATACAAAAATGATCAACTTAAAAATGAGCCTGTTATATTTGTTCAAACATTTAATTAACTCGCCCCTAATGTGATGGCTGGAACTGCTTCTCTTTGGTGAGGCGTGTGATGATGTTAGCTGGTATTGATGATGTTGTTGCTACTCGCAACTGCTTTTCCAGGTTTGCTCTACCTAGATTTATTGAATTTCGAGTCCCGTCTGCGGTTGCCTTGGCAGGGCCACAACAAATGATTTCGCGGGCCCTATACGGCCCGCGGGCCGGACGTTCCCCACCCCTGGGGGAGGGGGGGGGGACGTCCGGCCCGAGACCTCCCCGAGGCAAACATTTGGCTGTGGCGTTGCAGCGGTTACGAATGTGAACAACTTAAAATGTTACGTTCATTAGGAAATTCACGTTGAAAGAATCATCACATTTTTAATTGTTTTTAATAAACGCAACAAAATAATTTACAGAAATGTATGTTTCATTAGAAAAATGTTTTATCATCCCCATCTGCTTGGTGGAGCGGCGCGCCACCGCCCCCTAGTGGACGAACCGCGCCTGGACTATTCATTACTTCACTATCATTCCGTGCATCAATCCGAACCGTGATAGGCAAGGACCCGTGCCGTGCTGGCACGGCTCGGCAGGACTAGGCACGTGTAGCCGTTCCCGCCCTGTGCCTCTTCTCCTCCCGCGAATCCCAACGAGGGGAACAGGTCGGCTAAATAAACAGCAATAAATTTAATAAAGAGCCGAGATGATGAGTCGGTTACTACGCGTTGTGCACCAGGAGTTTGTGAAACGGCGACTGCGTGTCTGCAATAGCGATCATAAACACCCTCCCACGTCACGTTCACAGCATCTCAATGTCTCTGTTAATTGGATTGAGCGCCAGTGTTAATATTCTAGACCCAATTATTATGAGTATTTTATATATTGAAATCAACTTTAACATCAATGTCTTAATTGTGCATACCTTCATTACAACCATCAACAAGTCAATTAACAGGCAATTAACATGACAGAGTTCCTGTCAATATATTCACATTCAAGTAATATAAATTTTACAGTTGTATATTACTACTGTCTTAGCCAGGCAAAAGTTTTCGATAAATATAATTAACCTGATATGATTTTTTAAGATTTGTATCTACGATCAGACACGAACAACTACTCCAATAATGTGTAATTTTCCAGAAGAAAATAAACTGTTGACGACTTTATTAAACTTCTTATATTTAAAGACGTATCCATCAGAAACTGCTCAATTTAATGATTCTGTTCTTTTTTTTATTAGAAAGGACAAACATTTATGATCTTAATACTCTATGAGGGGAAGCTTCTATCTTTTACCGTTTTCGAATTATTCAGATTTGAACTTAATCTGTGAATTTTTCGTTCAAATCCGCTTTAGGGGCCGTCCATAAATGACGTCACGCACCTAGGGGGGGCGTCACAAAAAGTCAGACCCCCCCTCAAATATGACGTCACAAAGCTCTGCCCCCCCGCCCCAAAAATAAAACATGCTTCAAATCGCTTTAAACTATTGTCATTGTAGTGCGTATTTAATGTGGCGCTGCACTCTGATGTTGTAGGAGAAAACATTTATTAAAAAGTCTATTTAATTAAGTAGAACGTGTTGTCTATATTTATTTAAAGTTGCGCATTATGACGTGACGTCACATTTCTAAACTCACCCCCCCTCGTCACACATCGTCACAAATGTCTGACCCCCCCCACCCCTAGGTGCATGACGTCATTTATGAACGGCCCCTTAATCCGAAATATATATTTAAAAAATTTAAAGATAGAACAATGGTTCTCACATTATTTGTATTTGCTGTTTAATGCTCTATCAAACGAAAACAACCCGTATTCTTATTTTTTGAAAGGTTTCTGAATGACGCACAAATATTTTCATGGGGCACTTAAAATCGAGATTTGGATTTTCAGATGTTTCCTGTTTGTGTCCAAATTTCAGCTTTCTACCTTGTCGGAAAGCAGCATCGAGGTTTTGGAGACGTACATACAGATTCAAGTATTTATTACCTACTTTAATCACCCAGAAATGTCTGTCCGTCCCGTGCGTGACGTCACTCCACATGAGGCCCACCCCCCCGCCTGACGTCACTCCACATGAGGCCCACCCCCCCGCCTGACGTCACTCCACATGAGGCCCACTCCCCTTCATTAATATTCATGAGTGGATGGATTTTTACACTAACGCAAAGGAAGGTCGAGCTGAATTAAATAATTTATTTCGCAAAATCGCCTCAAATATGACGTTTCTTTACAGAAAGTGACGGTATAAAATGAATCTACGCAGCACAGTGCTACATCCGTGCGTGACGTCACTGCAAAAAAGCCCCCTCCCCCCCGTCATTAATATTCATGCCCGCGTGTAAATTCACACTAACGCACAAGGTCGCTCACTCCACATGCTGCACTCCTCCCTTCATTAATAATCATGAGCGGGTGACGTCACTCCACATGCCGCACCCCTCCACAATAACCATGAGGGGGTGACGTCACTCCAGAAGGCCGCACCCCTCCACAATAACCATGAGGGGGTGACGTCACTCCACATGCCGCACCCCTCCACAATAACCATGAGGGGGTGACGTCACTCTACATGCCGCACCCCTCCACAATAACCATTAGTGGGTGACGTCACTCCACTACAACCCCCCCTCCCTCCCTCAATAATCAAGAGCTGAACAATTTTCCTACTTAATATTTCACATTTACTGCAACATACACCCGTACTAGGACGGCACAAAAAAGCGAGTTTTGTTACATAGATTGGAGCTAATTTAGCGAAGCAGCTCACCAGCCCAGACCTCAATCGGGGGGCGTGTCCCCCGTTACCTCGCTGAGCACGTGGTGGCTTCGCGGTCCAATCGCTGAACCACCGTTGCCTTCTCTTAGAATAAAAAAAACACTCACCTGGCCACCCGCAGCGATACGAGATGGTCTCCTAGGTTCGCACACGCTGCGGAGTGCACACTTATTACGCGCGGTTGATCTCTGGTGAGCTCACAACCGGCTCCACGCGACGCGGCTCGATACGGCTCGGCACGGCACGGCACGGCTCGCTTCCCCGGGGTCGTGGAGACGCCGCTTGGGCCGCGAAGGGAAACCCCCGTAATCTGGCAACCGCGCGCCGAGCCAGCGTCGCCTCGACAAACCTGGCTCCCCGCCGCTTAGACACAATGCCGCTGAGCCGCGACACGAGCGCGTGGGGCGGCGAGGTGGAGGCGGAGAAGCAGAGAGAGGGCAAGAAGGAAGATGACTTTGCGAGGTGAGGAGAGGGAGGCGGTATGCGTCGTGCTCGCAGCCCGGTGCGGCGATCGCGTGCCCGGGCCCGGTGTTTAGGCGAGGCCGAGGCTTCGGTCTGGCCTTGACCCCGGGTTCCCGAACATTGAAACAGAGCGAAACGTAACGAGAAGCGTGAGCTGCAACGAGAAGTGATGGGGAACTTTGGCAACCCACAGTGTGGCTCTACGAGCCTCGGTGACTCCCGATATATAGGATCCCATATAAACTACAGAGTTACTCCGGAATATAGGATCCCATATAAACTACAGAGTAACTCCGGAATATAGGATCCCATATAAACTACAGAGTAACTCCAGAATGTAGGATCCCATATAAACTACAGAGTAACTCCGGAATATAGGATCCCATATAAACTACAGAGTAACTCCAGAATGTAGGATCCCATATAAACTACAGAGTTACTCCGGAATATAGGATCCCATATAAACTACAGAGTTACTCCGGAATATAGGATCCCATATAAACTACAGAGTGACTCCGGAATATAGGATCCCATATAAACTACAGAGTTACTCCGGAATATAGGATCCCATATAAACTACAGTGACTCCGGAATATAGGATCCCATATAAACTACAGAGTGACTCCGGAATATAGGATCCCATATAAACTACAGAGTGACTCCGGAATATAGGATCCCATATAAACTACAGTGACTCCGGAATATAGGATCCCATATAAACTACAGAGTGACTCCGGAATATAGGATCCCATATAAACTACAGTGACTCCGGAATATAGGATCCCATATAAACTACAGAGTAACTCCGGAATATAGGATCCCATATAAACTACAGAGTGACTCCGGAATATAGGATCCCATATAAACTACAGTGACTCCGGAATATAGGATCCCATATAAACTACAGTGACTCCGGAATATAGGATCCCATATAAACTACAGAGGGACTCCGGAATATAGGATCCCATATAAACTACAGAGTAACTCCGGAATATAGGATCCCATATAAACTGCAGAGTGACTCCGGAATATAGGATCCCATATAAACTACAGTGACTCCGGAATATAGGATCCCATATAAACTACAGAGTGACTCCGGAATATAGGATCCCATATAAACTACAGAGTTACTCCGGAATATAGGATCCCATATAAACTACAGTGACTCCGGAATGTAGGATCCCATATAAACTACAGTGACTCCGGAATATAGGATCCCATATAAACTACAGTGACTCCGGAATATAGGATCCCATATAAACTACAGAGTGGCTCAATGAGCAGCTGTGACTCTGGGATGTTGAGTGCTTGGCATCGCCACGGAGTAACAGACACTCGCGCACATTTTAAATCTAAAAGTTATACAGAACGACGCTTAAATCTGTACATCTGAAGGGGTTTTTAGTGGCGTGTAGTACAGTATTTCACTTCCTCGGTGATTCAGGGAATTTTGATTTGGTGTCTTGGTTTCATGAAATGAGTGGTGCTGTTTGTCTTCATTATACTGTTTCGTTCCATCTCGTGTGGCCACATTTGACTCTTCCTTCATCCCAAGTGCAACGTTAGCCCAACAATTTTCACCAACTTAAAATAATTACTGCGAGCGAAAGATTTGATACATGTACGTACGTGGGTGGAGCGTAACTAGAATCTAGGACAACGTTTAACCTGATGTCACCGAGTCTGGGGCATGAGTACGGAACAGGCCATAAATTCTATATGGGTGTTTTTATCTGTTGTATGGTCTTTGAGCCTTGTACTTTTGAACATCATAGGTATGTAAAAACAAACCATGTATATCTACGTCCCAGCACTTGTAAACAGTGGTATAACACATCTTAGACGTGAAATTTAAACACTTCTCTGCTTTTAATGTCACCATTATTTATAGTCCCACGATTCATAACCAAATGGGAAGGGTAATTTAATCAGACGAAGCTACATGCAATCTGGAAATGACTAAGAATATCAAACAACTGATTTTGTTGGCATTAGCCACGCCCCTGAGTGTAGGAGTGGGGATTGCATATTAGGGGATTCCCACAGACAGACCTTTGCAGCAGTGAGCACGGGTCACTATATACTGTTTCGTACTGATCTCCATATATATAAAAGGCAAAGTTGTGAATGTGTCTGTTCAAAATGTTTAGCGTACTTCCCGACATGCAACAAACTTGACATTTGCCATGTGGGTACTTTCCAGAATTTACACCATGCAATAATTATAAAAATACACTTTTTTTGGGGGGGGGGAGGGGGGGAGCCCAACAATGTATATATTTTTGCACGGCAAGTGAGCTGTGACGTCAAATCTGTCACGTGACCCGCGAATGTGGAAGCGTAACGCATTGTAGTGTAGTGGTTAGCGCGCCGCGCTACGAACCCGGCGACCCGAGTTCGATTCCCACTCACGGCCACCACCGGTGACGATTATTTGAACCGGTCCTGGGCCTCCCCTAGATCGACTCGGCCTCAAACGAGTAACTGGTGTGGTGTGTGAACATCGCCACTGGGGAGACAAAGGCGGCCGGACGTGATGAATCCAAGTCCCGGGCGAAGCCGGGTAGTAAAGCTAGTTAGTTATAAAATGAATGAAATCGGTCTGCAGACTTTCAGTCGGGAAGTGTTTGCTCAGATTTATTTTGATGGTGACTCAAGACAAGGCGACCACAGTGCAATTCTTCAGGCACTGCTGATAACAGACAAACACCGAGTGCTTTTTGTATGCATTTTTGCATGTTTTTGTTACCTTTTTGGGCGTTCAGCAGATAACACATTCCCCCCTGCGTACAAACCACTGCCCGTGAAAGAGTACAGTTTGTAATGTACATGGGTCAGCAACCAAAATAACAAGTAGAGATATTTTCTTTAATTTCGTTAGAAAAAAAAAACCTCCACTTCTCGTTAATTCTCGTTGTATACTCTTTGTTGTAAAAATGTCAGGTTCTCCAGACGTCTGAACAGGCTCTCATGTCATGACGCGTTCATTGCATCAGCCGTTCGTGCTTGTTTGACTCCCTGCTCTCTTCAATTCTAGGCTCGAGACCTTCCTTTTGTTCCTGTGCCTATGATCGAGACTGCGTTGTCACAATTAATGCAGCACAGAGCAATGCACGAGTTGTGTGCTAAGCGCAACACAGCATGCTCCCTGCGCGCGCGTAAACCGTGGCGCGTGTGCGTGTGTATGAACATATGCACGTGTGTGCTCGCCGGATTCAGCCAGGAGCGCTGGCAGCTGCTGAGCCGGTTGAAGTCGACGGTGGAGGTGCTGGTGGGCGTAGGCCATGCCGGCGTGTGGACGTGCTACGGCGGGCTGGAGCACCTCACGGCAGCCATGCACGCCATCCTCGTGCACGGCCTGCATGCCGCCAAGGTGGGGACACCTGCCGAGGGCTGAGTCCTGGGCTCAAGGTGGAGAGACGTGGAGAGACGTGGAGAGACGTGGAGAGGGGTGGAGAGAGTCACTGAGATGCACTTGCTTCGTTTCTACCCTACACGTGGTTTTAGTGAACATGTGCCATAGCTGAGCAGCACCTTTTAACAAAGCATATCGAGTGAAATTACCTGCCGAGCACCTGTTCATTTGTTGACATATAGTGGCATATGATAATATTTTGTATAGAGTATATTAATATTTATGTCAAAAACTAAAAAACAGATTCTATTCTTGTAAATGGCAATACGTCCAAGAACCTGAATGCCATTGTCAAAGTCTTCTAGCCATGGGAAGCCTTCAGGAAAAAAGTTTGTGTTGTTTGGCAATTCTTCCTTTGAGGCAGTGCAGACTCCAGTGATTGATATGGATGGAAGATGGCATTTTTCTCGTGGTGGCTCCCCTGTTACACGTTTTTGTGTCTCCTTAAACACAACTTATCAGAGTGGAACAAAGCGGACGTCCAAAATAAACACCTCATTTGAGACAACAAGCATCGCGTCTTCTGCCTCTGACATTCCTCGAAGACATTGGTAGAACTATTTACCATAAAAGGCACCAATAGACTAATGCGCACATCTTCTTTATGAATGAAAAATTAAAGACAGGCCACAGTAGTATGACTGGCCATGCAACCCAAACTGTTTAACTTATAGTAAATCACTGTAACCTGCGGTCCTTCAATGGAGGAGAAATAGCAAAACGATACGAACCCGCTCTCCTGAAGCCCTCTCGTCGTGGCTGGCAAAACTCGACGTTGGCATTTAGCTTCCGAACATTGCAATGCACAAGAATAGAATCTAAGGCGAAATGGATGTCACTAATTTGAACAAAACAGATGAACAGAATGCATACTGATGTGACTGATTTATGAAAATACCTCTCTTTCGGGGGGAGACTTAAAGCAGCTGAAGGTGTAACAGAGGCCGGTTTTGCGCTTGTGTCGTTTGTGCTCTTCAGTGTCGGCCCTCATCCGATGTGCAGTACTGGCCATTCATCCTGAGCCTGCAAAGCGTGGCACCCCAAGTGTGTCCCTGCATCGTCCAGGACTCTGCAATTGTGAGTGAAACCTTTCTGGCATCCTCTGCATTGTAATAAAGTTAACTTGCGATGCGTCGCCGCACAGTATTCGCTCTCGCTCTCCCGAGAGAGAGAGAGGGCAACGCAGAGGCGCGAGGAGGATTAACAGATACGTGGGAAAAGTGGACAAGCGGTGAGCCAGTGCCAATTCCCCCCCACCCTCCCCTCAAGCTCTGCAGTCCTCTATATATATATGGTGTTGTTGGCCAATTAACTTTCTCCTATTCCAATGACGTATGCGTACGTCACCCAGCTTTCTTCCAATTCCGTTCCGATGGCGTACACGTACGTACACCTCCTTCATCACGGAATCGGAATAAAAGCTAAAATTAAATAACTTTGTCGGTTCCGAGGCTCCCACAAGCACATGCGGTAGGGCGTGCTGCATGCAACCGTTGATTTAAAAAAAAATTATATAAGAAATGAGAGTTTGCTTGAAGTAATTTCGAGCGAAGTAGCATTTCCCAGGAACACATCCTCTACATATAGCAGGGGATTCCTGTGTTACCCATAATCCTGCATGACAGCGCATCTGAGCAAGACATACTTGTAACTCGCTGACATGTCCCTCCTGGACATTTGTGAAAAAGAGCTTCGTAACTCATAGGATTCCTCCAGGATAAATAAAGATGATGATATTTCGCATCATACGCAAAAGGTACACTGAGCCAGAAAGGGACCGGTTGAGTTCTGATGTGAGTCGTGCGTGGAGCCAACCCGGCTGAATTGTAAAACACTTTTAACAGCTGAGATTGACTCTTTAAGGTGCAGACTACTGTTTTCACTCAAATTTGAGGTCATCAGCAGAACATATTCTGCTTATCCATTACGTATTAACATAGCTACCACTCTTCACCCATTACCTGTTGAAGTTAAAGTATGACTATGTAGTGATTTATTGATCCGTTGATTATAGTCGGTAATTTTTTTAATTGAGGTTTTGAGCCAGGCTGGTCAAGATTGGGCAAGGACATAGCCTCACTACTTTTCATCCAGGAGAACACAAACCGAGAGCTTTCCTGACTTATTGCTATTACAGCAAACAATGACACATATTTAAGACCGCGTAATAAAAATAAAAAAAAAAACACTAAGAAGTAGAGAAATAATTAAACGAACATTTAAAATGTTTTATATCTTATCCCATAATGTTGGTATTGCCCAGGACAATACATACGCTCACAATTCTACAATCAAATCGCGTATTCAACAATCAGTTACCTTCAGTTTATGCAAATTATGTAAATACTACTGAATATGTGTAGGCTAATTTAGTGAATGAAACGACACAAACCAGATGAAACAAATGCCATACAATAGAAATTGAATGAGAAAAAAAGATACAAGATGAACTGATTCTTTAGTCAAGTTGTGACCATGAATCGTGACGATCGTCTCACAGAAGGGTGAGTCGGTGCATGTCTAACGGTCTGGTTAAAACACGCAGTCAGTGAGAGCGCCCGGCGTGTAAAAAATGTGCAACCTTCGTCAGCGTGGCAAGACGCTGTCCGGCAAAGCGACACTCGAATGTGACGTAGATGCAGTGGGCGAGTGGATACTGCATGGCACCGCGTTACCAGTTCACGTGATATTTTTTTTTTTCATATAAACGAGCAGAGAGGCACGCTGAATGCGACCTTGCATGCCTGGCGTGAGCAGGGCGGGGCGCTGGAGGAAGTGGCGGCGCCTCCTGGCACGGTGACGTCAGGGAGTGGGAGCTCCTCCCCCGGTGCTCGCTGGCTCAGGGAGAGCCTGGAGAGGCTAGGCCTCGCGTCGCAACTACGGCCACTGCTCGCAAACAGGGCCCACGTCCTTGCCTTTTACTCCGGTCAGTGTCTTGTGTCGGCAATACTGAGAGCTCTTAGCCATTGTGTGTACTCAACCGTGCTAATCGCAGGTGCGGGGGAACGACAACAAATTTAACACAAAAAGCAGTTCTGAAGACAGGAGTCTTCAAGAGAGATACCTTGAAAGTGCATAGCTCCAGTGGTTTCCTAATATCGGACGGAAGAGTGTTCCAGATGGCTGCAGAAGCGCATCTGAAAGCGTGCGAAGCAGTGGCTGTCTTTGATGGCTATTTAAATGCCATGCAATTGGATCATCATCATCATCATCCTCTTCATTGTCAGCCATGATAAGTCCACTGCTGTATGAAGGATTCCCCAAGCACAGAGTCCGTGCTATGTAACAATTCTCCCAGCTCCCCGCCCTCTATTCAGTGATTCATCGTGTGCTGTGTAGGTGTTGTGTGGTGAGGTGTATTGAGCGGCCGGGTTTATTGTGTGGTGCGCTGTGTTGTGTAAGTGTTATGTGGTGAGGCACACGTGGAGGTGAGTTGCATGGTGAGGTGTATTGCATGGTGAGGTGCATTGCGTGATGAAGCATGGTGAGGTGTGTTGCGTGGTAAGGTGTGTTGCGTGATGAAGCATGGTGAGGTGTGTTGCGTTATGAAGCATGGTGAGGTGTGTTGCGTGGTGAGGTGTCTTGCATTAGCGCTGTGCAGCGGTGCCGATTGAGTCATCTGTCCGCAGAGTCGGCGTTTGTGCTGAGCGACGTGCACGTCACCGCCATGCTGCATTGCCTGGACGCGCTGGAACAAAACAGCATGGACCTGCTCACTGAAATCAGCACCGCGCTGGTGAGAGACACGCAGCCGAGTTTTCGGTATTTTTCTGAAAAAAATATCTACGCGGAACATTTCTAGCTATAAGTTCCGGCCCGACAAAAATGGCCAATCTCTTCCATACAGAGGAACACGAGGGTTGGTCATCAGTCACGTGATGGCATGCCCTCCGTGCCTCAGCTGTGGCCAGGTCGCTTCTGAAAAAAAGAAGTTACTGCCTCAGTGGGCCTTACCTTAGTGATATAAACTAAATCAACCGCGCAACAAAACTAAATAGTTTATCTTACTACGTAGGCTTTCTCGACCAATATCCATAATAGAGTTTATTTTGGGTTAGATCGCGTAAATATATAATTGTGTCGTTAAAACCCGCCACCACCCGACACAGCCAACTAGTAAGGGTTGTCACGTAAACAGAACGTCGCCAATTCGTCACTAGTACAGCACTAACCGGTGTGTTGGAGAGCCAAGCCACAACATTTACAAACTGAGTACGACGTTTCGCCAGTAATTACAACTAACTTCATCAGGCGACAGACAGATTGGTGGCGAAGTCTGTTTCGTTCCTTATATAGAGGCGTAGATGTTGGTGACCACGCTTCTGCGCTCTTGTGCAAAGTTGTGGCGGTGGGGGGGGGGATTACTGAGTCAAGTACATGATGTATGTGCATTATGCGAGCCCTTTAATCTTGTCCTTCCTGTCTATTGTGTGTATTAAAACTGCCGTACCAACGGTAATCCCTATTGAAGTATGCTGCTTTTTATAGGCATGCATTTAAATAATGTACTATTTGATGATTCGCTTCCACGCAGCACTCATGGCTTTCATAATGCACATGCATAATGTACGTTGACTCGGTAATTTCCCCCCACTTTGCACAAGAGCGCAGAAGCGTTGTCAACACATCTACGCCTCTATGTAAGGAACGAAACAGTTACACTTCTCCACAAATCTGTCTGTCGCCTGATGAAGCTAGTTGTAATTACTGGCGAAACGTCGTACTCAGTTTGTAAATGTTGTGGCTTGGCTCTCCAACACACCGGCGTGCTGTACTAGTGACGAATTGGCCACGTTCTGTTTACCTGACAACCCTTTCTAGTTGGCTGTGTCGGGTGGTGGCGGGTTTTAACAACACATTTATATGTTTACGTGATCTAACCCAAAAACTAAATATTTTAGTTTTATTTGTATATTTTTAAGTGATTTTTTTTTACTACCTTTCCTATACTTTGCAGTCCTATTGTGTTTTTGTATTATTTGTTGTTGTAACGTTACAGCTCATCGGATTCCCATCAATAAATATTCTGATTCTAAATCTGATCAGCTGTGCAAGGGGAGCGTGGGTCTGGTGGCGAAAGGGAGCCGCCACTCCGGTGCCGCCCTCTCGGGCAGAGCCATACCATTGGCTGTTGGCGGAACTCCTGTGGCCGCCAGGCGGAGGAGCCGGAGCCTCGCGGTGTCTCCGGGTGCGGGGCGTGGGGCCGGCCCGGGTGACGCGCGCCCGCGCCGCCACACCCTAACTCATGCGGTGCACGGCATTGCCGCCACCACCGGCACCACCAGCACCACCACCGGCACGACCGCCGCCAGCCTGACCGTCGCACCTCCTTCAGCCGGTGGTGAGCTTCACGGCTGGCTTCTAGCAGCAGCTTCAGATCACTCTGTTGGGATTACGCACGTCATCACCCACTAGTGGTAGATGAATATCCCCAGGTCACTCTGCAAATCAGACTCATCGTGGTCTCTTCCTGAACGCAGCTAACATGAGTGTGTGGGTGTATGAGGAGGGGCGTGGTGGTGCAGCGGTTAGCACGCTGCGCTATGAACCCGGCGACCCAAGTTCGATTCCCGTTCACGACCAACACCAGTGACCATTATCTTAACCGGTCCTGGGCCTCCTGTAAGTCGACTCGGCCTCAAATGAGTACCTGGTGTGGTGTGTAAACATCACCACTAGGGAGACAAAGGTCGCCGGGCGTGATGCTGGCCACCCACCCTCTCGTGTACCGTGCCGACCTTAGGGCTCTACGGGGGACCTTGTTTTGGGGTGGGAGTGGTAGGCTTGTGGTAAGCGCATTGCGCTATAAATCCGGTGATCCGAGTTTGATTCCTGCTCACGGTGCAAGTTCCTTTGTCTAGTGCCGCGCCAGAAGCAGGTTCATTCTTTTTAATAAAAAGTTGAAAGCATCATTCATCTACAATGTTTTTATATTCACATTTGGGATGCATGCAGTGATGGAAATGGAAAATGAGAATCGCCGGAATGGAAACTATTTGTCCCGAGGCTCACGTTCGCTTCTGTTTCCCCTCTGCGGAGACGTCGCAGTTTCGGAATAGGAACAGTCCCAGAACGTGCCGGTGTGATACGAGTGCAAGTTTGTTGTTCTGAGAAGTGCCGGTATGGTGTCGCTGTCGTATACCGGCTCATTTCCACCACTGGGTACTTGTATATGTCACTTGAAAATAAGGGATGTTTGCTGTTAAACAATTTGAGACACCAGAGGCCCCTAAGTAACTGGGGATTCGTTCATTGAAGAATAGCAGTGACAGACACTGGAAGGATGCACTGCACGATCTGCTTTAACTCTTTTATTAAAGCATTTCATACTTAAATTCGAAATAAATTTCGAATTTGAATCCTCGCACCCTTCACGTCACGCACGAGCTTCAATCGGTTCCTACCTCCGATTAGCACGGTTGGCTACGTACTCTGCGAAAGAAGTTCTACATACAGTAAAACCTTGGATTGCGAGTAACTTGGTCTGCGAGTGTTTTGCAAGACGAGCAAAAATGTTAAATAAATATTAATTTGATAAACGAGCGAGGGTCTTGCAATACGAGTAATACGTATATGCTCTGTCTGCCGAGCGTCACGTGCTCACAACTGATATACGAGTGCTTTGATATACGAATGCTTTCGATTACAAACACGTTTCCGGAACGAATTATGCTCGCAATCCAAGGTTTTACTGTACATACATACTGCACATGTTCAGGGGTTAAATGCCGATGGCGATGTCTGCTAGCCTTGTAAGGAATGAGATGGATCCACATTTAATCAGATGCTGAAGGTTGAGACTGGTCCAGAGTTTGCCTGCGTGAACAAGTTAACAAATCGGGAATAAAAAAGAAAAAATTCCCTGCAGCCAAAGGCTAAAAAGTGTAGCACTGTGTCGGTGTGTTGATTGGTCTCCATCGCGTCGAACTGGTGGAGGAGGTGGGGTTGGGGAGACGGAGGAGTGACCTCTAGCTGATCGTAGAGACGGGGCCAGCTTGGAGCCGGCGACACCTGCTCGTGGGAGCGCACGCAGGGCGAGGATAGGTCACGTGGTCATTTGTCTTGCAGGCGCGGAACTCGAGGGGGACCCGCGCGGCGACGCTCAGGGAGCACCAGCGGGCGAGCGGCACGTGGGGACGCGCCCCGTGGGAAACTCGCTGTGTGCCGGCACCGGCGCGGAGCAGGAGATGAGCTGGCTGGAGATGTCGCACTCTCCCATTGGAGGCGGAGATGGCGCCACCGCCGCTGCCCCCTGTTCGTCCACGCCAGCGGATCCACGCACCGCGGGCTCTGCCCCCTTCAGCGCCGCGTCCTCCCCCAGGGACGCAGACGACGGGCCGGAGTACTTCGCCGTCGGAGGCTCGAGCCGCGGCCGTTCCTGCTCATCCTCCTCTTCCTCGTCGTCGTCCTCAACGTCCACGTCGTCCTCGCTGGCCTCGCTGCCCTCGCAGGCCTCGCTCCCCATCGCCGTCAACAGCGGTGCCGCGGCGGCGGCTGCGGAGGCCCGGCGGCAGCAGCAGCAGCAGCAGCAGGAGGGGATGCAGCCGTGGAGGAAGGGAAAGCAGCACAAGCGCTCGCAGTCGGACGTGGGGCCCGCACGGGACCACCGCCACGGTGAGCGCACGCACGGCCACTCGGAGACACGGCCGCAAGGGGACACGGCCGCACGGGGACACGGCCACTCGGAGACACGGCCACTCGGCTCACACCGCCACTCGGAGACACAGCCACTCGGCTCACACCGCCACTCGGAGACACGGCCACACGGGGACACGGCCGCACGGGGACACGACCGCTCGGAGACACGGCCACACGGGGACACGACCGCTCGGAGACACGGCCACATGGGGACACGGCCGCAAGGAGACACGGCCGCACGGGGACACGGCCACTCGGAGACACGGCCGCACGGGGACATGGCCGCAAGGGGACACAGCCACACGAAGACACCGCCACTCGGCTCACACGGCCGCACGGGGACACGGTCACTCGGCTCACTTGCCAGCTATTGTGTTCCTGCACCCACGGTTGTAATTTTCGACCTGTGGCTCACATGTATCTTTTTCCTTCATGCTGACGAAAGGCGGATTTTGGAAAATCCCTGCAATAGTTGAAGATCCCTATGAAGGTTTGATGTTCAAAGTATTCCTTAGCCATCATGATGTTTTGCATATATAATATATTGATACCTGTATGCTCATTTCAACATAATAACCACTCGTTTATTTCCACTGAAATCAAAGCACATATTCTGCTATTTTCTTATAGTATTAATAATGATTTACAGCAGGACCACATACATGCTGAAGAACATTGGTACCCAGAGTGTTAGCTAGCTTTACATCTTTACTTGTATTTAGGAAATGGGATGGATTTACCATAGCTGGCGATCAGAGTCAGATGTTGCCCGATCTATGCAATCTAGATCTGGATGCAGATATGGATCCGGTATCAATAGGAATGATTGCATGGGGATTTTGAAGGGCCTGCTCCATATAAGTGCGAAATATCATGAGTTTGCCGATTTGTGCATCATACAGTTGCACACATTTGTACAAACCCTCATACCCGACTCACAGGAAACCCAAGCTGCATGCATTTATGTTTAACTTCTTCCACACCTTACGTAGCCAATCGTGCTAATCGGAGGTGCGAAGTGTGGCCCTTGTCTCACGTGTGCCGCTCCACCTGCCTCGCTGCAGACGGAGCGTTCTCCTCCAGCAGGGAGGCGTGCAGCCAGGCGCTGCGCTCCGACACCGCCCCAAGGCCTGCAGGTGGTGCATAGTCCCGCCCGCTCCCACCCGCTCACTCGCCTGCTCCCTCACCTGGCCACTCCATCCAACTTTTCATTATAAAGGTTTTTTTTTTGGCTTAGATCGCGTAAATATAAACGTGTCATTAACCCGCCACCTGGCCACAATTCTGGTAATTCACCTGATAAAGCCGGGAAGGAACAATTGCCCGAGCTTTGCAATCCCCTATATATCAAGGCATTTTCGGTCAATTTATGAGCATTTATACGATTTGATTGTCGCAGCAGATGGGGCATACGGCTGGAGCAGGATGTTGGGGGAAGGCCTGCAGCTTCGCCGGCCGTCGGAGGGACAGTCGCTCCTCAGCTACCTCTCGGAGCAGGACTTTGCGATGTGCGCCGATCTGGAGAAGGTATTCTGGCGCGGGCATCGTCACTGTGTGTGTGCGCGCAACAGGGCCTCGCCTGCACGCGGCCCTTGCAACGGATGCGTGTGGCCGCATCGGGGCTGTCGGCCCGCTTTTTAAAAACGCACCACAAATAATTAGGTGCCGATCTGAATGTAAAAACTCAAGAACTCTCCCAGCCACGAACCGGCTTGGCAGTTGGACCACTTCACACGCAAGGTCAGGGTGAATACACCAGCAGTACTGGGCCAATTTGCGTGGCTGAATGGATGTTTTCTTTATATTACCTTACCACCTTTTACCCTGCATATATTCACCCTGTATAGCAAGCTGAAGTTTGCAACGTTATGAGGTTATTAATCCATTCGATCGCCTCTGTTGAAGGCTTGGTTGGATGTCGGTGATGTTGCCCGCGAATTGGCGGACCAGGGGCCAGTTTTAGATCGTGCGACCCTTGGTCTGTGAATCGGTGATGGGGGCAGCGTGGGATCACGTGACGCGTGGTCTGTGGCGGCGAGGCGGGGGCGTTGATGGCATCCCCACGTCCCTGCGTCTCTCCCCGCTGCAGGAGAACGCGCACTTCAGCATCTCCGAGTCGCTCATCGCCGCCATTGAGCTCATGAAGTGCAACCTGCTGGGCGACCGCGGCTGGGAGCTGGAGGTGGCGGCGTTGGCGGCGAACGAGGCGGAGACTGCGGAGACGGCGGCGGTGGGGGCCGCGTCAGGGCCCGAGTGCCTGGACGAGAGCGACGGCTGGGCGGAGTGCAACGCGGCCGGCGCGGAGCTGAGGGTGGAGGAGGCCGGAGCGGTGGACGCCACCGAACCACTCGAGGGTGAGGGGCCGCCTCGGCGCTCGTGACCCCCTCGGCGCTCGTGACCCCCTCGGCGCTCGTGACCCCATCATCCCCCACGTCCCCTGCACCGACGGTTCGCGGGCAGTGTCGCCAACATCCACCAAGCCCCCACGGAGGCTACTCAATGGCTTAAGCCTTTCGCATTTCGATGACGAACACGTGTACGTTATCGGAACGGTATCGTAAGAAAAAATAAAATACATTCATCGGTCTTCTTTGGTTCTTTCGGTAAAGTCGCGTAGAATGAGAATAAAATAATAAAATAAAATAAGACAATAAAATTCTCACGACGTTTCGGGACAAGGCTCCCACAAGGCCATGCAGGAGGGCGTGTGGAAAAGTTTGGCGCCAGCAATCGTAGCGTGCGTTCATGTCGCTACGGTTCTCTGCGGCGAGTACAACGTCTTTAAAAACAAAGGCGCTACGCATCTCTAAATTAAATTAACGCTTAGCCGCTTGCGCGTTCCGAGATTGAGCGGTGAACGGGACACCACTCGCCCTGCAACTTGCAGATGTCTCGGAACAGGAAATGGTTAATAGCCTCAATATCCACACAAGTAGTGTCGTGAGTTCACCTCGAAACATCTCCCGATTCCTCGTTGCGGTACCGTTGTTTCTGTTTTTATTTCTATTTGCATCAACGCTCTACTTTTTTTCTGTCAGTTTTCCTTTTTCCACTTTGGTGACCCCAGGTCACTTCGCTCTTGCAAACGAGACTCTTCTCACTTGGTCTCATGAGTTCCTCACCTGCTTAAAAAGCAACAAAACTTTAAACTTTTGAACCCGGTGTGTCGCGTGTCAGCCGCCCTGCCGGCAGCCAGCAGCCCCTCGGAAAGTTCGGAGCTCTTCGTGTCCACGGAATCTTGCCTCTCCAGCTGCCAGAGCTGGAAAAACTGCGACACAGAGATGGCAGGTGAGGGACCGCAGCGTCGCATTGCTCCTTACATCCATGGGATCTTTTTGGCAGTCGGTTTAACACTTAGTAGTAGGGCTTTCGCGACCAATATCCACAATAAAGGTTTTGTTTTTTTTGGGTTGGATCACGTAAATATGAACGTGTCGTTAAACCCGCCACCACCCGCGACACAGCCAATTAGTAAGGTTTGTCACGTAAACAACCCGTGCGAATTAGTTACTAGTACAGCACACCGATGGGTGTTGGAGAGTAAACTCACAACGTTTACAATTCGAGTTCACGACGTTTCACTGGTGATTACAACAACCAGCCTCATCAGGCGAAAAATTCCTCCTCCTGTTTTGGTCTGAAATAGGGGAGTCAAGGTGATGTCATCACTGGGGACCAGGTGGACTTTTTGGCAGTATCAAAAATGACGAAAAAAGAATAGGCTTAAACCCTTTCTGGCAAAAAAAACAGGAGGTGTTAAGATGTTCAAACGCCACATAGGTACCTATTGCGAGGCATGAAAAGGTCTGTATTAACCACGCATACTTTTGGCAAAACATGCAAACAAATATGCTCTGATAATATATGCATTGTCTTGGAAACTGATTGGCCTTGTCGTACCTGTGTGAGACAATATACTAAATAGTTTAGTTTTATTTGTGTATATATTTAAATTCACTTGTTTACCTTTCCAATACTTTGCACTACTATCGTGTTTTTGTATTGTTCGTCATTGTAATGTTCTGACCCCGTGCCCTGACTGGAAATCTGTGAAAAAGAGCATTAAAGCTCATCGTATTCCTCCGGTATTCTGATTTTGTAACGCCCGCTGTGGTTTAATCTTCTCCGCAGGGAGCGTGCGGGAGGCGAGCAGTCCCTTGGGCAGCCTAACTTCGTCGCTGCAGAGCTCTGAGTCATTGTGAGTGTTGCCTGCGACCGCCGTCTCCCGGGTTAATGCTGGGATTCTAGTTCCTAGTCCCACATAGCCCCACCCCATCGTGGTGTATGCAGGGGTGCTTCTAACCCAACAAGGGCACTAAGTTAAAATAATTGTTCTTGGATCTTGGGAAGCTAAGCGGTCTTGAGTCTGGTTAATCCTTGGAAAGTTGACCGCGGGGGGATTTGTCAATTGCTGTAGGCATGGGGCTGTGAAATATACACGAGTGTTGTGTGCCACCTCCTCCGTGTGTGTGGGATTTTTTGGGCACTCTAATTTGCTCCTACGACCCAAACAAACGATCTTGAATGGAATTGGCCAAACTCAAATGTTGGAACCCTCCTGAAAAAGAGTCTTGAAACTCGGCGAGGCATTCCCGAGTAAATACTTGCCATTGTCATCATTATTTCTGTGCGTAGAAGATTGCGCGTAAAACAAATGGAACCGTTGCACTTTGTCACTTGACTATATCTACAAGCCTATTGTTGGTCGTGGCTTGGGGGAAGGCCTTCTTCCACGAGTGGGTTGACCCTGGCTGCTGCAGCTGCTGGTGATGGTGATTTTCCGATTTAAAGCTTTCGTGACTGCAAGGATTAATCTTCTTTGGTTCTTTCGGTAAAGTCACGTAGAATGAGAATAAAATAATACATTGATAAAATAAAATAACACATAGGAATAGGTTTTACCCTTTTAACTGGCACAAAAACTGACACCTTTATTCAAGGCCTTTTGGCGTCTTCTGGTCCAACACCAATGGAGACTAGGCTCTAAGAAAAGCTGTCTCGGGTGTGGACCAATCAAATTCAAGGACAGTGCATATTATTATCAGAGTTGTCTTTTTTGTTTGCATTTTGACTGCTTGTGTTGTGGTGATGCCTTGAATAAAGGTGTCAGTTTTTGTGCCAGTTAAAAGGGTAAAACCTATTCCTATATCTTGTTTCTGGCAAAGGAGGTCTCATAATGCTAAAATAACACAATAAAATTCTCACGACGTTTCGGCCACAATTCTCATTCTTATTCTACGTGACTTTACCGAAAGAACCAAAGAAGATGATGGTGATTATTTAAATGAGTATAAATTTCGCACATTTTTGAACACACCATTTACATGCATGGCATGTATCTATTTGAGCGTTGGCTCACGTCCCAATGCACTTTTAAATCATCCACAGCCCGCAGGCGTTGAGCGCAAGTGTGTGTGCACTCGTGTGTGTGTGTGCCTGTGTCTGCGCGGTGATGCAGCGGTGAGCGTGCTTTGCTATGAACCCGGCGACCCGAGTGCGATTCCCGCTCACGCCAACACCAGTAACGATTATATGAACCTTTCCTGGGCCTCCCCTAGGTCGACTAAGCCTCAAATGAGTACCTGGTGCAACGTGTAAACGTTGCCACTAGGGAGACAAAGGTGGCCGGGCCTGGCGTTGGCCACCCACCCCCTGGTGAGCCGTTCCGGCATTCATACGTGCTCGCTAACAACACTTGCCCCTTCAGTCTGTTAAGGCTGTACGGGGGATCTTTGTATTTGTGCCCGCGTGTGCAGGATGTCCCTGAGTGGGCCCCCCAGCTGCTGTGCCAACTCCGCTGAGGCTGTGGCCATGGGGCTGCTGCGGCGATTCCAGGGCATGCAGCTCCCTGCTGCCTCGGAGCTCGACTGGCTGGTCACCGAGGAGGACGCGCCACAGAAGGTCGGCACAGCATTGTGGCCCAGCACTTTGGGACTATGGGGCCCCGGGACTCTGGGACTCTGGGCACGGGACTTTTGGACTCTGGGACACTGGATTCTGGGAACTGGACTCTGGACACTGCACACTGGGACCCTGGGACTCTGGGCATGGGACTCTGGGACTTGGCATGGGACTCTGGGGGGGTCTGGGACTGGGCACGAGCTTTAGAACCCTGGGCATGGGGAACTTTCGTGCCTTACCAGTAAGGCATGAAAGTGTTGCAGAGCACAGGCAGCTGAGAAAACACAGCATGTGACTGCCGTGTGGGCGACAGTTGGTTACGACGCAGGCGCCGTGTTGACGTCTCCACCTATTACTACTGAGATTCCCACGACCGATTTGATCATCTGGGTGCCCTTCAGGATGACTCTCGGCCGTCCACATCCATGGAGAGGCGTGCCGCATGCCTTGGGTCTTGTGGAGCAGCAGGTCGGACAGTGCTCCCGACCGCCGCTTGGCGTTTTCGAACCGAGTCCTCTTTTGTCTTCCGCTCTTCAGTTTTCCTTTCACTGCTTCCTGAAGTACTCTTCTTTTGAGAGGCTGCTCCACCTCGTGACCCGGCCCACAACCATCGCAGTTTCCTCTTTTTGATGGCATTCAGGATGGGCCCTTTTTTTCCTGCTGAAAAGTTCCTCGTCTGCTGCACATTTATCGCTTGTGGTGAACGACGGGGTGTGTTGGTGTGTTAACATTTCGCCGTGGTGGCACCTGGTATACAGGAGGTTGTGGGTTCAATCTCGACCCTGACGCCTGTATATTTGGAGTTTGTGTGTCTCTCGCCCCGTGGTCGTGTGGATTTTTCTCTGGGTCCTCCCGGTTTTTCCCTCCACATTTAGAAACAACGTGCGTTTAGAGTATTTGGCTGTTTTATGTTTCCACATGATAAGCTGCTTCGTTGAGCTATCACTTTCAGATGCACTCCTGTGGCCGTCTGGAACGCTCTTCCATACGAAATTAGAAAGCCACTAGAGCAATGCACGAGATTAAGAACTCTTCTTCAGAACCGCTTTTTGTCTTTAGTTTGTTCTCCTTCCACCGCACCTCCGATTAGCTCGGTTGGCTACGTATGGTGCGTAAGAAGTTCAACGTAAATATCACTTGTGATAGCCAAGCCGATTCTGAAAAAAGAGCTATATAGCTTAGTGTGCCTTACCCGGTGAAATAAAACGTTTTTTTTTAGTTTAGTCTGTTATGTGCGTTCACCACAGCTGCTGCCCATGCCGGGCTCCGTACCGGTTTGCCCGGACGATGGGGAGCACTCGGACGTCTACAAGCTCCGAATTCGAGTGCGCGGCAACCTGGAGTGGGCGCCACCACGCGCGCAGATCATATTCGACATCCACCCCAGCACCAAGTAAGCCCCGGTTGGTCCTCGTTCCACCGAATGCTGGTGGCAAACTGCCCTTCCGCCAGCGGATGACTAAGAGTTTGTGTGACGGTTTATGCTCCTGGACGAGATCAGCGAGATACAATAGCATGTTTATGCCGGTGGTTTAATTCATTTAATGTCTATGGGAAGCGCCCGAAGGCATTCGTGAGTAAGCATTGGCTCACAAACGGATCTCTTGTGTGCCACAGGAAGAAGGTGATCCTGGCCAAGCAGAACAGCAGGTGTGCGGGGTGCGGGACCAAGGTGGATCCAAGTGAGTGGGCGCTGCTCTTGCTGCTGCTGCTGCTGCTGCCATCGCCAAGGCTCGATTATTGCAACTCAATACTCTACGGGACGTCTGGCAAAGACATTACCAAGCTGCAGCTTGTACAAAATTGTCTGGCACGTGTCGTGATGGATACTACAAGATCTGACCAAGTCCTTCCAGTGCTCGCCGAACTGCATTGGCTTTTGGATGCCGAGCGAATACATTATTAGGTCACACTCATCACAGTTACACAAAGTGCTTGCCACAAATGAACCATACTACTTCGCTGATATCGTCAAGGAGCATAAGCCATCACATGAACTCCAGTCATCCTCGCAGCAGCGCCAGTTGACTAGCCATGGAACAAAGACGGTCCCTGGATCGCACGCTTTCAGATGCACTCCTGTGGCCGTCTGGAACGCTCTTCCTTACGAAATTAGGAAGCAACTCGAGCAATGTACTAGATTAAGAACTCTTCTTTAGAACCGCTTTTTGTGTTTAGTTTGTTCTCCTTCCACCGCACCTCCGATTATCACGGTTGGCTACGTACGGTGCGTAAGAAGTTCAACATACATACATACAAACATACAGAAACATTCTCAAGAGCAGCTTCATGAGGGTGGCCAATGACCTGTTTGGGAAACCCTGACCTCACAAACCTTCATGCCTCCCTCCCACCCACCCCCACTTCCCACACCTCCCCCAGGTTATATAAAGCGACTGCGTTACTGCGAGTACCTGGGGAAGCTCTTCTGCCAGTGCTGCCAGTCGGGCTCCGTGGCCGTGGTGCCCGGGCGGCTGCTGCGCCGCTGGGACGCGTCGCGCTACCCCGTGAGCAACTTCGCCCGGGAGCTGCTCGTGCGCATCGGCCACGACCCCCTCTACAACCTCCTGGACATCAACCCCCAGCTCTACCGCAGGGTTAAGGCCCTCACCGTCGTGCAGGTATGCGTCCCCACGCCAGTCCTGCCCGGGCCTCCCCTGCCCTTCCCTCCCATACCCTGTCCTGCTGTCTTATACTCTGCCATGCCCAGCCTTGCTCTCCCTTGCCCTGACTTTCCCTTCCCTGCTCTTTCTTGCCTGCCCCTGCCTTGCCCTGTCCTTCACTTCTCATCCCTGCCCTGGCCTCTCCTGCCCTTCTATTGCCTGCCCTCTCATCCTATGGCCGCCCATGCACCGCCCTGCTAGTTTAGAAGTGAATGGGATTATTTAATTTGCACATAAGTGGTGAGAGCTAAGCGCTAGCAGGGGTGGGATGTTGAAACAGGGTAGGGTTACGCGCGCTCTTCCTGGTCCCCTGTGGAGTGAGATTTACAAACTTCTGTCTGAGCCAGTGTTCTTCACTAATTTTCAGAGGGGGGCCACTTTTACCAATAAGACATCAGCGTGAGGACCCCACCACACATTTGAAACCATTAGGGTCTGACAGCATGATGGGTGTTTTCACGTGTTTGTGTATTGTCGGCGGCCGCACGTCAGCAGCCGCACTAAAGGCCACCAGGGGGCGCTAGTGCCCCGCGGGTCTTGCAGTGAAGAACGCGGCTCTGAGAGAAGACTCTGCGTGCGATTGTGAGAAAAATTGAGAGGCCGTGCTCTGCGATGCAGCCTGAGCGACTCAAACTCCCGGTGCTCAGCACCAAGTCGCCCAGTCCGGTTCCACAGAGTTGACTCTTTGGTGCGATGGTGGCGAATTGTTAACGTCACCTGGTATAGAGGAGGTGGTAGGTTCGAATCCGACCCCGATGCCTGTATGTTTGCATGTTTTCCATGTGGCCGTGTGGATTTTTCTCCGGGTCCTCTGGTTTTTCCCTCTACATTTAAAATCAACATGCGTTTAGAGTATTCGCCTGCTAGAAATTTCCACATAGCCACTCTGTTGAGCGATCATTTCTGATGGCCAGGTCGATTCTGAAAAAGAGCGACGCAGCACAGTGGGCCTTACCTGGTAAAATAAAATAAAAGCTGCCTAGCTTTAGTCATTTAATAGCTTAAAGAGTAACCGATTGACGCTTAAGCAGTTTGGAGTACAGACAGCAGCCTGGGTGGACCGTGCGTGTGCAGCGATGAGATCTTACGAGCGCGTGCCTGCCCCGTTTGTTTTACAGGAGCTGAGGAAGCAGCTGGTCCACCTCAAGCACCTCCTTCAGACGTGCCGGCTTGCAGAGAGGCGAGTGCCTGAATGCTCGATTTAGTTGTCGTTTCAAACGACATTCACGCGTGCTTTGGTAGATCGCTATCTCAAAAATATTTATCCTCTCTCCAAATTTTAAAATAAGAGGATTAGACCATTGAAAGAGTGACGTTTGTAGTGTTGTTGCATCAATGGATTAATGTTATCGGTTCTCTCTCACTCACGTACACAAAGACGCAAACTCGCCCAACATTACACGCAGGCTTTCACACCCAGTAATATTCATTATTAAATTTTTATTTAAAGCTTTCGTGACTGCAGGGATTCATATTCTTGGTTCTATTGGTAAAGTCACGTAGAAGGGAAACAATAAAATAATAAAAATATAAAACAATAAAATTATCACGACGTTTCGACTGCAACACGAGCAATCATCATCAGGTGTGAAAACCACAGCAAGAAAATTAGAAGAAAAAAAAACGCCACTTTTTAAAATTTTCTTGCTGTGGTTTTCACACCTGATGATGATTGCTTGTGTTGCAGTCGAAATGTCGTGATATTGTATTGTTTTATATTTTTATTATTTGATTGTTTCCCTTCTACGTGACTTTACCGAAAGAACCAAGAATATTCATAATTAGTTTATTGTGGCTTAGATCACCGTGTAGGTATAATTTAGTGTACATATTTTAACTATAACCCACCACCTGACAGCCAATCAACTCAAGTTTTCACGTCATGGGCAAACACGCCGATTTGTTTGGTTCATCAGCAAACCAGAGGAAGAGGAGGAAAATCCACTTCAGCAAAACATTTTTTTGCTGTGGTTTTCCCACCTGATGATGATGGCTTGTGTTGCAATCGAAACGTCGTGATTTATTTTATTGTATACCTACGTGACTTTACCGAAAGAACCAAAGAATAAGAGGAGGAAAGTTGAGCAGGCCAACTAAACTTTGGGCAGTTTTGTTGTACTCTACAATGTTCCGCTGCAGATGACGCTCAGCATTGTCACGCATTAACTGCTGACGCGATGAGAGCTGCGTTTCTCTTAACACCTGACGATGCCCGATGTAATTGCGAGCGAAACTTAGTACTAAACTGCCCAAACGTTTGCCCGATTTTTTTACTTTTTACTCCAGTTTGTGGATAAACCAAATCCATCGGCGTGTTTGCCCCTCGATGTGATAAATTGATTTAATTGGTTCTATTTTCAGGTGGTGGAGGGCTATAGTTATACAATTAACATTATTGTATGTACGTATGTTGAGCTTCTTTCGCACCATACATAGGCAACTGTGCTAATCGGAGGTGCGGGGGAAAGACAACAAAATAAACCCAAAAAGCAGTTCTAAAGAAATTAGTTTTTCGATTTACATGATCTAACCTAGGGTTGGCAATCTGCGGCTCCAGAGCCGCATGCGGCTTTTTGAGAACTAGTTCGTGACGTTATTTATTAAAGACCGTCACATATTTACAAATTATTACAACAACAAAAAATCCGAATTTGAAAAAAATGGCTCTTGTTTACTTTGGTTGCCAATCCCCTGATCTCACCCAAAACAAACTCATCCTGAATCACAAAAAAACACCTGTTTAGCCTTTTGTGCTGTTAGTGAGCACCTGCGATGGCTGGCATGACACGTGAGAGCTGCCTTGGGCTTCCATCGCAGAGGTGTTTTGTGTGCTTCTGTGTTTGTGTGTAAACAAAATCACAAGGTGCTGCCGTTGAGTGGCACACAGTCTCTTCTTATTCCCAGCCAAAAGGTCCCATTATTGTTCGTGGTCAGCTGCTCAGATGTTCTTCCTCCTTGTAAAAATCGTTTTATGCCATGAAGATACCGGTGATTCCCATCAAAGAATCGTATTCCATTCCAATAATTCGACCGCAATTCCTAGCTGTAATCAAGTTGGTCAAGCATCCCATCATCATAGGACCACAGAGCTTGGGCAATAGTTTCCGCCGGTTCTGGCCGACCGCCTTCCTTCTTTCGCACCGTACGTAGCCAACCGTGCTAATCGGAGGTGTCATTTCCCGCTCCTCCGTACGAAAACTGCGTGCGTTGCATTTTGAGATACAATTTGCATGAATGTTGCCGCTTCTTAAAAATAGAACAATCATAAAAGAATGAGTGTGTGTGGGAGTGGTAGTGTAGCGGTTAGCGTGCTGCAATACGAACCCAGCGACCCTATTTCAATTCCTGCTCACTTCCAGCACCATTGACGAATATCTGAACCGGTCCTGGGTTTCCCCTAGGTCGACTCAGCCTTAAATGATTCCGTGGTGTGGAGACAAAGGTGGTCGGGCGTGATGCTGGCCACCCACCCCCTCGTGTGCCATGCTGGCCTTCATAGGTGCTACTTGCTAACGGCACTTGCCCCAAGAGTCTGTGAAGCCTACAAGGGGGGTCTTTGTCTTTGGGTTGCAGCATTCTGGAGACTCTGAGCTCCACCGTGCCAGGACACCTGACGGAGGAGGTGGACCTCTACTCCCTGGAGGACTTGCTGGCAGTCAGACGTGGCGAGCTGGCCCCCACCTTGCGCCAGGTGGTCACCCAGACCACGCAGCACGTGCGCGCGTGCCAGGTAAATACAGGAGATCATGCGGTATCCGGCGGCTTAGGGAGGAATGGAGCGCCGGATTTTCAAAAACGCCGGATAATCACTACATCATCATTATTTAAAATAGCTTATGTTTGCACATTCTTGAAAACACGTTTTAAAGTATTTTGTATATATATTTAGCATTTAAATGTAATTAACTCTATGAAATAAATTAACATACAATTATAAATATCCTGCTATAAAAAGTTACTGTATTCACTGTACTGTACTTATCACTCCAATCTCGAAGACTGCCCCAATGGGATGATGATAGAGGGGGGTGTAGAATTGGAGGTGGTTATTCAGAGTCTGAATCCAACTCCCATCAGCTGTGATGGAGGTTCGCCAGGTTGGCCTGGGACCACCGGATAATGTTGGAAGCCGGATAATCGCGTGCTGGATTATGGATGATCTACTGTATGTATGTTGAACTTCTTTTGCACCGTACTTAGCCAACTGTGCTAATCAGAGGTGCGGGGGCTATGCAGCCTGGGCAGCTGAAACTCCCGGTGCTTAGCACTGAGTCGTCCAGTCCGGTTCCACAGAGTTGCCTCTGCGGTGCCACGTTGGCGAGATCTTATCTATCTCGTCTGGTATACAGGATGTCGTGGGTTTGATCCCGACCCTAATGATGCCTGTATATTTGGATTTTGCATGTCTCTGCCCGTGGTCACGTGGATTTATCTCCGGGTCCTCCGGGTTTTCCCTCCACATTTAGAATCGACGTGCGTTCAGAGTATTTGGCTGCTATAAATTTCCACGTGATGTGCTGTCATTTGTGGCCCGGTCGATTCTGAAAAAAAGCTAAATAGCTCAGTGGGCCTTAACTGCTAAAATAGAACGATTTCATAGCTTGTAATCGTGAGCGATCCGCACCGGCGCTGCGCCGCATCATCATCGCGAAGGGGAGCGTCGTGCAGACCGTGTGCACCTGACAAATCTGAGGCTCCGCTACCCATATCCACCCCCGTACCCTTGCCCACCGTGCAGCTCTGCCAGGCCAGAGGCTTCATCTGCGAGTTCTGCCAGAAGGAAGAGGATATCCTGTTCCCGTTTGAGCTGACACGCTGCCAACAGTGTCCGGGTAAGTGTGTGTTTGGTGCTGATCACTACTACGGAACACTCCCTTCATCTGCACGGAACACAATCTCTGGCTCCACTAGCCCACAGTCTCTGGCTCCACCAGCCCACAGTCTCTGGCTCCACTAGCCCACAATCTCTGGCTCCACTAGCCCACAGTCTCTGGCTCCACTAGCCCACAGTCTCTGGCTCCACTAGCCCACAATCTCTGGCTCCACTAGCCCACAGTCTCTGGCTCCACCAGACCACAATCTCTGGCTCCACTAGCCCACAGTCTCTGGCTCCACTAGCCCACAATCTCTGGCTCCACCAGCCCACAGTCTCTGGCTCCACTAGCCCACAATCTCTGGCTCCACTAGCCCACAGTCTCTGGCTCCACCAGCCCAAAGTCTCTGGCTCCACTAGCCCACAATCTCTGGCTCCACTAGCCCACAGTCTCTGGCTCCACTAGCCCACAATCTCTGGCTCCACCAGCCCGCAGTCTCTGGCTCCACTAGCCCACAGTCTCTGGCTCCACTAGCCCACAATCTCTGGCTCCACTAGCCCACAATCTCTGGCTCCACTAGCCCACAGTCTCTGGCTCCACGAGCCCACAATCTCTGGCTCCACTAGCCCACAGTCTCTGGCTCCACTAGCCCACAGTCTCTGGCTCCACCAGGCCACAATCTCTGGCTCCACTAGCCCACAGTCTCTGGCTCCACCAGACCACAATCTCTGGCTCCACCAGACCACAATCTCTGGCTCCACCAGCCCACAGTTTCTGGCTCCACTAGCCCACAGTCTCTGGCTCCACCAGATCACAATCTCTGGCTCCACCAGGCCACCATCTCTGGCTCCACTAGGCCACAATCTCTGGCTCCACTAGCCCACAGTCTCTGGCTCCACCAGCCCCCACAGTCTCTGGCTCCACCAGATCACAATCTCTGGCTCCACCAGACCACAATCTCTGGCGCCACCAGCCCACAGTCTCCGGCTCCCCAGCCTGTGCAGGCGGTGTGGGTGACAGTGGGATGGGACGCTGTGCTGTGTCTCCGCCAGGCTGCCGTGCCTGCTACCACAAGTGCTGTTTCGCGGCCGCCCGGGAGGACTGCCCCCGCTGCAAGCGCATCCTGGCTCGGCGGCAGCGGCTTGCGCAGCCGGACATTGACGGTTGAGCGCGATATGGGGGTAGGGGCAGGGGTGGGGGGGTGCGGGGGGGCATGGGAAGCCAGCATCTCGACTTGAAGACGGAGCCGCCCCTTCACTGTGACCTTTGTTTTGATTAAACCAGGTAAGGCCCACTGAGCTACATAGCTCTTTTTCAGAAGCGACCCATGATAGCTCAATGAAGTGGCTTATTGTGTGTATATTTAAAGCAACCAAATACTCTAAACCAGAGGATCCAGTGAAAAATCAACACGACCACGGGGAGAGAAACATGCAAACTCCTTTTGTGCAGACGTCAGGGTCGGGATTGAACCTACGACCTACGACCTCCGACATACCAGGCCAGGGAAATAACATCTCGTCACGGTGATCGGCCCGGTGTCACTGCGGCGAGTTCGCCATCCTCGTGAGGTCGCCACCTTTGACGTTGTAGCCTCTCTCCACCGCGGTCCTTGTCAGGATGCCACCGAAGAGGTCACAATGCCTCTTCGACGTTGACCCCGTCAGCTTGGTCGCCCTCCCGGGGTCTCCGCCGGCTTGACGCGGCGCCAGAAGAGAAGGGGGGGGACCCCCTGTGGGATGGCGACTACGAGCCCGTCACCGTGATCGACGTCCGCCGCTGTCGCCAATGCCGCCTACTTGATTGCGTGACCTTGCAACCTCTCAAGCGAAGAAACGGATACCAAGGCCCGTCCTAGGGAAATGTCGGGAGTGTGCCGTGCTCGTCCGGCGTGCTGGCACATAACCAGGCATGGCAAATGGTTTACCTCTTGCCCGACGAGAGTGCAATTGCGCTATTGTCGTGTGCCACGACCCCCTCTCTTGGGCACTGCTGCTCAGGCTGCCATTCACCCGCTCGCCACAATGCGTGGGTGGGGGGGGCTGCGGGAAAAAGAAAAAAAAATTCACAAACGTTCCCGGCTACGTCCGCCTTGTACCGTTTGCACGCACGCTGCCTCGCCGATTAAGATTGGAAACAACACTTCGCTTGCCAATTACCATCGTTACAAGGGGGCTGTAAGGGTTGAACGGGGTTTGTCTTTCAGTGTTGGAGTGTTTTGGGTGCTGCGTTTAAATGCAGGTCTTACAGTGTTACAAACCTTGATGGTGAGCTCGGATGTTTTTGATTCATCGCAGGTAGTCTTGCATCGGCCAGCCTCGGCAAGCGATCGCATTACACCAGAAAAAACGTGTTGTCCCGTTGCCATTGCTTATGGGTTCCTTGCTAGCTCGCAGCTTTAATAGTTGCTCGCGTGATCAAGTGTACGATTACGTGACATTTTTCCCTGGTGTCGCTTGAAAGTATTCTAAAATGTTATGTTCTCTGGATTCTAAGATGCTCTGGAGAGAAAGGTGCCACCCCAAACTTGTGCCCGGTGTCAATAAAGTTACACAAATGTGGTCACACACAGACAAAGCTCCGCCGTATAGCCTTAACAGGCTGTTAAGGCAAATGTTACTCGCGAGCACCTACGATGGCCACCATGGCACATGAAGGAGTGGGTGGCCAGCACCATGCCCGGCCACCTTTGTCTCCCTAGTGGCGATGTTTACACATGAGACTAGGTACTCATGTGAGGCTGAGTCGACCTAGGGGAGGCCCAAGACCGATTTCGATGATCATTACCGGTGTTGGTCACGAGCAGAACTTAGAGATGGAAAACACAGCTTCTCATTGCCGAGTTCTGCCATGCTGCCAAAACAAAGGGTGGATAATATAGGTTACTTGGATTAGATTGCGTAATTATAAATGTGTCGCCGTTAAACCCGCCATCACCCGACACGGCCAATTAGCAAGGTTTGACACGTAAACAGAACGTGCCAATTCGTTACTAGTGGAGAGCAAATCCACAACATTTACAATCTGGTACTCAGATGTGTTGCCGTGAAACCCGCCACCAGATTGTAGATGTTGTGGATTTTCTCTCCAGCACACCGGTGTGCTGTACTAGTAACGAATTGGCATTTTATTTTCACGTGACAAACCTTACTAATTGGCTGTGCCGAGTGGTGGCGGGTTTAACGACGTTTATATAGTCACGCGATCTAACCCAAAAAACCCATATTACGGATTATATTGGTCGTGAAAGCCTACGTGTTAAACCAACAATGTGTGGGTTGGGATGTTTTATTGTGAGATCGCGTGAGTCGAGCGGGGATGTCCTCGCTTGTATCGCAGAGATGCCCACGTGGAAGATCACGAGAGAGCGTGCCTCTCGCCGCCAAATGAGCGTCTAAGCGACACGTTACTGCGCGTCAGCGTCCAGGTCCAAATGCAGAACTGTACGCCATATTTGAAAATTATCTGCGGTCACAAAAATGATACCTTGCATTGGTTGCTTAAGCATCATAGATTCTGTTGAGATTGATAGAAAATTCCGTCTACGTGACTTTACCGAAAGAAACAACGAGTATGGATTCCTACAGTCACAAAATCTTCAAATCAAGATTTGTATTGTTGTAAAGGGGACTTTTGAGACAGCATATTTCAACTAAACTAATTTTATTAAACTAGGTAAGGCCCACTGATCTATATAGCTGTTTTTCAGAAGAGGCCTGGACACATGATAACTCAACGAAGTGGCATATCATGTGGACATTTAATAATAAAAATTTATGAAGCGCCCTTAATTGTTCTCGGGGTGCTAACGCTAACGCCCCGAGAACAATTGCCGCCAAATACTAAATGTGAACATGCAAACAAATATTAAGACGATTGAATAACGTACATTTTAAACACAAACAATTCACCTTTTCAGGGAGCTCGCCAAAAAATCTGCTGCATGTTGGAATGCCTGGCAAGGCGATGTGGAAGCGTTCCTGTGGCACCGCAGGGACGCCGTGATGCTGTGACGGATGGATGATGATCTCGTGGCGCGTGGCCGTTGTGAATCGTTCACGCGGAGATTTGATTTTGTTCATCGAAAAGTGTCCATAATCTGCCAATTGCGTGAACCTGAAATTTAGTAAACCGAACGTTCGTAAAATCGAGCGATACCTGTAATTGAACATCTAGGAACGGCTGCCGAATATTTCGTTTTCTATGAGGGTTGCCGATGGCCCATTATCGTGTGCTCACACTTGCACAAGTGGTGGTGTGGTGTTCCACCGATCCATCCAGTAGTGAATAGTAGCTGCGTCCGTCTTCGGTGGCCAGTGAAGCGGCATCGTCATTGACTGAACCTGCCCAATCACAGCTCAGTGGAAGAAAAAGAACTACTGTATTATTTAATGTCTTCCTGTTTAATACATATTGCAAGAATTTGCAATTGTCATATGTGTATATAATGCGGTCTTACATGCTTGTGATTGTTGTATTTATATTTTTTATATAATTTCAAGAAAAAAATATCGATATGTTCTTCTGCCACACACTGTTACATGTTTTTAGTTTGATTATTTATAGTACAATTTAGTTGGTGCTGTTAAGGTACAGACCAGTGGCAATTTTATTTGGGGCTTGAGTACAGAATTACGCAATTCAAAAAATAGCGGAAGTTAGGACTTGTTAAAGCTAGTTCCATAAGGGTGTTAAGACAGTGAATTGTCGTAAATTTCGGAGAGAACTTGGGGGTGGTCAGGACCACCATGCACGTTAATTGTCAAAGTAATACAATAAAACACTAACTAATAACATCGCATAATTAATAACAATGTATATTGATTACATTTAACAACGAATATCCACATAAAATGCTTACATTGGCCATAGACGAGCTGAACCTAACAGAGCTATGATGTCATACCGGCCATGTTGCATGGGTGAATTCATGGTGGCCATATTGCATGGGGGTTTTTGCCTGGCCGATGATTGGCTGGTGCAGCGAGAATGAAGGCAATCCCTAGTAATTGCCGCCACGCCCCTATAAGCTTAGCGATCTCGCTAGGACCTGCATATTTCCTTTGGATTTGTGTCAGCTTCCTCTACGAGCGGTTTGGATATTACTACAGTCGCAGCCTGCCAGATCGCGCACATGTGGTGGTTGGGGAATGACCTCGGAAGAGATCACGAGACTCTTCCTCATTTGGCGTCAATAGGTTGCCTCTCTAGCAACTGTCACCAGTGTCGGTGAGTGTGCAGCATTCTGTAGTTATTGGCTGGTTACTATGTCAGAGCTGGGACAATGAAGCGAAGGCAGAAATATATACACCAAGAACGTGTTGTTTTGCAGTTGACATTTTACTCAGGGAAGCGTCACCGATTCTTCAGGATGTGCGCTATTCGTTATTTCCGTCCGCCTCTGCGTCCAAAGCGATGGAGGAGGTGGAGGCACTATAACTCTCCTAAACTTGATCCAATTTGAACAGAAACTTTCGTATAAAGTTGCGTTGCTATTAGGCAATGGCCCTATTGAAACGGATTAAATTGATAAAATGCTTTCCCAAAAACTTAGAGACAAACCAGAGCAAAAAGCGCTATCCTACGGTGTCCATACTTCGAATTAAAATTAAGTACTTACAAAAACAAACGCATGTTGGAGAGCGTTACGTAACCCATGCGTTTGAATGGTTTTTCAACATTTCTTGCAGAATCAGAAGTATTTAGACTGCAGGGATGAGCTATAAAGCTCTCTTTCACAGATGTCAGCGGGGGCGGGTCACAACGTTCCAACAAACAATACAAATAACACGATAGAAGTTCAAGGTATAGGAAAGGTAATAAATTTACTGAAAGCATTGTGTTTTTTTATTTACCAGCTACAGCCCACAGCTGTTAGCGTCTGTGTACAAGTTATAGCTCTACGAGGTGGCTTATGTGGAAATTTCTTGCAGCCTTCCGGTTTGGGACACTTGACCAGTTCCCTTTTGAAAACTTTGTTTTGGACGTTGTGAACCCGCGTGCACGGCGAGAATTGAAGCAATTGGCGGGACCCCGGGGTCCCATCACTGCCCCGGGGTGGGAAAAACCGCATAGCGACAGGAGTCTTGGTGCCTTACCGACAACAAAAGTAGTGTCAATCGATTGGCCTCGTCGAGAGCTACTCGGGGCACTAAGTTTCGTAAAAAGTTGAAAAATTACATAAACACATTAAATTCACTGCCTGGGGGCGGCGGGCTCGCCTTGGCAAAGAAGCTGAGGATCGACGGCTGACCGGAGGGCGTCGTCGCCGCGCGCGACTGCGGCGGACGCCCCCCGGGGGCTCGCGTTTGGCCGGTGGGGTGGCGCCCATCGTGTCGATCGCCGCATGCTGCTGGCGCTTGTTGGCGCGAGTCTGGGCGGGCGGCGCGTTGCTGTCGGGATCACGACTGGGCGGACTGAAAAATAATAATTATTGACCTGATTTTTGCGGGACCCCACAGGGGGGTCCCGCCAAAATGATTCAATTATCCGATGGAATTCGTGGGGTCACTACTCTACCCGACGTGAGATTGATTACCCAAGGTGATTATGGGAAATAAACGCCTTTGAGTGTTACACTTGACACCCGGAGCACAATCGGACCGTATTTGCTTTCGCGTTTAAAATGTGTGCCTGTGTAGAACTTACTTTTGCACCGTTTGTATCCAACCGTGCAAATCGGAGGTGCAAAATATAATTGGCGCCTCCGCCTCAACACGTACTTGATGCCATAACAGTTGCATTATTAATCCTGCCTAGGGGGCAATGCACGCTTTCTAAGTGCGCGTGCAAGGGTGCGTGTGTTTCGTCCTTGAACAACAAGTAGGCCTGCACGGTGTAATGTGGGCCTACAATATCAGGTTAACTCTTGTTAAGGGGTTGGCCTAAAAAAAAAAAATCTGTACCACCTTAAGTCACTCGTAAATGTTGTTTCTACATGATTGACACAAACCACCTCCCCACACCCAATCAGTCTTGATCAGAGTCTTTCTATCTTGATTTGAAGCTTTCGTGACTGCAGGAATCCATATTCTTTGGTTCTTTCGGTAAAGTCACGTGATCTGTTATTTTTCTACCTACGTGACTTTACCGAAAGAAGCAACGAGTACAGAGTCTTTCTGTTACCGTTACTTGGACCAACAAAAACCCTCTCATCCGTCGCCACTTTCTGTATTTGCGTTTTAACTAATGATCGCGACGATGCGTGCAGTGTGCTGTTTTAACGAAACCCCGGTGTTAAGTGAAATCTCATTCAAATTGCCAATGAAAAGGTTTGGAGGAATTCAACCAAGGAACGATTTTAAGTGATTTACTTTGCTTATATGTGCTTTGTTTACGAATTTGAATCGATTCGGATAGAATCTCTTTTAAAAGGATCGGAGATGTGGGGTTGGCGGTTCGCATGGGGACTGCCCCTCCCCCAGCCGCCGGCTCAAAATACACATTTTTGGTTTCGAGGCGATTAGTATATTTTTTTAATTCATTTAGCGTATATATAGCCATTTGCAAGGTTTTACTTGAGACATTAGCCAAATTCACAATATCCGTGACCTCTGGTCGTGCCAATGTCGTAGCCTTAGTTATTGATTATGCATCGCGAGGCACAAGCTGCTGCTGTTGTGTTTCTCTACTCGGTGGGGGTGGTTGGATTGTCAATGGTGGTTGCTTTAGTTACACTTGTTGACCTGGAAAGCCCTTGAATGTTGCGTTAACACGTTTGGTGATGATCATTTTTTGACCTTCCTTTCCATGAAGAAGGGCAGCATTGGGGTGGGTTGCGTCTCCGTACGAACAGTTCAACACTGCCTAAACGCCAGTGCAATACAAACTCATTATGGAAATGAGGCATTAGTGTTCAGGCTTTGAACACTAATTTATTGAACTACTTTTTGTTTTAAGTTTGTTGTCCTTACTCCTCCGATCAGCACGGTTGGCTATGTACGGTGCGAAGGAAGTTCAACATACATTCAGAATTGTAACTTAACCATATCTGTGTATGTCTGCTATAAATTGTCTGGCAAGGTTGCATATATATGCTTGGTTATTTCGGTAAAGTCACGTAGAAGGGAAACAAAATAATAAAAATATAAAACAATACAATTCTCACGACGTTTCGACTGCAACACAAGCAATCATCATCAGGTGTGAAAACCACAGCTAGAAAATTTGAAAAAAGTGGCGTTTTTTAACGTTAGTACCACGGAGAGCGATTTGACAGTTTGTTCAGATGGACGAGTCCATCTATGTTCGGAAAAGAGGAAGGGGGGAGACGAAAATAATGGATGCGGTCTGAAAGCCACCGTAAGCGTGAACAATCAATTAAGACCCGAAATGGTTTATCAAATCATTCCAATGATTGCTAAGCCAGAATCCATCTTCTCGGTTGCAATTGTCTGTGTTTGTATATGTGGGCACCCTAGTTAATGCTTTCGGGTGTAGTAACCTTAAACAATTACCACGCGCTATCAGTTTCACAGTGGACGTTAAAGATCCCGTGACGTCATTCGCAAAGAGTAGGCCACGGTCCAAAACTTGCCGAAATACACCGCAAGTTACTCAATTGGGATTGTGCACCTCGGGTGAGCGTGGCTGGCTACGTATGGTGCGAAATAAATTCAACAGCAGAGCAATCATTGTGCCCTACTGAGAAGACTTTGCAGGACCCTCCTGAGAACGAGTCCTGAGACTCGGCAATGCTTTCCTGGATAAACGAGCATAGTAATAAAACAACCATGACATTCTTGAACGACCGTTTACATCCCATCCTAGTGGGGAATGTGGCATATGGGGCCATCCATTTAGTGAGTACGCAAAAATATGTCAACTTGACCCCTCCTCCCTGTACGCACGCGAACTCTTTACCCCCCCCCACCTGCGTACGTATGCCAGACGCCCCCCCCCCGCCCCCACCGAATCCTATAGAATGGCCGATATTTAATCCACGCAGAAACGATCAAGGATTCATAATATTAACGTGTTTAAGCAAACATTGTCCACCGCCCGGCTGCATTAAATAATTGTTGCGTACCTTGGGCACTTATTTTGCTCAGCTGCCTGATAGCGAACAGTCAGGGGTATGGTGGCACAAGTGACACCTCTCCCACAGGTCCACCTCTCCCGGTGGTACTTGTTGTCTGACAGCTGAAGAAGCTGAACTGTGGCTCATTTGAAGGCCAATGTCGACAAATTATTATCGAGGCTTCACCCCCCCCCCCCCCGTTTCCTATGCGTACATTGTAAGTAGACCCCCCATACGCAAGCTACGCATTTGGGTTAACTCCCCCTCCATGCGTACGTACTAAATGGATGGCCTCTATCTGGGCATTTCAATTCATGTACCGCGTGTGTATGTTCATTATTTACCAAATTACTTAAAGCTAAGTGAATTCCATAAGAGGTTTTTGGGTTGAATCGCGTAAATATATAAATGTGTCGTTAAAACCCGCCATCACCCGACAGCCAACTAGTAAGGGTTGTCACGTAAACAGAACGTGGCCAATTCGTCACTAGTACAGCACATCGGTGTGTTGGAGAGCCAAGCCACAACATTTACAACCTGATTACGACGTTTCGCCAGTAATTACAACTAACTTCATCAGGCGACAGCCAGATTTGTTGGCTGTGCCTTGCAAGTTGGCTGTGTCGGGTGGTGGCGGGTTTTAACGACACATATTTACGCGATCTAACCCAAAAACCTCTCATGGATGATATTGGTCGCGAAAGCCTACGTGTTAAACTAAGTTAATTCCATTGTTTCCAAGTTCAAAAGATTATGATCCCAATTGTCTCGAATATTTTTTCTCTGGGACCTAATTGAAAAATACCTTTTGAATGTAACTTCTGAATCTTCTCAGTCGACCATGGAATGTGGTGATGTTACTCCGCACACGTGAAGTGCGCTTTGTGGGAATGTGATGTCGTGTTTTCGTTTCTGCTTTTAAATGTTTTGTGCAGGGCCCACCTATGGATCCACGTTATAACCCAGGTGTGCATGGAAGTATTGCCTATGTTGATTTCACAAGTGCATTTTATGATAAAAAAAAAAATATATAACCGTCTCTTGTCGACTGATAATTTTGTTGCCTTCGGAAATGTTTATTTCGTACATGTACAGCCCTTTTATCGGTCCACGACTGAGGTTCTCCCTATGTCGTGCCGGTAATGGGGGGGTTATACTGGTAGGAACCTCCTGGTTACTACACCAGCCCACATGGGATTATTGTGTCCGTCCGTCGTGCATCCAAAAATGGGAGGGGCTGGGTGGAGAGGGGAGGGAGGGGCTGGGTGGGGAGGGGCTGGGTGGGGAGGGTGGGGAGGGGCTGGGTGAGGAGGGGCTGGGTGGGGAGGGTGGGGAGGGGCTGGGTGGGGAGGGGCTGGGTGGGGAGGGTGGGGAGGGGCTGGGTGGGGATGGTGGGGAGGGGCTGGGTGGGGAGGGGCTGGGTGGGGAGGGGCTGGGTGGGGTGGGGAGGGTGGGGAGGGGCTGGGTGGGGAGGGGTGGGGAGGGTGGGGAGGGGCTGGGTGGGGAGGGTGGGGAGGGGCTGGGAGGGGAGGGTGGGGAGGGTGGGGAGGGGCTGGTCACCCCGTGGTGCCCTTATAAAACTCAACGTTTAACCAACTCACGCCGACTTGTGCCCGCCCTCACAGTCGGGCATATTGTGCTGAACGCACCACGTGGTGCCGCCGTTGACCCTGGCCATTGACCGAGCAACCCAACCTTCCTACCAGCTCCCTCCGCAGGAATGTGTTTTGACTTCTTCACCACGATGGTCCAGTACGGGTCGGTTAAGGTGGAGAGCACCGTCGTGGGAGTGTAGTGCACCACAACAATGGATTCTGTTGCACTGCGCTTTATGCACGTATTTTGAACTTCTTTCGCACCGTACCTAGCCTACCGGCCTCATCGGAGGTGCGGATGGAGAAGAAACTAAACACAAAAAGCAGTTCAAAATAAATGAGTTTTCAATCGAATTTTAAAAGGGGCCGTCCGTAAATGACGTCACGCGCCTGTGGGGGGGGGGGGGGGCAGACATTTGTGACGAGAGGGGGGGGGGGGTGAGATATGTGAGGTCACATCAAATGCGCAACTTTAAATAAATATAGAATTGTTATAACACTCCTACAACATCAGAGTGCAGCGTCACATTAAATACACACTACAATGACAATAGTTTAAAGCGATTTGAAGCATGTTTTATTTTCAATATGGAAATGTGTTTTTTTTGGGGGGAGGGGTAGAGCTTTGTGACGTCATATTTGAGGGGTGGTCGGACTTTTTGTGACGCCGTGTGACGAGGGGGGTTCAAAAATCGTCCAAAATCGCGTGACGTCATTTATGGACGGCCCCAAAGTGCATAACATAGCACCAGTGGCTTGCTAATGTCGGTAGGAAGAGCGTTCACCACATATCCTTGCAGTCAATAGGCTACAACACCTGTCATGCGTCGTGTTCACACATCGAGCACTAATCAATCTCAACCCCACATGGTTTGTGAGAACTGGTGACATCGGGCGGTGTTCTGGGTGGAGTTTTCATTGACGAAAAAATGGGCGACTTTATGGAAAAGTCTGTGCGGAGAAGATCGGAAAGATTCGCGTTGGTTGAAGTAACGAGAGGGAGAATGTCAGCGTACTTAATAGTTGGCAGCCAGAAAAGACACGAATACAATGAAATAATCCAATAAATGGTGGAGAAACCCGGGTGGTCGAGAGAGAGAGGAGTGAGACTGGCGTTACCCAGCATGCATAGATGTGTCGCGGATTTATTTGCATAGAAGGAAAGGACAATTTAATGCTATGGATTTTTGTTTGAAAGAGACACTCCCAATATTTTGAGTTTGTACTGAATCAATGTCGTTGAAATTATGCACTCTCAGAAGGCCGCGCGGCTGATGGGTTGCATATGAAATATGTTTTTTTTATGTGAAGGAGACATTGTCCGCTTTTCTATTCTGTTGTGTCAGAATAAGAATATTTATACAGGAGGAATCCGATGAACTATACAGCTCTTTTTCACAGATGTCCAGCCGGGGCAGGTCAGAACGTTACAACTGATTGGCCGTGTCGGGTGGTGGAGGGTTACGACACATTTATAAATAATCGCGATCTAACCCAAAAACCTTTATTATGAATAGAAACAATACAAAAAACGATAGGCGTTAAAAGTATAGGAAAGGTAAACAAATCACTTATATACAAATACAACTATATTTTTAAATCTTACCAGGTAAAGCCCACTGAGCTTTTTTTTTTAAAGTTACTTGGCCACAAATTGTACTCACCGCAGAGAACTGTAGCGACACGACCACCGCACTCTACGATAGCCAGCGCCAAACTGCCACACGCCCTCGCATGACCTTGTGGGAGCCTCTGTACCGATACAGTTATTTAAGTTAAATTTTTCTTCCGATTCCGTTCCAATGATGTACGCGGTATGTTAATTGTGCTTTGTGCACCACTGCTGGTGCAGAGTCTCCAGATACATTGTTTTAATTATAAACAGTCTGAGTGGTGAGTTAATCAACATAGCTGATGAACTCTCCTTCAGGAAGCTCGCTGCCTCCATAGGTGAGCTGCTCACACGCATAATCTGGGCGTGAGCCGCCAACCCCACATCCACCCCCATGACAGTTTCATCTGGATAAGTGGACTTTTTTTGTGTTCCACACCGGGTTATCTTTCTTTCAAAGGAGAATGTTGTACTTCGGTTTCAGAGATTAAGGATTAGGTTAAATGCCCTCCAGCCATAGTTTTTTTTATTGTTAATAAACTAAAGGAAAATGGATTTCAGAATATGACTCAATACCTCTCGCGCCAAACCCGTTCAACCTTACCCACTGGGAGTTGCGAAAGCGACCGGGATGCTGCCACCCCAATCACAGACGATGAAAACGCATGGATGCTATTCCATATTTAGTATCTTAAATCGTTTTTTTTGGCAGGTAAGATCCACTGAGCTACGATATACTGTAGCTCTTTTTCAGAAACAAACTGACAGCTCAACGAAGTGGCTTATCATCATGTGGAAATGTATCGCCAAATACTCTAAAACGCAGGTTAATTCTCTAAATGTGGAGGGGAAAACCCGGAGGAGCCGGAGAAAACAATCTCCCTCAATGACGCTCGTGATTATTTTGAGTTGTGCAAAGTTTGGGGTCGTTCAAAAAAGTTTCAATTTGTATTTTGTGGAGCAAGGTGAGGACTCCAGGATGAGTTTGTAAGAGCGTCCTGGTTCGCCAACATGAATAGAGCAAAATGACAAATACTGATACGCAAATTGCGCAAATGAAACGCATGGAAATCGGTACAAAAACAACCGTCACGTGAGAAATCGAAAATACCGTGCACTAACATCAGGAGAATACGCTTTTGCTATCGAGAGCCGTCTTGCAGAAATTACTTTTGGTGACGCTGCTGCGTTGGCATTGGTGTAACAAGCATGGTTAGCAAAAATAAACCCTCAGCACATTCGTCAATAACACTCCCCTCAGCAGAAAAAAAAACATAAGAGGCGACGTTTCGGGCAGTGGTCCTTCTTCATAGCACACAAATATCGAGGATAGAGTGGATAATTCGAGTTGGCGACGGGCAATTATATACACCGTGGGATCTCATGAGAATTTAAGTTTTCTGTCCAGTAAAGTCACGTGTAGAACGTAAAGAAATTAAATAATAGAGTACGACGTTTCGATTGCAACACAAGCAACCGTCATCAGGTAGAACTACATTTGAGAGAGAGACAAAACACAGACACGGAGACACACAGACAGACACACAAGCAGAGAGAGAGAGACAACAGTTCTACCTGATAACGGTTGCTTGTGTTGCAATCGAAACGTCGTACTCTATTGTTTAATTCATTTTCTTTCCACACGTGACTTTACCGAAAGACCCAAAGAGACTGGATTCCTCAAGTCACGAAAGCTTCACATCAAGTTTTTTTCTGTCCAGTTTTTTTATTGACATTAATAGTTTTACTAATAGCAGCTGTTGAGCAACAGACAAATCCTTCAATACTCACAAGGTATTTTACTCGTAAATAAATACATTTACATTAAAGAATATATATTTAATGTTGCTGGTACATTGCATTTTGGGAAGATTGGTTCTTGTGAGTGCAAGGCTCAGTAATTGCATTTTAGACGTTGATTCTGCACAGTCGGATTAAAACACGTATTATGAAAGACAATGTGTCATTTAGCATGATAAGACGCACACCCAACATTTGCTTTAAAATGCAGGTACAATACAATGCGCATGATAAGCCGGTGATAGCCACACCACTCATGCCCACCGTTCCTATGATCACTGTTACATTGTTTCGATTTAAAGCTTTCGTGACCGCAGGGATTCATCTTCCTAGTTCTTAAAGTCACGTAGAAGGGAAATAATAAAATAATAAAAATAAAACAATGAAATGAAATTCCAACGACGTTTCGGCCACGACACAAGCAGCCGTCCTCAGGTGTTACATTGTTTTTATAGCTTGATTTTTGGTGATTTCGAAAACGTTTTTGTTTAGCCATATTTGTTTGTTGTAGTACAGAGCTAGACTGATGACTTTAATCCAAATTGTCTTATGGTTGTTATTGTTTGATTTGCATCCCACTGGGATTTTTGCACACAGCGCTGACATACGGTGCTTTTTCTGGAAGACTTTGCTGGTTTTTCCTGGATTTTTGTGTTTGCGCGTAGTCACTTTAAGGCGTGTCTTGTTCATGTTTGTGTTTGTTGAGGTTGCACCCGATTCAAGAGCCGAATGGCTCACAGGGCTATACCTAATAAATGAAATCAAAACTGAAATCATAAAATGGAAAAGTCCATCCGAATTCCGTCACTTCCACCACCCCTCGGCTTAACCATGGAATGGGAACGTCCACCCACCCACCCTGCCCAGCCCCCAGCGGGAGTAGCCCCGCCCCTTCTCCTCGCGGTTACCATGGTGACGGGGGGGCTTGGGCCATGGGCGTTTGGGCCGCGGCCATTTTACTAGAGGAAAAGTTGTACGGGGTGTGTGTAGGGGGGGAGATTTGGCTCCTTTAAATTTGCGCACGGTAAACCAATTAGTTGAGTTGTTATTTTTGGCCGGGTCTCTTGAAAAATTAGTTAATATCTCGATGGGCTTTACCTCGTAACATAAAAAGTTTATATTTAGTGAGTTTTGCTTAGCTTTCCTGTACTTTGACACTCATATCGTGTTTTTGTATCGTTCGTTGTAACTTTCTGCCCCGCCCCGTACTGGACATCTGAGAAGAAGAGCTTCATAGCTCATCGGATCCCTCCTGCAAGTCTAAATAACAAAAAACAAACCTCGATTATGACGGCGTACCAACCTCGCCCCCCCCCCCATCCCCTACGTAAGATGGCGGCGAGGAGTCGAGCGCGTGACGTCACCGCCCATCCGTGCAGAGCATTCCTCGCGGGCAAGAGGCGCGGCGGGGCGGCCCTCTCTGGCCCTCCCTCACCCTCCTCCCTCCTCCCTCACCCCTCACCCTCCCACTCCTCCCCCTGTGCTGCTGCTGCTGCGCTCATTCTCGCCGCCTTCAGCGCCACCAGCGCACGGACGAAACAGCCCCGCCAGCAGCAGCAGCGCGCGCTCGTGTGTGTGTGCGCACCCCCTCTCTCAGGTAAAGGCCACCGCGCCGACATCGCTCGCTGGCCTTGCCCAGGGTCGTCGGGGCAGTCGGGGTGCGAGGCTTTGAGGCTCGCGACCCGTTCGTTCATTCGCGACTCGCTCACGATTCGTCGCTGGCAAAACTCGCTCACGGGTCGCTCGCCACCACATTCTGGACGTCTGTGAAAAAGCGCTTCTTAGCTCATCGGATTCTTCCCCCCCCCCACCCCGATAAACACGGGTTCTGGTTCACTCAACCATTCACTCGCCTCTCTCCGCTCTTTCAATCCTCGCTCACGACTCCTCACTGCTCACCACAAATTCACCGCTCACCACTGATTCACTCACCAGTGACTCCAAACTACTCACCATAGTCCCTTGCCCACCCCACCCCTAATTCTTCACGAGCTCATCACCACCATAGTCCACTCTTCTAGTCCCTCGCCACGAATTCCTCACTCACTCAAGCCCTCCCTGCCTACCCCCATGCCCCAGTCCCTCGCTAACGCCCTCCTCAGCCCACCACCATCATAATCACCTGGGTCTGGCTTCCCTCCACCCTCGGGCGTGTGTGCACGCCTCTTCACTCTCGTCACCCTCTTCCATTCTCCCCCTCTTCTCTCTCCCCTTCTCCCCCCGTGCCTGTGCCGTTCTCCGTTTCTTCAGGACCCACGCTCCCTGCCATCCTCCCATCCCCCCCCTTGCCTCCTTCCCCTCTCTCCTTCTTCCCCTCTCTCCTCCTTCCTCTCTCTCCTCCCTCCCCTCTCTTCTCCTCGCTGCTGCTCGGCACCTCCCGCTGTGCGCTCCGCCCTGATCCGTGCTACGCGTGACGCCTCATCCTCATCACATCCTCAGCAGAGCCTCATCACATCCTCAGCAGAGCCTCATCACATCCTCAGCAGAGCCTCATCACATCCTCATCACATCCTCAGCAGAGCCTCATCACATCCTCAGCAGAGCCTCATCACATCCTCAGCAGAGCCTCATCACATCCTCAGCAGAGCCTCAGCAGAGCCTCATCACAACCTCAGCAGAGCCTCATCACATCCTCAGCAGAGCCTCATCACATCCTCAGCAGAGCCTCATCACATCCTCAGCAGAGCCTCATCACATCCTCAGCAGAGCCTCAGCAGAGCCTCATCACATCCTCGGCAGAGCCTCATCACATCCTCAGCAGAGCCTCATCACATCCTCATCACATCCTCGGCAGAGCCTCATCACATCCTCGGCAGAGCCTCATCACATCCTCGGCAGAGCCTCATCACGTCCTCGGCAGAGCCTCATCACGTCCTCGGCAGAGCCTCATCACATCCTCATCACAACCTCATCGCACCCCCCTCCCGGCACCTCCGATTAGCACGTTTGGCTACGTACGATGCAAGAGAAGTTCAACATACTGTACATACTCATCATCATCCTCAGCATTAATAATAAGGACCACGAGTTCAAATCTGGTCCAGGGTGGACTAAAACAGCATCTTCGTATGTCCGATGGTTTGTAAAGCAAACGAACTATAATTCTAATGAGCCAGATGATTGTTGTCAGGAGTAGCGAGCGGAGTGTTGAATCGCTGCGCTGATGACGCCTTCTTCCCCCCAGTATTTGTGAACCTTGGCGATGTTCGTGAGGTCGTTTCATCTTCCACGGTTCCTGTTCTGGCTGGTGATCACATTAGCCGCACAACTGACCGAGACTTATATTTTTGTAATGTTCAATATGTGCATCATCATCCTCATCATTAAGTGTCCGCATCATCCGTTGCCATGGTTTGTTTGCGGATGCGGTTTTAGGGGATTGATTGTGGTCCCATCATAATCTTTCGCGAAAGATCGAATCCGGAGCCTCTTCTGCGTCGGGTCTCTCGCGAGTTTGCGACTCCGCGTGTGTGAGTCGCTCAAATCAACTCGGACGTATTGAGGTCGCGTCGCGCGGGGTGGGATATCAATCAACACGGTTTTAAAACATGTAGTTCCCTGCTCAAAATAACTTGATCTACCGAGGTCGCAACGCCCGTGCCTCCAAAAGATGCATTGTTAATCCGCCTCGACGGCTATTTCCATCTTCTGGTCAAATAATGGATAATAATCAGCGATTGTTCCCCAGACTGCATGAGAAACGTGTAATTACAAACCAGCAGTGGCCGCGTGGCGCAATGTGGACACGGAGCGAATGCTGTTGTTAATTGATCCGAGTCCTCTGCACTGCGGATGAGTCAATGAGATTCATGTTTTTTCAAAGAGTGCTCAGAAACGGCTCTGAAATTCTGCGATCATTGTTATCGAGTTGTGTTGGTCTGTAGCCGAGGTAGGGTTTCGGTTGAGGCGAGGTTTTCATTGTAATGACCAAAGCAGATGCCCGCCACTCGCGCGTGACTCACTGGCGCCTTGCTGCCAGAGCAGCGATGGTGCTTTGGGCGTGGTGCAGAATACAGCTCTGCTGAGCAGCCCTCGGTGATAATAAACGTGGCCACCACCCCACAGGGCTGGGCGTAGTTGGTGTGTCCAGCAGGGAAGAAAGGTGGGGAGGGGGGGGGGCAGCATTTCTATACCAGGGGTTGGCAACCTAAATAACAATAAGTGACATTTTCTTCGAATTGGGTAAAAAATAAAACTAAATATTTCGAGGGCCACAGTGCGTGTGAATACGAGACGGTAACTTAATGAAAAATGTCAAACCATATATATTTTTTTATCACTATTTTAAGAACAGCACATGGTGCACTCATTGGTAATGCCACATTACAAATCATTGTTGGGCTTGTGAGACGTTCACCGTTTATTGAAAATAATTAGGAGGGGGTTTTTTTTACTTTGAAATAATAGTTTTGGGAGCCACGCAGTAGTCCTTGAAGAGCCGCAGGTTTGCTGACCCCTGATCTATTCTGAACACACCTTACAGATGTTAGCCCAGTGGTCCGTGTAGAGCCGGTATCCATGAGGTTGTCGATGGTTGTCGTCTCCATTATTATGTAATTTCATCTCGGCTGTGTGCTACCGCTGTGGGAAGTTTCAAGTTAGTTTTGTTTAACCAGATGAGAACTCAAGGGACGAAGATGAGTCTCATTTGCAAGAGCGACCTGGATCACATGCAGAATGATTGACATGATATACCAGTCGACATGGAGAGACTGGGAATGTGGACTTTCCACCACTGACTCAAGGCCACCAATGTTGCATCCCAGCAAATTGTCGTACTCAAATTGTGAATGTTGTGGGTTGACTCTCCAACACACCGGTGTGCTGCAGTAGTAACTAATTAGCACGTTTTGTTCACGTGACAAATCTTGACTTAAAGCTTTCGTGACTGCAGGAATTCATGTTCTTGGGTCATTCGGTATGAATGGATATATGTGTGTGGTCTGAATGGATATATATCCAGACCACACAATCCGTAAAGCTATCACCCCAACCGTTGGAAAGAAACCATCTGAGGACCCAATCAAAACCATCACCTTGCCATACATTGCAGGGGGCACTAAAAATATTTCCAAAATCATGAGCAAACACAAAATCCAGGTTCGTAGGCTGTGTCTGCGGCAGTAGTTACATTGGGGAAACTAAGCGATATGTCTTGGACCTTGTTCGTGAACATAAGGCACATCTGAAACACGGTAGGACCAATACCTCGGCCATGGCTGATCATTGTTTTAATGCGGTGGGCTCACACGAAATGTATTTCTCGAAGACGAAGGTACTTTGCAAGCCCACTGGCTATCAACAAAGATTAGTTCATGAAGTCATCCATTTGTATAGACACAGATGCAATTTAAACCGAGAAGATGGGTACAAATTGAGCAATCATTGGAAGGACGTTATTAACCAGTTTAAGTCAACCAGCTGTGATGTTTCCATCCCACCTTCCGATGTTAGTAGTTATTTTCGACTGTCTCGTTTGACATTAACGGGTTAAATGTCTCACTAACACAGCCACCGTTGCTCGTTTTCCTCGATGTGGCGGTGGCTCTGCGATCTCACATTGACGTGCTAATCTCTCACAATACAATGGCCACCCCCGCAGCTTCGTCGTCATGGAGGTAGCTCTCCGATCTTACATTTACATGCAAATGTATCACTTTAACATCACTAGCCCCGCCCACTTCGCTTATGACCCTTGGGCTACACCCATTTCAAACCTGACTCAGCAGCTTTCCCGCTATTTCTTTCTCGCCTGATGACGAATGCTTGTGTTGCGATCGAAACGTCGTAGTTTTTTTTGTTATTTTCTTTGAACCTATCTACGTGACTTTACCGAAAGACCCAAGAATGTGACAAATCTTGCTAGTTGGCTGTCGGTGGGTTAACGAAACATTTACACAGTCTAACCCAACAACCTTTTATGATGAATAATATTGGTCGCGAAAGCCTGCATGTTCAACGGAATATAGAAATGTTGACTGTTACATCTAGATTGTGCCATCAGTCTAAGGAAGGCGAACTTGGATGATTTTTTTCGCATCGGCATTATTTATTAAGGTAAACAACGTAAAAAAACTAATTTCATGAAGATAATGTACTACACAGTCACAAGTTATACTTATGCGAGTTATCAGCTGGCTTTCACCTTGTTTAAATACATCATACTTGGGTTTTTATCATGCACCCTTCTCGGATTGTTTTTTAAAGGTTATAATACTAATGATAATAACGTGACTCGATGTAAGAAAATGCTGGAAATTGCTGACAAGGCTGTAAAGGCGAATCGTAGTTTTGATGCTTCTCTGACTTTTGTTTAGTGCAGTACAGTACGTGGGAGGAATACAGTGCCCGGACAATTGTCAATCATACGAGAAAACCTCCCCCCCCCCCATACATAACAAAATAAATAAGCAGATTTGACATGTCCGTCTTTCACAGCCTTCCGGGAGTGCAGGATTTCAGCAGCATTAATTAAGTTTAAGCAAACTCTGGACCTGTTTGAACATGCCATGTCTCATCAGCAGTGCCAGGCTCGCTTGCATCAATGCTGGAGAACTGCCCGATGTGAAAGGCAGAGACCTCCCTCTCTTTACGATGTGGGTCCAAATTGGATACAAATGTCATAATCCATAACTCATTCTGATCATTAGCATCGTTGTGGAAACCTGCTTTCTGTGCTGCCCCCAACAAGCATTTCATTACTCTTTGGTTCTTTCAGTAAAGTCACGTAGGTATAAAATAAAATAAATCACGTTTCGGGCGCAACACAAGCGTCCGTCATCAGGTGGGAAAGCCTTGGTCTGCTGCTGAGGCAGACTGTTTTTAAAGGTTCGAAATGGGTGTAGGCCAAGGGGCATAAAGAAGTGGCCAGGGCTAGTGATGTTAATGTGAGAAATTAGCATGTAACTGTAAGATAGGAAAGCGGCCTCCACAGGTGAGAAGCAGCACGATCATCTTCAATCGTAGGCTAACATTGCAATTGCAATGTTGGAAAATTAAAACTCTCCAGTGTGCGACTGTGGTCATCCAGAACAGGCCGTAACAACGTATAGCGACGCAATGCCGGATCCACAAATATCATCACAGCGATGATACACTCTGCTGCGGTTATCTGGCTTGACCACCAGCATGTGGAATTGGAGTTGTTGCTCTGCATCTATATCAACCATATGAAAGAAGAAGCATTTAATTGCCTGACAGGTGGGTGTCTCGTACGAAATACGCCATCGTAGTGTGGCCCACAAACCCCATTCGTAATAATAAGTCCGATATACAACACGTGCAGCGAGTCGCAGACAAGTCGGAGGCGCTGGGCACGATTCCCAACTTCAGCGTCCGTCGCCGCCACACCTTGCCACGCGCGGTTATGCATTTACCACGGGGGCAGCGCCTGCGGCACGGTTGATTTCCTGTAGCGAGCGCTGCCGTCCTTACACTGTGCGTTCTGTTTTACCGTGAGTGCGGCCGCTGGGTCGGGTGGCACCGAGTGGCGGTGGCACGAAGAAGTGGGAGGGGCGGAGACTGCTCGAGTGGGTCCTTGTAACGCGCAACGTCTCGTCTGGAGAGCGCCCTCGGTGATGTCGCGCGCCCTCGGTGATGTCGCGCGCCCTCGGTGATGTCGCGCGCCCTCGGTGATGTCGCGCGCCCTCGGTGATGTCGCGCGCCCTCGGTGATGTCGCGCGCCCTCGGTGATGTCGCGCGCCCTCGGTGATGTCGCGCGCCCTCGGTGATGTCGCGCGCCGTCGGTGATGTCGCGCGCCCTCGGTGATGTCGCGCGCCCTCGGTGATGTCGCGCGCCCTCGGTGATGTCGCGCGCCCTCGGTGATGTCACGCGCCGTCGGTGATGTCACGCGCCCTCGGTGATGTCTCGCGCCCTCGGTGATGTCACGCGCCCTCGGTGATGTCACGCGCCATCGGTGATGTCACGTGCCCATGTCCTCTGCTGCAGAACTTTGTATGTTTTGGCCAGAATTTCGTCAATCCACTGCTGGGTGAAGGCCTTCCCATGCCATGCCATGTCAGGGCTGGGGGTTGTTTAACCCATACGTCACCTTGCGAGTCAGTGTGCATTGGGCTTCCAGTAATAAACATAATCCCAAACGTAGCATATTATCATACCTATACTCCGAAATGAAAGCTATAAACCTGTTGCCTATCCTCAGCCTAAAACTTAGTCTTAACTTCAGCCTACCCCAATTCCATCATCTTATTGTTTTATATAAAGGCTGTGTGCAAATTTCACTCTTACTATAAACATTACCTCCCTTTAGGGGCTACTGTGGGGCACAAGCACAGGTGAGAAGCAGCACTGTATCATCTTCAATCGTAGGCTAACATTGCAATTGCAATGTTGGAAAAATTAAAACTCTCCAGTGTGCGACTGCGGTCATCCAGAACAGACCGTAACAACGTATAGCGGCGCAATGCCGGACCCACAAATATGAAGGAGATGACATCTCAGCGATGATACTCTGGTGCTCATTATGCGGTTATCTGGCTTGACCACCAGCATGTGGTATTGTAGTTGTTGCTCTGCATCTACATCAACCAGATGAAAGAAGAAAATTGCAATAGTGCTCATTCAGAGGAACTATTTAAAATTCTTCCACGGTGCTTTGAAGACAGCTGCACAATGTGAATTGCTTTATCCAATGGTGTCAATCAAAATCCTGTGATTGGGGTTTTTTTCTGTTGTGAAGAAGGGCATTTGTCCATTGATGTTTCCTGTAATAAGGCTGAATGAACAAGCTTCAAGTGTATTTGTTTGACCAGATGAGATCTCAAGAGATCAGGAAAGTTTCATTTGCAGGAGTGACCTTGGTCACCAAATTGACAAAATCAAATTACATGAAGTACAGCAATTAAGCAAATATAAATCAGCAAAACAAACAACCGTGTCACATGGGAAATTGAAAATACAGCACGAACAAAAATGATTGTTAAGTAATTCATTCTAAATTCCCTTCAGGTAAGTCAGCTCCAGCAGATTATTTGTTGACTGATCGCAGTACAATTAACAAAAAAACTCCATACATTGGTCAATACTAGAACATGTTTCAGGCAAAAATATGTTTTACTTTTAAGGCCACAGCGTTACTGACAAATGTGTTTAGTTTTTGTTTGTTGTGTGTTTGTGCACCACTTGCCAATGCAGCAGCAGCAGCATCACAAAATAATTCCCACAATTTAAAAAAATGTGTTACACAGAAGCATTGAATAGATATCGGATGACTAATATGTTATGTAGTGGCGTGGTGCTTCAACGGAATCTCGTGCCGACTGCACACTCGCTCGGTAGACAGATGTTTTTTATGGTGCAACTTCACCGAATGTCTTTTTTTTACACTTCCCCCAGATGGGCAGGCACCAAATGTTCTTGTGCGTTAAAATATTTTCCACCGAAGAAGAATAGTTTCATAAACTGCTATTTTGAAGGAAAGAAAAACAAACCCTTGAACCGTGTGTCCAAATTAAGGGAACGGAAATCTCGCCATTTCCTCAACTCCTCTACGAAGTCACTGCCAGGGGTTTCTCATGCCGGTTTCCCCACCGTGTCGCTTGACCTTTCCTCGCGCGGTCGCTCGATTGCTTCGCGCGCGCACACGCAACCCATCGGCGCCCCCCTCGCGCCTCTGCGGTGCCACGCTTGGAGCGGTTATGGGGGGCACTATCACTGGAAAAGGGGGGGGGGAGCTTCGTGCTGATGTGGCTGGGTGGCCACAGCAGCTCAACTATTTAAACTTAAAACTAAACCATTTTTTTTATTTTACCAGGTAAGGGCCCACTGAGCTTGTATCGCTCTTATTGAGAAGCAACCAGGCCACAAATGATAGTTCAACGAAGTGGCTTATCATGTGGAAATGTAAACCAGCCAAATACTTTAAACGCATTTTTCTAAATGTGGAGAGAAAAACCGGAGGACCCAGCGAAAAATTAACGTGACCACCTGGAGAACATACAAACTCCAGATGTATAGGCGGTGGGGTCAGGATCGAACCCACGACATCCTGTACACGAGGTCAGGGGGTCAACATCTCGCCACTGTGGCGCCTCCCGACAACACTGACGCCCAGCACCCCACTGACCTCCAAAATATTAATTCCACGCATGCTCATAGGCGATGTAGACTGTTGTAAATTGTCACGTGGCCACCGATGACCGCGCTAAAACCCCCATCGTGTGTATTGCATACGTAAAATAACTTGACCTAATTTTTGTCCGAGGACTCTTATCTAAAAAGCATGGCATGATAAAAAAACATCCTGCGAAAACAGCCGTGTCAAGACTATGTGAGCAATCCATCGGGTGGCTCCATCATCGCCTGTGATGTCATTCTCTCTGGGGGTCGGTCCACGTGGTGATGGCGTCGTTTCACCGCGATCGCGTTCTCTGGAATGGATACTTTTACCTTGTAACCTGACTCTCGCTTGCACAATTGTGATTTATAATCGTGATAAACTAACAGATTAACGATTAGAAACGCGATAAGTGGTTAAACAACATTGAATGAAATAATAGCTTGGTGGAAACACAGCTCTTGATCGTGAGTGTAATGTCGGCGTGACCCAAAGTTGTGAGTTCTCCAACACGCTCCTGTGTGAATATGAAGCCGGCGGAATCCTACACCATTGGGAACACGTGGACAATGTATTTGTCAAGCAACGGATCAAAATTACATGTTATTAAAAATATATTTATACCAAGAGAAGCCCCTGACTTATCAATTTATATTGCAATATTCAATTGAGTTGTTAAAATAATATCTTTTTCATATTACCGGCAATCGCATGAACAAAACCGGTAAAAACTGGTTGCCAGTTTGGCACAAGCATAGAAATGTGGAGAGCAATAAACGTGAATGTGTTTACCTCTTTAACTGAGAAGCGAAGGGAGCCTGCCACAGTGGTGTAAGGGTTGGCCGCGCATGGGACCTGCATGCCAGACGTCGCCGGCTCGACTCCATCTCCCGGCGCGGCGGTTGAAACGACTGGGCAATCCCCTCCCGCCGCCTTTGTCCACCCAGCAGCAAAAACCGGGTTCAGCACAGTTGGTGTGGCTCGTGGGGTGAAGCGTGGGTATGCCCGCCCTCTTCCTACTAAAATACCACTGTGAACGACAACCACTTCCTGACTGTGGGAACTCGTAGTCGGTCCTCGAAACGGTTGCCAGTTCAAGAACCCCGAGTATTTAATCACACGAGGTTAGAAGACGACGCGTAGATCGTGGCGTGCGCGTGTCAAGGTAAAAGCAGGGCTGCTTGACAACACGCACGGTCTAACGCGGGCTCGAGCGGCGCGGATGTCGTGCTTGAGAGCAGAGGCAGGGAAACACTTTTGTGCGTCGCAGATGGGGACACGGGGAGGTGCGCAGACGATGACTGTGCGTGGTGTCAGGCTTGGGGGCAGTGCAGAGTTCGACATTGCACCGAGGCCGGACACAGGCACCTTTAAGGTTAACTTTTTTTTGAAGCGAATTCGATGCCACTGGGGTTGGGTTCATGCACCTTTGTCACAGATGTCGGTGGGTAGTGAGAATGTGGAGCTGGAAGATAAATGTGCATTGAAGTAGTGATTTACCTAATGCAGGGTTTTGTGAGATAGAGGTCAAGAGACGTATTGCATTAGCAGGACAGATTACCGATTGACTATATAGAGTTAAACCACTTTTTTTAAGAGTGTTAAGGTCAACTTTACTTTTAAAAGATGGGTGTTTGGAAAAAAAATGTCTAAGGCCTATTTCCTACAGGGGTCTGAGAAAAGAAATGTAACTCAAGCAAGTGGAAACGATACTTTTGGCCTTTGAGTTCGGGTACGTTTGGAGGATGTTGGGTATTTCGTGGACGGGATATGGTCACTTAAAAGTGCGGAATAGAACTATTTGTGGTGCAGTCTTGGGCACCCTGCAGTCTTAATTGGTAGAGTAATTACACTCATCACTACCTGTTTTTCATTGTCCGTGTAGTGCAGTGCATAACATTGACTAAGTATTAAACGTTGCACAAACGGTTATGTGCAGCCCTTTGTACCCCGGAGCGTTTCATCAAGCCTTAAGCCTTTTTGTGAAAGTCTCCTACATTTGGATGTTTGGCTGCCTTAAAAGAAAAAAATATATGATCGGTGATATTTTGGGCAATAGCCCTTCTCAATAGCACGTGGCATTGCCTGAAGAAGGCCCGCTGCTCAAAAGCGTTGCCAATTATATATATTTTTCTTTTAAGGCAGTGTTGTTGACAAGAGTGAGTTGTTTTGTTAACCGTTTCCGGTTCTGAGATGCTGCACTCGTGAGGGTCTCAGCGTTAATTTTATTTAGAGGTGCAGCGCCGTTGTTTTTAAAGACATTGTACTCACCGCAGAGAACTGTAGCGACACGACCACCGCACTCTACGATAGCCAGTGCCAAACTGCCACGCCCTCTCGCATGACCTTGTGGGAGCCTCTGTACCGATAAAGTTATTTAAGTTAAATTTTTCTTCCAATTCCGTTCCAGTGATGTACTCGGTATGTTAATTGTGCTTTGTGCACCACTGCTGGTGCAGAGTCTCCAGATACATTGTTTTAATTATAAACAGTCTGAGTGGTGAGTTAATCAACATAGCTGATGAACGCTCCTTCAGGAAGCTCGCTGCCTCCATAGGTGGGCTGCTCGCACGCATAATCTGGGCGTGAGCCGCCAACCCCACATCCACCCCCATTACAGTTTCATCTGGATAAGTGGACTTTCTTTGTGTTCCACACCGGGTTATCTGTCTTTCAAAGGAGAATGTTGTACTTCGGTTTCAGAGATTAAGGATTAGGTTAAATGCCCTCCAGCCATAGTTTTTTTTATTGTTAATAAACTAAAGGAAAATGGATTTCAGAATAGATTCAATACCTCTCTCGCCAAACCCGTTCAACCTTAACCCACTGGGAGTTGCGAAAGCGACCGGGATGCTGCCACCCCAATCACAGACAATGAAAACGCATGGATGCTATTCCATATTTAGTATTTTAAATCGTTTTTTTGGCAGGTAAGGCCCACTGAGCTACGATATACTGTAGCTCTTTTTCAGAAACAAACTGGCTATCACAACTGACAGCTCAACGGAAGTGGCTTATCAGGTGGAAATGTATAGCAGTAGCCAAATACTCAATGAGCGCTTGTTGATTCCAGTGGATGCAATGTATCTGCGATGTCGATGGTGGAGCCCCGAGTCTTCTTCTTGCATTGCCATCACCTCTTCCTGGATGACACAGCGTTTCCGCATATATTTCAGTTTTAAGCCGCAGATTTCTTCCCTCTTTTTGCTCACTTCCTTATTTCTCACCTTTGTCTCGTTCAACACGGTTGTCTCTACGAGCCCGAAACCAACTTGGAGCCCGATTTGTGCTGTGACGCACGTCCGCTGCCCGCCTTCGCTTAAGTTACGCGTGCTGCGCTATTGCAGCCACATTCAATAAAACACTTTCGGGTTAAGATTCATAATTAGTTTATTTTAAGTTAGGTCGTTCTGTCAGTTTATCAACTATAGCTCTCAACCACCCAACAACCGAGCCAATCGATTCAAGTTGCCACGTCGTGGGCAAACACGCAGTTTGATTTGAGTGATCGGCAAAACCGGAGATAAGTAGAATAGCAAGCACAATATTTATTGGCACTTTTGTCCTACCAGGTTTTTGCTTGAGGTGCTATCGAGCATCATCAGGTGTTAACAAAAGCTCAGCACTCAATACACACAAAGTGCTTCCCACAAATGAACCACAGTGCCTTGCTGGTCTCGTCACGCAAAGACCGGTCATCCTCACAGCAGCGGTTTATGGCTAGCCACCGAACGAAGATGGTAACTGCATCGTGCGCTGTCAGATCCGCTTCTGCGGCCGTCTGGAACGCTCTTCCGATATCAGGAAGCCACTGGAGCTATGTATTTTTAAATCTCGATTGAAAACTCATGTCTTTAGAACTGCTTTTTGTGTTTAGTTTGTCCTTACCCGCACCTCCCATTGGCTATGTTCAACATCCATACAAAGAAATAGATACAAAGAGCTTCTCAGTCCAGGTTAATTTGTCCCCCCAACAGCAGTGTCACCTGCTGGGCCATTACACTCGATATATTTAGTTTGTGCAGACGCATTATGAGCGGTGTAAAAAGAGCAGATGTGTCTATAGGTGATGGGATTTACAATCACCAAGACATCCGCAACTATTGACACAACACGTATACATATGAGCAATGTTAAACATGCAGTACTGTATTTACTTTGCATGACCTATGTCTCAAACCCGGAGAATGGCGGTGCAGTGGTTAGTATCGCCCGTGCTATGAAACATTTGACATCATGGGTTTGACTGCCGGTCAAAGCTTACCACAAGTGGTGAGTGATATCTGATCCCCTCTTTCTCCAATACACACTGACTAGCATGGTGAAGTATAGTCGAAGGACAACCATGATTGATATGGTATGGAGAGGCCTTCATCCAGCAGTGGATATAAGACAAATGACTGTAAATTATCACGACACATTTTTTTTCTAGTCGGCCAACAGCTTGTTTAAATGCTGTCATTAAATCAAGTCATAATAATATTTACAATATATGTTATCGCGGAGCGAGAGGCTGATGCGTTGCGAACAGATGTTTGCATTTTAATTGAAGGTTGATGTGCTGAGGTTGCAATTGCAAAGTAATCGCAGTGGAGCAAAACGTCAACAAAAATGTTGCAAACATGACGTACAGTGCGACCAGCTACGTTTATGCAATTCGCTTAGCGATCGCCTTGGACCACAGCAATCCATTTCCAGCCCCCATTGCCTCGCGCAGTTTGATGGCGGGTTGAGAGAGAAAAATCTCTTTTGGAGTGCCAAGCTCTGAAATTAAGGGTAAGTGGAAATGAGGTCGGAGAGGTGAGAACGAGCCATGCCACGAGGTGATGTGGCTGATGTGCAGCTGATTGGAAGCCAGTGGAGCTGGAAGTGCAGCACTTTAACGCGCACGTAAAGCCAGAGGATGCGAGTTTGTCCGATAACTCTGTCCACTTTATTCGTCTTCTCGTGCCTTCAGCTGTCTTCGTAACCACAGCCGTACGAGCGGTACGCAGCTGCTGTATTCATTTTATGCCCCATGTATGAAGGGCAATTTCCTGATGTGTTGCCTATTTTATATTTTTACACTTTTAAAGCCACACAGCGTTACTCCAGAGTGTGTTGAGCTGCTTTGGTATTGTCGCTCGTGCACCACTGCCATCGCAGCAGCATTGGCAAATCATTTGTTGTGTCCTCGGATTTATTTCATATCCAGAACACCGAAACCAATTTCCGTCGGCGGCAGGCGCTTCACGTCTCCACTCAGCGTCTCAGGAAGCCACCAAGTGAATTGCAAAACTAGACGTTCCATCGTCAACTTCTCGCGCTGTACAAGAGAACTGAAGATTCACAGTAGAGACAGACTCGACTCTCAAGCATCGATCCGCTCGGCCACCTGTAGCAACGCATTTTGTCAGGTGCTGCACTTTTGCATACTGCGATCGGTCATTGCGATGCTGAATGCGCCATTTCACTTCTTTTTTGCCGAATTGCTCGCTCAAATGCGGGCAAAGAAGTCGCGGGTGGTTTAAATTGAGCGGTGATTTCGAGAGCGATCTGATTTCACAAACTTATCGCTCACATGTAGATTTAATATCAGGAGGTGGAGGAGGTAGAGGTGGAGTCGTCCTTCTGGAGCTCGTGAGTGTGTGTGTGTGATGTCAGATAGCAGCCCTGAAAGTCACTCCGTTGTTGCACCCCACTGCACTCTGGGAGGCACTTCCTCGACAGGTCCCTCATGTCCTGTATCGCCAGCCTTCCCTCGCCCTGTATCGCCAGCCTTCCCTCGCCCTGTAACGCCAGCCTTCCCTCGGCTTGCATCGCCAGCCTTCCCTCGCCCTGTATCGCCAGCCTTCCCTCATGCCCTGTAACGCCAGCCTTCCCTCGGCATGTATCACCAGCCTTCCCTCGCCCTGTATCGCCAGCCTTCCCTCATGCCCTGTATCGCCAGCCTTCCCTCATGCCCTGTAGCGCCAGCCTTCCCTCATGCCCTGTATCGCCAGCCTTCCCTCATGCCCTGTATCGCCAGCCTTCCCTTGCCCTGTATCGCCAGCCTTCCCTCATGCCCTGTATCGCCAGCCTTCCCTCATGCCCTGTATCGCCAGCCTCCCCTCGCTCTGTAGCGCCAGCCTTCCCTCGCTCTGTATCGCCAGCCTTCCCTCGCCCTGTAACGCCAGCCTTCCCTCGGTTTGTATCGCCAACCTTCCCTCACCCCTGTAACGCCAGCCTTCCCTCGCTCTGTATCGCCAGCCTTCCCTCGCCCTGTATCGCCAGCCTTCCCTCATGCCCTGTATCGCCAGCCTTCCCTCATGCCCTGTATCGCCAGCCTTCCCTCGCCCTGTAACGCCAGCCTTCCCTCATGCCCTGTATCGCCAGCCTTCCCTCATGCCCTGTATCGCCAGCCTTCCCTCATGCCCTGTAACGCCAGCCTTCCCTCATGCCCTGTAACGCCAGCCTTCCCTCGCCCTGTAACGCCAGCCTTCCCTCATGCCCTGTATCGCCAGCCTTCCCTCGCCCTGTATCGCCAGCCTTCCCTCGCCCTGTATCGCCAGCCTTCCCTCGCCCTGTATCGCCAGCCTTCCCTCGCCCTGTATCGCCAGCCTTCCCTCGCCCTGTATCGCCAACCTTCCCTCGCCCTGTATCGCCAGCCTTCCCTCGCCCTGTATCGCCAGCCTTCCCTCGCCCTGTATCGCCAGCCTTCCCTCGCCCTGTATCGCCAACCTTCCCTCGCCCTGTATCGCCAGCCTTCCCTCGCCCTGTATCGCCAACCTTCCCTCGCCCTGTATCGCCAGCCTTCCCTCGCCCTGTATCGCCAGCCTTCCCTCGCCCTGTATCGCCAACCTTCCCTCGCCCTGTATCGCCAGCCTTCCCTCGCCCTGTATCGCCAGCCTTCCCTCGCCCTGTATCGCCAGCCTTCCCTCGCCCTGTATCGCCAGCCTTCCCTCGCCCTGTATCGCCAGCCTTCCCTCGCCCTGTATCGCCAGCCTTCCCTCGCCCTGTAACGCCAGCCTTCCCTCGCCCTGTAACGCCAGCCTTCCCTCGCCCTGTATCGCCAGCCTTCCCTCATGCCCTGTATCGCCAGACTTCCCTCGCCCTGTATCGCCAGCCTTCCCTCATGCCCTGTATCGCCAGACTTCCCTCGCCCTGTAACGCCAGCCTTCCCTCGGCTTGCATCGCCAGCCTTCCCTCGCCCTGTATCGCCAGCCTTCCCTCAGCTTGCATCGCCAGCCTTCCCTCATGCCCTGTATCGCCAGCCTTCCCTCATACCCTGTATCGCCAGACTTCCCTCATGCCCTGTATCGCCAGCCTTCCCTCGCTCTGTATCGCCAGCCTTCCCTCGCCCTGTATCGCCAGCCTTCCCTCGCCCTGTATCGCCAGCCTTCCCTCGCCCTGTAACGCCAGCCTTCCCTCGCCCTGTATCGCCAGCCTTCCCTCGCTCTGTATCGCCAGCCTTCCCTCGCCCTGTATCGCCAGCCTTCCCTCGCCCTGTATCGCCAGCCTTCCCTCGCCCTGTAACGCCAGCCTTCCCTCGCCCTGTATCGCCAGCCTTCCCTCGCTCTGTATCGCCAGCCTTCCCTCGCTCTGTATCGCCAGCCTTCCCTCGCCCTGTATCGCCAGCCTTCCCTCGCCCTGTATCGCCAGCCTTCCCTCGCCCTGTAACGCCAGCCTTCCCTCGCCCTGTATCGCCAGCCTTCCCTCGCTCTGTATCGCCAGCCTTCCCTCACCCTGTATCGCCAGCCTTCCCTCGCCCTGTATCGCCAGCCTTCCCTCGCCCTGTATTGCCAGCCTTCCCTCGCCCTGTATCGCCAGCCTTCCCTCATGCCGCGCGGAGTAGTTGACTGCGTGTTGGCAGTCCGACTTGCGGTGCTGAGCCAGGCCCAGTCAAGTGGAATTTCATTGTGATATGACAACTTCTGTGCAGTTACAAACTCGAACTCCAGTAAATCCCCGCAGCGGCTTTTGACTAACCATCAAACAAAGACGGTCACTGCATCGCGTGCTTTCAGATGCACTTTTGCTGCAGTCTGGAACGCTCTTCCGATATTAGGAAGCCACTGGAGCTATCCACTTTTAAATCTAGATTGAAAACTAATTTCTTTAGAACTGCTTTTTGTTTCGTTTTTGTCCTTCCACACCTCAGATTAGCACTGTTGACCACGTAGGGTGTGAAAGAAGTTCGACATACATGACATACAAGCTGCACTTGAGAAGGTTGTTAAATAATGGCTAGCAATATCTGTATTTGAACAAATTATTTGGTGATTCTGCTGCATTGGCAGTGGTGAGAAAAGCAAAAATAACAAACTAACACATTTCTGCGGAGGGAGCTGGTAGGAACGTTGGGTTGCTAGGTCAATGGCCAGGGTCAACGGCGGCACGTGGTGCATCCCGCAAATATGCCTGACTGTGAGGGCGGGCACAAGCCGGCGTGAGTTGGTTAAACGTTGAGTTTTATAAGGGCACCACGGGGTTACCAGCCCCTCCTTACCCAGCCCCACCCCTCCCACCCCCCACCCAGCCCCTCCCCACCCTCCCCACCCAGCCCCTCCCCTCTCCACCCAGCCCCTCCCCACCCAGCCCCTCCCCACCCAGCCCATCCCTCCCCACCCAGCCCCTCCCTCCTCACCCAGCCCCTCTCCACCCTCCCCTCTCCACCCAGCCCCACCCCTCCCATTTTTGGATGCACGACGGACGGACACAATAATCCCCTGTGGGCTGGTGTAGTAACCAGGAGGTTCGTACCAGTAAAAGTTCTCAACACGTTACTCGGTAACACCGTTCGGCCTTAAACATAGGCAACGCTTTACAGCACAGAGTGGAGCCAGAGAGGGAGAATGGGGACAATAAAGTGACTACCTCTCTGGCCTCTCTTTGTGCTCTAAAGAAGGGCCATTGCCTGAAACGTTGTCTGTTCTATATTTATTCTTTTAAGGGCCACGGTGACATTTCACACACATACACACATACACACCCTGGAAATTTCGCTCAATGTGGAAGTCATCGTCCCGCCCTCTACGCAGTCGTTTAGTGGGGTGTTGACACGGGCGGTGCCACATTACCTCATTCGACTGCTCGTCATGCTGCTTCGGTAACTTCAGTGTTATTTATAGGTTTCTGCCGACTTTGATCCCCTTCGTAGAAGCGGAGAAACAAACGCAAACCCCGCCGTTCTACACTTTTAGATGACAATTGCAGGCAGCCGAACAGATAATTGGGAACGGGGAAATGCGCCAAGGGTAATAACGCACCGCCACTGGACTCTCACGAGGGAGCAGTCTTACAGGAGTGGTGCCCACAGATGCCATCGACTCCCTCCGCTGGAGGAAGACTGATGAAGCTGCTGTCATTGCAATCACTTCATTTGTTTAAACCTCCTGCACTTGTTCCCCAAACGTGAGGAAATCGTGTGAAGCAGCAAGTGCCTCTTGTGCGTGATATTAAAATAACGATCATAATTTAATTTCAACTAGTAATGCACCGCAGGGTATTCGCTCGCTTTCGACGAGAGAGAACGACTCGGAGACGCAAGGAACAGCAGACGGCAGTCACGTGGTGAACTGGTGCCAACAATTGCCCACACTCTGCTGCAGTCCTCTACATATTAAGATGTTTTCAACCAATGAATTGAGTGTTTGGTATTAAAATAATGTGGGAGGAAACCAGAGACTGCAGGAGAAAACGCGCGTGGGTGAGGGGGCAACACTCTCTCACCATACAGTAGGCATAGGTGGTATTTTCCATAATAGAGGTTTTTAAACCGTAAGACTTCTCCACAAATGTGGCTGTCGCCAGATGAAGCTAGTTGTAATTACTGGCGAAACGTCGTACTCAGTTTGTAAATGTTGTGGCTTGGCTCTCCAACACACCGGTGTGCTGTACTAGTGACGAATTGGCCACGTTCTGTTCACGTGGCAACCCTTACCAGTTGGCTGTGTCGGGTGGCGGCGGGTTTTAACGACACATTTATATATTTACGCGATCTAACCCAAAAACCTCTATTGTGGAAGATATTGGTCGCGAAAGCCTACGTGTTATATAGGTGGTATTAGTTCACTTTTTTTTTCTGTACTGCCTTCTCCTTGCGGGCCAGGGTGCGGCTCCTCAATGCCCACAGGAAGGGCGTATCGCAAACCATCTGAGTGCGATCCACCAACCCTCGCTGCTGCCTCCGGAGCGCGGGATTCTAGGCAGCCGCGTGCATAGCCACCGACTGCTCAGGAAATTGGAGGCACTGGTGATCCGCACCGATAATGGCCCCACGGCAGTGGAGTTGGTGGTAGCCTTTGTGCAAATTGTCACCGCCGGTCTTTTCGCCAAGCCCAACTAAGCTGCGTTGTATTGTGTGGCTCGCTTTCCTCTCCATTGTACGTACGGCGTACGTTGAACTTCTTCCGCACCGTACGTAGCCACCCGTGCTCATCGGAAAGCTCCACGGCTCGGTGTTGAAAGAAGTGGATGTGATGGTCGCAGATCCGATTATCACGGTGGGGGCAACGTACGGTGCGAAAGGAGATCAACGTACACACAAACACACGTTGCCATTGGGCGAGGAATTTAAATTGTTGCTATAGATTGTAGAGAGCGCCTCTATCACAAAGAGGCTTAGCACGTTTCAATAACACTGTGGCCTTAAAAAAAACATCGTATACAATAGGCAACACTTCGGGAAATGGTCCTCCATAGCACATACAACGAACAGTTCTGTTAAAGTAAACGTTGAAGGGGCAGATTTGAATCATAATTTCATTATATACCGCGTCATTCATGCTAATTGCACCGCACAATGCTGTACATTCATTACCTACTATAATCACCCAGAAATGTCTGTCCGTCCCGCTCGTGGCGTCACTCCACATGAGGCCCACCGCTCTCATTCATATTCATGAGTGCTGCTCTCATTAATATTCATGAGTGGGTGGATTTTTACACAAATGCAGAGGAAGGTCAAGCCGAATTAACCAATTTATTACGCAAAGTCACTTCAAATATGACGTTTCTTTACAGAAAGTGACGGTAAAAAATAAATCTCCGCAGCACAGTGCTACATACGTGCGTGACGTCACTGCAAAAGAGCCCCCCCCCCCCCGCCTTTCATTAATATTCATGCCCGCGTGGAAATTTACACGAGCGCACAAGAAGGTCGCGCACTCCACAAGCCGCACCCCTCTCATTAATAATCATGAGCGGGTGACGTCACTCCACATGGGGCAAGCACCCCCACCCCCCCTCATTAATAATCATGAGCTGAGCAATTTTTCAATTGAATATTTCAGATTTACTTCAATATACACCCATCCTTGGACAGGCAAAGAAGTTAGTCAGAAAATAAGGTCCAAATCCTATTTATAGCAACTACTAGGTAAAATAAAACTCTCAGAAAAATTATAATTAATAAGCAACTCAAGAAATGGCACCAAAACAAATGGCCCAAACAACAAAAAATGTATCACATCAGATAAATTAGTCCATTGAGTCACATTCCAGACCACAATCCCAGGTATGCGCTAAGTTAAGACATCTGGATTTAGGCATTTATTATTTCATGGATTCCTCATGAGCTGGGAGAAGAGTCTGGAGGTTTTAAAAGTGGACACAACCTTCTTTATCCTGTGGCCTTTTGCTGATTCAACAAAGACGAAACTAAACTATTTTTTTTTTATTTTACCAGGTAAGGCCCAATGAGCTGTTTAGCTCTTTTTCCGAAGTGACCTGGACACAAATAATAGCTCAACGAAGTGGCCTATCATGTGGAAATGTCGAGCAGACATATTTTCTAAACACATGTTGATTCTACCCGGAGGAAAATGTACGCGACCATGGGGAGAGAGACACGCAAACTCCAAATATACAGCAGCAGGCGTCAGGGTCAGGATCATCGAACCCACGAGCCTCCTGCATACCAGGCGAGGGAGGTAACATCTCACCACCGTAGTGATTCGTGGATGACACAAGCCGCCAGCAGCCGTAGGCGTGGGGTTCTTCTTTATTGTTCTTAGCGTGCTCTGTTGTGACTAATCAAGCGCTTGATGCCCACGGTGGCGAGATGTTGCCATTTACTGATCAGATTCCCGACTTGGGTGCCTTGCTGTGTAGAGTTTGTTCTCCCCCCTGATGCTCGTGGGCTTTTCCTCCGAATTATCTGGTTGTTTCTTCCCTGCAGCTAAAAAGAACGTGACTGGTGTTGGCCAAACATCCCAATGTAGCAGCAGGACCCTCCTGAAAACAAATATTATTTCAAGCCACACAGAGGCTAAATACAAGTAATAATAATTGTAATTATTTTCGTCATGGGCTCTGGTGTTGAGGTAATTTTTGATGTCCCTGGTCCTTCTTATCAGCCAATCCATCCAGCCCAATCAATGTGTTTAGGCACTAGGGCTGAACGATTTGGGGAAATATTTCATTGAGATTTTTCTGACAGATGTTGCGATTTGATTTGCGATTACGTTTTTTAAAGTCAAGCTTCAGTTCGGTATTCACTGTGTAATAGATGTAAACCATGTGATGGAGCCTTACCACATGATACCATCAACAATATGAACTGCTCTATATATTATAATGCAAGGATGAGAACTTAAAATACATGAATTGCTTCTAACATGTATTTATTAACACATTTATTGAAATAGAACAATCAAACATAGAACAATTGTTCAGTTAAATAAATAAAGTTATAATAATAAAAAATGTAACAATTCCAATAAGAAAGTAATAGGACTTTTCAAATCGCAAACAATCGCAGCCTTTGCGATTTGTAATCGCATTGTTTCAAATTTCGATTTGAAATCGATGAATCGTTCAGCTCTATTAGGCACGCAAAGAGTCCGTTGAGATAGTAGATCGGCTGTCCATAAGAGCATCATACATTGCTGGTTATAATTATGCTGGGAATTTAGAAGCAGGTTCCACCATTTGCTTAGGTTTTATCAAAAGCGAAAATCCTGAGTAAGCTTCAGCAGTTCGTAGCAAAAATATTCAAAACAATCGCATCCATGATGCTGGTGAATACTTGGGACTCTCTCATCCATGATGCTGGTGAACACTTGGGACTCTCTCATCTCTGCGCGATATGTTTGCACCGCCTGGGGTAGCGAGATGTTAACTACCTCGCCTGGTATACAGGAGGTTCATAGGTTCGATTCAGACCCTGACGCCTGCTGCTGTATATTTGGAGTTTGCATACTTCTTTCCCCGTGGTAGCGTGGATTTTTCCCTTACACATTTATAAACGTGCGTTTAGAGTATTTGGCCACTATAAATTTCCACACGATAAGCCAATTCGGTGGAGCTATCATTTGTGTAGCCAGGTTGCTTCTGAAAAAGAGCTATAGAGCTCAGTGGGCCTTACTTGGTAAAATAAAAATAGTTAATTCTTTGTGTCGCCACCGCAGACATAAGGAGGATTGGAGGGATGAGAATCGCAAGGTGAAGTCTTTCACATTTCCAAGTGTCTGTGCGTCGTAGTTGTATGATCCTCGTTCAAGCTGCCCGTTTTGCAAGACATCTTTAATCATTAATGATACCGTCAACTGTGGACACACCTACGCACTGTACGTTGGTAACGCTATATTAGCCATTGTTGTATTCACAGAGACTTGCAACTTATGTAGCATTGTTGGCTACGTTCGGAGAGAAAAAGTCAACGTATATACATAAAAAAGAGATGGTGAAGAGCAATAATTATTTTGCCTTAGGTTTTGGATTCGTTCTTCATTCTTAGCCATCTTGGCTTTAGTGGCCATGGCATTGGATTAAGTTTTGACTCTCGGCTTTAGACATGGTCTTTGAATGTCTAAGCCCCAAACCCTGACTTAGTCCTGAATCCAGCAAATAGTAACATCGATGGGAGAAGTATTTTGTAAATGAGGCTGGATCCTGCCACGAGATGTTTCCACTGTGCTCCACCCGTACGTGCAAGCAATTTCATTACGTGTGCAGGTTGATTTGTAAACGCACAATGGCTTGGCACAGTTTACCCCCTTGAGGGAGAAGCGAATGCAGCCCCTTAAACACTGGCCAAATAAATCACCACAGAGGCTTGCAGTAGGTTGGGGCGTAAATAGACTGACAAGCACCAGTATGCCTGGTTACATAGTGACTGCGCATGGTAGACATTGAATTCACAGACTGCGTGCAGGTTGAGTGAAGTACCTGGGAGGCACACGTTTGTATTGGCTTCTTATTTATACAGATGCCTCATCGGGCACTGTATTCACAGTTAACCTGCACTTTATTCAGACTGGTGCTAGTCTCAACAGAGCTGAGTAAAAACAAACAAAAAATATTTCAAGAGAGAGACGAGGGTCGGAGATATCTCTCAAGCGTGTCCGTCGTCGTACCGGAGCAGTCTGGGCACGCGTGTGACAAACCTGGGCAGGGGGTGATTTGTGCGAATCTAACCGTAAATTCTGTTCGGCGTAAGTTATCGCCGCTCTCTGATGAACGAAATGGATTCTGCTAGGCTGTGGCGCTCGCGATGTGTAAACGCCGGCGCGCCTTCCCAGTCACGCCCTTCCCTTAGGCGATCTCTCTCGCCCTTTCTGCACCGGTGAGTCGTTCAATCCCCTGGCTCCTTCAGACCACTGCATTCCTCCTCTCTCTGTGTACTTGTTCTGGAGTGCCCCCACTTGCATGCCTCATGGCTCTTGCCTGCTACACCGTGACGAGCCGACGCCGGTGGCTCGAACGGCCAACTGTGGCGCCGTTACGCAAAGCCCTTGCCAGAGCAGAGTTACCCAACGTCCGCGTTCAGCCGCTTTTTTTTCATCGAAGTGAGATTGGAGATGGTTATCTGTCGGCAAAGAGGTCTTTTGCAAATGGTGTTAGGTTGACCTTTAACGTCCTCTATGAAGCAGATGGCACGTATTATTATTATGGTAGTACACTACTGCAGAATAGACTTGATTTGAAGCTTTCGTGACTGCAGGAATTACTCTTTGGTTTTTTCGGTAAAGTCACGTATAAATAATAAATAACATAATAGCGTACGACGTTTCGGTTGCAACACAAGCAGCCATCATCAGGTACAGAAGAGCTAAATTATTAGAGGGGAGACACAACCTCATGTATATACAGACACCCAAGTAGGGGGAACTAACACAGATACAACAGGGGACACAGAGTAGCATACCAAACAAACAGGGTTTAGCTAAATTTTGGAAATAAAGAAACACAGACGGTCGGTCAAAACACAATTAACGCATAATCCGGTTGATCACGCTATTTCAACGATTGCTAAATTGCAAGTTAAGTATGAAACTCAGAATACAGACCGCAGAATAACCAAGTCGGTCGCTTGTTTCGAACCGTAAGCCACGGCAACAAGCGGCGAATGCACGACCGTTGTACGTATGTACGTTGAACTTACATAGCCAACCATGCTTATTGGAAGTGTGGGGGGAAGGATGACAAACCAAACACAAAAAAACACTATCCCTGTGATTGTGTGTAGTCGCTGGCGACGGTGAATGTGGCATGAGGAAGGGTCGAGCTCACTCAGGGGAGGTGTCAAGTCTTTGCGTCGATGTTTTTGGATCTGGAGATTTGATTGGGATAATCTCACGTTGTGCACCAACAAAAACAATTGATTCCAGGTCAAGCGGTCAACACATCCAGTACCATTGGTGCCACTGCACCTGGCCACAATTCGCTTTCATCCCAGCCATGGGGACGGCCCCGCCTGTGATCCAGCGCTTCGCCGGCAAGGATCGACGGATCACGGGCATTCATGCAGTGTAGCAGGTGGTTTTGTGAACCCGTCGGTGGGGACCTTTGACTGTTATCTCATGGTATTCGTGGGTTTCCTCCAGATAACTCAATTCCATTCTAACCCTATGGAATTATTTTTCAGGAACTAAATGCCAATGTCGTGGTCTGCTGCTCGTCACGACGAGAGGGCTTCAGCGCAGATAGAGTTGGTGTCGTTTTGCGGTTCCTCTTCCTCCTCCATTGAAGGAGTGCAGACCACGGTGGTTTTATTCAAACAGGTGCGAGTCTCAACAAAGATGAGAAAAACAAGCAAAACAGTGCAAAAGAGAAGCGGGTTGAGATATTCCTCAAGCGTGTTGTCGTGCGAGTGATTATAGCTCCGAGCACTCTGGGCACGCGTATGACAAATGGGCTGGGGGTGATTTGTGCGACTCTATAACCGTAAATCCCACTGGGTTGTCTTTCATTTCATAAGAGACTTCAGTGTTCTCCCAGCTCTAAAACATTAAAATGAGAATGGCCTAAACATCGCCAATGCAGAACCTTCCTGAGAAAGAGTCTTGAGACCACTTTCTTGAGCCCGTCCTGGGTGAATGTGGCATTGTGATTATTAGCCCCTAGCAGTCGATCCCCTTGCCCGGAGAGCCACTCACTCTCTGCTGTGAAGAAGGATCACTGTCCAGAACATCTCCTGTTACATATTTGTTTCCTTTTAGGGCGAGTGTTATTGGCGAGTGAGTTTTTGTCATTTGTACACCTTGGCCAATCGAACACGTATAGCATCATGGACATCATTCCTGTCTTAGAGTTCCCATCGTTTAAGCCCTGCAGTTTACGCATCCACTTTTAAAAAAGAGGTTTATGTAGTCCATAAAAATTCATCCGGAAAACAAACTAACACTCTTGTTTCTTCACCAACTTCTCATAGCACCCCCCTCTACTGCCTTATGCCACTATTATAAAGGCAAGGTTGGGGCTTCATTATAAGCCACGAGGTTTGTGTTTATGTGTAACCATATTATGGGGGGGTGGAGCGGTAGTGCAGTGGTTGGCGCACTACACTATCAACCCGGTGATCCAAGTTCCGTTCCCACTCTCAGACCAACTGTGACGAATATCCGAACCAGTCCTGTCCTCCTCTAGGTCGACTCAACCTTAAATGAGTACCTGGTGCCGTGTCTAAATGTTTGCACAATCCGGCTGGGCGTGGTGCTGGCCACCCACCCCTTGGAGCGCCACGTCGGTCTTCATAGGCGCTCACTCACAGCACTTGCCCCATTAGCCTGTTAAAGGCTATCTGGGGGGGGGACTTTTGCCATTTTTGCGACAAGATTTGAATAACTTTCTTTGACCCAGCACAAGTTTTGGGTGCTTGTTTTTCACGCCTCTGATTAGCACGGTTGGCTACCTACGGTGCGAAAGAAGTTCTACATACATACATTATAATCGGGTGCATCCACATTTTCTCTGCCCACTGGTACCTGCGTTAAAGCTGTAAAGGTCATCCCTTAACACGGCCATGAACTTTGTTTCTGCCATGAACTTTGTTTCTGCCATGAACTTTGTTTCTGCCATGAACTTTGCTGTTGGCAAGCAGTGGTGGCATCATTACGACATAATGATTACGATCTTGACTTCTTGCCTTACTGGATTTCAGTTTGCTGATACTGATGTTTCAATTCCTTTTCCGGTTATTTCTTTGTCCAGCTCTTATGCAAATTATTTTGCCTCTTGTCGCATATTTTCCATTGATTCGTTGAGATTTCTGTAGGCCTTTCCTGTTCAAAAGCCGATTAAACGAACTTTGCTAAACGTCCGTGACGGTCATCTTTTTCTTCGTCTCAATTTTTTTCACACTTCTATGCATATTGAACTTATTTCGCACCGTACGTAGCCAACCTTGCTATCGAAGCTAGGACCGGTTCAGAATTCACTCGCCACTGGTGTCAGCCATGGCTGGAATCGAACTCCGGGCACTGGGTTCACAGCATAACACGCCACGCTAAGGTTTTCCACTTTTGCAAATATTTTAACTTATTTCAATAACTCGGCAGCCATGGTGCCCTATCTGACAACGTCCGTCAGGGCAATTGGACACGGGCCAAGGTCATGTTTTCCAAAGGCCTGTGGTGGAACTCCATTTGTGTTTGCTCATGTGAAAAAATATGTCGTAACAGAGAATAACCTACTCGAGATGACAGGGTAGAAGCATCGTATGATAAGTTCCGTGGTATTTTCCCACAGCATGTTTGTGTACTACACTAATATTTTCTTATTTCAGATAAAAAAACGGCTCAAACGCGAGTAGTCCTCGCCCGCAACATGGTGGTGGCTATGCACGTGGCCTGTAATTCGGCATTCTGGAGGTAGCGAGGGTCGGTAGATCGTACAAATATTCTGAAACTCCCTTCCTGTGGGTGTCAAAGGCGTTATATCCTGGCTTGCCAGGAGGAGGCGGTACAGCAAAATGTGGACGAATATATAATCTGTCTCTTCTGTATGGGAATAGTGTGTTGCCCTCAAACACATGTGAGTTTTGTCCAAGCGCTCTTCAACATGTAAGCACTCAATAATGAGCTGAAAACATGTTAATAGCTTGGGCCAGAGGTGGGAAAAAATTTTGACTTGCGGGCCACAATGGGTTCTAAAATTTGACAGAGGGACCGGGCCAGGAACAGATGGATGGAGCGTTTGCGTGAACTAATATAAATGACGTGTTAAAAATCATTACATGAAAGGATTTGGCCTTTAACAGGTAGCGAAGCATTTAATTGCAAGGCAATTTATCAAATTGCACAAACAGGAACAATACAAAAACATGTAACTCCCGGTCAAAGTGCGCCATCTAATGGGGAAATGGGGGCATTACAGGGGAAAGGTAAAATTTAATTTAATGATTATATTTGGACAAGTTCGGCAGGCCGGATTAAAAAGCCCAATGGGCCGTATACGGCCCGGGAGCCGTACTTTGCCCGTGTCTGGCTTGGGCTATCGTTGATGCCGGCTCACCGCTCGACTGCTGCTGCCAAGCCACTTGTCCGTGGCTCCTCGCACCTCCTAAAGTCTCTCCCTCTTCGTTGGTGAGTGAATGCTGTGCGTGAATAAAAAGTTAAAATTATTATTACTACAATTATGATACGTACCCAAAGCAGTCCTGTTTTTAATTTTTTACGTTGCAACAAAAAACGCGAGCACTGGTTACGACGCGCCCGTGGCCATTAGGAGTTTCCAAACGAGACGACGGGGACCATACTTAGGGGAGAGAGGGTTGGACTCACTGCCCAACCAAGTGGGGCCTCCGTGTGGGGGGGAGGGGGGTTGAAGATTTATATGGGGGAAGAGAGGGGAGGGGAGAGATAACGAACATACTAAGGGAAGAGCAGCAATAGTGGAGGTGCAACCCATCTTGTTAAAAAAAAGAATGTGCTTCAATCACTTCGTGGAATGTACACGCACCGGCAATGTGTCATAGCAGCAGGCATGAGCACGGTTGGCTACGTACGGTGCGAAATAAGTTCAATATGCATACGTACAGGCATGCGTGAGATGCGCAAGTGAGATTGGTTGGGCGCTGGATGTGTGGAGCACGCAAGACGCGCTCGCAACGCACACGCACAGGAGAACCGGACACATGATCGACGTATACACTCACGGGGGTCAGTTGTGAGGGTGCCGCGGTGGCGAGATGTTCGCTCCCTTGCCTGGTATGCATGAGGTTGTGGTTTCGATCCCAAGCTTAACGACGTCTGTATATTTGGAACTTGTGTGTGTGTGTGTCTCTCTCACTGGTTGTGTGAGATTTTCTCCGGGTCCTTCGGTTATTCCCTCCACAATTAGAATCCACAAGACGCATTTAGAGCATTTGGCCGCTATAAATGTCCACATCACGAGACACTTAGTTGAGCCATTGTTTGCGGCCAGGTCGCTTCTGATAAGGAGCTACACGGCTCAGTGATCCTTAACTGTAAAAATTAAAATAGTTAAAATAAAAATAGTTTGTTCGTTTTGGTGAATAGTTAGGACGTGTTACAGCAAATAAAAACGGACTTCATAAGCCGAACCTCGTCTGGATCTTCTTTCACGTGAAAGACAATTGGCCAAACAAATAATCACATCTCCATAATACGTGTTCAACCCAACAATCAGATCTGCTCATGACGAGGAAATCCCATCCTGGCTGAATAACAGTGCAGGTCGGAAAAAAAAAACTATGAAATACACACAACACGCAACATTGTGTAAGAAGCCCGCAGCCATATGTGCGAAACGCCAAAAAACATCAGCATTTGTGGTCCTCTTTTCTCTTCGATCGTCATTATTCAAAATTACTGTGAGCTCATGTGACCGACTGACGGCAGCAGCGGCAGCAGCGATGAAACCAGTCCACAGTTTGTCTATCGCTGCATCACTGCTGCTGACAGTCGCTAACATCTGCTCAAATTTGTTTCGATGGTGACCAAAGATAGGTGGACCACCAGTGAACATCTCCGGGGGAGTGCTGATACTTTTTGCACGATGCATCGAGGTTGTGTGCTTCGTACCCATTTTTATATATATATTTTTTACATTTGGCTGAACACGTGCACGATAAATGTCCAAAGATCCAGTTGACGTGATGATCTTACCGGGTAAATCTAGTCAACCAAAACGATGGTGATGTTGCTGTAGAATGAGGTTAGTTAGTTTTAAAGCGAGTTGGAACTTGGTCGATGATTACCTCCACAGGCATGTTTCTCTGCTACACCCCGTGGTTAGACTGGCTTCCGGATGAATGTTTTGAGCAACTCCCTAGTTGAAGAAATGTAATAATTTGTATCTGTATTTAAAGGTGAAACTGTTGGGGTTGCTGCGTTTTGTAATCTGGTCGAGGGATCTCTGTGACCAGATTTATATCCACTTTATTGACACCGGCACGAGTTAGGGGCTGGTCTTTCTGGAACGTCTTGTAATCTGGATAATGTATCATATTGTATTCGTGACATTTTCCTGTGTACAACCCTTAGCCGGTGGTGACAATTCGACATTCCTTTGGCGGGGGTGACGAGTCTATGCAAAGCACAAACGCTGTTGACTTCCCCACAAAAGTGGCACCTAATTTGATGACCCTGAAAGAATAATGGGCCGAGAAAACCCCCCCCCCCCCCAACCATCACTTGAAGTCTCAACCTTCTTCTCGCGGGCCGCTCGCAGAACCACCCTGGGTACTCTGAAGGGGAACATTCTGCATGTGGCTCACAAATTATGAATGGCGGTGGCGGTAGCACCCGCCGGGTGGTGCAGCTGCCGTTCACGCGAGCGGGCTGGCGGGGGGGCTGGCTGGGTGGGGGCTGGGTGGGCACCGCGGGTGGCCGCTCCGCACGTGGCTCACGCCATCTGTCAGTTGCGTCCGAGCCCTCTGTGATATTCACGAGCCGCTCATCCCAGTTGCTGTGTAACGCCTACGGGGCGGGGTGGGGAGGGGGGGAAATGACACGGCGACATCGCAGTGACATCACGCCTGCCCGCCCTCTCGCGCTAATTAATATTCATGACGTCGTGCCTTTAGCCGTGACAATTGGGGCTCCAAGGCAGGCAGCGCCCAAGACTTAAGAGGAGCCAAAAGACACGGTGGGTGGAACTTATCAGCGTGTTGCTTCGATCCGCTTGGCTGCTTTGTTTTAACTAGTTTTTATAACGTGTTATTACTGTCGTGCGAATAACGTAACACATTGAGACGTTGCTTGTCCAGTAACGCCTTCTGCTCACTGCTCATGCTCTCTGTCTCTCTCTCGCTCTGCATGGGAAAAGGAAATGTACTTTCAGACTCAACGTTAGTCCGCTGTTCCGCAGCATTAGTGGCCATTATCCCCAGGACCCTGCCCTTTTAGACAAAATTTGGTTACAAGATATATCCGTGCGTAACGCTAATGGACGGAAACGGAGTGAGCTTGTACATCAAACGATGGGCAAACCTGAGACGTAGCAGAGGAACACGCAGCGCTGAAGGATGCATCTTGTTTACATCCATTGAACATTGACAGCAAAGCTGCGTTACAAATGATGGCGCCCAAATTTGAAAGGGTTAAAGTGTAATGAACGCGTGCTTAGCCACAGAGAAATGAAAACGTGATTCTTAGTCCGAGTGGTTTGCATTTCAAGAAGCCTTTGGGGTAAGAACATTGGAGTATAATTGGTTGCCATCGCAGCCATTGAAATAAAGTCTTTATTCTTACAAAGTCCGCGTAAGTTCTGGTTGAAGTCGCTCAGGCAGGATCTCTCATCCCTGGTCACGGTTATTTGCTGAACGAGGTGAGAACTCGCAAGACCAGGATTGTCTCATTTGCAAGGGTGACCCAGAGCAATCGTCTGCCAGTAGGGAGCGATTATCGCTCTGTAAGATCTAAATTGATTCGTATGCAGGTACATCTTCACATTTCGAAAAATTGGATCCTGATGCCGCCACACGATGATGGCCTACCTATGCGAATGTCATCAGGGGATCTTTAACGTCTTATGTCAAGCAGATGGTGCATATGATCATTTAAGTCATTACACCCGCAGTATTAATCAGGGTGACCGCTGATTTCGAACCGTGACGCTTTGCAACGGCAGCGAACAGTCTTGATCGGTCTCGTTTTTTTACAGTTTGCTGGTAAATAAACATCACCATCGCGGCATCTGCAGACCTCAGCACATGCGTCAAATAACTCTGCCTTAAGAGGTCGTATATGCATAATGGGTGAAGTTTTTGGGAAATCATCCCTTACAGCGTATGTTTTTTTTCCTTTTAAGGCAGTGTTATTGATGCACGTGAATGTATTGCTATTTGTGCTTGTACACCCACCGCCAACGCAGCAGCAACATCACCAAATAATTTGTTTAATCTGTAGACTTGCGTTGCTGCCAAGCCAGCAATGCAGGGAGTGTGGCCGGCTTTGCCATCAGTGGTCACTCCTACAGCTGTGAGTAAGTGGTGTACTGACCACTTGGGCTGTCAGATCTTATCTTATATAGTACCTTGTTCCAAGGCGCTTTACAGCAATTATACAACTCTACATAATATGGCAGTGGTTGACGTAAAGAGTTGGGTTATTAATAGTGGTGGTGTAGTTGTGGTAACAGGAGAATGCGTGGGAGAGGTTAAGGAGGGGTTGGGGTAGTGATAGGGATTGGGGTAGTGATAAGAGTTGGGATAGTGATGGGGATTGAGGTAGCTATAGTGATTGGGGTTAGGGTCGTGATAGTGATTGGGGTAGTGATAAGGGTTGGGGTAGTGATAGTGGTTGGGGTAGTGATTGGGGTTATGGTCATGATAGTGGTTGGGGTAGTGATAGGGGTTGGGGTAGTGATAGGAGTTGGGATAGTGATAGGGGTTGTGATAGGGATTGAGGTAGCTATAGTGATTGGGGTTAGGGTAGTGATAGGGGTTGGAGTAGTGATAGTGGTTGGGGTAGTGATAGTGGTTGGGTTAGTGATAGAGGTTGGGGTAGTGATAGGGGTTGGGGTAGGGATAGGGGTTGGGGTAGTGATAGTGGTCGGGTTAGTGATAGGGGTTTGGTTAGTGATAGGGGTAGGGGTAGTGATAGTGGTTGGGTTAGTGATAGAGGTTGGGGTAGTGATAGGGGTTGGGTTAGTGATAGGGGTTGGGGTAGTTTTCAGAAGCGACCTGGCCACAAATGATAGGTCAACTTAGTGGCTTATCATTTGGAAACGTATTACAGCAAAATACTCCCAAGATAAATCCACTCAACCACAGGGAGAGAGAGAGAGACAGAATCGAACCCATGTTCCTCCTGCATGCCAGGCGAGGTAGTTGACATCTCACATTGCTCGAAACGGGGCTGGACGATGGCCAAGAATAATAACAGAGTGACAACTGAGGAATGGAACACGTCCAAAGGGTCGTCCACAAAGCAGATGAAGCAATGAAATCGGTTACGTGCAGGTGCTGGGTGCATCGTTACATCAAAAGTTCCTGAGATGCGGCGGTGGCTTGGGGAGGCCTTCATCCAGCAGTGTTCTTAGCACACTGCGCTACAAAATCGGCAGCCCAGTTCAATTCCCACTCACTACCAACAACGTATGTAACTCCCTTGTTTAGTTTAAGTTCAAATTGAATGGAGTGTCCGTGTTGGTGGTGGCGTGCAACCACGAATATAAAACACACCACTCTTGGTAATACTGCCACAGCTCCATTATCTCTAACTGTATGTTTTCCCATTGCTTAAACCGCTTTCACAGGGAATGCGGTCGGTTGGTAATGTTAAGCTAGAGGTGACCGGGTGGCTACAGGAACTGAACTATTCACCCTGTGCCAGCCGGCTTGTGGCGAGCGTTCTGACCGCTGTGCGCCGTTCTTTCCATCTGTTACGTGCGAGGCGGGAGGGTGGCGGCGAATCTGAGCGTCGATTCTCAGCATCAGCCAACATCCGTGACCAATGACATTTTGAACCACCGGACCTGCTTCTGGTTTGACCAACCCACGCTGACCAGCATAGTGAAGTATGGTCAAACAACCCCCCGTGACCGACACGGTGATCGGGAGGTCTTCAATCGTTCTTGACGACCGATGGATAAGAGTGTAACAGTAAGGTCGGGATCCATAGTGACCTCGTGACTATGCTGGTCACTGCGAGTTTGATACGGTGGGTGGCTGTTGCAGTGGGAGTGGCCAGGTTAGGGTCGCTGGGTTCATTTTGTAGCGCACTGAGCACTGCGCCTTTGCTCCATTACACAGTGACTCCGCAAACCACAGCAATGGGGTTGCAGAAATTTGGAGTGTTTGCACAACTTTCCTGCAAATGCGAATCGGAGCCAGCCGACCGGCGTGTTGGGCATCAGGGGTCTTGCTGCGTCGCCCGCTTGGAGTTGCCCTGTCGGCCGTGTGCTGCGGTCGCCCTGAGTCACCGGAACATTTGTTAGGGAGCCTCCATGAACGCGAGCTGGGCAGTCAGCGTGGCCACAGCACCAGCGTCCATGGATCCGTTCACACCGCACCCGCGCTTCCGATCAACACGGTTGGCTACGCACGGTGTGGAAGAAGTTCAACTCGCGTACGTACATTCCATCCGGTAGTTTTCCCGGGGAAGTGACTTCCCAAAGCAATGCCATCTGCTTAATGAACAGCGTCACGGGGTCTCAACTCAACCAGGCTCAGCCGAGTGGCGGCGACTGCGGTGCTCGCTCTGACATCTCGTGACGTTTCTCTCGTGTGCCTTCAGCTCGCCAGTTGGAAACCGCAGCCCGTGCACCAGGACCAGGCTCGGTGTGACTCCTCGTCAGGCTCGGTGTGACTCCTCGTCAGGCTCGGTGTGACTCCTCGTGCCTCCACCGCCACGGCAGCGACGCAACGGTGACTTCATCAAGCAACCACTCGCGCGATTTACCTACGAGTCACACAGCATCCACCTACGATACACAGTGATTCACTCACAGAGCATGAACCTACTATACACAGTGATTCACTCACACGCAGCATGCACCTACTATACACAGCGATTCACTCACACACAGCATCCACCTATATACACAGTGATTCACTCACACACAGTATCCACCTACTATACACAGTGATTCACTCACACACAGCATCCACCTACTATACACAGTGATTCACTCACACACACCATCCACCTACTATACACAGCGATTCACTCACACAGCATGCACCTACGATACACAATGATTCACTCACACAGCATGCACCTACGATACAGTGATTCACTCACACGCAGCATGCACCTACTATACACAGTGATTCACTCACACACACCATCTACCTACTATACACAATGATTCACTCACACAGCATCCGCCTACGATACACAGTGATTCACTCACATGCAGTATCCACCTATATACACAGTGATTCACTCACACGCAGCATCCACCTACTATACAGTGATTCACTCACACACAGCATCCGCCTACGATACACAGTGATTCACTCACACACAGCATCCGCCTTCGATACACAGTGATTCACTCACACACACCATCCACCTACTATACACAGTGATTCACTCACACACTGCATGCACCTACTATACACAATGATTCACTCACAGAGCATCCGCCTACGATACACAGCGATTAACTCGCACAGCATCCACCTACTATACACAGTGATTCACTCACACAGCATGCACCTACTATACACAGTGATTCACTCACACGCAGCATGCACCTACTATACACGGTGATTCACTCGCACAGCATCCGCCTACGATACACAGTGATTCACTCTCACGCAGCATGCACCTACTATACACAGTGATTCACTCACACAGCATCCGCCTACGATACACAGTGATTCACTCTCATGCAGCATGCACCTACTATACACAGTGATTCACTCACACCATTCACCTACTATACACAGTGATTCACTCACACACAGCACCCACCTACTATACACAGTCATTCACTCACACACAGCATCCACCTACTATACACAGTGATTCACTCACACACAGCACCCACCTACTATACATAGTGATTCACTCACACACAGCATCCACCTACTATACACAGTGATTCACTCACACAGCATCCACCTATTATACACAGTCATTCACTTACACACAGCATCCACCTACTATACACAGTGATTCACTCACACATAGCATCCCCTTACTATACACAGTGATTCACTCACACACAGCATCCACCTACTATACACAGTGATTCACTCACACACAGCATCCACCTACTAAGCACAGTGATTCACTCACACAGCATCCACCTACTATACACAGTGATTCACTCACACACAGCATCCACCTACTAAGCACAGTGATTCACTCACACAGCATCCACCTACGATACACAGTGATTCACTCACACAGCATGCACCTGCTATACACAGTGATTCACTCACACACAGCATCCACCTACTAAGCACACATTGATTCACTCACACACAGCATCCACCTACTAAGCACACAGTGATTCACTCACACACAGCATCCACCTACTAAGCACACAGTGATTCACTCACACACAGCATCCACCTACTATACACAGTCATTCACTCACACACAGCATCCACCTACTATACACAGTGATTCACTCACACACAGGACCCACCTACTATACACAGTGATTCACTCACACAGCATCCACCTATTATACACAGTCATTCACTCACACACAGCATCCACCTACTATACACAGTGATTCACTCACACATAGCATCCCCTTACTATACACAGTGATTCACTCACACACAGCATCCACCTACTATACACAGTGATTCACTCACACACAGCATCCACCTACTAAGCACAGTGATTCACTCACACAGCATCTACCTACTATACACAGTGATTCACTCACACACAGCATCCACCTACTAAGCACAGTGATTCACTCACACAGCATCCACCTACGATACACAGTGATTCACTCACACAGCATGCACCTGCTATACACAGTGATTCACTCACACACAGCATCCACCTACTAAGCACACAGTGATTCACTCACACACAGCAGCCACCTACTAAGCACACAGTGATTCACTCACACAGCATCCACCTACTAAGCACACAGTGATTCACTCACACACAGCATCCACCTACTATACACAGTCATTCACTCACACACAGCATCCACCTACTATACACAGTGATTCACTCACACACAGCATCCACCTACTATACACAGTCATTCACTCACACACAGCATCCACCTACTAAGCACAGTGATTCACTCACACACAGCATCCACCTACTAAGCACACAGTGATTCACTCACACACAGCATCCACCTACTATACACAGTGATTCACTCACACACAGCATCCACCTACTAAGCACAGTGATTCACTCACACACAACATCCACCTACTAAGCACACAGTGATTCACTCACACACAGCATCCACCTACTATACACAGTGATTCACTCACACAGCATCCACCTACTATACACAGTGATTCACTCACACACAGCATCCACCTACTATACACAGTGATTCACTCACACACAGCATCCACCTACTATACACAGTGATTCACTCACACACAGCATCCACCTACTATACACAGTGATTCACACACACAGCATCCACCTACTAAGCACAGTGATTCACTCACACACAGCATCCACCTACTATACACAGTGATTCACTCACACACAGCATCCACCTACTATGCACAGTGATTCACTCACACCATTCACCTACTATACACAGTGATTCACTCACACACAGCACCCACCTACTATACACAGTGATTCACTCACACACAGCACCCACCTACTATACACAGTGATTCACTCACACACAGCATCCACCTACTATACACAGTGATTCACTCACACAGCATCCACCTATTATACACAGTCATTCACTCACACACAGCATCCACCTACTAAGCACAAAGTGATTCACTCACACACAGCATCCACCTACTATACACAGTCATTCACTCACACACAGCATCCACCTACTATACACAGTCATTCACTCACACACAGCATCCACCTACTATACACAGTCATTCACTCACACACAGGACCCACCTACTATACACAGTGATTCACTCACACACAGCATTCACCTACTATACACAGTGATTCACTCACACAGCATCCACCTATTATACACAGTCATTCACTCACACACAGCATCCACCTGCTATACACAGTGATTCACTCACACATAGCATCCCCTTACTATACACAGTGATTCACTCACACACAGCATCCACCTACTATACACAGTGATTCACTCACACACAGCATCCACCTACTAAGCACAGTGATTCACTCACACAGCATCCACCTACTATACAACAACAACAACAACCGCCATTCGCCACTAAGTGGCGGTGACGTCACCACGACGCTTGTGCCAGGCTATGTGCACCCTGAGGCCACGTGAAGTGTCGAACGCCCGCTGGCAGGAGGTCACGGGGCAGACCCAGGTGCCACGGGTCGACTGACTGAGATGACTGGCTGATGCACCACCTGTGCCCCCTACTGTGCCAACCTGCTGTGCTTTAGCCACCCGGCGCTCCGCTCGCTGTTGTGAGCGTCGCTCCTCCGCCCTCCGTTGTTGTTGGAGGGCGACTGCCTCCAACTGCCCAGTAGCATCCTTCACGAGCCTCCTCCACAGAGGCCGATCTTGACACCGCTGGTACCAGTCATCGGCAAGTCCACTCAGCTCCACGTCCTCCTGTACCACATCACTCCATCTCTTCTCTAGCCCGTGCCGCGCCCGCTTAGCCCCCTCAATCCGGCCAAACAAAAGCTGTTTCGGCATGCGGTGGCTGGGCATGCGGGCTACATGACCCAGCCATCGCAGCCTTGCCTGCCGGAGGAGCTCACCGATGGGACCCTGCCCAGATCTTTCAAGGATCTGTGAGCTCCTCACACAATCCAGTCTGGTTAAACCCAGGATGGATCGTAGGCAGGTCAGCCTAAATGTTTCTAACCGGCGAAGATGTTCCATTAGGGGGGTCCACGTTTCGCAAGCGTAGAGAAGGGAGGGAATGACCGTGGCCGAGAAGACCTGAAGCTTAGTGCGGAGCGACAGACCAGGTAGCTTCCACACAGCGTTACGCAACCGATGAAAAGATATTGCCGCTCGACTGATTCGGAGTGAGACCTCTGCTGTTAAACTGGAGCCAGTCATAAGCACACTGCCCAGGTATGGGAAACTCTCCACTCTCTCCACAACTGCCCCATCACCGATTGGGAGTTGTGGGGGTGGAGTGTCCGATGGTACAAAATACCCAGGCAGGTGCTTAGTTTTGGTGGGGCTGATGGTAAGGCCCCACCTCTTAGTGGCACGCTCCAGTCTCAGCAGCAGCGTCTGCAACTCCTCCTCTGACTGAGCAGCTATTACCAAGTCATCAGCATACATAACGTGGTTGAGCAATAGGGAGCCATCCCTTGACCGCACCCGGGCATCGATTAGCCTCCCATTATATCTGTACCATATGGAGATTCCCCCGGTACAGCTATTGAAGGCTTCACGAACTACGTGGTCAAAATAGATGTTAAATAATGTGGGAGCCAGAGGACATCCCTGTCGCACCCCAAGGTGTACAGGGAATGGCTCTGACTCCCGGCCACGTAGTTTTACCCGGGCCCGCTCACCATCATGAAGGTCCTTAATGATCGTGAGCAGAGGGTCAGGTACTCCAAAAGCACGAAGAACGACCCAGAGCCCAGGCCTACTGATGGTATCATAGGCCTTGACCAGGTCAATAAAGCAGAGATGTAGGTCTTGTTGGAATTCCCTACACCTCTGCTGTAGCAGACGGACAGAAAATATGGCATCTGTGCAGGACCGCCCTTTCCTGAAACCGCATTGGGGCTCCGCAAGCCTCTCCTCAGCGTGCCTGGCAAGGCGATGCTGAATAATCCTTGCCAGGACCTTTCCCGGCACACTGAGGAGTGAGATGCCCCTGTAGTTGTTACAGTCTGTGCGGTCCCCCTTCTTAAAAAGGGGGACCACCAGGGCATCCTTCCAATCCTGCGGAACCCGTCCAGTGGTCCAGACTGTTGTTATGATGTCATATAGGGCAGTCTGTGCACAAACGCCACCCTCCCTCAGCATTTCGCTTGGGAGATCATCTCTGCCCGCTGCCTTTCCTGGTCTCAGACTCCGGATCGCCTTCAATACTTCCTCAGCAGATGGCACCTCAGCCAGCCACTCACAGGGGGTGACTTCATCCAATATTTGAGGCACCGCAGCCTCAGCAGGGTCATCCTCACTTTGTGCCACGATGTTTTCCTGGCTGTGGGATTTTCCCTCCCCCAGGACCTCACAGAAATGCTCAGCAAATCTGCGAACCTGTTCCTGGGGGTCGGAAATTGGATCACCGTTTTTTCCCCTAATGATGGTAATAGGTGTGGCGCTGCAGGTTACTTTTTTGATGGAGTTAAATAGCGATTTGTGATCACGGGCCACTGAGGCAGACTCCATCTCCTCAGCAACCCGCGACCACCACCCATCCTTGCAGCGCCTCACGGCTCTCCGAACCTCCGAGCGAAGGCTGCGGTAAGCCTCCTCATTCTCTGACGTGGGATTCTGTAGCCGATGACAGTGGGCCTGTCGCTTTTTCTCAACCATCCTGAACAACTCCTCTGTCATCCAGGGTGTCTGGGGAGGTCTGGACCGCGTACCCAAAGCAGCCATTGCAGCTGCATGAGTCACAGTCCTAAACCTCGCCCATTTACCCTCGACATCAGGAGGAGTCGGGGACGATGCCAATCCCAGCCGCAAGCGATGATGAAATTCTCGCTTGCAACTTTCATCAGATAACTGAGACCAGGCCACTTTAGGTTGGAATGGGGTCCTGGGTGTACACCCACCACCGGAGTGGAAGAATGGCAGGCGCATCTTACAGATGACTAGTCGATGGTCAGAGGGCAGATCAGCTCCACGGTAGGTCCTGGTGTCAAGGACATGGGCTCGCATTCGCTGGTCCGTCACTATGTAGTCCAGCAGATGTTCTTGCTTGGACCCGGCATGCATCCATGATGTTGTGTGGATGCGCCGATGCCGGAACAGCGTGTTGGTAATTACAAGCCCATGGGCTGCACAAAAATCTAGCAGCCTCCTACCATTGTTATTGAGCTGATCTGGCCCATGCCCTCCAATCACTCCAGACCAGGTGCCAGTATCATGACCAACTCGGGCATTGAAGTCACCCAACATGATGACTCTATCCCGAGGGGCCACTTTAGCCAGCACCTGTGACAGGAGGTCATAGAAGGCATCTGACTCATCGGCTTTGCCTGCATCCCTCCACGGATGTTCATCTTCGGTGGGGGCATAAGTAACCACGACCACCATTCCTCGCCTCCGGTTGATGGGAAGGCGAGCCCAAAGTAGCCTGGGGCTTACAGCTTCCCACACCTCACCGCCACGCTCCCACGCCCCCTTCATTCTTTTGTTCAAAAGAAGACCCACACCCTGTTGTTTGGCAGTCTGCTGCCCCGAGTAGAGGACTGTCCACCCCTCATGGTGGCAGGAGCCAGAGCCGGTCCACCGGACCTCCTGAATGCCGCATAGATCCAGGCGGTACCGGTCCAGCTCCCGACAGAGGAGTGGCAGCCTCTCCTCTGCAGTGAGCGTTCGAACATTCCACGTGGCCACCCGTAGTGGCTTTTCGTTGTTTCTGGAGTAGCCCCGAGGGTAGGTATTCAATCTCCTGGCTCCGCCAATTGGGGTTTGGCCAGGAGACGTCATAGACGCCTGGCCCCCCGGGGCCTCCGGCACAAGCTTAGTTGTTACATATTTCACTTTAATTCGTGGTTTTGTGGTAATTAATTGAAGGTGGAGGGGTTACCAGCCCCTCGCACCCGTCCAGAGCCCCCGTTTAGCCCCTGTGGTGGACACATATGCCATGAGGGGAGGAGCCAATCAAAATTGGAACTCCCCCCACAGCACTGTCCACGACAGAGTTGCCCGTCCGGCACCGCGAGGAGGTAGGGGGTTGTTTTGCCGGACCCACCTACTATACACAGTGATTCACTCACACACAGCATCCACCTACTAAGCACAGTGATTCACTCACACAGCATCCACCTACGATACACAGTGATTCACTCACACAGCATGCACCTGCTACACACAGTGATTCACTCACACACAGCATCCACCTACTAAGCACACAGTGATTCACTCACACACAGCATCCACCTACTAAGCACACAGTGATTCACTCACACACAGCATCCACCTACTAAGCACAGTGATTCACTCACACACAGCATCCACCTACTATACACAGTCATTCACTCACACACAGCATCCACCTACTATACACAGTGATTCACTCACACACAGCATCCACCTACTATACACAGTCATTCACTCACACACAGCATCCACCTACTATACACAGTGATTCACTCACACAGCATCCACCTACTAAGCACACAGTGATTCACTCACACACAGCATCCACCTACTAAGCACAGTGATTCACTCACACACAGCATCCACCTACTAAGCACACAGTGATTCACTCACACACAGCATCCACCTACTATACACAGTGATTCACTCACACACAGCATCCACCTACTAAGCACAGTGATTCACTCACACACAGCATCCACCTACTAAGCACACAGTGATTCACTCACACACAGCATCCACCTACTATACACAGTGATTCACTCACACAGCATCCACCTACTATACACAGTGATTCACTCACACACAGCATCCACCTACTATACACAGTGATTCACTCACACACAGCATCCACCTACTATACACAGTGATTCACACACACAGCATCCACCTACTAAGCACAGTGATTCACTCACACACAGCATCCACCTACTAAGCACACAGTGATTCACCGCCCAGCAATTTGACAAATTGGCGCTCTTCGATGTCGCCGCTTGATTCGAGCATCAATAATTGTCTCACTTTTGTATCCTCTCCCATTTGCCTCCTTGTATCATTGTACAGTGTTGTAACAACGTAACAGATTGCAAACTGTCGGTTGTTGTGCCAGCGATTAATTGGCTGTTCGTTATATCGTCGGCGCTGCTGTCGCCCGTTGACGAGCGATGGCCCCGCGGGCCATGAGCGTGTGCAGGGAAAGGCGTTTTGATGCGCGGGCACCGAGTGCCACCAGCCCCCTGCCAGCCGTTTTACGCCGTCCTGTTCCCACAATTGAAGCAATTGGCGGGACCCCGGGGTCCCATCACTGCCCCGGGGTGGGAAAAACCGCGTAGCGACACGAGTCTTGTTGCCTTACCGACAACAACAAAACTAGCGGTCAATCGATCGGCCTCGTCGAGAGCTACTCGGGGCACTAAGTTTCGTAAAAAGTTGAAAAATTACATAAACACGTTAAATTCACTGCCTGGGGGGCGGCGGGCTCGCCTTGGCAAAGAAGCTGAGGATCGACGGCTGACCGGAGGGCGTCGTCGCCGCGCGCGACTGCGGCGGACGCCCCCCCGGGGGCTCGCGTTTGGCCGGTGGGGTGGCGCCCATCGTGTCGATCGCCGCCTGCTGCTGCTGCTGGCGCTTGTTGGCGCGAGTCTGGGCGGGCGGCGCGTTGCTGTCGGGATCACGAGTGGGCGGACTGAAAAATAATATAAGAATAGGGTTTTTCCCCTTTTTTCTGGCAACAAAACTGAAACCTTTTTACGAGGATTCATGTTACTGCATTAACCACAATACCTGCAGTCAAAATGCAAACAAAAAACATCCTATGATAATATATGCATTGTCCTTGAAACTGATTGGTCCACACCAAGGGACGGCTTTCTTTTGAGCCTCGACCCAATTGGTGCTCGACCAGATGACGCCAAAAGGCTCAAAAGAAAGCCGTCCCTTGGTGTGGACCAATCAGTTTCAAGGACAATGCATATATTATAATAGTATGTTTTTTGTTTGCATTTTGACTGCAGGTATTGTGGTTAATGCAGACATGAATCCTTGTAAAAAGGTTTCAGTTTTGTTGCCAGAAAAAAAAGGGGAAAAACCCTATTCTTATATTTTGGTACTGGCAAAGGAGGTCTAATGATGAAAAATAAGAATTATTGACCTGATATTTTGCGGGACCCCGGGGTCCCGCCAAATGATTCAGTTGATTGATTGGTACCCCGGTCACGGAGTTAAGCTCACCCCTGGATAAAAATAGTGTCCGAGAAATAAAATATTTAAATGCCTCGGCCGTTTTGTATTATTTGGTACCCTGGGGAACCGCCATGAGGATCAAACGCACGTCATAATTAACTTTTGCATTGCGCTGTGGCAATGATCTGACCAGATGTGTGTCGTTAAGACCCTCCACCACCTGACACAACCAGATTCAAATGTCATGTGTACAAGTGTTTACCATGGCAATTTTGTTATATTTAAGTTCACCGTGGGTAAATTGAAGATGACATTCTCACGATCAAGTTTAGCAATCTGATACGACGTTTCTCTTAAAAAAAAACGATCTAGGTTTCAACATCATCGTAATATATACTTTTCCAAATGTACGAACAATAAATGGCAGTGGTTTAATGTAATAAAGAAATGCTATTGCTGGGAATAGAAAGTCCCAGTGCGGAAAGATCGATGTTGGTTAATGGTGCAAATATAGAACTTGATCAATACTGTGGGAAAAACAAAACCCACTTCCTTTTTTTGTGACCTATAATAGCACAAGCCGCTGTTTGCCTGCAGCTGGATTTCCAAACATCCATGCATCGTCACCATCATCACCGTAGTTAATGTACCTGTAGGGCACCTTCACCAATAAAGCTCAGTCATGGCAATGGTTCGTCACGCGACTTGAACGTCAATGTGTGTACGTACGTGTTGAACTTCTTTCGCACCGTACGTAGCCAACCGCACTTATCGGAGGTGCGGGGGGGGGGGGGAGGACAAAGAAACTAAACACAAAAAGCAGTTCCCAAGAAATGAGTTTTCAATCCAGATGATTTAAAAGAGCGTGGCTTCCATTGTAAGCCTAATATCGGAAGGGAGAGCAATTCAGCGTGGCGCAGAAGCGTATCTGAAAGCGCGCGATGCAGTGACCGTCTTTGTTTGATGGCTAGACACAAGACACTGCTGTGAGGATGATGGAGAGTGTGTGCTGATGGTTTATGGTCCTTAATGAGATCAGAGGTCAATACGGGTAATGGGGATGATGCTTGAAAAGGGAGAGATGTAGAGAGAGGGAGAGACATCTGGAAATTCAATCCACATTTCCCTATAGAACCCTTGAAATGTTATTTATACCACAACTTTGCGGCCTGCACTGTAGTAGCAGGGGTTTGCCCTGCGTTAATGGTGTTAACTGATGCGAGTGCCTCGTAAATTAATAAAACCATTGATGTTTCCTGTATTATGGTCGTGGGAGGAAGCTGGGATGATGATGATGATGATGTACATCTAAATAGCCAAGGCCATAATTGTGTGTAATGGGAAGCCTAATGCCGAGTTGTAAAGTGAATATAAATTTGATGAGCTATGTTCGGGGTTGTGGCAGCGGGGTTGTGGCAGCGGTGCTGTAAATATAAACAAGTGCTGATTACTCTCACCACCACCCCCACACATTCCTGGCGGTCTCTGAAATAATTCTCACCAACGGCTCTATCAGATACAGACGGCATTGATCTTCCCTTAATCTATTGGCCATTCACCCCATCTCGGATCTATAAATCTTCTAGAGATATCTCTTGCACCGTATTTTATGTCGCACCCTCGCTGTGTAGTTGAAGGGCCCAAGATACAACGGAGAAGGCGCAGGGGCGGCAGCATAATGTAGCTTCTTCCGATTGGTGAGAACGTGACATTCAAACTAGGGATGTTAACGTCACTGTTCACACTTTGCCGGTAAGCGACGTTTGGGGACGGTGATTTGGTGCTGCGGCGTTGGCAGCGGTGCACAACCACAGTGAACAAAAAAAAACCTCAACACATTCGTCAATAACACTCTGGCTTTAAAGAACACTGCCACTCTACTACGTATGTGCTGTGAAGAAGGGCCGTTGCATGAAATGTCGCCGATTGTGCTATTGCAGAGTAATAGTTTTTTACCGAAAATTTGATCTGAAAACGGTTACCGGCTTGCCCTGTTTATCGTTTAACATCCGGTAGTTCAAACGCACGATTCGCTCAACCCATTATAATCGTCGCCATCAACCCTCTGGGGTCCTAACACTCATTAGCACCACCGATCCAGGCTGTGGAACTTCGTGGTCTGTCCCTGTTGGGTTGCCGGCAGGGATGACCACTGCTCAACACTTCGCCATTCAACGAACGTGCGGAGGAGCAGTCTGACCTCTCTCTCGTTCGCAGTCATCACCACCGCCGCATGGATGATTGTGTTTGTGGCTCGCGCTGCTGCTGCTGCTGCAGCCGGAGAGAAACGCGTGCTTTTTTGCCACAGAGGAAAAGGGAGGTGCGCGCGAGGGAGGAGTGCAACTCTTACCATTGCCATATAAAGGCAAAAGCAGGGGCAAGTTGAGCCTCCCATCCATTGCCCCCCCCCCCCCTTCATTGAGTCACCTCGTGCCGCGCCCCAGGCTGTGATCTCGCCCAGCTAGAATGGGCACAATCCAGTGAGCCCAGCGGATCACTCCACCGCCGCTTGCTTGTGTTGTTGGCCTCTCCGCTGTGTGCGTGCGTTTCCTTGTTTCACGCGGGCTGCATTCTGAAGTGGGATCAAGCGCAAGGTGGTCATCGGTTCAGACGATTGCTGTGCACGTGTGCGGGTGATGGCGGGCAGATAGAATCGAGATGAAGAATGCAGGTTAACAAGGAACCATTAAATCTTGACTGAAAGCTTTCGTGACTGCAGGAATGACTATTCACACAAGCGATCGAAACGTCGTAGTTTTTTGTTATTTTCTTTGAACCTATCAACGTGACTTTACCGAAAGACCCAAAGAATAAGGAATCATTATCCAGTCACTTCCTCTCCTTCCCTACCACCCCGCCCCCACCCATCCCATTCTTGCGTGCCCTGTAATGCAGGAAAGTGTTAGCGCGCAAAATGAGTGGCCCAGTGGAATTCAAATGTAAACAGGCGCGGCTCTTGCGGAACCTCATGGCACTCCAACAAGCAGCACAACGGCCCTGTGCAATATGATTTCGCGTTAACTAGCACGGCCAGTGCAATTGCGTGGGGTACATGGCCCTGGATGGAGGGTGGCGGGGGGGTGGATGGGGGAGCGATACGTCAGCACTATGCTTGAATCCGGTTCAATGCAGCGGCATGTGGTTGATATTGTCGCGCAGATGTAGCGGTCACTTGATTGCCGTGCGCTTTCCCGCACGCCAGCCAGCAAGACTTTTTCTTTAATATAAAGATGAGCCTGGTTCTGAAGCTTATAGTTTTTTTTAACTAAAACTAGTGTAGGCCTTGCATTACATATGTACATGAAGAGCACTGCGGAATCTTGACGGCATGTAATGAGCCTACCCTCATGGACTCTTAACAAAACTAATGACTCTAATGAACCGGGGCCGTGAAGAAGACCCATTTTACCTATGATGTATTATTTTATTTTAAAGCCACCGTTGTAATGACTCTTTACACTGCTGGGCCTGTCCTCGGCTCATAGCCCTACCCACCAACTCCGCCCATCCTTACCCCCCCCCCCCCTCCCCAGAGAGCATGAGGCCAGAAAACGTGAAACCGGGACAAAAAATCCTAACTTTTGCGAATGCTTTGGGGTGTAGCCGGGACAGCCTTGACTGAAACCGCCGGTATAGTTGCCGTACGCAAAGCAACCCAGATAACGACACCGCCAGATGAGTATATATTTTTTAAATAGATCGCTCTTCCTAAGTCACACGTGTTTGCGACACCGTAATATTTACACACGCATAGAAGGAGAACCAAACTCCCCCCCGCCTCCTCCTCCTCCCGATTTCCCAGGGGGTTGCGATTGTGCTGTCGGTGTCTCGTCGTGAGATGACGAACCTGTGAACGATTGGCGGAGCAGTCCGACAGCCCTCCTGCTGTAGAGCCGTCCACGGACGATCTGCTCCTGGGCTCCCTTCAAGTGACGTCGTGTCTACCCTGGCGAGGAAACTCTTCCCACCGCCCTGCAGCGGAGAGAGATGTTCGTCGCATGACTATATTTTCCCCGTGATATTTTTATTTCTCAGACCTGGAATTTATCCAAATCAAGTGGAGAAAAAAAATGCATATTGTGGGATTTGTTTTTGGAGCAGTCGCCGGCTAAGGCCATCAACGGGCTGCACTTGGGAACTCGGGTTGGTCATGGGCAGCTGGTACCTGGGTTCGAACCTAGACTCTCAACAATGCCAGTTCAGTTCCCAGACCTGAGCCAGCAGGCTACCGTATGTGGGTAACATTCTTAAGACTCGTTCATATTCCATAGGCCTGGTGTTACAACGAGGATTCTTTTACTGTACGTAAAATAACATTCCTGTGATGGGAGGGAGAATTCCATTATAAATTTTACTTTTATATCTTAATTAAAACTCTCTTGTGCTATTTATATTTGAGTGTTTCGTTCCCCATTCTATACAAACGCAGCCATATCAGCTGGCTCAGGAGTGACATGACTATTGTTTTTGTGCTCTGCTTGAGTAGTAAATCGTCTGGCCCCAGTGTGGACGAGTGGATGATTCGTAAACTGCCCGCCCGGCTGCCAAATAACCCCCCTCGGAGCTGGGTATGACTGACACTGAGTCGAAAGACGTTCAATGTACATATAAAGCAGGCTTTTATCGTGCTCTCCGTGTGAAGTCTCGACACTCAACCTTGGAGCACGGTAGATCTTGGTCGGGTAGGGCATGGGGCGCAAACCCAGGGGGTCTCCACACTGCCAACTCACTTTTTCAACAACAACAACCGCCGTTCGCCACTCAATGGCGATGACGTCACCACGGCGCTTATGCCTGCCAGGCTAGGTGCACCTTGAGGGCAAGTGAAGTGTCAAAGGCCAGCTGGTCGGATGTCACGGGACAGTCCGAGATGACTGGCAGATGCACATTCTGGCTGCTCCCCACTCTGCCGACTTCTTCCAACACAGCCACACGTTCACCCATTTCAGCTTCGGCAGCATTACTTTTGTTGCGAGCCAGTGCCCCAGCGCAGCTTTCCGCCGCACAGCGCAAATCGGCGCTCTTTCACCGGTAATCACCGTGACGCCTCGGGACCACCGCGGCGGCGGCGGCGGCGGCACTGCCCCGCACCGCGTGCCGAGCTCGCGGCTCCGCGCGTCATCCCGGCACGGCCGCGTGGCGGCGCCCACTCAGGAGGGTGTCACGTGCCCGCGGCCGGCAAGGGGAGCGCTCTCCGCTGCTATTTCCTGTGGCCGCCCCTTCTCCCGGGCTCCCCAACAACAAAAGGGCTTTTATTCGCGAGGCTGCTGTGGTCCATCACAAGGCCGTCCAGGCAACCCCGCCTTCTCTCCCCCCCCACCCCATCAACCACCTCCGGCTGTGGCTGCTGCCGACGCCACCGCCGCTGTTGAGCTCTGAGACTGGCGGTGAAGAGAGAGAGAGGGGGAGAGAGAGAGGGAGAGAGATTGGCTCCTGTCTCGTTCGCCAACCCGCACTTTGGCTAAGAGCAGCGTTGCACGGCTGGCCGGTAACATATTGCTGTGCGTGTGTGTGTGGGTGTCTTGCTTGTTGGACCGTTGTGCTGTCTGTCTGGCAGAGGTTCTTGCGTTTGTGCTTAGCAGGTGATGTTATAGGATCTAGAGGGGCAGCGTGGGAGTGGTTTTCAACTTGCTTCTGTTTGCGACTGCGTGTAATGATACTACTCCAGCTGTAAATGTTCTCGTTGTACACTTGCTTTTTAGAGTCGTTGTGTGTACGCTTAAAACTGAAACATTATCGAGTTGTTGCTTTTGTTCTTTTAAGTTTAAGCCGTCAGTCTTAACCCCTGCTTTGGCAGCTGTGAGAAAACGACTCGACCTATGGCAGCGGTGGCATGTGTGGTGCGGCATAAGGTACAAGCAATGATGGTTACACGCCGGTCGGCGATGTGCGGTTGGGTTGGTCAGTTCAGCGGCTCTGACAGCCGGTTTCCTGCGACGCTCATCGCCGCTCGCCGCGTCGTATTTCTTGACCAAATGTTTGGGCGAGCATTTCGTTTGGTCTTGGGGGGATGCGTTTCTGGTGCGCGTTCCGTGCGCCATCACTGCCTGCCGATTTCATGCCCTGGAACAAAGAGACTTTGGGAAGAGTGCCACAAATCTGCCGGAGTAGTCCGCGGAGCCAACCGTGTGGATGATCTTGAACCTCTCTCAACCCCTTCCCTGTAAAATTTATTTGAAGATTTGTTTTTGTCAAAGATTGCGAAAGATTATTTACAGCACCCAGTGAGAGAATCCATTGATCCAGGACCAATGATGGTCGATGGTCCAGCGTTGTGCGTCATCAAGAGGGAGCGGTTTGCTGGCCGAAAAGTTAATTGTGGGGTGGGGAAATCTTAACACGTCCACCAAACATGGGCACGTGACAACTCATTTCAAAGGAAATCACGCGTTTTGACGGAGTAACACCACTCCTTTTTAATCACGCTGAAAGTTTGTTAACTTTCAATGGCTTGAAAGTCAGGCAAGCGAGAAAATGGGTAACGCAAGCGGAAACATTTAGGAGGACGTAGGCGAGAGAAACGATCAATGCAAAAAACTCAACACGTTGCTCGTCGACAATTATATGTGGCAAAAAAAAAAACGATTGCCTCGATGTGCCACGAAGAAGGGCCACTGCATGAAACGCCAAAAAATGATACAAAATATTCCTTAGAAGTCCACGCAGTTTTGTTGACGAATTAGTTTTTTATTTGTTCATGGTGCTTGTGCACCGCTGCCAGAGCAACAGTAGCAGCAGCATCCAGCAGTATCACCAGATACATCGACTTTTAATAGTCGGGTAATTGCTGATAGCGAGCACATTTAATGTTTGCTTTATGTGCTACATCTCAGGTTTTTATTTATTATCAAGCCGTGCAGTGACACTTATCTGCAAACCGCATGTAGGCGTGCGGGTGAGTTTTGCGCCACTCTTAATTACGGGCACGCATTGCCGCGATCGGTCAAAGCCGTGCACAGATAGACGCGCTGTTGAACGTTTGTTAACATTCCCTATTGGCTGCCCGGTCTCGCCTTGTGCTCCGTGCATTTCCCAGAGGGATTTGTTTTTGCACGAAAGTGGAAGTTTTACCCAGCCCATCGTTTCTCTCTTAAACCCCCTCGTAGCCTGCGCTCTTTCAACGGAGGAATCGCAAAAGGACACGAAGCCTGTCCCGAAGCCCTCTCTTCGTGGCGAGCAGACCTCGACATTGGCTTTCACCTCCTGAACGTATTGCCCGACGATAGAAAAAGATTATAATTTATGTAAATGTCATAATACTTTATTTATATGACTCATTCCTCAACCCAAATCTATTTCCAGCAAATGTGAGTTGGCCAAATAAATCTGGCCAGGTTCCTCTTTGTTACGTGTGTTCGTTAATGGTTAGGGAAGGCTGGAGAAGATACGTGTCATATACAAGGTGGATGGGGATAACCGTCAAAGGTCGCTGTAGATAGATCGGTTCACAAACCTCAGAATCTTCTTTGGATCTTTCGGTAAAGTCACGTAGAATGAGAATAAAATAATAAATTAATAAAATAAAATTACACAATAAAATTCTCACGACGTTTCGGCCACAACACAAGTAGCCTTCTTCAGGTGAAAGGAACAGACCCGTCGGGGCGACAGAGCTTCAATGAACGTTGTTAAGATTCGTAGCGTCTTTTAAGCTGGTTTAGAGAAGTGAGGCACCTTGACAAAGGGGTTTACATATCAAACAGGAGAATTTAGCATTGAAATAGCCGAGTGATTAGCTTGTGACTGGTCATAGAAATAGCTGTGTTATTTTATTTTATTAATTTATTATTTGATTCTCATTCTACGCGACTTTACCGAAAGAACCAAAGAAGATGAATCCTTGCAGTCACGAAAGCTTTAGATCGAAATTAAACCTCAGACTAATGTAACTTTATTGAGACTGGAGGAGGAATCCGTCCAGCCGGGGTGGGTCAGCGAGTTCCATCAACAAAACGCGATATCAGAGCAAGATAGGAAAAAAAGGTAAGCAAGTCGCCAAAATAAATAGATCACGATAGGTAAAGTATAGCGGTAGACATTGCACAAAGACTGTACATACGTTCCTGCCGATTTGTGAACACCAAGTGGAAGCTTTTCGTGCGGCCATTTCCCAGCCATTTCACTGCCCGGCTTAGCGTTGGATCCTCCTCACAGCAGGCAAAAAACAATTGCTTGCTTGTCCCCTCTGACGTCACAAAGGCACACAGGTGTGTGTGTGTGTGCGTGTGCGCGTGCGTGCGCGCACTGCCTCAACCACGGGGGTGGGGGGCGGGGTGTGGTCTGAGTGAAAGTAAGAAGCACGGCGCAACGAGCTGGTTGAGAAACGGACAGACGACGCTTTGGCGTGCGGCAGACATCGGCATTCGCCGGAGCGATCCGAGGTGGGTCTCTCGTGGTTGAGGCGTTGAGGTTTTAGGGTTGTACCGATCGCGAGCCCACGCGCGGCTCGCGGTCTGAATCCCGGCCTCGTTCCTTCTGTGTGTGCGGGTAAACGCGGCGGTGTTTTGTGTGAAAACGTGGCGTGGGCATACGACGTCACCGTGCGCACGTTTGTGCTCATGCAGGTGATGTTCCGTGTGTACGCCAGGTACGGGAAATGTTTGTGTGTCTGTTAGCATGGGGGAGTGGCTACAAATCCTGCGTTCGATTCCCGCTTGCAGTCAACACCAGTGACGATTATCTGAACCGGTCCTGGGCCTCCCCTTGGTTGACTCAGCCTCAAATTAGTACTTGGTGTGGTGTGTAAACATCGCCACTGGGGAAACAAAGGCGGACGCGCGCGGTGCTGGCCACCCACCCCCCTCGTGTGCCGTGCCGGCCTTCGTAGGTGCTCGCGAACAGCACTTGCCCCAGCGGTCTGTTAGGGCTACACGGGGCATATTTGTATGTCGGTACAGGAAATGTTGTGCGTCTGTTAGGATGGGAGTGTGTGTGGGACGTGCGAGTGTTCGTGCAGTGTCTTGGTGTGTTCGTTGGTGTGGGTTCGTGCGGATGTCTGTGTTCAGGCGTGTTGCATCATGGCGCAGGAATCCAGACAGGCCACAAGGGACGTGGGGGGGGGGTGTGGGGGCCGGGCGTGCTGTGAGTGCGGCTCCTCCTGTTGCTGCTGTTGCTGCTGCTGCTGTTTCCCTCTACTCGTGGCTGTGCCAGCTGTTGTGCTCGGGGAGTGTTTCCCGGGACACTCCCCCCCCACCCACCTCTCTCTCCCTAAGCTTCCCGCTGCTGCTGTTGCTGCTGCGGCGCTGAATCCCGGTAACGTCTTCGTCGGCGAAACCAGCTCACCGAAGTTACAGACTTGACGCTTGCTCGCTCCTCCTGTATCCCAGGGGCCATTCCAACCACACATTTATGGCTGCTATAAATTTAAGAGTATTTGGATGCTGCTATAAATTTAGAGTTATTTGGATGATATGCCACTTTGTTGAGATGTCGTTTTGTGGCCAGGTCGCTTCTGAAAAATATATTTTTTTAGCTCGGCGGGCTCTCGCCTTGTAAAAAATAAAAAAAATGCGGTTCGAATAGCTGGCACCGTTCAGGGCCAGTTTGCTTGCTTGCTTGCTGCTGAGTCACTTTGCAGGGTGTGGACAGTTTGACACAGCCTGGCCACCCGGCGCTGTCTGTAGAGAACGTGTAAATCTCTCCTTCCAGCGCCACCTGCTTGTCAAATACCACGTTAGTCTTGATTCATTCATTTCACTTCGTACTTGTAGAGGAGGGAGGCCTTTTGCTGTCAGTTGGCTAATTGTTATAACCCTTTAGCTAAGTCCTGTTTTTTTTTTGCTGGCCGCTCGACGTTTTGGGCCCTTTAGACGGCAGCTTCAGTCAAGGCAGATTATTCAAGGAAATAGAATTAAGCCAATATGAGCGATTCATGCACACACACACACACGCGCGCGTGTGTTTGCGTGCGTCTGTGCAATAGTCCAATCATTCATGCGCATTATTTAACCAGGTGTGTGTGAGCCCATTGAGGTGGCTGGCGTATGTGAAGTTGCCAAGGAACTTGCCTTTATTATTTTGGGGGACAGCGATGGTCGAAGATGAAAGAACCCGCCGTGAAATACGGCAAAGGTGCAGCAGTCGCGTTTCTCATCGGCCGCATCACCGCATCCAATACTGTGGGTGTCGTAACGTTTGGTTGGCAGTTGTGGCACAGTTACCCTAGGGTAGTATGGCGAATCGTGGTCGACTGCCCAGGGCCCCGCGCGGTGGGGGGCCCCATGTTTCGACGCCACGGTGTCGGATGTAACACTTCCGGTTTAGTTTAAAGGCGTCGGGGGAGGCCAACACGGTGGGATTTGCCACAGGCCCTACCCCCCCCCCATGGGCGGCCTTGGCAAGAAGGGTCTTGATTGGTTCCCAACTTGGATCCCTGCTCTGTGTGGAGTTTGTATGTATGTTGAACTTCTTTCACACCGTACGTAGCCAAGCCGTGCTACGAAGCCAACCTCTGTGTTCTCTCTCTCCCCCCCCCCCCCCCCTGTTCTGCATGAGTTTCTTCTGGGTTCTCCAGTTTTACTCCATTGGGCAAAACCATCCCAATGCTGAAACAATTTGCCACCAAATCACTCGATTAGGATCGCATACAGCAGCAGTAGCAGCAGCAGCACCGTCTACTACGGAGAATAGCTTGGCAGGACCCTCCTGAAAAGAAGTTGAGCGACAGTGAGGCTTTCTTGGGTAAACAGGCAGAGTAATAATAATGATAGCATCATTATTATTATGATGATGCCATCATTATTATGCTGTTAAGCAGCACATGATTTTGGGATTGAAAATCATAAAAAATAATTATTTCTCAAACCCCTTTATGACCCAATCAATAAACAATGTTATTAAATTGGTTACCCTGTCCACCTTGTTTAAAAGATGTTGAGTCGCATGACGCTTTTCGCCTGGTGTGATAGACTATTAGCATACACAGTATAATACACGTAACCCTTCCGTAGTGTTGCCCCAGAGAGGAAATCCAATTTTAGAACAACGCATTCAATTGGGCGTGCCGTCTATGTAATATACAGTATAAATATCTCTCTAGTTGTAATGCTGTTCAATGTCTGCTCAATTTTGTTTGGACGCCTGCTATGATTTTGACGAGTCCTGCCATGTCCAGAAAGTAACAACGCGTTGTCTTTACGATTTTTGGGACTGAATGTGGTGCGATTTTTTTTAATTGCGTCCCCACTGCTGTGGCGTGTCACGAAGGCGAGGATCGGTGGGATAAAGAGACGACACGCCTCTGGGGGTTGTGGCGGAGACGTTGCTCAGCTGACTCGGCCCATCAGCCCTTCGCGGTCAATAAAATAAAGCAGGGCTTTGTGAGGAGGTCAACAGTGGTTATCTTGTGGATAGACTCGCCCTCACGCCGTAGGAACGTGGCATTTCCACCCACTGGCTCAGAGCTGTTAAAATGAAGATGGATGTGCTTGCATTGAACTTTCTTTTGCACCGTGCGTAGCCAACCCCGTTAATCGGAGTTGCGGGGGAAGGACAACAAACTGAACACAACGCAGTTCTGAAGAAATTCGTTTTAAATCTAGATGATGTGAAAGTGCATAGCTCCAGTGAGCTTCCTAACATCGGAAGGTAGAGCGGTCCAGGCGGTCCCACAGAAGTGCATCTGAAAACGCGCAATGCGGCGACCGTCTTTGCTCGAGATGAGCACCAGTGCATCGACGCTCATTTTGAGCAGGAAGTCACTTTGGACTGTGGGAGGGTCACGTGCAGGGCACGAACTTGCAAGCGTGTGTGGGAAGCTCTCTCGCTGCGCGCGTGCGTGTGTGTTTGTGCGTATCATACATTTAGCCTCGGTCGAGGCTTTTCCTCGCATCTTAACCGACAGTATTCGCCTGTCGGCTTCGCTTGGTGTCAGAGGGAGCTTCGTGCTGATGCCAGCATACGCAATACACTTGGGTGGCTCAGCAGGCTCTTGTGTTTGTGCCAATGCTGCAACAGCGTCACTGAGATCATGGTAGCGCTGTTCTAAATGTATATAGCGTCGTCATTCATGCAAATTACAGTCCAAAATACGGCTTCAGTGAACTAAATTTTTAAACGAAGCATATTTTTTTTTATTTTACCAGGAAAGGCCCACAGAGAGATGTATAGCTTTTTTTTTCAGAAGCTACCTGGCCACAAATCATAGTTCAACGAAGTGGCTTATCATCACTTGGAAATTTATAGCAGCCACAAACTCTGAATGCGTGTTGCTTCTAAATGTGGAGGGAAAAACCGGAGGACCTGGAGAACACGCAAACTCCAAATTTACAGGGGTCAGAGTCGGGATTGAACCCACAAACTTCTGTATACCAAATCTTGACTTGAAGCTTTCGTGACTGCAGGAATTCATAATCTTTGGTTCTTTCGGTAAAGTCACGTAGATGGTTCAAAGAAAATAACAAAACTACGACGTTTCGATGACAATACAAACGATGGTCATCAGGAGGAAAGCGGAGGAAAGCTGTTGAATGCAAACTGTGTTATAGGGTGTAGTGCTAGGGTCATAGACGAAGTGGGCGGGGCTAGTGATGTTAATGTGAGAGATTAGCATGTTAATGTGAGAGATTGGCGTGTTAATGTGAGAGATTGGCATGTTAATGTGAGAGATTAGCGTGTTAATGTGAGAGATTGGCGTGTTAATGTGAGAGATTGGCGTGTTAATGTGAGAGATTAGCGTGTTAATGTGAGAGATTAGCGTGTTAATGTGAGAGATTTTAGCGTGTTAATGTGAGAGATTAGCGTGTTAATGTGAGAGATTAGCGTGTTAATGTGAGTGAGTAGCGTGTTAATGTGAGAGATTAGCGTGTTAATGTGAGAGATTAGCGTGTTAATGTGAGAGATTAGCGTGTTAATGTGAGAGATTAGCGTGTTAATGTGAGAGATTAGCGTGTTAATGGGAGATCGCAGAGCCACTGTGACACAGAGATTTGCGTCCGTAGGTGGCCACGTTGGCGCGAGAAATTCAACCTGCTCATGTGAAATCGGAGAGCCGAAACCATGGTGAATTTTTTTTTTTACATCGGAAAGTGGCAGGAAGGTAACATCACAGGCAGTTATGACATGAACTGGTTAATAACGTCCTTCCAATGATTGCTAAGTTTGTATCCATCTTCTTGGTTGAAATTGTGTCTGTGTCTATATATATGGATGGCTTCATGAATGAATCTTTGTTGATAGCCAGTGGGTTTGCAGAGTACCTTCGTCGTAGAGAAATACATTTCGTGTGCCCACCGCATTAAAACAATGTTCAGCCACGGCCGAGGTATTGGTCCTACAGTGTTTCAGATCTGCCTTATGTTGACGAACACGGTCTGAGACATGTCGCTTAGTTTCCCCAATGTAACTACTGCCGCAGACACAGCTTAGTTTGTATGTCAGGGATCACATTTTCTTTGGTTCTTTTGGTAAAGTCACGTAGAATGATAATAAAATAATAAATTGATAAAATAAAATAACACAACGTCGTGAGAATATTATTGTGTTATTTTATTTTATCAATTTATTATTTTATTATCATTCTACGTGACTTTACCGAAAGAACCAAAGAAGATGAATCATTGCAGTCACGAAAGCTTTAAATAGGGATCACATTCTTGACAGATGGGATCAGATCACGAATTTTATGTACTGTGTTAAATCGAACCTGAATCTTGTGTTTGTTCATTATTTTGGAAATATTTTTGGTGACCCCTGCTATGTATGGCAAGGTAATGGTTTGGATTGGGTCCTCAGGTGGTTCTCTCCCAACGGTTGGGGTGATAGCTTTATGGATTGTGTAGTCTGAATGTCCATTCATCTTGAGAGCTTGGTGTATGTGTTCCAGTTCACTGGCTAGGTGATGATGGTCGGAAATGCATCGAGCTCTATGGTGGAGAGTTTTGATGAGGGAATTATTCTGGGATGGATGGTGGTGGGAGTCAGGTTTTAGGTAGGGATTTGTATGGGTGGCTTTTCTGTAGACAGTGTCCCATTGAGCCATCAGGTCTCTTTTCGATTAAAACATCCAAGAATGGTAGCTTGCCATCCTTTTCCACCTCCATGGTGAATTTTATGGCTGGGTGTATGGAATTTATGTGGTTGAGGAATTGGTTCAGAGCTGGTAGGCCATGTGGCCAGATGACGAACGTGTCATATACGTACCTCTTCCACAAGGAAGGACGTAGGGTGGATGTCTGGATGGCATCTGTCTAAATTTTTTCCATTACAATATTGGCTACAACTGGAGATAAGGGAGAACCCATTGGGGTACCTTCAACTTGTTTGTAGAATGTTCCATTCCAGGTCAAGTCAGTGTTGGTGAGGCAGTGTCTCACCAGGGCCGGTACATCAGCATTCAGTCCTTGTTGGACCTAATCTTCAATGATTGCAATGGTGTCAGGCACAGGAACTTTGGTAAACAAAGAGACTCCATCGAAACTAACAAGCAAATCACCTGGAGATAGTGAGATGTCCTTCATTAATGATACTTAGTGAGCTGAGTTAAGTACAGCTGAGGCAGTCTTACCATTGAATGGTTGTAAGGTCTCAAACATAAATCGGGCCGGTTTATAGGTGGGTGAGTCAATGGTGGAGACGATAGGCCGAAGTGGTTTACCTTCTTTATGGATTTTTGGTAAGCCATAAAATCTGGGTGGTCTAGCAGCAGAGGGTTTTAAGGAAAATCGCTTGGTTGGTTCGATTAAACATGTCGAATCGGTAATGATATTGTTGGTTTTCATAACGAGGCTGTTGGTGGGATCTTTTTTTAATTTTGTATATCTACCATCATTAAGTAGGTCCTGAATTTTGTTATTGTTGGTGGGTATGTCCATGATGACTGTGGCCATTGCCCTTGTTTGGCTGAGAGAAGGACTATGTCATCTCTCTTTTTTAATTGAGAAAGCTCAAAGCGCTCATCATTACCGATGTTGCTAATAGGTGTTTTAGTGTTTTTCAGGATTGCAGCGATTTCCAATCTTGCCACGTCTGAAGTAATGTGTCCCAAACCCTTAAGGGCTATGTAAATCTGGGCAATGATATCATCCACTGGGATGTGTTTAGGGGTGACTGCGAAATTCAACCCTTTAGCTAGAACCGATTTTAGGCTGTCTGAAATTGGACTGTTACTCTGATTGATAACAATCTTGTCAACGTCTAACTTTTTAACGTGTGGATCTGGCTTCTTCTTGGAAAGGAGGTTGAACTTGGAAATCAGGTTATCTGTGCATTTAGCTGACATTGAGGTGGCTGAAGAGGCTGTCATCTTATCTACATGTTCCCAATCAGATGTAGACATCTTCTCCGGCAATGTTAACTGTGATTTCAGGAGAGTCTTGTCTAAAATATCTAGTTCAAATCGGAGCAATCTTATTCTCTCTGAGGCTCATCTCTGAGGATTATCTCATCGAGTCACTCACATTTCTGAAGAGATGCCGCGACACTAAGGTAATACTGATCGCCTTTATACTGACATCTGCTGCTCTCACACCTCCTAATGCTAAACGGATCTTGTTCAGGGCCGGCTTAGCCCTGATCTCAGAGAGAGTAAGATTGCTCCGATTTGAACTAGATATTTTAGACAAGCCACCCATACGGATGCCTACCTAAAACCTGATTCCCACCACCATCTATCTCAGAAGAATTCCCTCATCAAAACTCCACCACAGAGCTCAATGCATTTCCGACCATCATCACCGAGCCAGTGAACTGGAACACGTACACCAAGCTCTCGAGATGAATAGATATTCAGTCTACACAATCCATAAAGCTATCACCCCAACCACTGGGAAAGAACCATATGAGGATCCAATCCAAACCATCACCTTTCCATACATAGCAGGGGTCACCATAAATATTTCCAAAATAATGAACAAACCCAAGATCCAGGTTCGATTTAACACAGTACATACAATTCTTGATCTGATCCCATCTATGAAGGATGTGATCCCTGACATACAAACTAAGCTGTGTCTGCGGCAGTAGTTACATTGGGGAAACTAAGCGACATGTTTCAGACCGTGTTCGTCAACATAAGGCAGATCTGAAACACTGTAGGACCAATACCTCGGCCGTGGCTGATCATTGTTTTAATGCGGTGGGCTCACACGAAATGTATTTCTCTAAGACGAAGGTACTCTGCAAACCCACTGGCTATCAACAAAGATTCATTCATGAAGCCATCCATATATATAGACAGACACAATTTTAACCGAGAAGATGGGTTCAAACTTAGAAATCATTGGAAGGACGTTATCAACCAGTTTACGTCATAACTGGCTGTAATGTTCCCTTCCTGCCACCTTCCGATGTACATTTTTTTTTCTCGTAAGCCTCGGCTCTCCGATTTCACATGAGCAGGTTGAATTTCTCGCGCCAACGTGGCCACCTATGGACGCCGATCTCTCCCTCACGGTGGCTCTGCGATCTCACATTAACACGCTAATCTCTCACATTAACACGCTAATCTCTCACATTAACACGCTAATCTCTCACATTAACACGCTAATCTCTCACATTAACACGCCAATCTCTCACATTAACACGCTAATCTCTCACATTAACACGCTAAAATCTCTCACATTAACACGCTAAAATCTCTCACATTAACACGCTAATCTCTCACATTAACATGCTAATCTCTCACATTAACACGCTAATCTCTCACATTAACACGCTAATCTCTCACATTAACACGCTAATCTCTCACATTAACACGCTAATCTCTCACATTAACACGCTAATCTCTCACATTAACACGCTAAAATCTCTCACATTAACATCACTAGCCCCGCCCACTTCGTCTATGACCCTAGTACTACACCCTATAACACAGTCTGCATTCAGCAGCTTTCCTCTGCTTTCCTCCTTATGACGATCGCTTGTGTTGCCATCGAAACGTTGTAGTTTTGTTATTTTCTTTGAACCATCTACGTGACTTTACCGAAAGACCCAAAGATGATGAATTCCTGTATACCAGGCGAGGTCGTTAACATCTGCTGACTGTGGCGACCCCAAATAGAAATTTGTAACGCGCATTTTTTTTGCACGTAGCCACGGGAGACCACCGGTAATGCGGGAAAGCAGCCAGAACCTGCATCAGAAATATCCCAAGCTCTGCGTGTCCTGTATTGGCATGCTTTGCCAACTCCATTTAATGAGCGCTTATGGGGAGGAAACTCTAGTCCCATGTGCGGTCATCTCGTGGAACAGATATGCGAAGGAAGTATATTGATCGTCTTCTTCATTTACTTAAGTGAAATAAAGGATCCGTTTAGGACGGGTCTTTTGTGGTAACATGGCCTAGTGGTTAGCACATGCGTCGTTTGTTTGCAGAAGTTCACGGTTCAAATCCAGCGGCCGCTCTGATTTAAATTGTTACCGCTGGTGTAATAATGTAATGATACCACGCACCGTCCCCTTAACATCGGACATTAAAGATCCCCCCCCCAGACGTCACTCAATTGGGGTTATACGTATCAATCATCGCCCCCTACTGGCACACTAGGTCACGCTTGCAAAATGAGACCATTCGTGGTCTCTTGAGTTCTCACCTGGTTCAACTGAATAAAGTTGAACCGGGGCGAGAGATGGGGGACAGCACGTGGGAGCGACCTATGATGGCCTTATCAAATAACTCATTGTGCAATCACAGCAAGTTATAACCTGCTGGCTTCATCCTCTGGACTCGTCTCCAGTGCAGTCGCCACTGCCATCGCGTGTCGAAACATTCTCGTGAGCACTGCTGTCCACGTGGTTCAATTTCCAGCGCAGTCTGTGGTAACAGTGTGCTGTTCTGCCCGAGTACCGCTTTACACCCGCCTGTACAATCTGGTATGTACTTGCAGAACCAGGAATCTTGATCGAAATCAAAGCAAAATTGCTTCGGGGTCGAACCACCGCGTGAAGTTTTTTCGCGTGAACTTCCTGCCGATGGCAAGCGGAAAAATGCTTGGCGCTGCTCAGGACCACGCAGTTACTCTGGTAGCGACTCCCTCTGCTAGCAGCACGGGCACAAGATACGATGTGGGGAGCAGTAACAGACTCTAGCTCTTCACCCTGACTAGCAGTAACAGACTCTAGCTCTTCACCCATAACACGAGCAGTAACAGACTCTAGCTCTTCACCCTGACTAGCAGTAACAGACTCTAGCTCTTCACCCTGACTAGCAGTAACAGACTCTAGCTCTTCACCCATAACACGAGCAGCAACAGACTCTAGCTCTTCACCCTGACTAGCAGTGGAAAGGGGATTTGGAGAGTGACTGTGGTTAAAAATAGTCATATTTTGATTTAAAGCTTTCGTGACTGCAGTGATTCATATTCTTGGTTCTTTCGGTAAAGTCACGTTGAAGGGAAACAATAAAATATATATAAAACAATACAATTCTCACGACGTTTCGACTGCAACACAAGCAGTCGAAACGTCGTGAGAATTTTATTGTTTTATATATATTTTATTACTTTATTGCTTCCCTTCAACGTGACTTTACCGAAAGAACTGACAGTAATTATGTGTATTTAGTGATTGTATAGTGATTGAGTGTGATGTAGTTTATATATAGTGACCGTGCTTGAGAGTGACTGTGATTGTGTCGTGCAGAGTTAGGGCAGTGAGAGACGGAGCTGCTGTTGTCTCCGGTCACAGTGGTAGCAGCGTCCTTCGCTGCTACCAGAGAAATGCCATCCGTCTGGTTCCAATGCAACTCCACCACAGTGCCGGGCAACAATCGGCAGCAGCAGAGGGAGGCGGTGGGAACTATAAGATCCCCGGGACCTCCCCGTGTTTCGCCGCTGCACTCACGCCCCAAGATGTAACACGGGGGGGGGGGGTGGGAGGGGTATACTCTTCCATTTCTGTGATTATCTGCGAATCCTACTACCAGAATGCACCAGGGTATCTGATAATCTGCCTGTAAGCTGTGGATCCGGTAAATAAACGAGTCCTGGATCTAACGTACCGTCGCTATTGCCAGCTCTCACGGTTGTATAATAATCATAATAATTCAGGATACAAAGCCCCCTTTCATCAAGGATCTCAAAACACTGTACGAGTCACTGCAGTAGACACTCAGCAACAGCAATCACGAATGAAACTAAAAACGAATAAATAGCAGAAATGGTAAATTTAATACGAAAAACTGTTTAACATTTGAACAATTTTTCGATTTAAAGCTTTCGTGACTGCAAGGATTCATCTTCTTTGGTTCTTTCGGTAAAGTCACGTAGAATGAGAATAAAATAATAAAATAAAACAAAATTCTCACGACGTTTCGGCCACAACACAAGTGACCTTCTTCAGGTGAAAGGAACAAACCTGTCGGGACCTGAAGAAGGCCACTTGTGTTGTGGCTGAAACGTCGTGAGAATTTTATTGTTTTATTTTATTATTTTATTCTCATTCTACGTGGTGACTTTACCGAAAGAACCACAGAAGATTTGAACAATTATTTCAACATTCTTACTTCAATGCGTCGGTAATTGGGCGTGACGTCGTCGGATTATCTTTTCGATTTTTGGCTCGTGGTGTGCCCTGAAGGATAGCTACATGGATCTCAAATGACTTCCATGCCCGAAGAGACATCGACCACGTACTGACCAAGCGGCGAGCGCTCTTTAAGCCCTACAGGGTTGATAGGGATGCTGAGGCAGCAGCAGCAGCAGCAGCAAACACTGCCCATTGCCTCGTCACGACAGAAACAATCTTTCTGCCCATGCTGTAAAAACCCAAGGATTTGGAATCCCAAACGACCGGATACGGAGTCACAACGCAACTTGCGCCGGCGGTGTCTGGAGGCTCGCTTTCTTATTGTGCAGCCGTCACCAAGGCGTCTCGCGTGGCGCTCGCTCACTGTCACTACGGCGTTGAGGTTACGTGGACGTCGCTGCGCTGTAGCGTTCTCTTTGCAGCTGCTGTTGCTGCTGCAGACACCACGACCCCTGAGCATAACTCAAGAAGCGGGCCATGGCCAGATGGGACGCCTCGGTGGCTAGGAGATGTTAACCACCTCGCCTGGTATACAGGACGTCGTGGGTTCGATCCCGACCCTGACGCCTGCTGTATGTTTGGAGTTTGCGCGTCTCTCTCTCTCTCCCTGTAGTCGTGTGGATTTTTCGCCGGGCTTTCTCCAGTTTTTCGCTCCACATGCGCTTGAGAGTACAGTAAAACCTTGGATTGCGAGTAACTTGGTCTGCGAGTGTTTTGCAAGACGAGCAAATTTTTTAAATAAATATTAATTTTATAAACGAGCGAGGGTCTTGCAATACGAGCAGTACGTATATGCTCTGTCTGCCGAGCGTCACGTGATCACAACTGATATACGAGTGCTTTGGATTACAAACACGTTTCCGGAACGAATTATGCTCGCAATCCAAGGCTTTACTGTATTTGGGTGATATACATTTCCAGATGATAAGCCACTTTGTTGAACTATCGTTTGTGATAGCCAGGTCACTTCTGAAAAAGAGTTGGGCCTTACCTTACCTGGTAAAATAAAACAATAGTTTCTCAGCAGGTAGGCCGACTGCTCGGTAAGAGCACAGCTGCTCGGCTTATGGGTGCGCTGATTGAATGGCACAAACTCAAAAGACATTTTAAAAGCGAAGTCCAAGGTTGATCTTGAGGCTTAATAAAGTCAGCTCGCGGATGTGTGCATGTATGTTGAACTTCTGTCACACCGTATGTAGCCAACGGCGCTAATCGGAGGTGCGGGTGGAGAGTGGAGTGTCATAATCGTGAGCAAACCGTGCATCATTCCCTATATTTAGAAGAGTTTGGTAAAGTTACATTTCCCATTCTGAATAAAGTCTCAAATTGCTTTCCTTGGGTCATTCTCATCAGTGGGTGTGAGTAGAATTATGAAACTTAAGATAAATTAGAGCAGGTTGCTTAGCTTATTCATTTGTAAGGTCAGACATGTTCAAGGCTACAATGTCGTGCCATCTTTTATGTATTAACATAACATACATATTTTAAACTACATCTGTACCAGTTTTTGTTGGCCTTATCACATTTCTCCTGTTGTCTGGCTCTTCCCAGCTCTATAATCTACCCACTGGTCATGACTGGAGTACAGTATTACCTCGTTCGCGATGGGTACCTACTGGAGATGCTCGTGAATTGCAAATGTAGTCGATCATGATATTGGTCTACGAAATCTTTTATCTCTCATCACATTCTCTCTCATCAATCTCTTTCTCTCCGTCCATGCAGTCGTGTAGAGTTCCAGATGCCATCCGCAGATAGCCAAAACCTGGGATATCAATTTCGCGAATAACTAGGGAATGCTGTAATTGGTTGGCAGTGCAATGAGGAGTCCTCTAATCCGCTAATTGGCCGACCTTACACTACCCCACCCCCATCTAACGGGTGTAAAGCCAGCCGGCTCCACACTTGAACCAAGCCAAGCAGTTGCGCAAACCAAATCGCTCGCACAATCGCTCGCGCAACTTAAATCGCCTGCGAGTAGTTTGGAGAATGTCTCAAATTAAGCGGCGCATTCGGCATCGTTACGACCAATCACAGTTCACGAATGTGCAGCACGTGACGATCGCTTGAGCGTATTGTTGCTTGATAGTCGAGTCTGCATCTGCTGTAAGCAACTGGTTGCGTCATGTACACAACCAGGGGTTACGTAACTGTGTGCTCAGGTGTGGACTTGGTTTATGAAGAGTTTAAATGTAATTATGTAATAATTTACTGTAATATCTTATAACTGTGACTGCATGCTTTAGGTGCACAGTACCCAGCTTGTTATACACGTTCCTCGTGCCTAGAATAGTTTTAATCAGTGCTCATCTTTACTGGAAGATGATCTGAAACATTGGTGAAAACACCACATTCCTCTATGCCAAGGGGCTTCCATTGGACGAACACTCCAATTTCCATCCAATGGGTGCCGCAGCCTCAGCAGCTGATGCTCACGTGTCTGACCTTGGAGGCATGAAGGGGCCAAGTTCACCTTGGCTGACATTTGAATCCCGTAAGATAATTGAGTACATTTTATATTCACCCCATACTTAACAGCGCGCCAGGCTATTACGAAAGAAGGCGATACATTTCGTAGACAGTCGCCGAGTGTGGGTAGGTTTATAGGGGAGGCGATAATCGCCGCATGTAATTTGCGGGCACTTAAAGTTTTATTTATTTATTTGGCAAACCTGTACCACGACTCCGGCACGTGTGCCATACTCTCTTTTGAATTACGTCACGGACAAACCTTTGGGTAGAACAACCCCCAGCGTTAACCAGGGTGGCCGTGGGACTCGAACCATGAACATCGTCTGCAAGAAGCGGCAAAACACGATACCGCTCGGTCAAGTCACCGCCCACGATCTTATTGGTTCTTTTCGTTGCTGGCTTTGCACGTGGCCATTAATCCTGCACTGGAGGCGAGGGTTGTTGGATCGCCACTCAAATGTTGTGAAACTCCCTTCCAGTGGGCGCCGAGGAGTCGTACCCTGGCTCACCAGGAGACGACAGTACAGCAGGAAAGTGGACAGTTTGGTTTGTGTGGGATAATGCTTCCCCGTGCATTGCTTGGGTTTTCTCCGGGTGGTCTGGTTTCAATGCCACGTGTAAACACTCGTGAATCGGTCAATGACGCATTCACGTTCATAGGATCACAGAGTTTGGGCAATTTGTTGGCGCTGGATCACCACATTGGCTGCCGTCCCAATTGTTTGTGTTCTTCGCTATCATCCTGTTATCTGCGATGTAAATAAAAAGGTTCCTCTTTAACCATGGCAGAACTTGGTGACCTTTGCTAAACTCGGCCGCGCACTGCTTGGGTTTTCAGAGCGGCTGTTGTTCGTTTCACGTTTCCCACCAAGTTCATGCGAGACGTTCGTTTTAAAAGCAGTTGCGAGTCCGCGGTGTTGACGGATCTGCCCCACGTTTTGCCGTTAAGCCTCGCACACACATGGTGTTGCGATGCGGGGCGTCGGCGGTCTCACGCTGCACAACCCCCGGCACGGCGTGAACGTCGTCCCGTGGCGCCCGTTGGGTTTGCCCGGTGCTGCAATCTGTGTTCAGCTGCTGTGCTATGGGGTCGGCGTGCGGTTACTGTGGGATCACCGTGGGTCTCTGGCAGACCGGGTCACGGCTTGGGGCACAGCTGTGTGAACTCTATTTTCGTTCAGTGAGAATTCGTACTCCGCCTAATTGGGCCAAAATGTTTTTTTATTTTTTCCGTCGTCTCGGCATTGTCAGCCCTGAGCCGGTGGTGGCAATTCCATTTGTCTATGACAGTGTCCCCAAGTCTCACCAGATGACAACTACTGTAGACTCACCGCCAAGTGGTGCGGCCTCATCGGGCGAGGAATTGCCGATGATTTTGACCATTGCCCAGGATTTAATTTGCGACCAACGATGTCATTAGCCAATTGCTCGGGAGTGTTGGCCTGCACGGACTGTGCTGGATTCAACCATGTCCACGCGCGTTCATTATGTGGGGTTGCTGCCACGTGTTACATTACAGATGCTGTGCAGCAGCTTGGGGTTAGTGATTGGGCACCGCAGTGAGTGGGATCGTGAGTCGATTCAGGAATCCATTCCTTGTTTTGTTTAAAGTTGACAGGTTTTTTTCGTGTAATTTCTCAGGTTTTTCTGCCCTGTTTATACATTCTCGTTTGCTTCGTGAGCCCGAGTGTGGCGTTCGCTTATGAACTGCATATACGGTAAATTGCAGATATTCTAAATAATTTGTTTTCACGCGCGCAACTCACTGCCGTCTATCGTGAGCAAAATTAATAAATGTACGTGAATGAAGCAGCACATCACTAACTTTCCTAATTAGCACCTGCTAGTGATTAATTGCAGCTGTCCCTACGTGAAGTGTTGTATGTATATGACAGCTTTGCATGTTAGCCTGTGTTAGCATGGATAGTTTTACATCAGTGTTAATTAGAATCGGAAGTAATTAGTATTGCGACTTGTCCTGGGTGACCCAGAGTATGGAATGAGTTGCTGGTGTGTCTGTGTGTGTGTGTTACCACACACTTCAGCCCACTGTGCTACAAACCCGGCGACCAGAGTTCGATTCCTGCTCATGGACACCACCAGTGACGATTACCTGAACTGGTCCTAGGCCTCCTTTAGGTCGACTCTGCCTTACATGAGTATCTGGTGCAGTGTGTAAACATCGCCGCTTGGGGAGACAAAGGCGGTCGGGCGGCGTGTTGGCCACCCATCCCCTCGGGGTACCGTTCTGCCCTCGTAGCTGCTCGCTAACGGCACTTGCCCCAACAGTCGGTTGAAGGCTATATAGGAGATCTTTGTCTTTGTTACCACCAGCATGGGGATGCAAATGCTGGCCTACTGCAGCTTTAACCGGCCAGGTGGCTCCATGGTAGACCGAGCGGCCCACAACCAGAAGGTTACGAGTTCAAATCCTGGTTGGAGGTGGGATGACTCGGCTCATCATCTCTCCCGCGTAGTGAGTTCAACGGAGTTGCACACGTACTTTTTGGAGGCAACACATTTATTAAAACCAACGCACAAGATAACAACCTTATTGTGGTGGACTACCAGGCTAGCTACACTAATTACACTGGAACTAGCTGCGACACACCGGACCCTAGCTTGGGTCCCGGTCCACGTGTTGGTGACTCTTGTAGGATGTATAACGTAGATTCTTCAGGATGAACAACGGCAGCCGGTCCCTCTCGGGGACCCGGCTTATATCCTCTGTGGCGGGGCTGGCTCCGCCCTTAGCCACGACCACCTTCTAGAATCCTCGAGCAGGATCTCGACCCTGTCACGTGACCACCCCTAGCCCCCACCTGGGGCCCCTGTGTAGACTTTACCGGTCACGTGTCCTCTAGGGTCAACCAGAGTGCCATGGCCCTTGGGAACCCCATTCCCGTGGCCGACACCCTGACACCCCGTCCTGTAGGGGTCGGCACTGCACGCAGAGCGTGGTGCCATCCAGCGCTGTCGGTCAGAGCTCACCAAGCCCCTCCAGGGCCGGTACTGCACCCACATGTGAGTGGTGGCCGCGATGTCAATACATCGCACGCCGTGCCTCTCGAGAGCCGGCATTACACAGTGACATCCGCGATGTCACTACATATGTACCAATTGGTGCAGAAGTTCATATTGGTTGTCCTATGGATAGACCTCCTGCCCCCTGCCACTCTCCCTGCCGTAGGAATGAGGAATCTCCACTACTGCCTTTTTTTAAGCTGGACCATTTAGTAAACTGTGAACCATATTGTAAATGACTGTGGTCTGTACTCCTTCAACGGAGGAAGAATAGAATAACAACATCAAGTCTGAAGCCCTTTTGTCGTGGCCAGAAGACCCTTACATTGTCTGTATGTTGAACTTCTTTCTGAATGTACGTGGCCAACCTTTCTAATCGGAGGTGCGGGGGGATGGGCCACAAACCATCTAGCTCCTGAACGTATTGCCGCCGTACACAACGACAGAATATAATTTGAGCGGGAAATAACATCGACTTTAAAGGGGCACTCGTGAAACAACCCTGTGGCCCCGGGCTGAACGAGCAATGTCCGTGTCCCGTGTTGGTGCGTGCAGTGCAGAGTAGTGGAGCAGCAGCAGCAGGATGGCGAAGAAGGCAATCATCTCCAAGGACGACTTGGAGGAGCTTCGGGAGGCGTTCTCCAAAGTTGGTGAGTGCGTGCGTGCAATCGCAGCGGGACAGGGTTCAGTCGTGCTGTTCGTCAACGGCGGCTCGGACATGTTAACTACCTCGCCTGGTATACAGGAGGTCGATCCTGACCCCAACGCCTCTATATTTGGAGTTTGTGTGTCTCTGCCCGTGGTCGCATGGATTTCTCTCCGGGTCCTCCGGGCTTTTACCTTCTACGTTTCGAGTCGACGTGCATTTAGAGTATCTGGCTGCTATTTTCTGTTTTACTCGGTAAGGCCCACTGAGCTACGTAGCTCTTTTGTTTGGAAGCGACCTGGCCACAAAAATGATAGCTCAACGAAGTGGCTTATCACGTGGAAATTGATTGCAGCCAAATACTCTAAACGCACGTTGATTCCAAATGCGGAGAGAAAATCCGGATCAACAGGCATCGTCAGGGTCGGCATCGAACCCATGACCTCCTGCATACCAGGCGATATCTCGCCACCGCGGTGCCCCTCATGAGTGAAGAACACTGTTGGGTTCTGTGCCCTAATTACCTGCCCCCGTGCCCCTAGACATGGATGGCAATGGCTACGTCAATGACTATGAGCTGCAGGAGCTCTTCAAGGAGGCCAATCTGCCGCTGCCCGGCTACAAGGTGCGCGAGATCATCACCCACCTCATGTCCGAAAGCGACACCAACCGGGATGGCAAGATCAGCTTCGAGGAGTTTGTGTCGGTAAGGATTCGGCGATGGGGGGGGGGGGTTGGGGAAGGGGGGGTGGGAGGTATGGCTACATTTCGGCGTGATGTAGGTGCAGTAAGGGGTCGTTAAACCCGCCACCCGACACAGCCAATCAGTAATGTTTGTCACGTAAACAAAGATTGGTAATTCGTTACTAGAACAGCACACCGGTGTGTTGGAGAGTAAGCCCACAACATTTACAATTCGAGTTCGCGACGTTTCGTCGGTAATTACAACCAGCCACATCGGGTGACAGCCACCTCACTCTGGCTGTCGCCTGCTAGTTTATTTGCATTTGAGTAAAAGCCAAAGGGCTCCCTTAATGATAATAATAATAATCATAAACACAATTCCTAGCATGCATATTTCGTGTGATGTTCGTTCGGGAGCTCGGGAGGCGCGGAGCCCAAACTCAAATCCCCTCTAAGCCAGGCTGAATAGATGAAGAGACAAAATATATTTGCGAGATGCGAGAGACGCGCTAAGAGCTCACCGGGTCGAGCTTGTGGTAAACCGACCGTCGGGTGACGTCGATGCTGGGGGGTGGGCTGGCGCTCACGCAGGTTCCTGGTGTGTGCCAGGCACTCGCCTGCCGGACAAAGAGGCGGTGCCTCGAGAGGAGGTGAAGAGCCGCACGTAAGCTCCTGTGTCGTGCAGAGCTTGAGTGTCATTTCCTGCCTGGTGTTACCCTGGCACCCTGGCTTCCTCTGCCTACGTGCAAAAAAGACGCTCGCGAGAGAAATTTGACGAACGCAACAACTGCAGGTTTCCCTCGCTCTACGCGGTGGTAGTCGCAGTGGTAGATGCTTAAAAAAAAAAAAGCGCGCACAAAGCGAAATCGCACGAGGAGACAGCTGTGCCTGCTGAGTAGCGTGCACAGTACACGCAGTACACACACACACAGTACGCGCGCAGTACACAAAGTACACACACCATACAGTACACATGCAGAACAAACGGTGCACACACAGTACACACACAGTACACAAGGTACACAATATTGTGCCGCTTCCGACCGCATAGCTGCATGAAGAGTGAATTTAAACGGTAGTAAGATAGTGAGATTTGGGTAGAAATAGGTTCGTCGTATATATGGCCTGTAATCGCACAACCAGAACCTGCATAGAGTGAGGGAAGCCTGTCGTACACTTATAAAATATTATTGGGTCTCAAGTGATGCCTTCTTTGGAAACCAGTTCGTGCCACGATGTTTTTACCCATAACCCAGCTGTGTTTTCTGTTGTGTATTCTACAGTTCGTTGTCCCTGCATGTCTTTTGTCTAAACGCTGCTTGTTCATACACCTTACTCCAGTCACGGGTGAACTCCATCCTGTACCAGCACGATGGTGTTCATCTGTACTGAAGTTCACCGGCATTGATTCATGAGACACTGCGTGTCGAAACCGGTCCAGAGTTTGCTTGTCTTGAAACAATACTGCTGGAAATTGCACTCTCAGAAGGCCGTGGAGCTGAGGGATAGTGTAACAGATACTTCTGTTTTGTATGTGGGCAAACGGACATCTGTGAAAAAGAGCTTCATAGCTCACCGGATTTCTCCAGGATAAATAAAGATTCTGATTCTTGACATTGGAAGGAGGAGTATCGTCCGCTTATCTATTCTGCACCGGAGTATGGAGCCTCTCTCCGGCCACCTGTCAGTCCCAGGCTTAACTTTCGCGACTAAAGCCACGATTTGTTTGTGTGGTGACAACGTGTGCTTTGTGTGAGCTGCTGTGCTGTGTGATTAAACACCTATTTAAGAACAATGTATAACCAATGTGCTATTACAAGGACATAAGCCTCATCGCAGCACATGGCATAAGCTCCATTCCTGTGAACGCCTTTGTGTGAAATGTGTTTTAAATTAATGTACTGTCAATGTTAAAAGTGGAGGCATGTTATGTTCTTATTTTTAAAATGGAAAATAGCACAATTATATTCATTCTATTTGGATGTATGAAAACTTTTTTGAACTCGCCTGCATTTCTACGATCAACGTCATTGCGTGGTTACAGTTGACGGCCACGTGTTTTGTTGTGTTTTATGGACGCTGAGCTTGTGGTCACGCGTTGATTTAGGGTGCCACGGTGGCGAGATGTTAACTACCTTGCCTGCTGTACATGAGGTCGTGGGTTCGATCCTGACCGATGCCTGTGTATTTGGAGTTTACGTGTCTCTCTCCCCGTGGTCACATGGATTTTTCTCTGGGTCCTCCGGTTTTCACTCCATATGCTGCATCAATAAATTTCCACGTGATTAGCCAATTCGTTGAGCTCTCGTTGTGGCCAGGTCGCTTCCAAAATGAGAGCTATACAGCTCAGTGGGCCTTACCCAGAATCCAGTGGGGATTTTTAAACGGAGGGAAAAACAACAGATAACGTGTAACAGGCCAGGATTAATGCACCCTCAAGATTAGTGAACTAAGGAGGGGAGTGTCCGGGCTAGGGGTAACGACCACGAGCAGCGTATCTAAGGGGGAGGGGGGGGGGGGATGAATAATGTAATCAAACAGAACATAACGGTTACCATGTGCAAGACAGGGTGGTGTAGTATCCAGAGTCCACCCCGTCTCCCTTCTCCCCCATTTTTCCAGCTATTCATGCTGGGTGTCTGCCGAATTCAACCCTTCCTCCCCCCCCGTCTGGCCAGATCTTCCACGGGCTGAAGAGCAGCGAGGTGAGCAAGACGTTCCGCCGGGCCATCAACAAGAAGGAGGGCATTTGTGCCATGGGTGGCCTGTCGGAGCTGTCCAGCGCAGGGACGCAGCACTCCTACTCTGGTGCGCTCCTGTCAGCGTCGGTGCTAGACAAAGATCTCCCCTGCCATGTAGCCTCCCAACGGGCTGTTGGAGCGGGTGCGAGTTAGCGAGCAACCTATGATGGCCGCCACGGCGCACGAGGGAGTGGGTGGCCAGCACCACGGCCGGCTGGCGATGTTTAACACACACCGCACCACCACATCAAGTACTCATTCGAGGCTGAGTTTGACCTCGGAGACCATTTCAGATAACCGTCGCCGGTGTTGGCCGTGAAGGGGAATCGTAGTCGCCTTCGCTGGGTTCGTAGCACAGTGCGCTGATCACTGCACGACTGCTGCCCCACAAACAGTGGCCACACTGACGCTGATCACCAGCACGGCTCGCCAGCACAGGTCAAGTTTACGAGCCGCTGCTAGACGTTTCACTCTCCAACTCACTGGTTCTGAATCTGTTCGCTACGCCGCCCCCCCCCCCCCGCCAATGCAACTCATTTTATGATCCGGTCGTGCCTTGTGTAGGTTATTTGACGTCACTTTCAAATTGCTGCGCGCTGTTTGTTATTATGGTATTTGTATTGGTAAAACCCAGGCCTCCCTTGAGTCTTAACACCCAGTAGAATTAATCAAGGAACTGAACATTTCTACACTGTAACGTAAGGACACATCCTGGAAGTGAATTTAGCCAACACCCTTTAAGGACCCTCAAGGGGCCTGTCTTACCACAGCCTCCAGCTGTGCAGAAGACTAGTTTTTAAAATAGATTTATATATTTTACAAGGTAAGGGCCCACTGAGCTTTACAACTCTTTTTCAGAAGCGACCTGGCCACAAATGATAGCTCAACGAGGTAGCTTATCATCGCTTGGAAATTATTAGCGTCAAAATACTCGAAATGCATGTTGATTCAAAATGTGGGGGGAAAAAAAAATCAGAGGACCCGGACAAAGGTCTACACAACCACTTGGAGAGAGAACACACAAACTCTAAATATACATGCGTAAGGGTCGAGATCGAACCCATGACCTCCTGCATACCAGGCGAGGTAGTTAACATCTCGCCACCAAAAGAGCTCGGCTTGGCCAAATGACAGAACGTGAAATATCAAACTCCAAGTCATTTATCATTTTGCACACTCAGTGCGGACGAGGCCAATATGTGAGCCTCGCCAAAGGTGAGATTTGAACCTCGGGTGGCCTCTCCCGCTGGCTTACACCGAGCACCTCCTCCGCCGCGACGCTGGCCGACTGCTCGTGTAACGGAGGCCAGTGTGGGCACCCTGTGTAACCACGCGGCCGCCTCTTGCCGCGCGCTCACTCCGTGCGCTTGTGTGGCGGGCGTACGGTGCAGAGGAAGAGAAGTTTGCGTTTGTGAATTGGATCAACAAGGCCCTGGAGTCGGACCCGGACTGCCGGCACGTGCTGCCAACCAACCCCAACACGGAGGCGCTCTTCCAGGCCATGGGCGACGGCATCGTCCTCTGGTGAGAGCGCCGCAGCACGGCCTGCAGGTGCCGGCCACCAGCACCGCCGTCACGGCCAGTCCTTCTCGCCTGTGGCACCTGCCAGCAGCAGCAGCAGCAGCTGCAAGAACAATATGTTGTTTAACACGTAGGCTTTCGCGACCAATATTATTCACAATAAAGGTTTTTGGGTTAGATCGCGTTATTTATATTGTGACTGATGTACATGTCGATCTTGGTTGCATTTTTGGGATGATCCGGGGGTTTACTTTGGTGCTCTCCTCCCCACTTTGTGGAACTCCCTCCTGCTGGCCCCCCACTTTGTGGAACTCCCTCCTGCTGGAGATTCTCACACGATGTTGAGGGAGGGGGGCACACTGAGCGCCTGCCTCCCCCCCCCCTCCTCCCGTTGGCCACCACGAGTAATAACGAATCAAACGAGGTGTAAACCAAAAAAAAAAGCATTTAATTTATGACGAACGTCGTAGCAAATCTTTGTCAAGCAAGTGATTGTATATCGGGGTACACCTCTATTATTATAATAATTATGTTGATAGCGGTGGCTCAGTCGATGTCCAGCGGAGTGAAGAGTGCCTGTCCTGCTGTGTTCTCCAGTAAGATGATCAACCACTCGGTGCCGGACACCATTGACGAGAGGACCATCAACAAGAAGAAGCTCACTCCGTTCACCATCCAGGTCCGTGTCCTTGGCGACGGGCCGTCGTGCCTCTGTCGTCAGTGCTCTGTGCTCAGTGCGAGTGCTGTGTGCTGTTTGCTGTGTGCTGTTTGCTGTGTGCTGTTTGCTGTGTGCTGTTTGCTGTGTGCTGTTTGCTGTGTGCTGTTTGCTGTGTGCTGTTTGCTGTGTGCTGTTTGCTGTGTGCTGTTTGCTGTGTGCTGTTTGCTGTGTGCTGTTTGCTGTGTGCTGCTGCTACATGCTGGTGTTGTGTGCTGCACACTTTTTTCTATGCGCTGCACTGTCTGCTGCGTGCTTTGTGCTGTGTGCTAGTGCTGTGTGCTTGCTGCTTGTGCTGTGTGCTAGTGCTGTGTACTATGTGCTAGTGCTGTGTACTATGTGCTAGTGCTGTGTACTATGTGCTAGTGCTGTGTGCTTGCTGCTAGTGCTGTGTACTATGTGCTAGTGCTGTGTACTATGTGCTAGTGCTGTGTACTATGTGCTAGTGCTGTGTGCTATGTGCTAGTGCTGTGTACTATGTGCTAGTGCTGTGTACTATGTGCTAGTGCTGTGTACTATGTGCTAGTGCTGTGTACTATGTGCTAGTGCTGTGTACTATGTGCTAGTGCTGTGTACTATGTGCTAGTGCTGTGTACTAGTGCTGTGTGTTATGTGCCATGTGCTAGTGCTGTGTGTTATGTGCCATGTGCTAGTGCTGTGTGCTATGTGCTTGGTGCTAGTGCTGCATACTAGTACTGTGTCCTTGTGCTGAGCGCCATGTACTATGTGATTGGTGCTGTGTGCTGTGTGCTGGTGCTAAGTACTGTGTGCTGGTGCTGTGTGCTCGTGCTGTGTGCTATGTGCCGTGTGCTATGTGCTGGTGCTGCGTGCTATGTGCTGGTGCTGTGTGCTATGTGCCGTGTGCTGTGCGCTGACCGGGAGTCTCTGCGCTGCTGACCGCCGCTCGCCTCGCCCGCAGGAGAACCTGAACCTGGCGCTGAACTCGGCATCGGCGATCGGCTGCCACGTGGTGAACATCGGCGCGGAGGATCTGCGCGAGGGCAAGCCCCACCTGGTACTGGGCCTGCTGTGGCAGATCATCAAGATCGGCCTCTTCGCAGACATCGAGCTCACGCGCAACGAGGGTGAGCCACCTCGCTCAGCCACTCACCTCCACTCACCACTGTCACTCACCACCACTCACTCACAACTCGCTCATCGCTCTCACTCAAGCATAATGAGGGTGAGCCACCTCGCTCACCCACTCTCTCACCCACTCTCTCACCCACTCTCTCACTCACCACTCTCACTCACCACCACTCACAACTCTCACTCACCACCACTCACTCACAACTCACTCATCGCTCTCACTCACGCATAATGAGGGTGAGCCACCTCGCTCACCCACTCACTGCCACTCACCACTCTCACTTTCCACTCTCACCCCTCTAACTCACGCACAGCGAGGGTGAGCCACCTCGCTCACCCACACTCTCACTCACCACTCTCACTCACCCACAACGAGGGTGAGCCACTTGGCTCTACCACTCTCCACTCACTCACAGCGACCCACCCACCCCATTCACTCACCCACCCCACTCGCTCACCCCTCTCACTCACCTTCCCACTCACCCGCAACGGGGGTGAGCCGCCTTGCTCACCTCTCCCACTTGCCACTCCCACTCAACAGCCACTCACCCACCCCACTCACTCACTCACCCCTTACACCCGCCCTCTCGCCCGCCTCTCGTGCCTAACTCACCCACCCCTCTCTCGCCTGTATCAGCCTTAAATGAGTACTGGGTGCGGTGTGTAAACGTCACCACGTGAAAGGCAATGGCAGCCGAGTTTGTTCCTGTCCACAGCGCCGCCTCGTGCGCCGTGCCGATCCTGATAGGTTCTAGATTTAAAGCTTTCGTGACTGCAAGGATCCATACTCTTTGGTTCTATTCGGTAAAGTCACGTAGGTAAAAAATAAAACAACAAAAATCACGTCGTTTCGGCCACAACACCTACGTGACTTTACCGAATAGAACCAAAGAGTATGGATCCTGATAGGTGCTCGCCGACATCACTTGCCCCAAGCATCGCTGTGTGGGCTACACAGGGGCGGAGGGCGCTGCATTTTTGAGCATTTGCCCACCGACGCGTGTCACGCAGCCCTCATCGCTCTGCTGCGTGACGGCGAGAGCCTGGAGGAGCTGATGAAGCTCTCCCCCGAGGAGCTGCTCCTCCGCTGGGTCAACCACCACCTGGAGAATGCCGGCTGGAACAAGATCTCCAACTTCTCCTCGGACATCAAGGTGAGCGTTGGTGCTTGGGTCAGGGGCGGCGGCGCCTCTCTTGGCGCTCTCGCACGGGGCCGCTACCGTCGCCCCGCCGTTAGCCCCTCCTCTGCCCCCCAATTCACGCCGAACGGCAAGGTGTTCTGGGCGCCGCCGCGGTGGGCGAGGCGTTGGCTACCTCACCTGGTGTGCAGGAGGAGGTCGTGGGTTCCATTCCGACCCTGACGTCTGTTGTACATTTGGAGTTTGCGTGTCTCGCTTCCCATGGCCGCGTGGATTTTCGGTTTTAGCCTCCACATTTAGAAACATGCGTTGAGAGTATTTGGCTGCTATAAATTTCCATAAAATAAGCCACTCCCTTGAGCTATCAATTGTGGCCAGGTCACTTCGGAAAAAGAGCTATGTAGCTCGGTGGGCCTTATCTGGTAAAATAAAAACAGTTTTAGTATATATATTTTTTTTAGGGTTGTATTCTCTTGCCAGTCACGTTTCCAAAGTCTGCTGCGTGTATTCTTCTACTTCCTTTACAGCCAATGTCGATGCACAGCGACAACCGCACTGTCCCATTCAGGTGGTCTCAAGCCAGATAGTCGTGTGAGGAACAGCGGCGTGTATTACTGTCATATCCCCTTCGTATTCATGCATTTGGCATTGCATCGTTATATGTTGTTCGGTCTGTTCCGGATGACCCCAGTCAAGCGCCAGAGAGTTTTTAATTTTCCGTTTGTGCATCGGGTATCCACATTTGTCGTGGTTTGTACGAACGCGGTTTAGAGGTGGACCATGAGCTTCGTGGAATTTTAAAACCAGGGATCTTCTGCGTTGGGTCTTTTACGAGGTGTATGTGAGTTCTTTTGAACTCGACTCAGCTCTCCAAGATTCATCGGGGGGGTTGATTTCGCATTGTTGCGGGTGAAGCGCACGGGTCCAAGAGGGGCTTGCGTGACTTCAAGCGATGACGAGGGGCGTTATTGAGGTCCCGATGTCATATTGAACGCGTATCGAGTGGCTGGATAACATTGTGCTCGGTGCTTCTTGTCACGAAGGCCCACAGGGCTCCCGTGCGCCCTCCGCTGCCGCCCTGTGAACTCGGTGGGCAGTTCCCAAAGGGATAACGTCCGCTCGCTGCACGGCGTCAAATATTTATAGGGTGTAAGCCGTGCGCGTGTGTGTGTGCGTTAGCCACGTCTTTTATGGCCAGTTAGTTTTTTTTGCAATTTGCCAGTTAATGCTGCGAAAATGCAACACAAATGTTTTAGCCTTGGACGAACCGACAAAATGTCGTATTGTTTGGTGATGCTGCTGCTGCGATGGCAGTGGTGCGCGAGCACAGTTAACAGCAACAACAAGAACAACAACTCAACATACTCGTCAACAACACATCAACATTACTGTGTGTCCTTAAAAGAAAATCATCTATAATTGGTGACGTTTTGGGCAACGGCCCTTCACGGAAAAAAACAAAAACGGCAGGGCCGTGACTAAAGGCCGTTGATGATTATGTACTTTTTTTTAAGGCCCACAATTATGTTGATGAATGTGTTGAGATAAAAAAAAAACTACACGATAAACTGGTCGTGCAAAGTGAACACGCCATAAAATGAACGCCATTCATTCGCCTGTCACTTAAACAGCTGGGAACCAACCCTGCGCGGGGTGGGGGGGGGGGGGGAAGAGGCGCTCGCTGGCTCACGGAGCGCTCGCTGACTCACGGCGAGCTCTCGGAGCGCTCGCTGGCTCACAGAGTCCTCGCTGACTCACGGCGAGCTCTCGGAGCGCTCGCTGACTCACGGAGCGCTCGCTGGCTCACGGAGCGCTCCCTGACTCTCTGAGCGCTCTCGGAGCGCTCGCTGACTCTCGGAGCGCTCGCTGACTCTCGGAGCGCTTGCTGGCTCTTTGAGTGCTCGCTGGCTCACGGAGCGCTTGCTGGCTCTTTGAGTGCTCTCGGAGCGCTCGCTGGCTCACGGAGCGCTCTCGGAGCGCTTGTTGGCTCACGGAGCGCTCTCGGAGCGTTCGCTGACTCTCTGAGCGCTCGCTGACTCTCTGAGCGCTCGCTGGCTCTCTGAGCGCTCTCGGAGCGCTTGCTGGCTCACGGAGTGCTCGCTGGCTCTCGCCGCGTGCGTGCCCACTCTTGTTTACCCCGTGTGTGCCCGGGGGCCTTCCTGTGCTCACCTCTTCTCCAATTTCCCTCTGCTGCTTTCCCGGGGGACTCTGCCTGGCTCCGAATGCCCAGACGGTGGCTGACTTTTGCAACGCCATCAAGGTACGGCGTGCCGGCCCTGTCGACGGCCGCCCTCCTCCCCCCTGCGTGCGTTTCGCCGTGCCCCCACCCCCCCCCCCCTCAACGTATCGGAATATCGGGCAAACGCCGAGCGTGCATTTTTACACCCAGAAGAACGCTCTCTCGCGTATGGCCTTAACAGGCTTTTGGGACAAGTGCTGTTTCGAGTAGGACTGGTGCACAAGATGGGTGGGTGGCCAGCGCAGCACCACGCCCGGCCACCTTTGTCGCCCTCGTGGCGATGTTTACACACCGCGCCAAGTACACATTAGAGGCCGAGTTGACCTCCGGGAGGCCCGGGACCGGTTCAGATAATCGTTACTGGTGTTGGCCATGAACGGGAATTGGACTCGGGTCGGCAGGTTCGAAGCGCAGCGTAGCGCTGACCGCTACACTGCCGTTCCCATACACACACACATCCCCACACACACATCCCCACGCACACATCCCCACGCACACATCCCCACACACACATCCTCACACACACATCCCCACACACACATCCCCACACACACATCCCCACGCACACATCCCCACGCACACATCCCCACGCACACATCCCCACGCACACATCCCCACACACACATCCCCACACACACATCCCCACACACACATTCCCACACACACATCCCCACACACACATCCCCACACACACATCCCCACACATGCGCGCACATATACACCATCAGACAGAGGCAGCCTATTCAGGGAAACATTGATTAATTATTGATGTCTCGTCAGCCATGCTATCTCTTCAGGAGCGGGTGACAGACATGAATCACTGCTCATCTGTCTTAACACTACTGCACCCTCAGTGTTATCAATCCATTCCTGCCCAAGTCATCTCTCGCCTCCTATTTCCTTGCTGTTAGGTTTTCCTTTAAATTGGTAAGCGGGCAGAAAATGTTCAACAAATATATACTTCTGTGCACCCACAACATGAATATATACAGTACCCACACGACGTACAAATACACAAAGACAAAGAACCCCATATATATATAGCTTTAACAGACTATTAGGGCAAATAACACACACGTGCACATTTTGTACACGGCATGCGTACATGTTATAGACAGCATACACAGCATGTGCACACACCGTGTACACTTGTACATGTACGCACAACACACACCGTATATAACACAACGTCACGTGCAGACACGCACTTTGTAAACGCAAACACACATGCTGTGTACGCACTGCACTAAGTGGTCACCAATTCCTTCACTGTGCTCGCAACCGGTGGGGATTTGCACGTGTGTGTGTGTGTGCCATTATGTAAGCGGACGGATTCAAATTTTTAGGTGACTCAACACCGCTTGACTTCTCGACCCCTTGACCCCCAGGACTCGCGGGCGTACTTCCACCTGCTCAACCAGATTGCGCCGAAGGGGGACAAGGAGGGTCAGCCGCGAGTGGATATCGACTTCTCTGGGTTCAATGTGAGCCCCCTCCCTTCCTCCATCCCCTCCCTCCCCTTCCCCTGCCTCCATCTCTCCCCCTTCCCCTCCCTTCATCCCAGCACCTCGTGTCACCTCGGACTTTACATTTGTGGAGAGCACTTCGCTCCTCGCTCGTTGTTTTGCCCAGGAAAGGTTGGTCACGTCCGTTGGCCGGAGAAACGATTCGTATACGATTCATAAATGTTTTATGGGTCAGATCGCCGTCTAAGTAAAATGTGTGCCATGCGCCCTTCTCCACCCGACATGGCCAATGTAATAAAGTTGCCACGTGTTGCATCTGACTGTGCAGCCCTCCTCCGCTGCCATTGCCGCATTCACTGCCTGACGAAGCTCAGCGCGGTTTGAGTGAAACGCCACCGAAAGTGCGTTGATGTTGAATTCAGCTGCGAAAAGCCCTTAGGCCACTGCCGCCGAGGAGTGCTCTCGGTCGGAATTTTACCAATGCATTGCCGCCTGTTAATAATAAATACCCTTGCAGAACGTGCCAGTCCTGCCCGGGTAGTGGAGGGTTAGCGACAAGCTTTTTGGCACAACATTTAAATTACGTCCTTATGTTGAACTTCTTTTCACACCGTACGTAGTAGTCAGCTATGATGATCGGAGGTGCGGGGGAAGGACAACAAACTGAACAAATGAAAGTATTTAAAACTGCCACGTGTCCTAACTCAGGAATTAAAATGGAATCATTGTACTGGCGTTGAAGAACCTATGTTTTAAGTTACTGTCTCACATTGTCCTCCTTACACACCTTCTTTGGATGCAATTATGTGGCCTATGAATCCCTCTAACAACGTTCAGCCTCCCTTAATGGACTGGTTTACTTTCTCGTTTTAACACACGTGTTATGTTACAGACATCGACTCTCTTTTCTCTCTCTCTCTCTGTCCTTGCCGTTTCATTTCGTTTAATTACATTGCTTCAAGCTCAGTGGGAAACTATTCGGTGGGGAGAAAAAAAAAATTAAATACATTTCCCGTTGGCATTGCATGCACAGCATGATGCGGTGGTGGTCGAGGCTACACCCCTGTGTGTCAGGCGTGGCACGGTGATGTTCGAGGGTACACCCTGTATGTCAGGCGTGGCTCGGTGATGTTCGAGGGTACACCCTGTGTGTCAGGCGTGGCACGGGATAGAGTGTTTCCCCCTTACATGTTTTAGGCTTTCTGTGGGCACTCTGGTTTCCTCTGACATGTATAAACACTCATGCATTGGCTGAAAACATCTTAATGTAGAGAGGACTGCGGAGCTTGGACAATTGTTGTTTTTGAAAGCAATTGAATACTGTGCGTTACAAGTCGACATAATAATTATTAGTATCAGCAGTTAAAATTCTCTCCCCTCTCCTAAACTAGATTTGTAATTTTGATTTAAAGCTTTCGTGACTGCAGGGATTCATATTCTTGGTTCTTTCGGTAAAGTCACGTAGAAGGGAAACAATAAAATAATAAAAAATATAAAACAATAAAATTCTCACGACGTTTCGACTGCAACACAAGCAATCATCATCAGGTGTGAAAATCACAGCAAGAAAATTTGAAAAAAGTGGCGTTTTTTTTTAACGTTAGCACCACGGAGAGCGATTTGGCAGTTATTCAGATGGACGAGTCCATCTATGACCAGGAACACATAGCCAGTGAACTCAAGCACGTACACCAAGCTCTTAAGGCTAATGGTTACTCCGACTACACAATCCGCAAAGCTATCACTCCAACCATGAAGAAGGACCCTCTTGAGGAGCCATTCAAAACCATCACTTTACCCTACATTGCGGGGATCACAAGAAAGATCTCCAAAATCTTGAATAAACACAAGATCCAGGTCCGATTCAACACATTACATAAAATACGTGATCTGGTTCCGTCTATAAAATATGTGATTCCGGACATACAGTACCCTGGCGTCTGCAAACTAAGTTGTCTCTGTGGTAGTAGTTACATTGGAGAAACCAAACGACATGTCTCGGACCGCATCCGTGAACACAAAGCAGACCTAAAACACGGTAGGACCAACACCTCGGCCGTGGCAGATCATTGTTATAATTCAGTAGGCTCACATGACATTGACTTCTCCAAGACAGAGGTTCTCTACAAGCCATCTGGCTACCATGAGAGATTCGTTCATGAGGCTATCCACATATACAAACACAGAGACAATTTCAACCGAGAAGATGGATTCTGGCTTAGCAATCATTGGAAGGATTTGATCAACTATTTCGAGTCTTAATTGATTGTTCACGCTTACGGTGGCTTTCAGACCACATCCATTATTTTCGTCTCCCCCCTCCTCTTTTCCGAACATAGATGGACTCGTCCATCTGAACAAACTATCAAATCTCTCTCCGTGGTGCTAACGTTAAAAATAACCGCCACTTTTTTCAAATTTTCTTGCTGTGGTTTTCACACCTGATGATGATTGCTTGTGTTGCAGTCGAAATGTCGTGAGAATTGTATTGTTTTATATTTTTATTGTTTCCCTTCTACGTGACTTTACCGAAAGAATCAAGAATATAAAGGAACTTTTGTTCAACCACCGGTGACCAGGCTGAGACCTCTGTGAATATCCCAGTGCCTCTTGCTGCACTGTTATGATACCACCAATGTATCATATCGAATGTCCTCGAGTGATATTGAATAATGAATCTTAATGGGCCAGCGTTTAGAAAGACACGTTAAGAGGATTTTGCTGTTATAAATTTACACATGATAAGCCCCACATCATTGGGCTATGATTGGTGGCCAGGTCGCTTCTGAGAAAGAGCAACACAACTTTAGTGGGCCTTACCTTGTAAAGTAAAACATTGTTTAGTTTATCGCCCCAGAAATCCTAACTCCCAGAATTACCCTCAATTAAATGGGGGTCGACTTGGCCAAGAGTTCCCCCTGGTGTTGGTGGAGTGAACGCCGCCCCACAAGGTGGCGCCACACGGAGGTGGCAGCACGGTGGTCGAAGTCATTCCCAGCAGAAACTGTGGCATACCCTAGCAACGTGCAATTTCTACCTCTAGGCTATTAGAGAACCAACAGACAGGTTGATTGAGCCCCTTTCCTTCGGTGAGATTAATTGACGGAACTGTCTCTCTTTGAGATGGTCCGTTACCTTTGCAGCTTCTCACATCCCCGAGCGAGAGAGCTCTTGCAGTATCTCCGTTATCCCTCGCCCGGTTAGTTCGGTTGACAGTAACGTGTGCTAAAAGGGTCCCACCCAAGAAGGCAGTGTTGATGAAAACCGGGATGCACCCAGTCTGTTTTCGGGCAGTCGTTTACCGGCAGTCGTAAAGTGCGTGTGGTTTCCGTGACACAAATTTCCCTCTGTACAGAGCGGCATCTCTGTATGCTCCGTATAAGCAATCGCTCTGAGCAGCGATGCTCCGTTAAGGCTTGCGAATGAGGGTTTTCCCCGCACCCGTCTCGCTGTCGAGACAGATCTCTGACACCCTGTCATCCTTGCACACAAGCACTCACTCGGAGCGGCTAAACGCTTGATTACGGGTGCCCAAGACTTAGCCGGGTCATATCACCGCTGTGACCGCTCGTACCCTGCGCCGCGCTCGTCTCTTGCGACCCCCACCGCAGGACAAGGATGAGCTTCGCCGCGCCGAGAGCATGCTGGTGCAGGCCGACAAGCTCGGCTGCCGGCAGTTCGTCACGCCGGCCGACGTGGTGAGCGGAAACCCCAAGCTGAACCTGGCCTTCGTGGCGAACCTCTTCAACAAGTACCCGGCCCTGCACAAGCCGGCCAACCAGGACATCGACTGGGGCCTGCTGGAAGGTGCACGCTGTGGATTGCTGCCGGGGCCTGCCAGGCTGCGCCGGCGGGGACAGTAGCCAGCCACCGATGACACTCAGCACGGGAACATGCTGAGATCATTGTCTGTGTTCCTCAAATTCCAGGGTTTACACCCACACCATGAGCGGTGCGGGTTTAGTGAGACAAGGCAATTTATTTCCTGGGTCACCCGGATACCTAGCACAACATGATGATGACAGTAGTGATGGTGATGCTGACAGTGATGATAACAGTAATGCTGATGATGACAGTGGTGATGGTGATGCTGACAGTGGTGATGGTGATAACGACAGTGATAATGATATTGATGATGAACTTGGTGATGATGACGATGCACATGACGATGTTAATAATGACGATGATCTTTGTGGTGATGACAGGTGAGAGCCGGGAGGAGCGGACGTTCAGGAATTGGATGAATTCCCTGGGTGTGAACCCCTTTGTCAATCACCTGTACAGGTAGGTAGGTCGGCACTGAGATGCCCCGCTCGTGGCAGTCAAGCCCCCTCCCACGTGGAACTATCCTCACCTTCACACACACACACATACGGACACGTTGCCCCGAGCCTGCACCCACACACATGCAGCAGAAGTCCAATTGTCCACGTTGAAGTGGGGAGACCGGATTGAGCAGAATTTTTTTCCGCTGGAGCAGTGTGCCATGACTTATGGGAGGGATTAGCCGCGTGATTCCATTAGTCCAGGATACATTTACGGATTACGAGCGCTCGAGTTTTTCTAAGACACAAATGGTGCAAATCTGCCAAGATAGGTCGACGTTTAATGGGTTTGGCATTTTTCTTGGGCTTCATATCCGAGTCAACATAAAAAGCCAAAACCCCATTTTCTATACTCAAAAAATGACATTGCCACACCTCGTGTGCAATGTAAACAAATGCAAAATAACATAAATTACAATCTCACCTCCACATTTTCCCTGCAGCTCTACTCCTGCGGCCCTGCTCTTGCAGCTTTGCCTTCAGCCTTCACGCTACGGATCGCGATTTGCGTGCCGTAAATTATGGCAAATGGCCGCGCACCGTCAATAAAAATCCGCAAATAACATTGATTCGTGAATTATTGGAGCGCTGTTATTGCAATTCTGCTGCTGTTTGCTGATGTTTAATAACTTGTTTCCCCATAACCTGCACACGTGTACATATTTACATGCTACCATAGTCGGCACATGCACGTACGCGTGTACATATTCACACACGTACGTTCCAGCCGCGACAGGTGTCACCATTGTGGTTGGGGTGAGTGAGTTCAAGTTTCCAGCTTAGTTTGTGTCACCAGGTGGGAACTCGGAGACCAGGATGCGTCTCGTTTGCAAGCGTGTGACCAGGAAGGATGTTGACCACCCTTGATGTAGCATGGTGGCAAGATGTTAACTACCTCGCCTGGTATACAGGAGGTCGTGGGTTTGATCCTAACCCCCAACACCTGTATATTTGGAGTTTGCGTGTCTCTCTCCTCCCTGTGGTCACATGGATTTTTCTCCGAATCCTTCGTTTTTTTCCCTCCACATTAGAATCAACGTCACGCGTTTAGAGTATTTGTCCGCTATACATTTCCACGTGATAAGCCAATTATCTGCGTTATCATTTGTGATAGCCAGGTCGCTCCCGAATAAAAGCTCCATGACTCAATGGGCCTTACCTGGTAAAATACAAAATTCTAGTTTTAGTTTAGATGCAAGAAAGTGATAAAATCATCGTCACTGAATCCTACCTCGCAGCATCATAATTTTAGGTAAGTTCATGAATAAACTATTATTTAATCGTTAAATATTTAGTTAACGGTGCGTGCGTATGTCTGTGCGTCTCCTCCTCCTCCTCGTGCAGCGACCTCGTCGATGCCCTCGTGATCATCCAGCTGTTCGAGAAAATCAAAACGCGAGTGGACTGGAACAAAGTGAACAAGCCTCCGTACCCCAAGCTGGGCGCCAACATGAAGAAGGTGAAGCGACACGCGCGTGAGATGGCGGGCGGGCGGGCGGGCGGGCGGTACGGTTACTCGGCGTAGGTCACGTTCCAGCCGCCCCCCTCACCTCCCCCAGCTGTTCCCTGCATCGTTCCGATTCGCGGTTGCGATTCTGTTCGAGGATCGTTCGGCCTTTCGGCTCGTTTTGTCTCCTTGTCACTTCTATCCCGCTGGCACAGTTGTGCGCGATCTCCCATCGTTAGCCTCGACGTGACGTCGCCCTGTCATTTGTAGATCGCGCAGATAATTTACACGTAATCCGATCGCACACGCGCACTTCGACGCGTGCATTCTCGGCTCGTGCGATTAAGCCGATGATGGACGGGACGTTTCGTTGACGCAGCCAAGAGGTGCTCTGCACGTCGGTGGGGGGGGGGATCGTGCTCCAGGGAGCACGGAATGCGTGCTGGGAGCGAGAACGGCACTGTGCCACTGAGAACCACAGCGCCCTCGCCCGCCGGCGGTGTTCGTGGTGGCGATGACGATGTATGGAGGGGGGCGGGGGGGCAGCACTCGTAGCGAATGGTGTGTGGCGAGGGAGGTGCGTGTGTGTTGGGGGGGGGGGAGGGAGCTGTGTGGTGTGGGAGCCGTGCGGAGCCCCGGACTGTGTGGTATGGGAGCCGTGCGGCATCCAAGCTGCGTGTGCATGAGCATTGTGCTTTGGTGACGCGGTGTGGCGCTGCCTTCCCAGCTGGAGAACTGCAACTACGCCGTGGAGCTGGGCAAGACGACCAAGTTCTCCCTGGTGGGGATCGGCGGCCAGGACCTTAACGACGGCAACCCGACGCTCACGCTGGCGCTCGTGTGGCAGCTCATGCGCAAGTGAGTGCCGCCCCTTCCTGCACCACCACTGTCCACGGGGCCCGGCGCTAGGAATCGCGGCCGTTGCCGGTCGTCACCTTGCCTGGTATGCAGTAGGTCTTGGGGTCGATCCCGATGTTGACGATGCCTGCCGTATATTTGGAGTTTGCGTGCCTCTCTCCCCGTGGTGGTCGCGTGGATTTTTTTCCCGGGTCCTTCGATTTTCCTCTCCGTATTTAGGATCAACACGCATGTGTAGAGTATTTGACTACTGATATAAATTTCCACGTGATAAGCCACTTTGTTGAGCTATCATTTGTGGCCAGGCCACTTCTTAAAAAGAGCTGTACAGCTCAGTGGGCCTTACCTGGTAAAAATAAAAAAAACTTATTTTACCAGGTGAAGCTTTTTCACTGAACTATGGGGTCTTTTTCAGAGGCGACCTGGCCACACATGGTAGCTCATCACAGTGGCTGATATCATCATCATCATCACACGTGGGAATTTATAGTCATAGACAATTTATCTAAATGCCGCGTGTTGTTTGTAAATGTAGAGGGGGGCAGAACCCGGAGAACAATCCACGCGGGCTCCAAATATATAACCGGCATTGTCAGGGTCTGGGATCGAACCTACGCACTCCTGCGTAGCAGGCAAGACAGATAACATCTTGCCAACGCAGTACCCCATTGAACTCTGTAAAGGTTGATTCTTAATTAATGTTTGAGTTAGGCCACTTAATGTTCTGACCAAATATATAACGTAAATAGGTAGACAGTACGTCTCCTTTAGCTATCCATTGACCCCGCACTGCCTTCTGGGAGTGTGTAACGTCAGCAGCTTTCATTCAAGACAAGCAAAACTCTGGACCGGTTTCGACACAGTGTCTCATCAACAGAGTCCGGTTTTCTTGAATCAATGATGGTGACGAATATGTGGAGACCCATTGCCTGCTGATTTTTTTTGTTATTTTTTTTTCCCCACAACAAAACGATTATTTTGAATTGGGGGACCACATTCATGTCGTGAAACCCTTTGCCACCAAATGGAGCCCAAACCCCAAAGTGAAACCACTATATTCTTCCTGAGCCCGACTCTTGGAATGCGATGCGGGGCACCGTCAGCTGACCTCAACGCACGCCACGGCTGATGGGGAAACGATTACTGTGTGTGCTCGCAGGTACACGATTCAAGTCCTGGAGGACCTGGGTGAGGGAGAGAAGGTAAACGATGAGATCATCGTGAACTGGGTGAACCACACGCTTCGCGACGCCGGGAAGAGCTCCTCCATCGCCAGCTTCAAGGTGCCGCCCACGGCTCTCTCGACCGCCTCTCATCCTTTCAACCTTTTGACCTCGATCTCTTGATCTCTTGGCCTCCCTTCAGACCGGACCTCGCACGCATCTTTCACTGAGAGTCCACGACCAGTTGTGACACACGGTCATGGGGAGCCGTGTCTGCTTGTGTGTGTGTGTACGTTCGGTGGCTGTGGTGTGGAGAGAATACTGGTCCAGCGGTTAGTGCAGCTCTTTGCTAATCCGGTGACCCGAATTCGATTCCCACTCACGGCCAACATCACGTGATATCTGAACTGATCCTGGGCTCTCCCCTTGGTCGACTCGGCCTTAAATGAGTACCTCGTGCAGCGTGTAAACATCGGCACTGGGGAAGCAAAGGTGGCCAGGCGTGGTGTTGGCCAAAATGAATCGAGCGGTGCAGGCACCTAGGAGGGGGAAGACGTGTGTGGACAGGGACACGTGAACACGACGTGCGAGCGCCTCTCGTTACGAGGCACGACGTGCGTGGCTGCGTGGGCCACGAGAGTTTACGAGGTCTCGACAGTTGCAACGCTCGGCTTCACAGCGACCGTTGTGCCGCTACTGCCGCTGCCGCTGCTGCTGCTATGCGCACCGCTCTGCTGGCCTCGGCGAGCTCTGTAAGTGGTTGGCTGTTCCCTGCGGCAGGACAAGAACATCAGCTCCAGCCAGCCCGTGCTGGACCTCATCGACGCCATCCAGCCGGGCTCCATCCGCTACGACCTCGTCAAGGAGGAGCCCTTGACCGACGACGACCGGCTCGACAATGCAAAGTGAGCCTCCCAAAGACAAAGACTCCCCCCCCCCCCCGTATAGCCTTAACAGACCGTTGGGGCAAGTGCTGTTAGCGAGCACCTATGAAGTCCGGCACAGCGCACGAGGGGATGGATAGCCAGTACAACGCCCGGGCCGCCTTTGTCTCCCCAGTGACGATGTTTACACACCGCACCGGGTACTCGTATGAGGCCGAGTCGACCCAGGGGAGGCCCAGGAGCGGTTCAGATAATCGTCACCGGTGTTGGCCATGAGCGGGAATCGAACTTGGGTCGCCGGGTTCGTAGCGCAGCCTAGCGCGAACCGCTAAACCACCGCTCCCCCGCCCATTCCCCCCCTCCAAGCCCCCCCCCACCACCGCTGGTGAGCCTGTGGCGCTTTGCCACCGACACGGTGGCACTGTCAGCGTCTCCATTGTGGAAGCAGCCCCCCCCACCCTCCACCCCAGTCCTCTCTGAGCTGCGTGGTTACGCTGCGGTGGTTACGCTGTGCGTGGTTACGCTGAAATTAAACTCTTGAAATTTTTCCAGGTAAGGCCCATTGAGCGATGTAACTCTTTTTCAGAATCGACCTGGCCACGAGTGATAGCTCAACGCAGTGGCTTATCACGTAGATATTTATGGCAGCCAAAAACTCGTGTTTCTAAATGTGGAGAGAGACACGCAAACTCCACATATGCAGGCGTGAGGGTCAGCATCAAAGCCACGACCTCCTGTATACCAGGCGAGGTAGTTGACATCTCGCCACCGTGGCGAATGCTGCGAAAATCAATTTCCGTGGGCTGTGCCAGGTGAAGGGGCTACAGCAAAAATGTGGGACACCACCTGTTCCGTCTCTGTGGGATAGAGTGTTTCCCCCTCGCACACATGGGTTTTCTCCAGGTGCTCCGGTTTCTTCCCACATGTATGTGGACGCTCATTAATTGGCCGATAGCACCTTGATATTTAGAGGACGGCAGAGCTTGGGCAATTGTTGGTAACGCCGGCTTGCCGGCTGGCTGCCGTTTTCCCGCTTGTCTGCAGTTCCTCCTCTACGGGAGCGAGAAGCGAATACTTTGCAGCACGCTACAAGTTGTTGACCTGTCGTAGTCTCAGTGCTGCGCGAGCGTGCACACTTTGCTCGGAACCTCCGGGGCACAAGTCCAGTCCCGGACGGGGGTCGGCTCGGCGCGTCGCCTCCGCAGGGGTCGATAAGACAGCGAAGTTACTGCCTTGCGCTCAGTCAGCAGAGTTTGTCTTGTGGAGTGCCCGGCCCCTGTCATGGGAACGTGGAAGTTCTAACTGCAACGGTGGGGGGGGTGGGGCACGCGCGTGACTCGCCCGGCAGGTACGCCATCTCGATGGCGCGCAAGATTGGCGCGCGCGTCTACGCGCTGCCCGACGACCTCGTGGAGGTGAAGCCCAAGATGGTGATGACCATGTTCGCCTGCCTCATGGGGCGCGGCATGAAGAAGGTGTGACGCGCCGCAACACCGCAACTGCTGCGCCAGGCCTACGCACATGCACCCACGCGCACGCACGCACGCGCACACACGCACCGCTGCAGCAACCAACGATACAACCGCAACCTGCACCGCATGCAGGCGGACGCGAGAACCACAGCGCACCACAGCGCACGTTGCGCGCCAACGGCATGTCCTCCGCACGCTCCCCGCAATGCTTCACAGCTCGCTACGTCGCGCACGCTGCACGCTCCTCCTGCCACACGCCGTGGCATGGTAAATGCCTCCCTTACCAGTGGTGGCCCATGCCGCACTCGGGCACCGCAGTCGCCAGAGCCGCTCGCAGCTCGTGGAACACCGTGGCACGCACCGTGGCACACCGTGGCACGCACAGTGGCGCACTGGTACAGTGGCAGCCTTGCCACATCATGGCACACCGTGGCGTGATGTGGCAATGTCGTGGTCCACCGTGGCACGCATCTTGCCACGCATCTTGCCATGCTGCGTCACAGCAATGCACGCGGCACGCTTGCCAATCTACTGCAGATCTCGCACCACAGTGGCGCACAAGCATGTAAAACACACACACGTCACACACGCATCGTACACAATCCACACCCGACACGAAGATACGTCGCACATTGCACGGGCACAGTTCACGCACGTGCACATGCAAACTCATCATGTACGCACACACTTGGCACACTTCCACTGCACTCGCTATCGCAGGACACGCGCAGACACCACTCCCGCGGACATCGCTTCCGCAGACATCACGCACATCACTCGCACGCGCACCACCGCGGTCACAGTACGTTGAGGAGGCGTCCTTGGTCCCCTGTGGGGCAGCCGCAGCCTGGGCGGCCAGGCGCACTGGGGGAGGGTCGGAGTTGGGTCGGAACACTTACTGGGGAGCATTCCTCTCATCGTAGAACAGCAACATTCAGAAACGTGCTTTGCAAGCTTCCCCCAGCGGATTAACGTGTACAATACTACGAGCGGAGAAGAGTCGACACTTTTCCCAGCCCCCGGGAGTTCCGTGGACCGGCCCGTCGGTCGGCTTGTTACGTGTGTTTTTTTTCTGCATTTTATGGCAATGTTTATACGTAACCACCCTGGTAAATAATTACAATCAACGACGCGGAGAGAGGAAAGGTGTCGTGAAAATCGGTTGTAAAAGTGGAAATCCTGGGAATGAAATTGCGTCGAGAATTTTGATGTTTGGGGAGGTATGACCCGTGCGTCCTATCATGACCTATGACCTATGCAAGGTAACGAAAAATAAAGTGAGTTTGAATGAAATTGCGACAATTGGGTTTTATGCTGCAAAAATTTACACCAAAGGCGAAAACGACGCTCAGGCGTACGAATTTGTGAATGTGACGACGCGCGACTACGTATTGTCTGTATGTGCAAGGACACGGTACGAGTGAAGCGTGTTAACGTGGGACTGGGGGGGGGGGGAGGGGGGGGGTAAGCTGTGTGTCGGACGATGGGGCCAGGCGACCCTCGGTGGCTGCGTCGTGGCACCGGCACTGCAAAGCCACAAAGGGGCACGCAAGGGAGGAGGGAAATCCCCCCCCCCCTCGGACAACACCGCCGCGACTTGCTCGCCCCGCCAGTCCGACGTGAATCGGAAGTTTTAAACACCCCGGCGGTCGTGCCCGTTGCTGTCGCTGATCGACAATCCTGTCCCCCGCGGTGAGGAAATTTTCCGCCGCGTGAATTCCAACGCGCTTCGGGAAGATCGATCTCGCCCCTCTCTCTCTCTCTCACTCGACAGAATAAATAAATACGTCTCGCTTGGGCCCGCCACCTGGCACTCGCGAGGGCGCCCGTGTTTACACCGCGAAGGAGCTCACCGCTGCCACGCGACGCTCCATATCTGGGGAGCATTTGTGGGAGAGCAGCCTCGTGATTCGTTGGCTTGAGTTGAATACATACAAATTTGATGTCGCCCCCCCCCACCCCCCTTCAAATGACACCTGCAGGGCACCCCCTCCCCCACCGCTGCTCCCGCCGAGTGCTGCGCTGTCCGATGTGAGCGTTCCCATTCATTCGCCAGCACGACCGTCGGCTGTTGGCGACCGTCATTCGTACGCCGTTTGCCAACACGCTGCGACCAGCAACCACTGAACTCCATCTGTGGTGGTGTGGGTGGTGGGGAAGGAGGAGGAGAGGTGGGGGGGGCCCCCCCCCCCCCCCCACCCAGCGCTGGGGGGGCGCTGCTCAATTGTCCCAACACCGATAGGTGCAAAGTTTCTGTGGAGTGTCCGGCACAGGATGGGGTTGGATGGTTGCGAGTCGCAGCGTGTCGGTCACCACCTGCGGCAACCAGTACAGTGTGGCCCTCCTTATTTGCGACGAGGCGATGCCCGTGACCAGCAGATTTCGCGGATATTATTGGCCTACGAAAACCTCTTTTTAATGAATTACCTTAAATAAAGAATCTATTAAAGACATGAACATAAAATGGGTTATAATAAAGTAAATAAAAATCAGTATTTAACGATTAAATGATTGTTTATTAATGAGCTTACCTGAAATTGATGCAGTAACGATGACCTCACCACTTTTGTGCATCTAAACTAAAACTCAACAATATTTTATTTTACCAGGTGTAAGGCCCACTGAGCAATGTTGTAGCTCTTTCTCAGAAACGACCTGGCCACAAATGATAGCTCGACGAAGCGGCTTATCGCGTGGAAATTTATATCAGTCAAATACTCTAAAACGCATCACATTATCTCTCATCACCTTCTCCGTCTCTCTCGATGCAGAAGTCGCGTAAAGTTCCACATGCGATTCGCGGACAGCCAGCTTGAGAATAACGAGGCAATACTGTACTGTAATCTGGTTCGCCCGAAGGCGTTTAGCTCAACGCGACGCGCATTCGGAGATCTGATGCGCTCTAAACGTTCATCCCCCTCTGCCCCCCCCCTCCCTCCCCCATGTGAAACGTGCGCATTGCATCGTCGTGACGAACCCGCGTCGCGTCCCGTGGGTGGAGCCACCGACGCCGCGAGCGGTTGTGCACGCTTTTAAGAGATGCATCGGTGACGGGGGGGGGGAGGGGGGATGGGAGGTGACCTTGGGGACATTTTGGTTACATTTGCCTCCATCCAGAAGCGTGCTGGGGTTTTGTCACCGCGTGTCGGCCGCGATGTACGCCTGGCGGAGCGCACAGAGAGACAGAGAGAGAGAGCAGCGCTCTCCATCCTCCCGACATCGTGTGAACGCTGCCTCCGGCAATATCGGGCGGTCGCGCCCGTTGATTCGTAAGCGCAGCTCCATTGTCGGGGTGGCGGGCGACGGCTACGCTGCTGCTGCTGCTGCTCCACGTGGCTGCCCGTCAACCAGCGCCTCGGAGGCAGCAGCAGCAGCGAGGATTGGTGGATCGCCGCACAAATGACGCATTTCTGTGGGCGTCGAAGAGCCGTACCCTGGCGCGCCAGGAGAAAACAGTACAGCAAGTGTGGACTAATCTCCATCAGTTCCGTCTGTATTGGATAGCGTTGCACCTTCGCACCGCGTGCGTTTCCTCCCACACGTGTAAACGCTCGTTAATTGGTCGAAAAACATCTTAATGTATAGAGGAGCGCAGAGCTTGGGCAATTGTCGGCAGTGCCGGCTCACCGCCTGGCTGGGATTGTGAGATTCACTTTGCATGAACGACGATGCTACATACAAAACTTAACATGAATTAAGAGTTTTACTTTTAAAATGTATCCTGTATTTGGACCCAGTATCTTGCCAATAAACTGTTCATGGGATTCGAATTGTGATGTTCAAAGCAGAGTATGGGACCGCAGTACGAAAACCAAGCTTCTGGTCGTGTTCATGACATTTTTTTGTTTTTCTAGAATGTTGACGTCTTATTGTTTTACAATCATGTTGCCATTGCTAGCTTTGAAGTTAACGTTTTACTTAACAGTACAAGGCTAGACATTGCTATTTTGTTCTTTGAGGTCTTTATATAAATATACTATTAAAAAAAAAACACCCCTTGACAAAGTTCATTGTTTTGCTTGCAAATACAACATTGTGTCTACAGGATGAATGATAACAACCCTTGCTGATGATGGCAGCCTACACTCCTTAAACAGCGGAATAGCAAAGCTACGCAAACTTCAATTCCCGCTCACGACCAACACCGGGCGACGAATATTTGAACCAGTTCTGAGCCCTCTGCAAGGATGGCATGTTTGACTTGGGTGCCACGGTGGCGATGTTAACTACCTTGCCTGGTGTACAGGAGGTCGTGGGTTCGATTCTGACCCTGATGCCTGTATATTTGGATGTTCTCCCTGTGGTTGCGTGGTTTTTTTCTCTGGTCCCTCCGGTTTTTTCCCACAACATTTAGAATCGACATGCGTGCAGAGTATTTGGCTGCTATAAAATTCCACAAGCTATTTGTGGTCAGGCTGCTTATGAAAAAGAGCTATGCAGCTCAGTGGGCCTTACCTGGTAAAATCTTTTTTTGTTTTAAAGACTTGGCGGACAGAATCAACAGCGCGGGCTTCAGAGAACACCCCTCCTGGGAACCGTGTACCCATCGCACAAATCCTTTATTTCCTTAAAATGTCACAGTTCATTCGATTGCTGCACGGGAATTGGCACTTTAAAGATAGACGCACGTTTAAAAGTAACGCGTAACAACCGATGTATTGTGGCAAAACATCCCTGGGCAGTGAACGTAATTATTACCGCTTGAACGTTTCTCTCTCTCTCTCTATGGTGCTGCTGCTGGTCTCCCAACTTGAATGCACGAGCCAACGCGGCATCGACGTCAACCCTGGTGGCACGGATCTCATCATCCTCAGCCGTTATGCCCAAGCGCGTGCGTCGATACGTTCTCCGCTCCCATAATCCCCCATTCCCATAATCCCCCGTTCCCATAATTCTGCACGGCTATCCTGTGTCTTCTTTACTATGGCGGTGGCCTTCTTCATCGTGGTTGTGAGCATCACCGTCGTTGTAGCCGCCCTGCTGGGTGACGATGGCAGCGGCGTTCTGGTGGAGTGGCGGCGGCTCCGTGTTGGGCACGGCTTCCCCGGGGGCGGCCACCTGCCGCACCGTCACGTTGACGCGTGACTCGCGCAGGTAGCGCGCGCACACCTCCCAGTCGGCGGCGCTCACGGCGTCCGGCTCCGTGGCACTCGCCCCGGGGTCGCCCCGGGCCAAGGGATCCGGCTCCGCGTGGCCGCCCGCCTCTCCGCCCGCCTCTCCGCCCGCGGCTTCCCGTGGGCACGAGGGCTCCCGCAGGCACTCCGGGAGCGTGCCGCCCGAGTCGAGGATGCGTGGCACGGCGTGGTAGCGCAGCCGCGACTCCCCCGACATCACCATGACATCGCCGCTGTGCATGAAGATTGGCAGCGCCGGGTCTTCGCGCCGCAGCCCACCGAGCAGGAACACCGCAGAGCAGCCAAAACTACGCGCGGCACGAACACCGCGGTGAAGCACGGTGTACGAGTGAGAGGCGAGCGAGTGTGTGAGTGGGCCTGTGAGCGAATGGGTGAGTGTAAATGGACGTCCGAGTGAGCGTGTGACGGTAAATGAATGGGGGGCGAGCGAACGAATGGGCGTGCGGGTGAGGCGCGTGCCTGAAGGAGACGAGCGGCTGGCTGAGGTCCAGTTCCGACTCGTCCACGTGAGGCCCCAGGGCCGAGTCGGCACGGTAGAAGTTCAAGATGGCCGCCTCGGCACAGAACGTGGGGAAGCCGCAGGCGGCGGCGAGGATCGCGGCCAGCGCGGAGACCTCCACGGGGAGACTCGAGCGGTGGTGCGCAGAGTAGCGCTGCACACACCACACACACACCGCACACACACACCACCCACACACACACCACACATACACACACACCACACACACACCACACACACACACCACACACACACACCACACACACACACCACACGTACACACACACACCACACACACACACACCACACACACACACACACCACACACACACACACACCACACGCACCACACACACACACACCACACACACACACACCACACACACACCACACACACACACACACCACACGTACACACACACACCACACACACACACCACACACACACCACGCACACACCACCCACACACACCACACGTACACACACACACCACACACACACACCACACACACACACCACACACACACCACGCACACACACACACACCACACGTACACACACACACCACACACACACACCACACGTACACACACCACACATACACACACCACACGTACACACACCACGCACACACCACACACACACACCACGCACACACCACACACACACACACCACACACACCACCCACACACACACACACCACCCACACACACACCACACACACACACCACACACACACACACACCACACACACACACCACACGTACACCGCGCACACGCATGCATCGCACGCTTTCAGTTGCGCTTCATGTCTGTCCAGTGCTCGTCGAGCGACATTGGCTTCGGGTTGCCAAACAAATACGTCATAAGGTCGCACTCATGACACACAAAGTGCTTGCCACAATTGAACCACGATACCTCGCTGATCTCGTCAAGGAGCATAAAACCATCGCACTTGGTCAGCGTAGGTTTGTGAAGCGGGAGCCCATGATCCGTTTCGGACATAGCACCACCGATGTTTAGCCGTGGCCGGGAATAGAAGTTCACACACATACAGCAGCGGACACTGCACACACCACGGCACTCACCGTGCTCACATTATTAGAGGCTCGGCAATACCGCGCTTTCACCCTCTACTGGAGTGAGTGGGAGCGAGCGAGTGGATCACTCACTGGAGTGAGTGGGAGTGAGCGAGTGGGGAGGCTGCGGCCCACCTTGGTATCCCAGTTGTAGTGGTACCCCAGCGTGACCCAGCGCAGCTTCTCCAGGAGGCTCCGCGGCTCCCGCGGGCTCTTGCCGGCCCTGGGGGAACGGAACGCAAGGCAGCAAAACGGACAGATCGCTCCGCCACGTGGTGCTCAATCGCAGCTCCTCCACAGAGTTACACCGCGGGGAATGTGACCACCTCCCCCGCCGGCTCCCCGTGGTCACGCCGGTTTGGCCGTAGCTGCCACACAGGGGATCTTCGTTTTTTTGTTGTTGTGGGGAGCTCCCTCACCTGATGCCTGAGGCCCACACGTCGTCGCGCTGCGGATCGTGAGCGTCCAGGTTGCACACGTTGGGCTTCCGCGGGTACAGCTTGAGGCACTGGCGCACCCAGAAGCGCTGGCCGCTCGGCAGGAAGGGGTTTACGATGAAGATGAAACCTGCGGGGTCACGTGTCACGCCCCCGGCTCCGTTTGTAACAATGCCGTGCTTCTCTGCGTAGTCCCCAAACGCAGGCGATCCATGACCAGCATGAACATTCGTAATCGGTTTCTTCGCGGGCTAGATCGCCGTGCAGGTACGATGATGTTTCTTCAACGATAACCCGCCACCACCCGACAGAGCGAACAAAATCAAGTTGCCACCTGGGAAAATATCCCAATTGGTTTGTCTTTACCCCCCTCCAACCCTTCTCTCCCCTCCCCCCGTGGCCCCTCCTCCCGTGCCCCCCGCGGCCCCCGTACCGGGGTATCCGTTGAGGCCGTAGGCCCTCCACTGCGACGCAGGCTGCAGGCCCACTCGCTGGGCCTCATCGTCGAGTGCCGAGGCCTCTAGCCGGGTGCGGTAAACCTGGGGCAGTATCCAGGCACGCACGGACGCACGGTGAGACTCCTGTTGCCATGAGAGACTGCGGGGTTACGGGGATGGCAGAACGGCTCGCAGCACCGGAACGGGTAGGGGGGGCGGGGGTCACGTAAGTGCATCGTCTTAGTTATTACTTTATTTTGAGACAGCTGGCCAGCATTGGTGAATTATTACACAACTGGCAGTAACCGTGACCGGGACGTCGATCCACGTCTGAAAGATTCCCTGGAGGTCTGGACCAACGAGCGGCAGATCCTGCCAGGACGGGTAGCGGTCCCGTGTGAAACTCGGGGCTTAACCGGGACTTTCTGGCCGAGTCACGGAAAATCTCTCTCCCTGCTCCCTCCTCAGGGTCCAGGAGGGGGTTGGGGGTTCAGGGGGGGTGGTTTCCAGAAATGTTTAATCCTGGCGAGACCCTTCTTGATATCAGGGCTCCACGACAACATTCGACCACTGTCGAGTCGTGACACAGCCAACACGTTGGCGTGTCGCATGGTATCGACATTATTGCAACTCGCTACTCTATGGGACGTCTGGCAAAACCATTCCCAGGCTGCAGCGTTCACAAAATTGTCTGGCACGTGCCGTGACGAGTCCTGCAAGATCCGACCGTGTCCGTCCAGTGCTCGCCGAGCTGCAATGACTTCCGGTTGCTGAACGATTAAATTATAAAGTTGCACTCATTACGTACAACGTGCTTGCCACGAATGAACCACAATACCTAGCCGATCTCGTCAAGGACCATAAACCATAATCGCATGAACTCCGGTCATCCTCACAGCAGCGGCTTTTGGCTGGCCATCAAACAAAGACGGTCACTGGATCGCACGCTTTCGGATGCGCTTCTGTGGCCGTCTGGAATGCTCTTCTCTCCGATATCAGGAAGCCACTGGAGCTATACATTTTTTAATCTAGAAAACGTATTTCTTTCGAACTGCTTTATGTTTAGTTTGTTGTCCTTCCCCCACACCTCCGATTAGCGCGGTTGGCTACGGATGGTGCAAAAGAAGTCCTACATACATACATACATCCTGTACAGACACCCATTGGAGTGGCCAGGAGACAGAACAGCAAGTGTGTTCATCACCCATCTGTGTCGACGTTGTTTTTAGTGTTACCATAAATACCGGGGTCCGGCGTGGGGGGGGCCCTCACCGTGTCCGGGTGCCGTGCAGCCTCGCGCAGGTCGAGCACGCCGCCCAGGTCGGGCGCTGGGCAGCGCCGGCGGTAGAACTTGAAGAGTTGCCGCATGGCCTCCTCGCCGGGCTCCACCATCACCGCCGGCACCGCCACTGCGGGGACACGCGCAGTGGCCGTCGTGAGCAACGGAGGGGGGCGGTTGCATGCAGCTGAATCTCCTGGACACCTGCGAACAAGAGCTTGAGAGCTCGGATTCCTCCAGTGTGAAGAAATATTCTGAATCGCGTGTACACAATACTCTTAATGATACACGTGGTGTTCTATCACAGCACAAATTGCACGAGGTCTCAAAGCGCTTGACATGAAGCTTGCTACGTGATAGAGAAAGCCTCGCGTACAAACCGGTGAGTTTTAAGACGCGATTTAAAAATGTAAACACTCAAAGATTTCCAAACATTTCACCAAGGTGTGAAGCTGTTAACTACCTCGCCTGGTATACAGGAGGCCGTGGGTTCGATCCCCACTACGACACCTGCTGTATATTTGGAGTTTGCGTGTCCCTCTCCCCGTGGTCGCGTGCATTTTTCTCCTGGTCCTGCGGTTTTCCCCTCCACATTTAGAATCAACATCACGCGTTTAGAGTATTTGTCTGCTATACATTTCCACATGATGATAAGCCACTTCACTGAGCTATCATTTGTGGCCAGGTCACTTCTGAAAAAGAGCTACATAGCTCAGTAGGCCTTACCTGGCAACCAGGTAGGGTGTTGACTGTTGTGTTAGCCGACTCTCTGTGTTGTATTGCATTATATTTCTAAGTTTACTAGGTTTGTTTTCTCGTTCATTTGCACCTGACGACTGCTTGTGTTGCAATCGAAACGTCGTATGCTATTATTTAAGTTATTATTTTCTCTTTTCTACACATGACTTTACCGAAAGAACCAAAGAGTAATTCCTGCAGTCACGAAAGCTCCAAATCAAGTTTAAGTAGTTTTCACAGTTTGGTTTAACACCACAATCGTGGAGCCTGGTTGCAAAAATCTCCCTCTCCCATAGAACAACAGGGAACCGATTCAGGGAACTGATTCCAAAGGCCAGTGGACTATACAACTTAAGCCATATCGGTGAGATTATTTAGGAGCCAACTCATTCAAGGCATTGAAACGTGAGAAGAAGCATCTTGAAGTCTATTCTGTGATTTACAGAGAGCCAGTGCAGGGAGGAAAATAGTGATATGGTCACATGGTTTCGTCGCGAGCACCTACATCGGCTATATGGAAGAGGTGCTGCTCGCCAACAGCACTTGCCCGATGCAGCCTGTTGCAGGCTACACGGGGTGTAGCGTCTTCGTGCGCGTGCTCGTACTTACCTCCTGGCAGCTTTGTAGCCTTGGCCAATAATGTGCAACAACAATTAGACGTTACCTACAATTTGACGTTGCCCAACTGGTGTGGCTCAGGACACCGTCATCAGCTGCGCGCGTGCGATTGCTGCAGTAGTCGCTGTGCGACCGAGGCAACCAAATCGCAAACGGCCCAAGGTTTAAAGCTTTCGTGACTGCAGGGATTCATATTCTTGGTTCTTTCGGATAAAGTCACGTAGAAGGGAAATAATAAAATAATAAAAATAAAACATAAAATTCTCACGACGTTTCGGCCACAACGCAAGCAGCCGTCCTCAGGTGAAGAACAGAGCTGTCGGAAAGACAGCTTTCGGAAAGACAGCTCTGTTCTTCACCTGAGGACGGCTGCTTGCGTTGTGTCGGAAAGACAGCTCTGTTCTTTACCTGAGGACGGCTGCTTGCGTTGTGGCTGAAACGTCGTGAGAGTTTTATTGCTTTATTTTTATTATTTACCTTCTACGCGACTTTATCCGAAAGAACCAGGAAAACGGCCGAAGGCTCGAGCGGGGGAGTGAGGTGTCGCCCTCGGTGGGCAGAGACGAACCAGATCCGTGGTACGCGAGCGATCCCCGCTAAGGCGGGCGGGGTTTGCAAAGATCTGAGCGTGGACGAGAAGCTTCAGCCCTGCGTGCCAGTGTGATTGGTGTGCCCCGGTGGTGAGATGTTATCTCCCTCTCCTGGTATACGAGGTCGTGGATTTCTATTCCGACCACGACACCTGTATATTTGGGGTTTGCCTGTCTCTCTCTCTCCTGTGGATTTTTCTCCGGGTCCTCTGGTTTTTTTCTCCACATTTAGAAACGTGCGTTCAGAGTATTTGGCTGCTCTACATTTCCACGTGATAAGCCACTTCGTTGAGCCATCATTTGTGGCCAGGTCGTGTCTAAAAAAAGAGCTACATAGCTCAGTGGGTCTTACCCGTTAAAAAAATAAATAGTACAATCGTTTAGTTTAAAGTTCAAATAAATGCCGGAAGAAGATGCGTACGAGTTCAGATGAAGTGGTTCTGGACAGCACTCGAACTGCTGCGCTCTGAACGCACGGCAGACGACTGAGAAGCGTTTCAGCACGCACGCCTGGCAAGAGGTCGCCACAATCGTCACTCGCCGCTGGAAACACCCAGAGGTGGCGGCGTCGGAGGTTACCCGATGCTTTGACTTAACGAGAATATAAAAAAAAACTCAATTCAAATGGACAATATTTTAAGCAGCCATTGTTTTTATTATATTATTATGTCTTTGATGTTTCAGTGCAATCCTCTCACTCAGTTCGACATTTTCAAGCATTCGGTTAGAATGGAAATTAGTTTACACATGCATACATGCCCACAGTGCACACACACACACTGCTGCATTGGAATTGTGCTAAAATTAAATATTGTACCCATGGCACACACCAAAGTATGGAGAGGAGTAGACTCAAGGGGGTGGGGGATGGGAGCGGGAAGAGAGACGAGAAAGAATGGGGAAAATAAGAAAACAAGGAACGGAGAATCAGGAGCAGAGGAACACCGTACAGGAAGAAGAAGAGGAATGACTGGGCCATGTTGTCGGGGATGAGATGATGAGAGGGAAGAGAGGAGCGAGCACAAGTTCTCACAGGGGGCGGGGAGAGGGGAAGGGTTCAGAGTGGGGGTAGCCACACAGAAGTCACGTGATCTACGGGAGGCTTGAGATGAATTATATATACTGAGATATAAAAAAAAAATCGGTTTCTCCTGTTTGAGTGAACAGCGTGTACTACACTGTTTAAGCAACATTTACCAGCTCTACCAAACTTGTTAAATGCATGCGTGGCAGCTGTCGGGCATGTTGTTACGAGGGTTGGCACCGGTCTGTTCCCAACTGTTTCCCAACCCCACCTTTGTTTCCCTAACAGCAAATAGACGCGGCAGCCTGGTGACGGTGCTGCCAACGTGACCCGGGCGTGCAAAACACAACGGAGCGATTAAAAGGCATGGATTGGCTCGCGATTGCACGCGAGCGAAAGGCGGCTATTGTCTTTGCGTTTCTGCCTTGGTTCAAGTGACCCCCCCCCCCGCCCCCCCGCCGCAGCCACTTCATCTCGCCGGCGCTAAATGAGATTCCATTCGAGAATCGAAAGGGCGACCTCTGAATCGTGGCGATGCGTTGAATTGCGTGGGGCAAGGTGGGTGGAACTGTGACAGGCCTAACACGCACCGCTTGCAGTTGAGAATTCACCGCGTACGCCAGAGAACGGTAAAACCAACGCCGATTACTGCATCACGCAGCCTCGAATAACGAACGCACGTGTATAAGGTTTACACCAAGAACCTTCGTAATGATTTGCGCCCGGGAAAAAGTGCTATCGTTCGGGTAAATCCACAAATCAGATCTCTCAATCGAATCTAAATGGCGCGCAATGCAGAATTGTCTCTACTCATACGTGAACAAAAGCAGACCATGAATATAAATGTGTCGCTTGAAACGTTGCGCGTACAATGCACAATGCGCATAAACAAAAGACGAACCTGTCCCAGTGTAGATCAACTGTTAGCCTACGACGGGCGAACGCCACTTAACGCGGCTCGTACGGAGCGAGCGCTGCCCTCTACCGCGCGAAGGCGTCTCGGCGGTAGCTCCGCGGCATCCGCTTCCCGCGGGCCGTTCTGCAAGGCGACCCCGTCGGGTCGCCACCGCTCTGCGAGTGATCCCAGTGGACGCTTCGTCCCGTGGTCGACGCCACGCCAACAGCGCAATCGGGATAACAATTGGCAGGACAAAAATAATAATAACAGTTGAGGACGGACAATGTCTGGCTGTTAAGAAGCTGCGGGGGGGGGGGTGGGTGGGTGGGTGGGGGGGGTTGTGATTCCAGGAACGCCAGGATCACGCTGCGGCCGCCCCTCGCGGACGCTGGAAACCAGACGCTGGCTCTCCGCCAGTCGCGGACGCTAGCGCTCCGCCCCGGCCGCCTCGGCGTTGGCGGTGCCGGCGTCGGGGAGCCGGCACTTGGCGACGAGCGCGGCGAGCCGGCCCTGCTGGCTCAGGCGCTGCGTCTCCGTGCCGCCCCCGATGCAGCGCCCGTTGACGAAGACTTGCGGCACGGTGCGAGCGCCCGTGGCCAGCGCCAGCGCCTGCTGCAGGGCACGGCCGTCGGCGCGCCGGTCCAGCTCCACGGCGAGGTAGCGCGCGCCGATCTCGTCGAACGCCCGCTTGGCCATGGTGCAGTAGGGGCACGCGGTCTTGGAGAAGATGACGACGCAGTTGGAGGCCACCGTGTCCCGCACGTACTCGCCCTCCGCCGTGTCGGGCGGCCGCGTCCACAGCGCGTTCCCCATCCTCGCCGCCCGGGACCGCTGAGCGCAAACGGGCGGCACGACAACGCCGTCCGGCCTTTTAGAGCGGACGCGGCCAACTTCCACAAGCGCGCCCGGGCGCTTGGGTCACACGTTAACTCGCAGCGTCACGACAGCCGCGGCGACGCCGCGCCGCCGCCCGGCGTTCGCTCTCCGAGAGGGAGGAAGCCCGAAGAGGTGGCAGCACAGGGACCACGGACACGAGCGGGAACGGCGGCGGCCTGGTGGGGAGCCATCGCTAACAACTGCCCAAGCTCTGTTGGTCCTCTGTATGTTAAGATGTTTTCAGAAGGTAACCGAAGCACCCGGGGAAAACCCCATGCAGACACGGGGGACAACACTGGATGGACATTTGCTGTACCGCCTTCTCCTTGCAGAGCCAGGGTATGGAAACTCGATGCGCACGGGAAGGGCGCTTCAGGTTTTTGTGTTATCAAACAATCCTCGTTTCCTCCACAGTGCTGGATTGCAGACCAAAGTGCACACCACCACCACCACCACTTCCTGGCTTTGCCACGTCACGTGGCCTGTACGATATTTTACCATTTAAAATTTTTCGCAACTCCCTTGTAGCTGACTGTAGGGCATGGTCCTTCCCTTTATTTTCTTTGGGGAATAAACAAAACGCATCCCAAATTTTTTCAAAAATGTTAATTTTCCCACACTGTACGCACAGAGAAAGGCAAGGCCAACTGAGCTATGCAACTATTTTTTCAGAAGCAACTTGACCACATTATGATAGCCCAATGAAGTGGCTTATCGTGTGGAAATTTATAGCAGCCAAATTTTTATAAACATGTTGATTCTAAATGTAAAGAGAAAAACCGGACGACCTGGAGAAAAATCCACGCGACCATGGGGAGAGACAAGCAAACAGCAAATATACAGCAGCAGGCGTCAGGGTCGGAATCAAACCCACGACCTCCTGCATACCTGGCGAGTTAGTTAACATCTCCTAGCCACTGTGGCCTCTAGGTCAGGGCGCCGAGATGGCACCCCACGGATCCCGTGCTCAACCGGGAGAACCACCAGGCCCTTAGGGGCACGCGAGTTCATGGCCTCAGGCTGGTCATCAATTAATCAAATTAACTCAATTCTGGAACTTGAGGATCAACAAATACCAGTTGAACTGCCACGTGATGAACAATCAGCCGGGTGGCGGTGGTGGCGGTGCACGGGGCTGACTGTAATCCAGGAGGCAGCAGCGAGCTGGGTTGGTGGATCACCGTACACTGATGTTGAGCAACTCCCTTACCGTGGGCATCGAGGAGGTGTCGTACCCTGGGCTCGCCAGGAGGTGGCGGTACGGCAAAACGTGGCCTCCGCCTGTTCCACTTGCATGGGTTAGCGTGTTCTGCTCGCGCGCGTTGGTTTACTCTGGGCGTTCGGGTTTTCTCAAACATGTAAACTTTCATTAAGTGGCCGAATACATCTTTAGAGGACCGCAGAGCTTGGGCAAATGTCGATAGCGCTGGCACCTCCGGCTGATCGACTGCCTTCCCGCCCTTCCGTGATTCCTCCTCGTGCCTCACGAGTCGTTCTCTCTCTACGACAGCGAGCAGATAATGGGCGGCTTCCGCATTACGAGTTGACGTTATTGCTATTCCAACAGCAGGCTGCTTGGGAAAGTGCAGTGGCCCCTTTGCAAATACAAGAGCCAAGCGCTGATCACAGAGGCAGTTTTGTGAGATCTTCTTCCCACGCGGGACATCCCACGCGGGGCATCCCACGCGGGGCATCCCACGCGGGGCATCCCACGCGGACATCCCACAGGGACATCCCACGCGGGACATCCCTCGCGGACATCCCACGCGGACATGCCACACGTCAGGTAACGCGACGCCGTGAGCCATGCCACAGACGGTGCCTGCAGGGCACTCTGGACAGAGGAAGCCGACGGCGTGCGCTGCCCCGACACAAAGTGGTGTTCGTTTTAGCGACCCGGCGGGGATAATGGGGACGAGTCAACCCCCCACCCCAACCCGACTGCGAGCCCTTCACTCTTACCGCCGAGCCACGTGGCTGGTTTTCACCTGCATGGGAGCCCGTGGACAACACCGCAGGGATGAGTTTGCTCTCTCTAATGAAGGTGATGAGTCGGCTCCCTGGCCCACCACAGTCTGAACCGTCCCCACGTGCCCGCTCACAGGCAGCGCACAACGGATCGAAGTACGGCACAGACAATAATGTACGTTGGTATGGCGGGACCACGTTGCGGAGTTTGTGGTCTGTGGCGCACAACCACGGCGGCCAAACCTACAAGCGGTGTGCCGCGGGTTACAGGAGGAAAGAGCCGTGTGGTTCCGTTAATCCGCGACAGATTTGCGGATTAAGAGGGAAATAGGTTGTTTACACTCAAATGGTGGAAATCTGTCAATGGGTCTGCGCAAAAGGCTTATTTTTGCATATTTTCGACTTGATGGTCAAATCTAAAACATGCTAAATTATTTTCTTTCAAACAAATCACATAAGCACGAGTTAGTCAGTGCTTATGTGTAGTGTTGTAAGGACGAGCAGACTTCTTTAGGAGGCACACTCTGTTTATTGTATTATTTCCTTATGCAACGCTTAACACACACAGGGGGATATTCGGTCCCCTCACCCGATACCCTAGGGAGGTACAGCCTCCGTACCTGGCGGGACTCACACGTCTACCGCTAACCTCCTTGATACCTAAGGAGGTACAACCTCCGGACTTGGCGGGACTCACACGTCTACCGCTATCCTAGTCCTCCGGCTAGGACCTAGGGGAGGCTATCTGACCCACCGCTGGCCCGGTGGGTCCTGACCACTGGGTATGCAGAGCCTTAGCCCTTAGAAGGGCTGAAAGGCTGGTCCAGGGTCCTAGCTAGGCTTCAGCCCAGTCTTGTCTTCGTGCAGGGAGAGAACTCTTCGAGGTCCGTTGGGTCACCCGTCTTATACCCCTTCGTGGCCAGGTAGAACCAATCATACATTCCCACGTGGAACCGTCTGATTGGTTCGCACCAAACCCTGGCCACGATCCGTTTCACCTCGACTGACCCCAACCGTTGTACCCAGGGGTAATGCTGCACTGCCCTGGTGGCAACGAAGGTTACACAACAGCGCGTAGTTAACACCTCTACATATGCAAAACAAAAAAATGCTAATTAAAAAAAAACTCACCAGAGCATTTCCCTACAGCTCTCGCTTCTGCAGCTCCGCATGAGGCCTGCACACTAATAATAATGCATAGAAATAGGTTTTACCCTTTTAACTGGCACAAAAACTGACACCTTTATTCAAGGCATCATGTTTGCAATAACCACAAGCAGTCAAAATGCAAACAAAAGAGACAGAGTTGTCTCTTTTGTTTGCATTTTGACTGCTTGTGTTGTGGTTATTGCAAACATGATGCCTTGAATAAAGGTGTCAGTTTTTGTGCCAGTTAAAAGGGTAAAACCTATTTCTATATCTTGTTACTGGCAAAGGAGGTCTCATAATGAAAATAATAAAGCAGTTTGTAACGCGCGCAAATTTGCGGACGGAACGGCCGCAACTCAGGAGGCGTGGAGTCAAGCTCAGGGTCATTCAAAAGCGAGGTTGTGGAGGTGAATTTTTAAGTGTCTCTTGAAGGAGACGATGGAGGTGATGCTGCGAATGTGCAGAGGGATGGCGTTCCAGACTGTTGGGGCAGTCTGGAATGCCATCGCATTCTGCAGCTCCGCAAAACTTTTCCAATCTCCCGCGGTGTGCGGTGCCAGTTCCACACGGACATGCGTGGGAAGTCCGTGCGGTGGTAATAATTGGTGGTTCGCACAGTCGCAAGTTATTGACATTCTGCCGACTGGAACTCTAAACCGTGCCCTTTCCCTTACACGCTCTCAACCGTCCCACACACATGAAACAAGGCCCACTCAGCTACCTGCAGAAGCACTATTTTATTCAATTACAACCGGACTTTCTCGAACCGAGACACAGGCATTGCTCGAGCTGCGTTTTTAACACGGACTTAATTGTTGTCAAGTTGAAAATGTGAAACAACGCCCACAGTCCGAGTACTACTTCGCCTGCACGTAACGGAGCGCCTCATTGATCAATATTGAAACTTTTGCAATGACAAAAGAAAATGAAACATTGCAAACCACCACGACCAGCTTGTGGAATGAAAAGATTTAAAGCTACGTGTAGAGTTCATGTCAAGTAAACAAACCCTGAGGCAGCTCTGTGAAGTGAGAATGACCCGTCTAGACCAGGGGTTGGCAACCAAAACAACAAGGGACATTGTTTTCAAATGCGTTTAAAAAAAACAACCCTAAATAATTTAAGAGTTGCACACGCGGTGAATACGCGAGACGGTGGTCCTTAATAAATGACGTCACGAGGCAGTCCTTGAGGAGCCGCTCTCACCTCTAGAGCCGCAGGCTGCCAAACCCTGCGCTAGGCCCAGCCTTTGGATCACTCCTCTCAGGCACTTCCCCAAGCAAAGGGCTCTCGAACTTCCAGTGCGCACGCCCGCACAAACTCACCACAATGCTCCCAATTAAATGCACGTTTAATAATAATAATTTGAACTTGCACGGTATTCGCGCGCCGCTCTCGTGGAGAGAGAACGATTAGGGGGGGGGCGCGACGAGGAACCACAGTCAGGCGGTGATTGGCAGCCACGCTGTGAGTCGGCGCCGACAACTGTCCAAGCTCTGTGGTCCTCTAACGCGGTGGTGGTTCTCAACCTTGTCGAGCTACTTTACCCCCTTGTTGAATTTATTTTCAAACAAGTAACCCCCTCGCCTGACCCAACACGGTTCTGAGAAATACATTTATGAATAATCAACAGCAATATTTTCACCAATTGTCCATTGGGTGAGGTATCCTAACTAGCTAGGAACTGCAAACGAATAAAAACAAATTCAACAGACACCCCCTGGATGCGCGACGTCATTTGTTCACGCTCACTGGTTACTCTTGGAAACCACATTGTGTACGATCAATGGGTTTATAAAGGTCGTTTTTATTGTTCGAGGTTACCATAGGGATTTAAAATTTATAAGCGTTATTTTATTGGCAGATTCATATATGATTATTCACCAATGACTCTCATGAATGACATAATTTCACACATTTATAAATCACCTCATCACGTACCCCTGGCTATATATTCAGGTGTTATCGGCTAACTAATGAGTGTATACACATTACGTCATTGCAGATCGGCAGTAAGTTGTGACGAACGCAAGACTGCGTTGGTGCTGGAGTGTGGGGCTGGCCTGACCTAGCCAGTGGCAGCTCCGGTCATATAGAGAGGCACACTCATGGGGAAATGCATCTCTTCACTCAAAATTTCTTGCACGTGCCATTGAAAATGTAATTACTCATCCGTCAGTCCCTGCTCTCGATATAGTCTCTTCTCGATCACACAGCCGAAACGCCCCCTTGTCAATTGCGTAAGTGTACACTTTTTACATGATCTGATATTTCAATGCAGTGCTGTGCCGATGGATAAACCGCTACCTACACTTACTCCTCATCTACACTTGGCTCTATGGGTCCCTTGTCATGACTTGAATTCCTGTCCACAATATGAACACAGTAATGTTTGGGCAGAGATTTCTTGCTCCGATCATGATCGGTAGACCCGCCGTGCCTGTGAATAGCATTGCGTACCGATGCTACGCGTAGCTGTGATTATAGGAAAGTGCAGAGGTGCTCGCCAACTTCAGGAAGCTGCCGATCTCCAAAAATGCCAAAAGCTGCAGAATCCTCAATCAGTGGCCACTGCCCACATTCAATTGCAAGCAGAGAACCCGCCGACTTCCTACAGTAATACAAATAAAGACGCTGCAAATGGACAAATGTGACACGGATACGTTGAACGGGGACACTTAACAGTTATATATACGCACAGGTCGAGAAATTAGAATTTATAAAACGGCAGACGCGGTCCGACGCAAATGCTCGAAGTCGTGTTGTGTTTTAACGGTTACTTTCAGATGCTACAGCAAGTCTCTACGGAGAGATGCGCTGACACAACCGGACCCTAAAACTCTGCGAGCCAACCTCATTGGGCAGGAGTGGAGTTGGCGTGTGCGTGGGGCGCTGGGCAATGGCACCTGCGCCAATTAATATCATCATCATCCCGTCATATCTGTATTACAGCACGTCCCATGTAAACCGCCGAGTTAAATCGACTTTACGCAGGCGGACACTTTCCACAACAATGATCCGCGTGAGCTGAAATCAACGAGCATAAATAAAAACCGCTTGCGAGCATTTGTGCGTTGCACCTCGACTCTTCCAGGTTTGTGCACGTGCAGCGGTCCGAGGCTCGGCGATGCCAGAAGCAGCAAGAGGAGACGACGCGTGACCTCTGTGTATCGCGAGCAGCAGCAGCAGCAGTAGCAGGCAAGTCCCTCCCCGCCTCCACCCCCCCCCCGACCCCCAAGCGGCGTAAGAATCCTGACGCGAGCGAGCGTGCTCCCTTCTATGATGCTTCATATGGACCCGCAGGGCGTGCCGGGCCGGTCCCGCGTCCTCGCTCGCCACACCCCGGGGGAGTCTGCCGGCCATAATTCCGCGGATTCCTCCGTCACGCCGTGTGCAACGACTTTGCGGCCGGCGCCGGCGCCGTCACCACCTCGCCCTTCATGAACAGGTCCTTGTCGTAAACGACTCGCACGAGCAGGGAGCAGCTGGGGCACGTGGCGACGTCCTCTCCGTTCTCCAGGTCCTCCTTGCTGATGGCAAAGCGGTCGCCGCATGGGCACGGGTAGTAGTAGGTGTCCGTCTCCTCGTCGAACTCAAAGTCCTCGATCTCCACCTCGTCGTGAAACGTCCCCTCGGGCTCGGCCATCTTGGGTGCGGGCGCGTCAGAAGGAGTCAAGGCGTCTGTTGACCGGGAAGAAACAATTCGGGGTTGAAATTTGCAGCCATCTTCCAAGGGTCTACAAACTCAAGTTGCCCGCGTACGGAACCTTCGTGCAGCGATCGTTTTGACCGGCTGTACGCGTGCCCGCATTGAGGGACTGCGCGGAGGCGGATGGAGCAAAGGGTCATCTCGTACGGGGCAAAGGCACGGTCACAGACGCGCAAATCTGTGGGTAAGAGGGGTCGCGCTCGCAGGTCGCCACAGACAATCTTTTGGCCGAGTTCATCTGTGGCACCACTGTGGCCGTTGCCACGGCCAGATGCCGAGAGTGAGAGCAACGCTACAGGGAACGATAAACACCGGCAGGGGGTTCCCTCTACTCCTCGACCCGGCAAGAGCCGAAGTCTGCCGTGTTCACGTTGGTCGACGTCATGCGCTCCCCAATTCCGTGGCCCTGGTGGCACCTCGCACGGGGGCTCCGTGCGCTCGCGCTCCGCCGCAGGAGACGACGTTCGAGTCCCGCGGAGACACGCGGGGAAGAGAAGCGATACACCAGAGGCGTGCAGACTCCCTCCACGTGCGATTACCATCAAGTGCTTCTCAAAAAACTGTACATCAGTTTTGGATTTGTTTTTCTGTTCCCAGCCATGAGACGCGGACACGACACGGGAGAATTCTCATCTGCCGCCGTGTGTAGGAGGCCGTGCCTCTACCAAAGCTCAGGGCAGAGACCGCTCTTGCAGCAGACCAAGCACTTCTGAATTCCGACCACCATCGACTCCCGACCACCACAATAGTTCGCCCGCAGTGGCTGAACACGTTCGCATGGGACTTGTGTTGTAGACGAATGGCCCAATCGCGGCCATTCGTGAGCGCCCTGCTGCATTTCACAGGCGTATAGGGAACTGTGTGACTCACGATGCGGAATACATGAGGGATGACCAAAGGGCCGCTGGGACTTGTGCATTTAATATATTATATATTTATATAAATATGTACTCTATTTACATACTATATAATATCTTCTTGGTTCTTTCGGTAAAGTCACGTAGAAGGGAAATAATAAGATAACAAAAAATAAAACATAATAAAAATAAAATGCGCTGTGAAGAAGGGGCAGCCTATTATATAGTAGGCTACAGTGCAGAGCAATGCCCCTTCTTCACAGCGCATGGTGAGGCAAGTGAGGTGGTAGTGCCACTGCGCTCCCTCTCTGACCTCTCTATGTGCTGTGAAGAAGGCCCATTGCCCAAAACGTTGCCTATTTGATATATATTTATGTTTAAAGCAAGTGTTTTTTTTGTTTTGTAACAGCACACACAGCTCTACCACTCAGGACTCTTCTCTCGTAGCCACACTCCCAGGTTGTGCCAACTCGGCTGTCACCTGCACCCCCTTTGATGCCGAGTTAATGAGCAGTGGTAAACAACAACAACAATTTAAAATCAGAGTGGGGGCGCTGATTCCTCATGTCGCCCTGGTCACGTGGCTGCAGCGGCGTTTACAACACAACCAGGCCCCTACCGCCTGGCCGTGACGTCGCTGGCTCCCAAGTCGTGTGGTCTGGTGGCCCCCCAATCAAGGCCACTAGTACCCCCCCCTCCCCCCACAGCCCCAAAAACACAACTACGTTTCCGACTGCCACTGTCAATACGGAGGTATTCATTATGTCGATGGCACCAGTCAACACGGCGTTAGCAAGGTTATTTCACGTCGTGTTTTGTCGTCGCACCGTGGAGCTAACGTTATCTCGAGCATATTTTAATATTTCCCTGCACAGTTTCCATGCCGCAGCCACGCCTGAAGGCTTTTGCACTCCGTGCGTCCCACAGGTTAGGTGACGCTGCTTTCGAGTGTGTTTCCATCACTAAGCGCTTACCCTCACTGTGACTTTAGATTTTAAAAAAAATTATCAACTAAACATTTTTTTACATTTTTACCAGGTAAGGCCCACTGAGCTATGTAGCTCTTTTTTAAGAAGCGACCTGGCAATCACAAATTATAACTCAACGAAGTGGCTTATCGTCATGTGGAAATGTATAGCAGCTAAATACTCTAAAACACGCGTGATGCTGTTCTAAATGCGGAGGAAAAAACCGGAGGACCCGGAGAAAAATCCACACGACAACGGGGAGAGAGACACGCAAACTCAAAATATACAGCAGCAGCAGCAGCCGGCGTCAGGGTCGGGATCGAACCCACGACCTCCTGTAGACCAGGCGAGGGAGTTAACATCTCGCGAGATATTCTTAGTTCTTTCGGTAAAGTCACGTTGAAGGGAAACAATAAAATATATATAAAACAATAAAAATTCTCACGACGTTTCGACCATAACACAAACGGTCGTCATCAGGTGTGTCGGTTTGCATACATTTATTTATTTGTAAACGGTGTATTTATTTATTTATAAAAAAACGTTAGCGCCACGCGCAGCGATTTGGCAATTTATTTAGAAGGACTAGTCCATCTATGTTCTGAAAAGAGGAGGGGGGAGACGAAAAATTTAATGTATGCTGTCTGAAAGCCACTGTAAGCGTGAACAATCAATTAAGACCTGAAATGGTTTATCAAGTCTTTCCAATGATTGCTAAGCCAGAATCCATCTTCTCGGTTGAAATTGTGCTTGTATATGTGGATAGCCTCATGAACGAATCTCTCATGGTAGCCAGATGGCTTACAAAGAACCTCTGTCTTGGAAAAGTCAATGTCATGTGAGCCTACTGAATTATAACAATGATCTGCCATGGCCGAGGTGTTGGTCCTACCGTGTTTAAGGTCTGCTTTGTGTTCACGAATGCGGCCCGAGACATGGCGTTTGGTTTCTCCAATGTAACTACTACCACAGAGGCAACTTAGTTTGTAGACACCAGGGTATTGTATGTCCGGAATCACATCTTTTACAGACGGAACCAGATCACGGATTTTATGTAATGTGTTGAAACGGACCTGGATCTTGTGTTTATTCAAGATTTTGGAGATCTTTTTTGTGATCCCCGCAATGTAGGGTAAAGTGATTGTTTTGAAAGGCTCCTCAAGAGGGTCTTTCTTCATGATTTGAGTGATAGCTTTGCAGATTGTATAGTCGGAGTAACCATTAGCCTTAAGAGCTTGGTGTACGTGCTTGAGTTCACTGCCTATGTGTTCCTGGTCGGATATGCATTGGGCTCTATGATACAGAGTCTTGATGAGAGAATTCTTCTGTGATGGATGGTGGTGGGAATCCGGTTTCAGATAAGCATCCGTATGGGTAGCTTACCTGTAGACAGTGTGGCACATTGAACCATCAGGTCTCTTTTTAATTAGGACATCCAAAAAAGGTAGCTTGCCATCTTTTTCGACTTCCATGGTAAATCTGATGGCTGGGTGTATGGAATTGATGTGGTCGAAGAATTGGTCTAGAGCAGGCCGGCCATGTGGCCAGATGACAAAAGTGTCATCCACGTACCTCTTCCATAAGGTTGGGCGCAAAGTGGCAGTCTGGATGGCGTCAGTCTCAAATTTCTCCATGAAAATGTTAGCTATAACCGGAGATAGGGGGGAGCCCATTGGGGTGCCCTCAGTTTGTTTGTAGAAAGTTCCATTCCAAGTGAAGTATGTATTGGTTAAACAGTGTCTCACCAGGGGGGGTACCTCAGTGTTTAGTCCTTGATGAACCAAGTCTTCAATGATTGCGATGGTGTCAGGTACAGGAACCTTGGTGAATAAGGAAACTACATCAAAACTGACAAGCAGGTCGTCTGGGGACAGGGAAATACCCTTGATTGTCGATACCAGGTGAGTAGAATTTTGTACCGCAGAGGTGGTTTTTCCAGTGAAAGGACGCAGGATTTCAGACAAAAAACGAGCCAGTTTGTAGGTGGGGGAGTTGATAGTAGAGACGATGGGACGAAGGGGTGTATCTACTTTATGTATTTTTGGTAAGCCGTATAATCTTGGCCGGCCTGGCAGCAGAAGGTTTCAACGAAAACTGTTTAGATTGATCAATTAATGCGGTTGAATCAGAACTTATTTTGTTGGTTTGTGTGACGAGGCTGTTGGTGGGATCTTTTTATTTTTGTATAACTACCATCGTCGAGTAATTCTTTAATTTTGTTGTTGTATTCTATTTTATCCATGATGACAGTAGCATTGCCCTTGTCAGCTGAGAGGACTACAATATCATCCCTCTTTTTTAATTTATATAATTCAAAACGCTCATCTTTGCTGAGGTTGCTAGCTGGCATCTTAGCGTTTTTGAGGGTTGCAGTGATTTCAGATCTTGCTACGTCTGCAGCAATGTGACCCAGGCCCCTGAGAGCAACGTCTACTTGGGCAATTATATCATTAACTGGTATGTGTTTAGGTGTGACTGCAAAGTTTAGACCTTTAGCTAAAACGGATTTCAGACCATCGGAAATAGAACTGTTACTGCGATTAATTACGACTTTGTTAACGTCTAACTTTACATAAAATCCGTGATCTGGTTCCGTCTGTAAAAGATGTGATTCCGGACATACAATACCCTGGTGTCTACAAACTAAGTTGCCTCTGTGGTAGTAGTTACATTGGAGAAACCAAACGCCATGTCTCGGACCGCATTCGTGAACACAAAGCAGACCTTAAACACGGTAGGACCAACACCTCGGCCGTGGCAGATCATTGTTATAATTCAGTAGGCTCACATGACATTGACTTTTCCAAGACAGAGGTTCTTTGTAAGCCATCTGGCTACCATGAGAGATTCGTTCATGAGGCTATCCACATATACAAGCACAATTTCAACCGAGAAGATGGATTCTGGCTTAGCAATCATTGGAAAGATTTGATAAACCATTTCAGGTCTTAATTGATTGTTCACGCTTACAGTGGCTTTCAGACAGCATACATTAAATTTTTCGTCTCCCCCCTCTTCTTTTCAGAACATAGATGGACTAGTCCTTCTAAATAAACTGCCAAATCGCTGCGCGTGGCGCTAACGTTTTTTTTTATAAATAAATACGTTTAAAAATAAATAAATGTATGCAAACCGACACACCTGATGACGACCGTTTGTGTTATGGTCGAAACGTCGTGAGAATTTTTATTGTTATATATATTTTATTATTTTATTGTTTCCCTTCAACGTGACTTTACCGAAAGAACTAAGAATATGAATTACTGCAGTCACGAAAGCTTTAAATCAAAATCTCGCGAGATGTTCCTGAAGCGCTTCCTCTAATCCAGCGCTAGGGGCAGCAGAGATGGCCTCGCGCACGCACGGAGGCGTCTCTCACGGGAAGGAGTCGGCGATCTCGTGTCCGTAGCTCGCGTCGCAAACTTTTTTTTTGCCGCTGGGAGACAAAAATCCCAGGCATATCGGCTCAGTGCGCAATGGGTCTATCCATGAACCCTGCGCAGTTAAAGCTATGATCAAGTTCAACAGGGGGAAAACCCCGGTGCCGGATCTCGATGCAAATTAATTCCTGCCGCCACCCGAACGCGGATGCCAATTCCCCGACCGGTGGCTACCCGACAGAGTGAGCGGGTTACTGACAAGGCAAATGAGAACGAGTGACAGGGGTGGTTGCTTTCTTTGCTGGAGACCAAACCCGGACATTGTCCGCACAACACCTCGCGTCTATGATTACAGTACAGTCCAGTCTTTTTATAACGAAGCGCAACACGACACGCGGTACCTGATCTGAGTAGGGCACAAACAAATTCCTGCCACCCAAACACAGATGGCACTTTCCAGACAGGTGCCAATACTAATTGGTGGTGGTGGTTTATTTGGCTGGCCAAGACGGTCACGGCATCGCGCGTTTTAGGATTCGCTTCTGCGGCCGTCTGGAACGTTCTTCCTTCCGATTTTCGCAAGCCACCGTAGCTATGCACTTTTACATCGAGATTGAAAACTCATTTATTTAGCACTGCGCTTTGTGTTTAGTTTGCCGTCCTTCCACCGCACCTCCGACTACCACGGTTGGTTACGTACGGCGCGAAAAAGTTCAACATACACACAACCGACCAGGCGAATTAAAGAGCGGGTGAGTGTTAAGGCCGCAAGCTCTCCCACTCACTGTAGGCCACACACGGACACGGTTCAGTCCGCTCGAGGTCTGTCATCAACACTGTGCAGGATCCTGTAATGAAGCTCTCGGCACAGCAGTACCGGTACCAGACCTCGACTCAAACCACCAACTCCCGCTGCCAAACTCGCAGCACGGCCAGTTGGCGCTTTACCGACAGAGGCAGCTATCCCGGCATACGCGCATGGGGATCGTACGGTGCCAAAGAAGTTAAATACAGTACATACCACATACAGTACATACACGCAGAGGTGCCAACTACCGCGAGGTGCCCGCGGGGCCCCACGTGGCGTCCACGCCGAGACGCGGCCACCAGCCGGCAACGAGGCGTCTCGCACGCAGGGTCGGGATGGTGGTGGTGGTGTGGGATGGTGGTGGTGGGGGGGGATGGTGGTGGTGGTGTGGGGTGGTGGTGGTGGTGGGGGAGGGTCGAGATGCGAAGGTCGAGGTGAGGAGATCGACAAGGTGTGAAAGTCGCGGTGAGAACGGCGAGCTATGAAGGCGGAGTCGAAAAGGTGAAGGCCGCGTCGGGGTGAAAGTCGAGGAGAGAAGGTCGAGCCGTGACAGTCAAGGTGAGAACGGCGGGACGAGAGAAGGTGGAGGTAGGAAGGTGGAGGTAGGAAGGTGGAGTCGAGGCGGTGGAGGTGTCGAGGTTGACTCACCGCGAGGACGAGGAGGAGGCGATGGACTCCGCGCGCAAACTCGCTCGGCAACGTCATCCCCAGAGGGCCTCGACTACGGCAAGCGCGGAGCGGTCACCCGCGCGCACTTTTACAAACGCGTTCCGGGGCCGCTCGCAACCGCGCATGCCCATTGGACGACTCGACGACAATAAAAATAATAATCTATCGTTGAATAATATAACTTATATATTCTTGGTTCTTTCGTGTAAAGTCACCACGTAGAAGGGAAACAATAAAATAATAATATATATAAAACAATAAAATTCTCACGACGTTTCGACTGCAACACAAGCAGTCATCATCAGGTGTGAAAACCAACGGCAAGAATCATTTGAAAGAAGTGGCGGTTTAATTTGTATTTAAAGCTTTCGTGACTGCAGTGATTCATATTCTTGGTTCTTTCGGTAAAGTCACGTAGAAGGGAAACAATAAATAATAATATATATATAAAACAATAAAATAATAATATATTACTTCTTCTTTCAAATGTTTCTTGCCGTTGGTTTTTCACACCTGATGATGACTGTTTGCGTTACAGTCGAAACGTCCTGAGAATTTTATTGTTTTATATATATTTTATTATTTTATTGTTTCCCTTCAACGTGACTTTGCCGAAAGAACCAAGAATATGAATCACTGCAGTCACGAAAGCTTTAAATACAAATTTTATATTTCAAGTTTCATTTATTTGGTATAGCCCTGTGAGCCATGCGGCTCTTAAGTCGGGTGCAACCGCAACAAACAAAATTTGAACACAGAACATCTTAAAGCGACAACGCGTAACAGAAACATCCTGGAATAAACCAGCAAATATTCCACACAAAAAAAACGTTAAAATATAACTTAGTTGTCAAATCCTTATCAGTGTCTAGCTTATTACAGACCAATTCAGACCTTATTGGTCATCCCGTGCCCCTTGTAAATCTCAACGTGCATCCTACAAAGTCTCATCATCAAGGGAGAAACACAAATAAGACGCAAAGAATATAAATAAGGGGCCGTCCATAAATGACGTCACGCGATTTTGGACCATTTTTGACCCCCCCCCCATCGTCACACGGCGTCACAAAAAGTCAGACCCGCCCTCAAATATGACGTCACAAAGCTCTCCCCCCCCCCCCCCCCAAAGCATATTTCCATTTTGAAAATAAAACATGCTTCAAATCGCTTTAAACAATTGTCATTGCAGTGCGTATTTAATGTGGCGCTGCACTCTGATGTTGTAGGAGAAAACATTTATTAAAAAGTCTATTTAATTAAGTAGAACGTGTTGTCTATATTTATTTAAAGTTGCGCATTTTGATGTGACGTCACATTTCTCACCCCCCCCCCCTCTCGTCACACATCGTCACAAATGTCTGACCCCCCCCCACCCCGAGGCGCGTGACGTCATTTATGGACGGCCCCTAAGACAGATTTAAAATCGTTGCCCGTATTGAAACGGCTGTACGCCTTATGGACCTGGAAAACATTTTCTTGCTGTGGTCTTCACACCTGATGATGATTGCTTGTGTTGCAGTCGAAACGTCGTGAGAATTTTATTGTTTTATATTTTTATTATTTTATTGTTTCCCTTCCGCGTGACTTTACCGAAAGAACCAAGAATATGGCTATGATATAAATAACGATATAAGCAGACTTGGTGTGTCCGTCTCTACACCTAGACAACAAACTAAGGACTCCTGGCTCTTTCGGTAAAGTCACGTAGTTAGAAAATAAAATAAATCACGACGTTTCGGGCGCAACACAAGCGTCCGTCATCAGGTGTGTTGCGCCCGAAACGTCGTGATTAATTTTTTTATTTTATACCTACGTGACTTAACCGAAAGAACCAAAGAGTATGGATTACTGCAGTCACGAAAGCTTCAAATCAAGATTAATGATTCCTGCTGAAACAACAGATAATCCCACCACGACCTCTCTTGCAGGGCACCACCTCTGGACCAAGTTTCGACATGCTGCTGAAAACGTGCGCTCTCAGAAATGCCGCGAGGTTCTGGAGGAAGTAACACATTGTAATTGTTGGCCTGTACGAGCGCAGCGGATCGCGAGCGACGGAGAACAACATCACCTTGATTTGGAGCTTTCGTGACTGCAGGAATTGCTTTTTGGTTCTTTCGGTAAAGTCGACGTGTAGAAAGAAAATCAATTAATAACAGAATACGACGTTTCCATTCCAACACCACAGGCAGTCGTCATCAGGTAGAACTACATTTGAGAGAGAGAGACAGAACACAGACACGGAGACACACAGACAGACAGACAGACACACAAGTAGAGAGACAACACAGTGACACACAGAGAGAGACACACAACATAGACACTGTCTACCTGATGACGATTGCTTGTGTTGCAATCGAAACGTCGTATTCTATTATTTATTTTATTTCTACGTGACTTCACCGTTTATTTATTTATTGAACGGTGCGATCCACGATTCACTGCCAACGAACCACAGAAACTTCTCCAAGCCGGATCGATGAATTCCCCACCCGCATCCACTCGGCCGCGTGGCTGATGGGATGTGGAGTCCAAAAGTCTCCCGATCATCCAGCAGCGCATAAATAACGGCTGATGCTGATGATGCCACGGTGGCAAGGAGATGTTAACCACCTCGTCTGGTCTACAGGCGGTCGTGGGTTCGATCTCGACCCTGACGCCTGCTGCTGTATATTTGGAGTCTGCGTGTGTCTCTCTCTCTCCCCGTGGTCGCGTGGATTTTTCTCCGGCTCCTCCGGTTTTTTTCCCTTCCACATTTAGAATCAACATCACGCGTTTGGAGTATTTGGCAGCTATAAATGTCCACACGATAAGCCACTTCGTTGAGCTATCGTTTGTGGCCAGGTCGCTTCTGAAAAAGAGCTACATAGCTCAGTGGGCCTTGGTAAAATAAAAAAAAGTAATATTTTCTATCTACGTGACTTTACCGAAAGAACCAAATAATATAAAAAAAGTGTTAATAGTTTAACACCAATGACTGCAGCATCCGGCAGAGGGCGCGACACTCAAAGAAAATAAACACGCGGACACTCCAAAGATGGGCCCCTCTACAGATATATATTTTTTTACAAATTCCATCAGCCACACCGATTTATTATTTCAGCAGGATTGGTGCAACGCAAGCAACATTTTGGACCGGTTTCGACGTTCAGTGAGCTCATCAGCAGTAAGGCTTGTTTAACACACGGGGAGTCGGAGCCGGTGCGCCTTATAAACCTGATGCTGTTATCAAGCCCATATCTTCCTCCCAAAGATCTGCAAAGATGGGTCCATGATCCCACTGGCTTTAATATACCATAAACTAGATTCAGACCTCCTCAGTCCAGCTGTGCTTGGGACTTTCACAAATCTTCACAACCTTCCAGCGCTCATTACCTCCACATAGATGTATCGCAGGCACGTGACACTACAGCCTCTAATTAGCTCGCTCGCTCGCATTAGTTTCATCATTTAGTGTCCAATCGCTTGAAACACCTTAAGTTACTGTTCTTTACTCATTTTCGAAGGGGTAAACTTTCCCCGATAAGACATGATCAGCGTGAGGACCGCCACACATTTGACACTATTGGGGTTTAACAGCAGCATGATGGGGTGTTTCCACTTTTGTATGTTGTCTGGGGCCGCACGAAATGTCACCGGGACCTGCCAGTGGCCCGCGGGCCTTGCAATGAAGAACACTGCCTTAAGTGAAACATCTCCCTGGATTGCTGCTGATTTAAATAGGAGATCAGCTAATCGTGTACTTACTATCGCTCTCTACTGGATTGGCAGACTGATGCCCGATTGCAGGCCTGCGTGCTGACTCACCTCGTGCCGCACAGAGACTGCTGCCACTGGGAGTCCCCTCGGCTAGGCCGCATGCAATCATCGCCCCCGACTCGCAGACTGATGCCCGTTTGGCAGAGCCAGCTTCTCAGTCACCTTGTGCCGCGCAGGGACAGCTGCCACCGGGGGATGCACTTCAATTTGTTTGAGATTAGATGAAATTCGCTTGAAGCGTGTAATGCACTATCAAAAACATATCAACGTTGTAAAGCTGTATTATGTAACTGACCCCATGTCCTTTCTGCAGACATCTGTAACCTCATTCTCAGTCACCGTGCACGGGGGTTGGTGGATCACACCGAGACTGCGTAACCTTCCCGTCGCGAGAAGGAGCCATACCCTGGCTCGCCAGGAGAAAACAGTAAAGCAAACACGGAGGGGCGCTCGTCCCCTCTGTATGATGATGGAGCGTTGCCCACCCAGCGAGTGCGGGATTACTCCGGGCCCTCCGATTTCCTCCCACGTGTAAACCACTCATCGTCAATTGGCCGGTAACACCTTAATGTAAATATATAGGGGACCGCAGAGCTCGGGCAATTGTTGGTTGGCGTTGGCTCACCGCGTGCCTGCCGCGGGTTCTCCTCCCGGCGCCTTCTGAGTCGTCCTCCCTCTCTCGGCGAGAGCGAGCGAATGCCGCACGGCGACAGGATGACATGACTATAACGGTATTATCATTATTATTCTTATTGTCATGATCTACACAGTTCTACTATCAGCACCGCGCGGTGTAACCAAACCCGTTCGCATTGTTCATTGTTCGCGCACGACGGCCGCCGGACACCGCCCGGGTTATTTCTGCGCCGTGTTGAGCGCCGCGCGGCTCTCCGCGGTTATTTCGGTCCGGGCGCGCGCCCTTGATGAGCCATCACAGCAGCGTGCGGGGCGCCACGGATTCATGGCAAGCTGTTAATAATTGCCACGTGTGATATTCCTAACTCTTCTTACTCGACGGGTTGCAACCTAAAAGCGTCGCCAGACTCACTGAGCGCCAGCCCGGCTCTCGTATCCTAAACTAAAAACTAAACTATTTTTTATTCTTTACCAGGTAAAGCCCACTGAGCTATATACTGTAGCTCTTTTTTCAGAAGCGACCTGGCCACAAATGATAGCCCAACGAAGTGGCTTATTATCATGTGGACATTTATAGCAGCCAAACACTCTAAATTCGTGTTTCTAAATGTGGAGGGGAAAACCGGAGGACCCGGAGAAACATCCACGCGACCACGGGAAGAGAGACGCCCAAACTCCAAATATACAGCAGCAGCAGGCGTCAGGGTCGGGATCGAACCCACGACCTCCTGTATACAAGGCGAGGTAGTTAACATCTCCTGACCACCGTGATGATGAGAGAGAGAGAGAGACGCCCAAACTCCAAATATAAAGCAGCAGGGGTCGGGATCGAACCCACGACCTCCTGTATACAAGGCGAGGTAGTTAACATCTCCTGGCCACCGTGATGATGATGAGAGAGACACGCAAACTCCAAATATACAGCAGCAGGCGTCAGGGTCGGGATCGAACCCACGACCTCCTGTATACAAGGCGAGGTAGTTAACATCTCCTGACCACCGTGATGATGATGAGAGAGAGAGACGCCCAAACTCCAAATATACAGCAGCAGGGGTCGGGATCGAACCCACGACCTCCTGTATACAAGGCGAGGTAGTTAACATCTCCTGGCCACCGTGATGATGATGAGAGAGACACGCAAACTCCAAATATACAGCAGCAGGCGTCAGGGTTGGGATCAAACCCACGACCTCCTGTATACCAGGCGAGGGAATTAACATCTGGCCACCGTATCCTCTCCATTGGCCGCCCCTCCCCTAAGCCAGCGGTGGAAATTCCACATTGCGATGCCAATTTTCCACACATGATCGTAGAAGGATGAAGCAACTTAACACACGTTCGTCAACAACGCTGTGGCCTTAAAAGGGAAACATATATATTAGGCGACGTTATAGGCAATGTCCCTTCTTCATGAATGATACGGTACACGGCGGCGTATCCTCATCGCAGTTCTTTGATCCGCCGTGCGATGACTGCAGGCTGATTTTACAGCCTGCAGTGATTACAATTAGCATTGTTTAACGTATTTATGTATTGATTCCCTGTACTGTATATACAGTACAGTATAATCTGATGATTTAGTTTTTTCACCATAGATTTTGCTGCACCTTGAAAATCCAGTTTCTGACCTTGTGCGAAAGCCCTCTGCGACACGCGACCCGAGCCCTAGCTGTCAGTGAACGGATATGATTATTATTATTTGCAGCGAATGAAAATCCAAATGGTTGGTCATCACGGCCACTGCCATCAAACCCCCCAGGCGCTTCACCTTCGCTTCCTTCTCTCAAATCTTTCAGCTGTGGACAATTCCTCTTCACACCACAGAGGTCTGCTCTTAGAGTCTCATCATCATCATCACCACTCCCACGTGGCCTTGGGTCTTCTTTTCCACTTCGTCGCCGGGCGCGACTTCAGTGGCCGTCTCGGTTACCTGCCCTCCCCCTCGTCCACCCTGCACACCACGTGTCCCACCCATCACAACATCATCCTTCTATCCTCAACCTCCCAGTTGCTTACCCTATCATCATCCTCCTCCTCCACCACCCCACGGGACCCACTCACCACAACCTCCTCTTCCTCCTTGCTACAGCTACAATCCTTTCCTGCCACGTTATGTTTTTAACTTTGAAGTTTCCTACCCTATCATCCTCCACCATATGCAGGTGTCCCAGCCATCACAACCTCCTGATTGCATCTGCAATGCAACCGACAAGTTATTTACCCTATCCTCCACCATCCACACCACGTGTCCCACTCATCACAACTTCCTCCTGATGACATCTACAATTTATATCCATTACCTATAAAGTTGTTCTAGTTCTCCATGATACGACTGGCATCCCTCGCGCAGACAAACCTCTCTCGTCGAGAGCGAGGAGTGAACGCTGCGCCGCGCCGCCTTTACAAGTTGACATCATCATTATCACGAGGGGGTTGCTTTGACCATACTTCACCACGCTTGGTCAGCGCGGAGTTTGTAAAGCGGGAGCCAGCGATCCGTTTCGGATATCGCGCCACCGATGTTTAGCCGTGGCCAGGAATTTAAGTCAGGTCACGGGGTTCATCATGAGAGGCAGGCGGCCCGTGAACCACGTGCATCGCACCTCTCCAAATGATCTCGTCAAGGAGCAGAAACCATCAGGCAGACTCCGATAATGCTCGCGGCGGCTTTTGGCTAACCGTAAAACAAAGACGGTCACCACATCGCACAGCTTTCAGATGCGCTTCTGCGGTCATTTGTTGTGACATAGCCACCACCGTGGCGTGTAGCCACCGTGTTTGCGAGCGTGCACACAATTCTCTGGCGCCTGTCGTGACGGGCACTGCAAGATCCGACCGTGCCCGTCCAGCAGCTCGCCGACCCGCATTGGCTTCCGGTTGCCGAACGAATTCGTTGTTCTAAGGTCGCACTCATTACACACAAAGCGCTCGCCTCAAATGAACCACAATACCTCGCTGGTCTCGTCAACGACAATAAACCATCATCACGCGAACTCCGATCATCCTCGCAGCAGCGGCTTTTGGCTGGCCATCGAGCAAAGACGATGGTCACCGCATCGCGCGCTCTCAGATGCGCGCCTGCGACCGTCTGGAACGCTCTTTCGATATTACGAAGGCGCCGAAGCCATGCACTTAGAGAGCTAAATTGAACACTAATTCCTTTAGAAATGTTGTCCTTCTCCCGCACCTCCGATTAGCACGGGCGGCTACGTTCAAGGTACACAGATTCATTGCCCGCTCGACGGTCCTCAACCGTTGGCTCATGCGTTTATATTTATTGTGCCACTAAATTCTATTTGTTGCGGCGAGAATGGTCGCTTATAATAACCGCTTGGCTGGCATGGCAAGGACGCGTGTATGTGTGTGTTGGGTCTTTTTGTACAATTCATTAGCCGTTGCACCCTTGCCCCGTCATGGGAAAGAATGTGTGGGCATCTCAGCTGTTTGGCATAGCGAGAACAAGGGGTTATTTCTGCAGCAGGGCCGGCCACGGGGCGGAGAGGGCAGGGGACGAGGTGGATCCATAATGCTCCGACGTTTGCGGAATCCCGCGTGTTATTTTCGTAGGTGCTAATTTGGTAATGAGCAGCAATAAGTGTCTGTCAGGCGTTTAAATCAACCAGCCCTCCCCACACCCCGGGCGCTATTTGGATCTGATTGTTGAACGAGCTTCACCTTTTACAAGCGAGGCTCAAAACAAACTACTGCTGTGAAGGGGCCGTGTTTGGTGGCTGCGAGCCTGAGACGCGTTTTAAACACCTCTATTGATTATAGAGGTGTTATATCCTTGCTTTCCTGCATTTGTGTTGTGCTGTTCACGTGGCAATGATAACATCTGCCACCGCTCCGTCATACGGGGTGTGGGCCAATGCTTCTTATCGGGTTATTCTATTTATTTTAACAAATCACAGAGGGGTTATTTAATTTATTTTAACTGAACGTTCAAACTAGCTTCCACTAACATCAATGCAGGATACATTAATTATTATGTTTTAATTCATTTAGTATTTAAAACAAATGTCCAGCTGCCTTCTTTAGGATACTTAAAAACAGTAATTTAACTCGTTCGACTTAAATCAAATGTCTTTCTATTTTAAAATATAATCTGAAAGGGACGAAGACACACAGACATTAATAATGATATAGATTCAATATTTACTTAAGGAATAAACAATTTAAATGTTTTAATGCTGGTGTTAAAAAAAAAAAACCTGACTTTGGGGCCACCCTGCTGTATATGCCACCCTGCATATACAGCGCAAAAACAAATTCCGAAATGATTAAAAATATATATTTACCGCTCGATCAGTTCAGTTTGTTGTCTTTGCCCCACACCTCCGATGAGCACGGCTGACGAATCGGGGCGACTGCCCCAGGCCCCGCGTTTTGGGGGGTGGCCCGCGCTTCGACGTCACGGTGTCCGATGTAATACTCCCAGGGTTAGTTTGAAGGCGTTGGGGGTGCCACACCCCCTATGGACGGCCCTCATTACGAAGATCCTACAATGCAAACTATAATCAACATTTTTTTTTAATGAAGGATGTTAAACATTTCACGGACAGACGACATGAGCAATGTAGATTTATTACGGACAGCAGCAGATACACACAAAGAAAATGAATGAGAATAATTCGAGAAAAAGCAGAATTCGATTTCTGGGACACGTGATGAGAAAACAAGAGACTGAATATGCGTGTGGGGTTTGACTGGGAAAATGTTCGGTACTTCAAGAAGCCTCGAAAGACAGTGAATTAAGAAATTGCATGAGCGATTTGAACAAATGGAAACAGCTGCGAGTGTCTGTTGCATATTTCTTGGTGAATATCATGGGCAGAGTTGAATGGAAGGAAGGTGATGATAACCAACGCCTTGAGAAAAGACACGGCACATAGAGAGATCGACTATCATTGCCCATAGACTAACATTGCCCATAGATTAACATTGCCCATAGCCTAACATTGCCCATAGACTAACATTGCCCATAGATTAACATTGCCCATAGACTATCATTGCCCATAGACTAACATTGTCCATAGATTAACATTGCCCATAGCCTAACATTGCTCATAACCTAACATTGCCCATATAAATAATATTGCCCATAGACTAACATTCCCCATAGACTAATTTTGCTCATAAACTAACATTGCTCATCGACTAACATGGATCATATACTAACCTTGCCCATATACTAACATTGCCCAAATAATAACATTGCCCATAGACTAACATGGATCATATACTAACATTTCCCATAGACTAACACGTCCTTGAGTAAATATAATGGATTGAGCTGAATGGAAGCGCACGATCGCCTACGACTTTGCCAAGGGACACGGCTCACGGTTAGAGGCAGGGTTGAGAGGCGGACTGATGCCCGTTTCAAAACACAGCCGCAACTTACCGCCACTTTGTTAATCCACTGCTGGATGAAGGCCTCCCTCCTGCGTGTCGGTCATGGAGGTCGTTTGACCATACGTCACCACGCTGCTCGATGGGCGTCCGTGAAGGGTGTACAGGGATATCTCTGGCCACTATAATTTAATCGCGGTTAGGAATCGAACTCATACGTCTGGGTCGTCACATCTGAACAATGCGGTGGCATGATGAATGAGTGTTAATTGGTGGGTGAAGTCATTCCTGGTGGTTGAGTAACACCAGCTCGCAAGTCGATTTACACCCAATGCCAAGAACAATTAGAATATACTGTTAGGGACAGTCCATAAATTACGTCACGCACCTGGGGGGGGGGGGGGTTTGAGAAATGTGACATCACATCAAAATGTGAAACTTTCAATAAATATAGACAACACGTTTTACTTAATTCAATAGACTTTTTAAATACATTCCTGCGGAGGGGGCTGGTAGGAACGTTGGTTGCTCGGTCAGTGGCCAGGGTCAACGGCGGCACCACGTGGTGTATTCCGCAAATATGCCCGACTGTGAGGGCGGGCACAAGCCGGCGTGAGTAGGTTAAACGTTCAGTTTTAGAAGGGCACCACGGGGTGACCAGCCCCTCCCCACCCAGCCCCACCCCACCCAGCCCCACCCCTCCCACCCCCCACCCAGCCCCACCCTCCTCACCCTCCCCTCCCTACCCAGCCCCTCCCCACCCAGCCCCTCCCTACCTCCACCCAGCCCCACCCCTCCCACGTGGACAGACATCCACAGACATACACAATTAATCCCCTGCCTCCTGTGAATTAATCCCGGTTGGGCTTCCAGTCCACTACGTTTCCTACCAGTATAATTGTTTTCTCCTACAACATCAGAGTGCAGCTCCACATTAAATACGCACTACAATGACAATAGTCTAAAGCGATTTGAAGCATGTTTAATTTTTTGGGGTGGCGGGGGGCAGAGCTTTATGACGTCATTTTTGAGGGGGGGTTGACTTTTTGTGACGTCGTGTGACGAAGGGGGGGGTCAAAAATCGTCCAAAATCGCGTGACGTCATTTATGGACGGCCCCTTAATAGGTGTTCGCTAAGAGCACTTCCGCCAGTGGTCGTGATGCGCCAACGCCCTCCAACGCCTGCCACCACTCCTCATGCCCCCTCCCCCACACCGCCACCACTCCCCATGCGCCCCTCCTTCTCAATCCTCCATAGCTGATTGTGTTCGCACGTGTTCGTGTCCAGCCAAGCGTTCGCGAATTCCCCTTTCACGCGACAGTCCACCCCCCCGTCATTAGCGCCGTTCGTTAATCGCGGCTCCCATTGGCAGTCCTCGGGCACTTTGGCGAGTTACATCAGCGAGCCGCTCGCTCTGAGCACCGACAATGAAACGGAGTCGGTTAACGCTGTCAGTGGTCAGTGGAGCGGTGGTGTAGCGGGTAACGCGCTGCGCTCGCTGCACAACGAATTCGATTCCCGCTCACGGTCACCAACACCAGAGACGATTATCTGAACCGGTCCTGGGCCTCCCCTAGGTCGACTCAGCCTCAAATGAGTACCTGGTGCGGGTGTGTAAACACCGCCACTAAGAAGACAAAGGCGGCCGGGCGTGGTGCTGGCCACCCACCCCCTCGTGTGCCGTGCCGGCCTTCATAGGGTGCTACTACTCGCTAACAGCACTTGCTGCTGCGAGGACAGGCGTGCACAAACAAAAATAACTTAACAATTTTCTTGTTGTGGTTTTCACACCTGATGATGATGATTGCTTGTGTTGCAGTCGAAACGTCGTGAGAATTGTATTGTTTTATATTTTTATTATTTTATCGTTTCCCTTCTACGTGGTGACTTTACCGAAAGAACCAAGAATATGAATCCCTGCAGTCACGAAAGCTTTAAATAAAAATTTAACAATGTCTGTCAACAACACTGTGTGGCCCATAATGAAATACACAATCGGTGACGTTACGGCCAATCACTCTTCTTCATAGCACATAAACAGAGAAGCTAGCGGAGCAGAGTGGATGATAAGAGTTGGAGACTGCGTTTAACACCACGGGGACACGATGAGAATTACAATAGTTTTCTGATGATATGTTTTTCAATGGCCACGTAAATAGTTACACGAATATCTGTTGAGAAACAATATAATCCCCATCAATGATACAAAACAAAAGTATTACGAAGAAAGAAACTAACTTATATCGAATTAAAAAAAATGATCAAATGTCTCTAAGTATTCGCAGTGTCCTCGGGAACCTGCTCATTGTAATAGGCGGCCCAGGCAGAGGGAATTGTGGTTGTAAGAGAACGTTGTTGTGATTGTCAGGTTCTGGGCTTCTATGCGGCCACACCAGAGATCAGATGCTCTGCCAAATCCATCGTCCGCTGAGTTCCTGATTCAAATTATTCCCGAATTGCGAGGTCCGCAATGTAGCGGAGAACGTTGGATTTGTCATTCAAATGGCCTTTGTGGCAATCCTGCAGGTAGCTGAGATTTTCCATTGTATCCATCCAACGCCGATTTTTTTTTGCGTCAATTTAAGGCTCAAAATCGCCTGGAGGACATTTGAACGATTCTGGCAATTGTTGATGATGTCGGTTGTTACTACCAGTCCGTACCCAATTGTTAAATGCGTGTGGATTGCTCTTCAGCCCACCGGGTGTGCTACAGCAATCATCAATTGTCAGTGTTTGTTCACTTGACAACGCTATTGATTTGGCTGTGTTGGGTGGAGGAGGGTGAACGACACACTTTTGAATTTTACTCACGCGGCGAAATAACTCCCCCCGCTTCCCCCCCCAAAAAAAATTAGTTATGAATCTTAACATTGCTCCTCGATGCATGTTAAACTTATCTTCTGTTGTTCAGTAAACGTATTTCAAACTTTGATTTAAAGCTTTCGTGACTGCAGGGATTCATATTCTTGGTTCTTTCGGTAAAGTCACCACGTAGAAGGGAAACAATAAAATAATAAAAATATATTATTTTATTCTACGTGACTTTACCAAAAGAACCAAGAATATATATTTAAAACTGTTTATATGTTCCTTGAGTCCACCTTTGCAGCCATCTGTAACGCCTTAAATAATTTGCTAAAGGTTGAATCTTGTACGTAAGCTTTCACGACCCATATAACGACTCACAATTGGTTGATTCTGGATTACATCGTGCAGGTATGATGTCAATAAAACCTCCCTATGAGTAAAATAAATAAATAAACATCTCTAAATTAATCCCTTTATACCAACACGCTATTGCTGTAGTTTGTCGACCAATCTCGGAATCGTCAAAGCTTCATCTGTTCATGCTCAAGGCTTTATGTCTTCAAACCACTTTTGTAAGAAGAAAACATTTATTATAATAATATTGAGTGCAACTGCACCACACATGCGCTGCGTTATGCGCAACACACGGAGGCTCAGAGGTCGCGATGATTTCAGCCAATGTGGCGGAGTGTGCACGCGCCAGGGACGAAGCTGGAGCACCCTGAAGAAACCCATGTGTGAGGGGGGGGGGGAACCGGAGAAACCCATGAATAAAAGCCACGTATGCGAGGGGGAAACTCTCTATCCCGTACAGACGGAAGAGGAGGAGTCTACAGTCTGCTGCATCGCTTTCTCCAGGCAGAGCCAGGGTGAAGGCTCCTCCTCGACGCGCAAGGGAAGTGAGTTTCGCAACATCTGTGCGGTGATCCACCAACCCCTGCTGCTGCTGCTGCAGACACCACAGTGCAGGATTACAGGCGGCAGTCACGCGCGGTAGCGTAGCCACAACTACCGTCGTTATTACGACCGTACCCACTCCCACTTTAGCCACCAACCACCGTAGCCACCACCACCACCGTAGCCACCACCACCGTAGCCACCACCACCACCGTAGCCACCACTACCGCCTGGCTTAACGGTACCGTGGATGGCCTTGGTAGCTCCCCGTCTGACACCCGCCTGAGAGACTTTCGGCATTGTTCGTGTCTCAGCAACTCAAGGTGCCTTATGTGGCAGCTTTTCTAAAAAAATCGGCGGGCACCCCCAGTGGCAGCTGTCCCTGTACAGCACGAGGTGACTCAGCATTTGGCCTACAAGTGGTCATTGTGTCAGTGGGGGTGGAGGGGACGATTGCTGCTGTGTGGAACGTACGGATGTACATGTATGTACGTTGAACTTCTTTCGCACCGTACGTAGCCAACCGTGCTAATCGCAGGTGCGGGGGAAGGACAACAAACTGAACACAAATACCCCAAATTGAGTACAGCAATTCCTCGTTTAGCGCGGGAGATGCATTCATGGAAATTGCCGCATCAAGGGAGGAATTACTGAGTTACACGATCACATTCGCATGGTAAACTCGGCCTGCAGCCATCTTACGGTGGCACAAAGAACTCGAGATGTGCGTACGCCACTGCGTATTGTATCATCACACATACTGCATTACTCCGCGTACTGTACCATACCGCTCAACCGCGTAGCTCAAGAAAGTAGTTCTACGTCGACTGTTTATAAACCGCGTTATAACGGGACACGTTCCTCGTTACAACGGGCGCTGTGCCAGAAGTGTTCCCTAATAGACGAACAACGTTATAGCGGAAACGCTTTGCGTGAACACGCATTTAGTTGAGTTCTTAGAGTAGTTTTTGCGATGTCATTTGTTTTCCAATTTGGCAAATTTGGACTGTGACGCCGTCACACGATGGCCAATTCGTTTCGAATGGCGCCTGATCCACCACTGTCAGTGAGTCAGGCGGCGCGTAGTGTTTTACCGTGAATACACACACACACCGCGGTATTAACCGGGGCGGGCTGCCAGATTCTAACCACGAACCTCTGCAAGAAAGCGACGGACACGCTCCCGCCAGTGTGGGGGGGAGGGGGGGGTGAGCGGGGGCCAGGTCACCGCCCCGTAACCTGCGTCACGTAGACGTGCTGTGGAGTAGACTCATTGTCGCATATTGTAGAGGTCGTCATCTAGGGTATTAATACGTCATCTAGGGTACTAATACGTCATCTAGGGTATTAATACGTCATCTAGGGTATTAATACGTCATCTAGGGTATTAATTAATACGTCATCTAGGGTATTAATACGTCATCTAGGGTATTCATACGCCATCTAGGGTATAAATACGTCATCTAGGGTATTAATACGTCATCTAGGGTATTAATACGTCATCTAAGGTATTAATACGTCATCTAGGGTATTGATACGTCATCTAGGGTATTCATACGCCATCTAGGGTATGAATTCGTCATCTAGGGTATTAATACGTCATCTAGGGTATTAATACGTCATCTAGGGTATTGATACGTCACCTAGGGTATTAATACGTCATCTAGGGTATAAATACGTCATCTAGGGTTTTAATACGTCACCTAGGGTATTAATACGTCATCTAGGGTATTAATACGTCATCTAGGGTATTAATACGAGTCACGCGGTGCCACCCCTGGGCTGGCAGCGAGCACCACAAGCGCCCCTCCCCCCTCAACCCCCGGAGCGAGGAACGAAAACCCCGAGGGATGAAAGCGGCAAATCCTCTGCGGTTGTTTTCACGAGCAAAACGATTCGGTGGCGATGTCAACAAACGCTCACGAGGAGGAGAAGAGCGACGCGGAAGATGACCCCTCCGCGGGGTCAAGTGAGGGGGGGTGGGCGGAGGGGAGAGGTGGGGGGGGGGTCAGAAGGATGGACGTGATCACAGTCGGCAGGTGTTGCGCGGCTCGCAAGCACCGCTCGCGTTTAATTTTAGGTATTGTTTAAAGTATCACTTACGCGTGGCGGTTACGAGCGTTGAGCGGGCCACGGGGTGACGGTGGGACGGCGGTCCATGGCAATTACCGTGGAATGCCACCGCCGATTGCCTCGTCCTGTGGTCCGTGCGGGCGTGCGGGCGTGGGTGGTGGTGAGTTTGTGTTTCACTGACGTGGCGGGTGGTGCTGTAGCCTGCGGATAAATCGCCTGTAACTCGCCTGAGCTGGGCACACCTCGCACGCTAAGCAAGAGCGAGCCTGGACAATTGCTTGGGTGGGTCACTCACCACCCGGTCACCCACCACCTGGTCACTCACCACCTGGTCACCCACGACCCGGTCACCCACCACCCGGTCACTCACCACCCGGTCACTCACCACCCGGTCACCCACCACCTGGTCACCCACGACCCGGTCACTCACCACCGGTGAATCTTTTCAAGCACAGGTCACCGATAGAAGAGACGATGACCGATGGTCGAGATGAACTAACTTATTTTTATTTTACCAGGCAAGCTCATGGTCCATCCTAAACCGCATCTCGACAAACCATGGCACTCAATGCGGATGACTGACGCACAAATGGAACATTAAAAAAAAACCTCTCCAGCAGTGTGCGACTGTGGTCATGCAGAGCAGACCGTATGACGTACAACGACGCAACGCCCGATCCACAAGTGCGAAGAAGACATCATCACGGCGACTATACACTCCGCTGTTCCTGACGTGGTTATCTGGCATGATCACCTGAATGTGAGATTCTAATTCTAGATTTGAAGCTTTCGTGACTGCAAGGATCCATACTCTTTGGTTCTATTCGGTAAAGTCACGTAGGTAAAAAAATAAAACAACAAAAATCACGACGTTTCGGCCACAACACAAGTGGCCTTCATCAGCATGGTCCCTTCACCTGGTGAAGGCCACTTGTGTTGCGTCCGAAACGTCGTGATTTTTGTTGTTTTATTTTTTACCTACGTGACTTTACCGAATAGAACCAAAGAGTAGAGATTCTAATTGTTGCTCTGCATCTACATCAGCAGCCGTATGGAAGAAGATGAATAAGTGCAACGTGGAATTCCCGTCACTTGCGCCCACGGTCGGCCAGTGGAGCTGAGCGTGTGCGACGTGGCCGCGTGAACAACAAAAACGTTGCTCCTGTTGTTGTTGTTGTTTACGGGGGAGGGAGGTCGCTCTGGCTCGCAGCCTCGGCCCCCAAACCCTGCGGGCAGTCTGAGCCCCGTGGCTCCGGCAGCCAGGGTCACGTCCGTGCTCGCCAACGGTCAATTCGCAGCTGCCGTGCTCGACGTACGACTGAGCAGGGCGGAGTAAATGCTGACTGATGATGACAATCGTCGTTGTTATTATTATTATTACAAACGAGCCTTTTGCCCGTCCAAGGACGGGTGTATCACAGTAAATGTGAAACTTGCAAGCGAAAAGCACAGAGCGAGACGTGATATATTCACTGCATCAATGCGTGTGCAATTTGTAAGGGCGCGGTGACACAGACCTATTTCATGTAAAGGTTATAATCCCTTGTTCATCACGACGTCCTTTTTACTTTGATGTCTCAACAACAGCGTCACGGAGACCACGTGACGTGAGGGTTCTGCCTTTGTAGTGAGGGTTGTCAGTTGACGCCGAGGAGGGGGAAGGATGCGCCTCGCCCCCCCCCCCCCATGTGGAGTGACGTCAGCCGTTAATTATTATTAATGGGGGGGGGGGGGTCCATGTGGAACCTATAATCTTTGGTTCTTTTGGTAAAGTCACGTAGGTATAAAAGTAAATTAATCACGACGTTTCGATCGCAACACAAGCGGTCGTACTCAGCAGTTCCACTGCTGGATTATTATTTTTGTTTCCGCCTGAGGACGACCGCTATTGTGTTGCGATCGAAACGTCGTGAATTGTTTTATTTTATACCCACGTGACTTTTACCGAAAGAACCAAGGAGTATGGATTCCTGCAGTCACGAAAGCTTCAAATCAAGACGTAACCTGTTCATGATTATGAATGAGGGGGGCTGGTCGATGTGGAGTGACGTCACGAGCGTTAAGGACAGACATTCCTGGGTGATTACAGTAGGAATATAGTGTCAACTTGGAACGCTGCTCATTCGATCGCTCTCATCGCGAGCGAGGGAACGCCTCACAAGGGGATCGAGGAGGAACCGCAGACATGCCGGAAAGGCTGCAGCAGCAGCAGCCAGGCGGTGAGCCCGGCGCTACCAATTATTTCCCGAGCTCTGCTGTCCTCTATATATTATGATGTTACGGGCGAATTTTTGATGAGTATCTACGTGTGGGCGAAAACCGGAGCAACCCAGAAAAAAAAGCCACGCATGCGATGGAGCAACCCTCGATCCCGTACAGATGGAACAGGTGCATTCTACATTTTTGCCGTTCCGCTTTCACCTGGCAGAGCCAGGGAATGGTTCCACCTCGACGCCGACGGGAAAGCAGTTTCACAATATTTGTGCGATACACATTTGACTATCAGCCCATCATCACACCACTCTGTGGGGTAATAAAACAGTGGTCGTCCTCTGGATAGACTCGCCCCTACCATACGAGCGTGGAATTTCCACCACTGGGTCGAGGACTGTAAAACGGGTGATGATCACCCAAATCCTCAAAACTCATTTTAACAGGAAACCTCTTAGACCATTTGAGTCTTGATAAATACATAACGTCAGGGTATGACCCAACCACCATCAATATATACTCCACTGCTAGATTATATATTTTTTTCATCCTGAGGACGACCGTTTGTGTTGCGATCGAAACGTCGTGATTTATTTGATTTTCTACCTACGTGACTTTACCGAAAGAACCACAGAGTATGGATTCCTGCAGTGACGAAAGCTTCAGAACACCATCAATATGTTTACAAATGAATCTGTCGCTTCAAATAAGTTTGGCCTGTGATGTGTGTTTTGCTTTTCAAAACCCGTGACACATTGGTATCATGCCCTGAACATTTCGGCCTAGTGGTATCAGTTCGGCCTAGTGTTGACATACGGTGCTATTTCTGGAAGACTTTGCTGTTATTTCCTGGATTTTTCTGTTTGCGCGTAGTCACTTTTCATTTTCACGTTTTTGTTTGTTGCGGTTGCACCCGATTCAAGAGCCGCATGGCTCACAGGGCTATTCCTAATTAATAAACTGAAACTGGTGGTATCAGTTCGGCCTCGTGACGACAATGATCAGCTCAGGGGGGTGTGGTAAACTGTCAGGTGGGCCCCCCCCCCCCAATATTTGATTTGTCCCCCACGGTCGCACCTAGAGGCTATTCTATATCGCGGCTCCACTTGCCCTAATCGCGTCGTCCTTACGCCCACGGTCTCGAACAAATGTGCCGCTGTAAGGACGCTCCGTTTTCGCAAAATGCAGCCACTACATAATTTAACGAAATAAACATTTCAGGAACCGATGTCTACGTGCAATGTTATTTTACTCAAGATTGTCAAGGCAGCCCCAACTCGTAGCTTTGGCCACCAGAGGTGACAAGCCCCCCCCCCCCGCCCGCCTGCCCAAGGCTGCTCGTCATCCTCCAGGTCTCGCTCATTGTTGGTTCGCCACACAAACAATGGTCCCGGTGCGGGCGAAATGAACGAGGACGCAGCAGCAGCAGCGCCCACTAGGCGCTGCTCTTCACCACAAAACTCCCAGAGCTCGAGTTACAAACCACAACCTCAACATATTCGTCAACAACAACCCACACTCTGCGTGTGTGTGGCCTGAGAAAAAATAGTCGACGTTTCGAGCAATGGCCCTTCTTGTTGTTGTTGTTGTTGTTGTTATTTACCCGCCCCTACTGGACATCTGTCAATGAGAGCTTCATAGCTCATCGGACTCCTCGTGCTGTCTAAAACAAAATGTTCTGAGTGATAGCGCGTGAAGAAGGGCTGATTGCTCTCAGCCCGTAGCTTGGCCGGACATCGCCTTAGGGGCCGTCCATAAATGACGTCACGCGATTTTTGACGATTTTTGACCCCTCCCCCTCGTCACACGGCGTCACAAAAAGTCAGACCCCCCCTCAAATATGACGTCACAAAGCTCTGCCCCCCCCCAAACCATATTTCCATTTTGAAAAGAGAACATGCTTCAAATCGCTTTAAACTATTGCCATTGTAGTGCGTATTTAATGTGGCGTTGCACTCTGATGTTGTAGGAGAAAACATTTATTAAAAAGTCAATTGAATTAAGTAGAACGTGTCGTCTATATTTATTTAAAGTTGCGCATTTTGACGTGACGTCACATTTCTCAAACACCCCCCCCCCCTCGTCACACATCGTCACAAATGTCTGACTCCCCCCCCCCCCAGGTGCGTGACGTCATTTATGGACGGCCCCATAACTCGGCCGGACATCGCCTTACCCCCCTCCCCTCCCCCCTGTCTCTATCCCGTCAACTCGTGGCTGTGGTGATTCACGAAGAGGCGCGCCTGGTGGGTGCTCGCACGGCGCCCTTCTCCGGGAGCGGCCCGGACATCGGAATGTTCGTCCCAAATTCCTCTTGGCAAAGAGTTGCCGTGCACGCGGGTAGAGGCGCAGCCCCTGCAATATCCTCGCTCGCACCGCCGCTGACGGAGGTTGCCTCCGCTTCGCGCTGGCCAGATACGATTTTGCGAGATGTTGGAGTGCCCACGCTTTAACCGCATCGCAGCCGGTCGACTGCAGTGCGGTTGGCTACGTACGGTGCGAAGCGATCGTGACTGCTAGGATCCATACTCTTTGGTTCTATTGGGTAAAGTCACGAGGGTTTTCACCTATCTGTTAGAGCTTTTAACAGACAACGGGACAAGAAGTCGCAACTCATCGAGACGCTGACCTTCCTCAAAAGATGCCGCGATCACAAGGCGCTTTGTTTCTTCTCACACAGCTTAAAGGTCGTGATCTAAGCGTGGCTTCTTCCACTCCAGCGCTGTCCTCCAGACAGTCTCGTCCCTTCACCTGATGAAGGCCGCTTGTGTTGTGGCCGAAACGTCGTGATTTTTTTTGTTATTTTATTTTCACCTACGTGACTTTACCCAATAGAACCAAAGAGTACGGGGCGAAGTGAGTTGAACATACATACGTGCGGTATACCTCACTGTCGTGCACCCAATAACATTGAGAAATAAACACGCCTTCAGAGTATTTGGCTGCTGTACATTTCCACGTGATGATAAGCCACTTCGTTTGGCTATACTTTGTGAGAGCCAGGTCGATTCTTTAAAATAGCTACGTAGCTCAGTGGGCCTTAGGGGCCGTCCATAAATGACGTCACGCACCTGGGGGGGGGGGGGGTTGAGAAATGTGACGTCACATCAAAATGCGCAACTTTCAATAAATATAGACAACACGTTCTACTTAATTGAATAGACTTTTAAATAAATGTTTTCTCCTACAACATCAGAGTGCAGCGCCACTTTAAATACGCACTACAATGACAATAGTTTAAAGCAATTTGAAGGATGTTTAAAAAAATTGGGGGGGGGGCAGAGCTGTGACGTCATATTTGAGGGGGGTCTGACTTTTTGTGACGCCGTGTGACGAAGGGGGGGGGGGTCAAAAATCGTCCAAAATCGCGTGACGTCATTTATGGACGGTCCCTTACCTGCTAAAATAAACTAAATGCTCTCCGTGGGGACATCGAAGTGATGGGGCGGGAGAGAGGTGGGTTACTGACTAAGCTTGCTCATGAAACCATCTAGCGCGTCGGGAATTGGAACCGGCGATTCCTCTGCTTTGCAAGCCGACGCGCGTGAACGAGTTCACCGCGGCAGCTTCCGGGACATACTGAGACGCAAATAACCTGCGAAGCAATGCCTCTGCGAGTGTCCGTGTGTGTGTGATTCTAGCGCGCGCGTGTCTGTGTGTGTGAGGAGCGGTGGTGCATCGGTTAGCGCGCAGCGCTTACGAACCCGGCGACCCGAATTTGATTCCCGCTCACGGTCACCAACACCAGTTACGATTATCTGAACCAGTCCTGGGCCTCCCCTAGGTCGACTCAGCCTCAAATGAGTACCTGGTGCGGTGTGTAAACATCGCCACTGGGGGAGACAAAGGCGGTCGGGCGTGGTGCTGGCTCAACCCACCCCATCGTGTGCCGTGCCGGCCTTCATAGGTGCTACTCGCTGACAGCACTTGTCTCAAAAAGTATCTTGAGGCTACACGGGGGATCTTTGTACAAAGCACGTGGCCGATTCTCCGCCGCGGCAATTAGAAACAATGTGATGCCAACGTTTTTAACTTCCACCCCATGTAGTCCACCCAGAAGCACAATTGGGTTCGCGACACTTAGTCTATGGTCGCGTGTGGTAGGGTAAAGTGTGGGCATTCTTGTGTCACGACTGTCACGACGTCTGAAACGGTGCGGAAGAGTAGGCCAAGTATCCCATAGCGATGCACGCGCTCTCTAATAGATGTTGCGCTGTAGTTGTAACCGCCAGCAGTGGCGTGAGAGATATTGCAGGGGCTGAACCTTTGTCTTGTGACCCTTTTGAATGTTGTGGTGTTCATGAAGTTGTACAAATCTGGTTACAAATACAAAGGTCCGACGTATAGCCTGTCACAGACTGTTAGGGCAAGTGCACATATGAAGGCCGGCACGGCACACGAGGGTGGCCAGCACCACGCCTGGCCGGCCGCCTTTGTCTCTCGAGTGGCGATGTTTACATACCACACCAGGTACCCGTTTGAGGCTGAGTCGACTTGGGTGACGCCCAGCACCGGTTCAGACAATCGTCAATGGGTGTTGTTGGTGGCCGTGAGCGGGGAATCGAACGCAGGTGGCCGGGTCAGCAGCGCCACCAAAGATAAAGATCCCCCGTATAGCCTCAACAGACTGTTGGGGCAAGTGCGAGCGTCACCGAACCCACACGCACACACCTGCAGGATTATAAGACGCACCCCAACGCCAAACTCGGTGGTGGGGTGCGTCTTATAATCCATTCGGGGAGGGCGGCACTTGGTGACGCGTCTCGTTTACCGTAGCAGCTGGTCTGAGCAGGGAGACCTGACTCGTTGTTTTACGCGACGAACCTTACCGGCCGTGTCGGGTGGTGGAGGGTTACGACACATTTATACTGACGCGATCTTAACCCAAAAAACCTTATTATGAATACTATTGGTCGCGAAAGTCTACGTGTTAAATCGACTCTTCAATTAACGTTTCTGAATATACCGTACAGGTGTAGTGACATAGAATCGGTCACGTAGCACCATAGCGCTGGCTGCTGGCAGGGGAAGGGGATCTGCAGCTCACAGCAGCCCTGACTAACAACAGGTCACGTGATAGACCAGAGAGGGATCTAGGGGAAGGGTCACGGAAGGGCCCCATCGAGAACCCGCTCGGAGGTTCCAGAAGGGGGCGTGGCCGGGGGCGTGGCCGGGGGCGGAGCCAGGCCACGCTGACAGTATAAAAGAGGGGCCCCTTGAGGGGACCTCAGGGCTGTCGTGTGGAGTGGGGTCCCCATCGTGCTGCTGCTGCAGGAGTCTTCACCGTCGTCTCTGTCTTCACCATCTCGGTGTCACCAGTGAGGCAGTCGACCAGCTGTCCTGGTAGACTGCCTGACTGATTGGGAACCGTAGTCACTAAGTGTTCACTGTCAGGCCGTGTTAGTAAACAGAGTGCCTCCTACTCTTAGTGTCTCTGAGTCAGTCACTACACATACGTATACTGCGTTGGGAATGGTGGCTCAGTGGTCAGAAGCCGGTCACCGCTGGCGTGCACCAGTGGTGAGCGATGCTATCTGAACCGCTCACGGGTCTCTTGCTCGGCTTCACCAACCCGCACTGACCCTCGTGGTGAAGTATGGTCAATCAATGCTCCGCGACTGTTACGGCGTGGAGAGGAAGTCGTCGCCCTGTAGTGGATAGAGAAATTACTTTCTCGTAACTTTCTTACCCCGTGCCCCATACTGGACATTTGTGAAAAGGAGCTTTATAGCTCATCGGATTCTTTCAGTATGAACAAATATTTTGATTCTGACTGTAGATCGGTTTAGCGTTGCACTGTGGAACGAGGGCAGTCAGTGGCGGGTTTTACTTAATCTTCATCACAATGATGCAGATGTGGTGAGATGATGACACTGCCGGGGAGAGAGGCGTCTTGCGGGGTGCAAGCAAGTTTCCTCTTCATTGGGAGTCATCAGAATTACACTTGCGTGCGAGAGGGCCAACGTTCTATCCCCGTACACGTGGAACAAGTGAAGTTCACGGTTCATAGCAATGTCCGGCGAGTCAAAATCTTTGTTTATCCTGGAGAAATCCGATGAACAGATGTGAAGAGGTGTGATGCTCATTTGACTGTCAGCCCATCATCCTTTTGGGGTCGATACAACGAGCACTACTTTGTGGGGAAGCCAACAATGTTGTACTACGGTGAGATTCTCCGCCATAGAGATGCATTGAAGCAACTCTGCGAATTCCGGGTTAATTCAACCGCAGGTCGAGAACCCGTTTTTGTTGTAACGTCACTAGCAGGGAAATAAAAAGATCCCGATGTTTCGGATGACCGGCTTTTTTTGTTGTTCAAGAGACGTTGAGATTGACGCTCAGAGTGTGTGCCGTCTCTCTGCAACTACCACTTTCATTACTACAGCCGCTGTTTCATCATCGCTCTGTCATCTGTGACCCATGCAGTGAGCACGGAGTGATGGCCTGTGGGCTCTGTAGTGATGGTCTGTGGGCTCTGTAGTGAGCCCTGTAGTGAGCCCTGTAGTGAGCTCTGTAGTGATGACCTGTGAGCTCTGTAGTGAGCTCTGTAGTAATGACCTGTGGGCTCTGTAGTGAGCTCTGTAGTGATGACCTGTGGGCTCTGTAGTGAGCTCTGTAGTAATGACCTGTGAGCTCTGTAGTGATGACCTTTGGGCTCTGTAGTGAGCTCTGTAGTGATGACCTGTGAGCTCTGTAGTGATGACCTTTGGGCTCTGTAGTGAGCTCTGTAGTAATGACCTGTGGGCTCTGTAGTGAGCTCTGTAGTGAGCACTGTAGTGATGACCTGTGAGCTCTGTAGTGAGCTCTGTAGTGATGACCTTTGGGCTCTGTAGTGAGCTCTGTAGTAATGACCTGTGGGCTCTGTAGTGAGCTCTGTAGTGAGCTCTGTAGTGATGACCTGTGAGCTCTGTAGTGAGCTCTGTAGTGATGACCTGTGGGCTCTGTAGTGAGCTCTGTAGTGATGACCTGTGGGCTCTGTAGTGAGCTCTGTAGTGAGCTCTGTAGTGATGACCTGTGAGCTCTGTAGTGAGCTCTGTAGTGATGACCTGTGAGCTCTGTAGTGAGCTCTGTAGTGAGCCATGTAGTGAGCTTTGTAGTGATGACCTGTGAGCTCTGTAGTGAGCTCTGTAGTGACCTCTGTAGTGAGCTCTGTAGTGACCTCTGTAGTGAGCTCTGTAGTGAGCTCTTTAGTGATGACCTGTGGGCTCTGTAGTGAGCCCTGTAGTGATGACCTGTGGGCTCTGTAGTGAGCTCTGTAGTGAGCTCTGTAGTGAGCTCTGTAGTGATGACCTGTGGACTCTGTAGTGAGCTCTGTAGTGAGCTCTGTAGTGATGACCTGTGAGCTCTGTAGTGAGCTCTGTAGTGATGACCTGTGAGCTCTGTAGTGAGCTCTGTAGTGAGCTCTGTAGTGATGACCTGTGGGCTCTGTAGTGAGCTCTGTAGTGAGCTCTGTAGTGATGACCTGTGGACTCTGTAGTGAGCTCTGTAGTGAGCTCTGTAGTGATGACCTGTGGACTCTGTAGTGAGCTCTGTAGTGAGCTCTGTAGTGAGCTCTGTAGTGAGCCCTGTAGTGAGCTCTGTAGTGATGACCTGTGGGCTCTGTAGTGAGCCCTGTAGTGAGCTCTGTAGTGAGCTCTGTAGTGATGACCTGTGGGCTCTGTAGTGAACCCCGTAGTGAGCCCCTGGGCTGGCCCGGGGTAGGAATTATGGGCGTCAGGCAGTAGCACGAGTAGAAGATACGCCTATTAATGATCATAATCCTACGTATTGTTATTATTCTTGTAGCCCATACCCTTGAAGCACACCACGCTGAAGTACACCACTCTTCACGCACGTTAACGGCACATACGACCGCATATCCCACCCCACACACAAAGATCCCCCATATAGCCTTTAACAGACTTTAGAGGCAAGTGCTGTTAGAGTGTGCCTGTTAAGGACGTGAGGTACACGAGGAGGTGAGTAGCCAGCATCACGGTCGGCCGCCTTTGTCTCCCTCGTGGCGAAGTTCACACACCGCACCAGGTACTCATTTGGGGCTGAGTCGACCTAGGGGAGGTCCAGGACATATTCAGATGATAGTCACACTGGTGTTTGTGGCCTTGAGCGGGAAATTGAACTCGGTTCGTCGGGTTCGTGGCGCCCTGCCCTGACTACCACACACACACACAACAACAACAACAGCCGCCATTGGCCACTAAGTCGCGCTGATGTTACGACGGCGCTTGTGCTAGGCCAGGTGCACTCCGAGGCCACGTGAAGTGTCGAAGGCTCGCCTCTGGCAGGAAGTCACCGGACAGAGCCAGTTGCCTTGGGTTGTGGACTGACTGAGACGACTGGCAGATGCCGCTCAAACGCCACCGCGTGATGCTGGGGACAACACGAGGCAAGGAAGACGTGGAGCGCCGCCAAATTGTGTCTGTGTCTCCACGTGTGTGGATAGGTCGATTCAGTCGTGCACGAGTTGCTGATGCGGTGTGTGAACATCGCCACGGGGGGAGACAAAGGCGGCGGGGCGTGGTGCTGGCCAACAACCCCCTCATGTGCCGGCCGTGGCTATATAGGTGCTCGCGAGCAGGCACTTGCCCCAAAAGTCTGGTAAAGGCTACACGGGCGATCTTTGTCTTTGTTGTGTGTATGTAAAGGTGGGGGAGCGGTAGCGCAGTGGTCAGCTAAGAACCCGGAGACCCCCAAGTTCGATTCCCTTCTCAAAGAAAAAAACTCCTACCAGCGACGAATAACTGATCCGGTTCTGGGCCTCTCCTATGTCGATTCAGCCTTAAAATGAGTACCTGGTGCGGTGTGTAAACATCAGTATTGGCGAGACAAATGCGGCCACGTCGCTCATCGTGTTCACCTCCGCCATCCAGCTACCGCGCTCGAATTATTAAAAAGGCGCTCGCCAATTTCACTTGACCCAACAGTCTGGTTTTATCTATACGGGGGACCTTTGTATGTGTGTTGAGGCGCCTGGAAAGTCGGTCAAGATGACCCCGCGATCACGCTCTCTCCAGTTGGCAACTACCTTTTCCTGGATTCACCCAACCAGCTATTCATTTTAGGCTGAGCCGACCTAGGGGTGGCCTGGGTTAAACTCAATTACTCCTGGCTATGAGTGGCAAACTGGGTTACTTGTTTTTTGCAATGTGAGTTTTGACTCTGAACAGGCCGCGTAAAGCGAAGCACTTCAACTAATGGGCAGTGGCATTGTGACGACATCATCAGTTCAGGGGGTGAAGCAACCGGCCAGATGCGGCCCCCCAATATTTGAGTCGTCTCTTCGCACGGTCGAAGAGACAACTCAAAGGCTATTTATTATTATTATTCAACATCGCGGATTATCTTGCCTAATCACACCGTCACGGTCTCGAACGTCTACCGCTGTAGGGGCGCTCCGTCTTCGCAAAGTGTCGTTGTTCGTTGACAATGTTGTTTGAAAACATTTCTCATGGGTAGCTTTGGCCACCGGCGGGGGGGGGGGGCAAGGCACCCCCTGGCTGCCCCACGCTCGCTACGCTCCTGCTCATCGAGTACAGTACTTGCATATCCCGAGTACTGTCTCAGAACAAGCGTCCACTCAATCCCCCCCACGCCCTCTCCCCAGTTTCGGGGATCCACTCAGTCCATCATCATCATCGTTCTTCCAGAATCTATCAATCACGTACCACTTAGTGAAACCGTCAGCAAAGTACCATCCAATACAGATAAGGCAATGGATAGATAGATGGATCAACTGGTACCCTCCATGTGAATGTGGAATTTCCACACGCGTGACTCGCGCCTCCGACTCGACGCCGAGAGGCAGAGGGCCCCTTCAAGAAGGCCGCTGACCGACATCCTCCACGACCCCCCTCGAGTAAGATGCTGGGGGTGACTGGGGGGGGGGGGTGTCAACACTTCACCCCACCACAGACGAGGAAGGCGACCGAGCGAGCTGTCGTCCACGTGTTCTGACTGCTGCTGGGTGGACGGAGGCGTGAGGCTGGGGGGGGTGGGGTTGGAGATGCCGTACACACACTTTACCCCACCACCAGCGCAATGTTGAAATAACGCATTGATGCTGCTACTGCTGCTACTGTTGTTGTTGTTGCTGCTACTGCTGCTGCTACTGTTGTTGTTGTTGGTGCTACTGCTGATACTGTTGTTGTTGATGCTGCTACTGCTGCTACTGTTGTTGTTGTTGCTGCTACTGTTGCTGTTGCTGCTGCTACTGCTGCTACTGTTGTTGTTGCTGCTACTGTTGTTGTTGCTGCTACTGCTGATACTGCTGCTACTGTTGTTGTTGCTGCTACTGCTGATACTGCTGCTACTGTTGTTGTTGCTGCTACTGCTGATACTGTTGTTGCTGATATTGCTGCCACGACTGTTGCTGTTACTGCTGCTACTGTTGTTGCTAATACTCCTGCTCGTGTTGCTACTACTGCTGTAACTACTGCTGCTACGACTACTGCTGCTACTGTTGTTGCTGTTACTGCTGTTGCTGTTACTACTGTTGCGACTGCTACCACTGCTGCTACTGCTGCTACTGATACTACTGCTGCTACTGTTGTTGCTGCTACGACTGTTGCTGTTACTACTGCTGCGACTGCTACCACTGCTGCTACTGTTACTTTTACTACTGCTGCTACTGTTACTACAGCTGCTGTTACTGTTACCACTGCTACTACTACTGCTGTTACTGTTACTACTGCTGCTACTGTTACTACTGCTACTGTTACTACTGCTGCGACTGTTGCTACTGGTACTACTGCTGCTACTATTGCTGCTACCACTGCTGCTGCTGCTACTACTACTGCTGCGACTGTTACTACTGCTGCTACTACTACTGCTGCTACTACTACTGCTGCTACTGGTACTACTACTACTGCTGCGACTGTTACTACTGCTGCTACTACTACTGCTGCTACTACTACTGCTGCTACTGTTACTACTGTTACTACTGGTGCTACTGTTACTACTGCTGCTACTACTACTGCTGCTACTACTGCTACTGTTACTACTGCTGCTACTGTTACTACTGCTACTGGTACTACTGCTGCGACTGTTACTACTGCTGCTACTGTTACTACTGCTGCTACTACTACTGCTACTACTGCTGCTACTGTTACTACTGCTGCTACTGTTACTACTGCTGCTACTACTGCTGCTGCTACTACTGCTGCTGCTACTGTTACTACAGCTGCTGTTACTACTGCTGCTGCTGTTACTACTGCTACTACTACTGCTGCTGTTACTACTGCTGCTACTACTACTGCTGCTACTGCTACTACAGCTGCTGTTACTACTGCTACTGTTACTACTGCTGCTAATGTTACTACTGCTGCTACTGTTACTGTTACTACTGCTGCTAATGTTACTACTGCTGCTACTGCTACTACTACTGCTGCTACTGCTACTACTACTGCTACTACAGCTGCTGTTACTACTGCTACTGTTACTACTGCTGCTACTGTTACTACTGCTGCTACTGTTACTGCTACTACTGCTGCTACTGTTGCTGCTACCACTGATGCTGCTCCCGCCCTCTCCGCGGCGTGAGTCCGTGATGAACTCTCCGTGCCCCCCACCTCTCTCTCACCGTAACGCGGCCCAAGCTCAACCCTCAATGTGGAGCTGTCGTCACATCGCAGCCAATTAGCGGCTGAATGGAAGAGGCTGTCCCCCCCACCCACCCACAGCCCAGCACCTCCCTCCTCCTCATCCACCACCACCTCCTCCTGTCGCTGCTGCGATCATTGCACAGAGAGAGAGAACTCATCCCGACACTGCGTGGTCGCGTCCCAGTGAAGTTGCTCGCTCCGTCCCCACTGCTGCCGCTACTCCCTTCCCTCCATCCCTTCCCTCCATCCCTTCCCCTAAATCTCTCAGCAGCACTTCGCGAGTGATTGGCACCACCAGTCGGCACCCCCTCTCCTCTCTCTCTCTGGCAGACAGAGCCGGGCATGGCGACCCAGTCGGCCAAGAGCGTGCATTGCTCCCGGGAGCTCGCGAAGATGTCGGAGGAGAAAAGTAAATTGGCTTCTCCGAGCGGACACTTGAAATCGTCGTACTGCATCGACAGCATCCTGGGAAGACTGCCGGCGCAGAAGGCCGGCTCCGAGGAGATGGGTGGGGGAGGAGGAGCAGGAGCAGGACTCGAGGGAAGATTCTTTGGCGAGCATTGCTCGGAAGGTAAAGATGCTGGTGACATCCGTGCGTAATGTCACTCTGTGTGTGTACAGCCACTGCTGTGTGTAACCATAACGCGTCACTCTGTGTACGGCTAATGCTGTGTGTAACCACGACTCGTCACTCTGTGTGTACAGCCAATGCTGTGTGTAACCATGACTCGTCACTCTGTGTACAGCTAATGCTGTGTGTAACCATAACGCGTCACTCTGTGTACAACCAGTGCTGTGTGTAACCATAACGCGTCACTCTGTGTACAGCCAGTGCTGTGTGTAACCACGACTCGTCACTCTGTGTGTGTACAGCCAGTGCTGTGTGTAACCATGACTCGTCACTCTGTGTACAGCTAATGCTGTGTGTAACCATAACGCGTCACTCTGTGTACAGCCAGTGCTGTGTGTAACCACGACTCGTCACTCTGTGTGTGTACAGCCACTGCTGTGTGTAACCATGACTCGTCACTCTGTGTACAGCTAATGCTGTGTGTAACCATGACTCGTCACTCTGTGTACAGCCAGTGCTGTGTGTAACCATAACGCGTCACTCTGTACAGCCAATGCTGTGTGTACACATGACTCGTCACTCTGTGTGTACAGCCAGTGCTGTGTGTAACCATAACGCGTCACTCTGTGTACAGCCAGTGCTGTGTGTAACCACGACTCGTCACTCTGTGTGTGTACAGCCAGTGCTGTGTGTAACCATGACTCGTCACTCTGTGTACAGCTAATGCTGTGTGTAACCATAACGCGTCACTCTGTGTACAGCCAGTGCTGTGTGTAACCACGACTCGTCACTCTGTGTGTGTACAGCCACTGCTGTGTGTAACCATGACTCGTCACTCTGTGTACAGCTAATGCTGTGTGTAACCATGACTCGTCACTCTGTGTACAGCCAGTGCTGTGTGTAACCATAACGCGTCACTCTGTGTACAACCAGTGCTGTGTGTAACCATAACGCGTCACTGTGTACAGACAGTGCTGTGTGGAACCATAACGCGTCACTCTGCGTACAGAAAGTGCTGTGTGTAACCATAACGCGTCACTGTTTGTGTACAGACAGTGCTGTGTGTAACCATAACGCGTCACTGTGTACAGAAAGTGCTGTGTGTAACCATAACGCGTCACTGTGTACAGAGAGTGATGTGTGTAACCATAACGCGTCACTCTGTGTACAGAAAGTGCTGTGTGTAACCATAACGCGTCACTCTCTGTACAGCCACTGCTGTGTGTAACCATAACGCGTCACTCTTTGTGTACGGAGAGTGCTGTGTGTAACCATAACGCGTCACTCTGTGTACAGCCAGTGCTGTGTGGAACCATAACGCGTCACTCTGTGTACAGCCAATGCTGTGTGGAACCATAACGCGTCACTCTTTGTATACGGAGAGTGCTGTGTGTAACCATAACGCGTCACTCTGTGTACAGCCAATGCTGTGTGGAACCATAACGCGTCACTCTGTGTACAGCCAATGCTGTGTGGAACCATAACGCGTCGTTAACCTGTTGTGTTTGGCAGTGGAGTACGGGTTAACGTTTCGGGCGATGAGCCGTCAGCAGAGAGAGATAGAGAGCAGAGTGGCCGCACAGTGAAAGCGCGATGTTCTAACGATCGTAAAATAACCAATTACTCGCTCTGCTGCTCCCTTCTCTGAAGAAGACTCGGCGACTGAAACGTCGCCCTGTAAGGTAGACAGTTTTACATTACTGCAGTGCTAAGAACGGAGGTTGATGAAACGGAACGGCTTCCCTAGTGTCTTACACATGCCCCTCTCTCTCTCTTTCCGTTTAAACTCGTACTCCGTGATGTCTGTATGTGTTCATATATGTTCACGCGCGAGGCAAGTTGCCTAAAACGTCGGGTTTTCACACTTTAGAAATGAAGAGAGAATAGCACTCATTTTCACTTTAACTCATTCATTCATTTTCACTTCAACTAATTCATTCATTTTCACTGTAACTCATTAATTTTCACTTCAACTCATTCATTCATTTTCACTGTAACTCATTAATTTTCACTTCAACTCATTCATTCATTTTCACTTTAACTCATTCATTCATTTTCACTTCAACTCATTCATTCATTTTCACTTTAACTCATTCATTTATTTTCACTTTAACTCATTCATTAATTTGCACTTCAACTCATTCATTCATTTTCACTTTAACTCATTCATTCATTTTCACTTTAACTCATTCATTTTCACTTCAACTCATTAATTCATTTTCACTTTAACTAATTTATTTTCACTTTAACTCATTCATTCATTTTCACTTAATCTCATTTATTCATTTTCACTTTAACTCATTCATTAATTTTCACTTTAAGTTATTCATTCATTTTCACTTTAACTCATTCATTCATTTTCACTTTAACTCATTCATTTTCACTTTAACTCATTCATTCATTGTCACTTTAACTCATTCATTCATTTTCACTTTAACTCATTAATTAATTTTCACTTTAACTCATTAATTTTCACTTTAACTCATTCATTCATTTTCACTTTAACTCATTAATTTTCACTTTAACTCATTCATTTATTTTCACTTTAACTCATTCATTTTCACTTTAACTCATTCATTCATTTTCACTTTAAGTCATTCATTCATTTTCACTTTAACTCATTCATTCATTTTCACTTTAACTAATTCATTTTCACTTGAACTCATTCATTCATTTTCACTTTAACTCATTCATTCATTTTCACTTCAACTCATTCATTTTCACGTTAACTCATTCATTTTCACTTTAACTCATTCATTCGGAGTGTGACCACTCGAGGGAATGAAACCAGAAAAAAAAATTCACTCTGAGATCGACGTACAAATACAAATATCTCCCGTACAGACCACATCAGCTACTGGGGCAAGTGCTGTTAACGAAACCGATGTAACACGCACTGCGTGTCTGTGTGCCTATATGTACGCACGTCTATGCAGTCTGTGGCTGTGTTTGTCTGCTCCTATTAGTCTGTTATGGCTATAGGATGATATTTGTATATATATATTTGCGTGCGTGTGTATACAGGTCGTGTGTCTGTGCGTTAGTGGGGAGCGGTGGTGCAGCGGTTAGCGCGCTGCGCTACGAACCCAGCGAACCGAGTCGAATCCCGCTCACAACCAACACCGGTGACGGTTATCTGAACCGGTCCTGGGCCTCCCCTTGGTCGACTCAGCCTCAAATCAGTAGCTGTTGCGGCGTGTAAACATCCCCACTGGGGAGACAAAGGCGGCCGGGCGTGGTGCTGGCCACCCAACCCCCTCTTACGCCATGTCTGCCTTCATAGGTGCTCACTAACAGCACTTGCCCCAAAAGTCTGTCAAGACTATACGGTGGGGGCGGGGGGGGTCTTTATCTTTGTTTATTTTGTGTATGCGTGTATGTCTGTGTGTATTTGTCTTATACACGCAGTGTGTTTGTGTATATATGTGTATGTATGTTTGTGTATATATGTGTATGTATGTTTGTGTATATATGTGTATGTATGTTTGTGTATATATGTGTATGTATGTTTGTGTATATATGTGTATGTATGTTTGTGTATATATGTGTATGTATGTTTGTGTATATATGTGTATGTATGTTTGTGTATATATGTGTATGTGCAACACGTCTTGTCTGTTCGTCTTTGCGTGTATGTGCATACACGGTGTGTGTGTGTTATTGTGTGTAGTCTATATGTGTAGTATATGTGTATATTGTGTGTATGTTATTGTGTCAGTAGTCTATGCGTATATTGTGTCATTGTGTTGTGTGGTCTATGTGTATATTGTGTGTATGTTATTGTGTCAGTAGTCTATGTGTTATTGTGTGTGTTATTGTATGTGTGGTCTATGTGTATATTGTGTGTATGTTATTGTGTCAGTAGTCTATGTGTTATTGTGTGTGTGTTATTGTATGTGTGGTCTGTGTATATTGTGTGTATGTTATTGTGTTAGTAGTCTATGTGTTATTGTGTGTGTGTTATTGTATGTGTGGTCTATGTGTATATTGTGTGTATGTTATTGTGTTAGTAGTCTATGTGTTATTGTGTGTGTGTTATTGTATGTGTGGTCTATGTGTATATTGTGTGTATGTTATTGTGTTAGTAGTCTATGTGTTATTGTGTGTGTGTTATTGTATGTGTGATCTATGTGTATATTGTGTGTATGTTATTGTGTTAGTAGTCTATGTGTTATTGTGTGTGTGTTATTGTATGTGTGGTCTATGTGTATATTGTGTGTATGTTATTGTGTTAGTAGTCTATGTGTTATTGTGTGTGTGTTATTGTATGTGTGGTCTATGTGTATATTGTGTGTATCTTATTGTGTGTGTGGTCTATGTGTATATTGTGTATATTATTATGTGTGTGCTCTATGTGTACATTGTGTATATTATTGTGCGTGTGGTCTATGTGTATATTGTGTATAGTATTGTGTGTGGTCTATGTGTATATTGTGTATAGTATTGTGTGTGTGGTCTATGTGTATATTGTGTATATTATTGTGTGTGTGGTCTATATGTGAATATTGTGTATATTATCGTGTGTGTGGTCTGTGTATATTGTGTGTATATTATCGTGTGTGTGGTCTATGTTTATATTGTGTATATTATTGTGTGTGTGGTCTATATGTGTATATTGTGTATATTATTGTGTGTGTGGTCTATATGTGTATATTGTGTATATTATTGTGAGTGTGGTATATGTGTGTATATTGTGTGTATGTTATTGTGTGTGTGGTCTATATGTGTATATTGTGTGTATGTTATTGTGTGTGTGGTCTATATGTGTATATTGTGTATATGTTATTGTGTGTGTGGTCTATATGTGTATATTGTGTATGTTATTGTGTGTGTGGTCTATATGTGTATATTGTGTATGTTATTGTGAGTGTGGTCTATATGTGTATATTGTGTATATTATTGTGAGTGTGGTCTATATGTGTATATTGTGTGTATGTTATTGTGTGTGTGGTTTATGTGTGTATATTGTGTGTATGTTATTGTGTGTGTGGTCTATATGTGTATATTGTGTATATTATTGTGAGTGTGGTCTATATGTGTATATTGTGTATGTTATTGTGAGTGTGGTCTATATGTGTATATTGTGTATATTATTGTGAGTGTGGTCTATATGTGTATATTGTGTGTATGTTATTGTGTGTGCTGTCTTTATGTGTATATTATCCTAACCCTTTGTACAGTCAGAGCAGTTAGCGCGCTGCGCTACGAACCCGGCTTCTCGAGTTTGATTCAACGCCGGTGACGATAATTATCTGAACCGGTCATGGGCCTCCCCAAGGTCGACTCCATCGAGCACCTGGTGCGGTGTGTAAACATCGCTTCTAGGAAGACAAAGGCGGCCGGGCGTGGTGCCGTTCAATTTATCCCATCATGTGCCGTGCCGGCCTTCATAGGTGCTCGCTAACAGCACTTGTTCCAAAAGTATGTTGCGGTTATACGGGGGATAGAAAATAAAATAAATAAAATAAAATGTTATCTAAATTTTATTTTATTATAAAAAAATTCTATCTACGTGACTTTACCGAAAGAACCAAGAATATGAATTCCTGCAGTTATGAAAGTTATTAAGTCAACATTTTAGTCTCATTATTATGTGTGTAAATATGATAACCTTGCCGGGTGGTGGAGGGGTTGACGACAAGTATTCGGCATAGAGCCACCGACACGTGGGCCTACAACAAATACGAACTCATTGGGATGATTTCAGCTCGTTGTGTATTATTATTGTTATTGCTATCGGCTGTTTATCTCAATACCTGCCCAATGATTAAAGCAACACCAGCATCTACGATTAGCGCGGTTAGCTGCATACGGTGTTAAAGAAGTTCACACATTTATAAATAACGCGATCTAACCCAAAAACGTGTATTATGAAGTTCAACATACATACATTTACCTTATTAAGAAATTAGTGGAGTTATATGTTCTTAAGTTTACTTCTCGGTAAAGGCTTTCAATCCAAAGAACGGTAGAATATCATCATGTTTTATTGGATAGATTCATTTGAAACATCGATGCTAAATTCATAACCCGTAAATCAATTAAAACACCAAGGAACCGCATTGGCAGTTACCCAGGCTAACGTTAATAACACATTTGCCACTAATCACTTTTTTTTTATATAACGGAAGATGATGGAGATATACAGAGATACATGCTGTGTTCGGGCCGACGTTTCGTTCAACGCACCTTCTTCAGAGGGCATACAGATGGTAGGGTAGGGATGCACCGCAGAATGACGTGGACTTAAAATCCAATCAATTTCTGTGCACTCTCTGAAAGAAAGGGCCTGTTGGCCAAAACGTCGGCCAACCCGTCTATGTGTAGTTGCTGTGTAAAGGAGTGTTGCTGAGGCTCACGGTGTACGGGCGATTCGCTCGGTGGGGCTTGAATGTGAACAGGGGGCACAGGAAATGCCTTGTCAGCTACTCGGCACGCCGTACACTCAGTGCCGAGTGTTGATATTTGTAGGAGATGTTAACTACCTCGCCCGGTACACAGGATGGTCGTGGGTTCGATTCCGACCCCGACGCCTGCTGCTGTATATTTGGAGTTTGTGTGTCTCTCTCATCATCATCACGGTGGCTAGGAGATGTTAACTACCTCGCCTGGTACACAGGATGGTCGTGGGTTCGATTCCGACCCAGGCGCCTGCTATTGTATATTTGGAGTTTGTGTGTCGCTCTCATCATCACCGTGGCTAGGAGATGTTAACTACCTCGCCTGGTATACAGATGGTCGTGGGTTCGATTCCGACCCAGGCGCCTGCTATTGTATATTTGGAGTTTGTGTGTCTCTCTTATCATCATCACGGTGGCTAGGAGATGTTAACTACCTCGCCTGGTATACAGGATGGTCGTGGGTTCGATTCCGACCCAGGCGCCTGCTATTGTATATTTGGAGTTTGCGTTTCTTTCTCTCTCCTCGTAGTTGCGTGGATTTTTCTCCGGGTCCTCCGTTTTTTTTGCTCCACATTTGGAATCAACATCACGCGTTTAGAGTATTTTAGCTGTTATCCTCGTTATAAGCCACTTCGTTGAGCTATCATTGTGATAGCCAGGTCGATCTTGATTTGAAGCTTTCGTGACTGCAGGAATCCATACTCTCTGGTTATTTCGGTAAAGTCACGTAGGTAGAAAAAAATTATAAAAGAAAACACGACGTTTCGGTCGCAACACAAGCGGCCGAAACGTCGTCTTTTCTTTTATTATTTTTTCTATCTACGTGACTTTACCGAAAGAACCAGAGAGTATAGCCAAGTCGCTTCTGAAAAAAGAGTTACATAGCTCAGTGGGCCTTACCTGGTAAAAAAAAAACCCCGTCGTTTAAGTTTTCGTTTTAATAATGTGGCCCAAATGTGCGTAGTTGGCATCACGCAACTACAGCCGTGAGTGTTCTTTATAGGGCTGTGTCGGGTGGCGGAGGGTTATAACGACACGCCACACAACATTTACCAGATCATTGTACGTGGCGGAGGTGGTGATGGAGGCTTAACCCCCCCCCCCCAAATATAAATAAATAAATACTCGTCCAACTCATCGTTTCAATCTCAGCTTCAAGTGGACATCAATCGCCGGGCTTATTAGAGGCGGGGTTGGGTTGTGCGGTGTGGTGTGCTGTGGATGGTGTGGGGTGGCTTTGTTTGATGTGGTGTGGGATGGTGTGGAGTGGTGTGGTGTGGGGTGGTTTGTGGGTGGTGTGTGGGTGGGTCGGTGGTGTGGTGGTGTGTGGGGTGGTGTGTGGGTGGTGTGGTGGTGTGTGGTGTGGTGTGTGGGTGGTGTGTGGGTGGTGTGTTGGGTGGTGTGTGGGTGGGGTGGTGGTGTGTGGGTGGTGTGTGGGTGGTGTGTGGTGTGGTGTGTGGGTGGTGTGGTGGTGTGTTGGGTGGTGTGTGGGTGGGGTGGTGGTGTGTGGGTGGTGTGTGGGTGGTGTGTGGGTGGTGTGTGTGGGTGGTGTGTGTGGGTGGTGGTGTGTGTGGGTGGTGTGTGGGTGGTGTGTGGGTGGGGTGGTGGGTCGGGAGGCACTGCCGCTGAGTGCGTCTGACAGTGGCGCTGCCTTCCCCTCCGGCTCTTCTCGCACGGAGGCCACGCGCGCCGCTCGCGACGACACTGGCGGATGATGATGATGATGTCACGTCAATGACAATCAAAGGCAATTCATTAAGGACTAATTATTATCAATGTATAATAATTATTATTTACACTTACACGCGCAAAAAAGATGGTGATCCGTGTTCAGTCTCGCCGTGTATAAATCGCGGTTTGCGAGGGTTGTGCCAGGAAGAAGTGGAGGAGTTTGCGCCACTCTTTGGGGACGCGTTCACTCCACTCCCAGTAACAGCCAGGATCTATCCACTGCTGGACGCGCTCACTCCACTCCCAGTAACAGCCAGGGTCTATCCACTGCTGGACGCGTTCACTCCACTCCCAGTAACAGCCAGGGTCTATCCACTGCTGGACGCGTTCACTCCACTCCCAGTAACAGCCAGGATCTATCCACTGCTGGACGCGTTCACTCCACTCCCAGTAACAGCCAGGGTCTATCCACTGCTGGACGCGTTCACTCCACTCCCAGTAACAGCCAGGGTCTATCCACTGCTGGACGCGCTCACTCCACTCCCAGTAACAGCCAGGGTCTATCCATTGCTGGACGCGCTCACTCCACTCCCAGTAACAGCCAGGGTCTATCCACTGCTGGACGCGTTCACTCCACTCCCAGTAACAGCAGCAGCAGCCAGGATCTATCCACTGCTGGACGCGTTCGCTCCGCTCCCAGTAACAGCCAGGGTCTATCCACTGCTGGACGCGCTCACTCCACTCCCAGTAACAGCCAGGGTCTATCCACTGCTGGACGCGTTCACTCCACTCCCAGTAACAGCAGCCAGGGTCTATCCACTGCTGAACGCGCTCACTCCACTCCCAGTAATAGCCAGGGTCTATCCACTGCTGGACGCGTTCACTCTACTCCCAGCAGCAGCCAGGGTCTCTCCACTGCTGAACGCTCTCACTCTGTTGCCATCAGCCGCCAGGGTCTATCCACTGCTGGATGAAGGTCTCTTGCGATGCTACGCTCTCATCTCGCTCGTGTGCACGAGGCTGACCCTCGCCGCTCCATCTCCGCGTCTCCTGCCACCTTGCACCGCTGCCGCTGTTCCATCATCAGCCGTGCGCATCCGACTCCAGACCCATCGGGCTCTTAACTCTTAAACGATTTACTATGTCAGGTTCACACGGACGTGTCCTCTTCGCAACGCTTGTACAATGTTGACTTAATAATTATAAAATAACAACTGAACATTGTTTATGTGCAATGAATTTCCCGAAACGTCGCTTATTATATATGTGTTTTACTTTTAAGGCCGATTTACGGTGTGATTGACAAATGCGTTGAGTGTTGTTGTTGTTGTTCATTGTGCTGTACGTGTGCACCACTGCCGACTCAGCAGTAACACGGTTGGCTACGTACGGTGCGAAAGAAGTTCAACATACATACACGAGTCGTTTAACTTCAAATGTAGACGACAGGGTTAGGCCACGTTATAATCTGCGAAACGTTGTGTCGTTGTGACCCTCCACCACCCAACACAAATTAAGCTCCGCCGTTGATGAGTTGAAGTGCAGTCCTCACAAACAGCCACGTGTGTATCTACACAATCCCCTCGCTCTACGCAAATATAGTGCAACCTATTTATTATCCAAATTTCGCTACGTTATGCGGTTTGAATTCATTCGGCATGCGGCTGTGCCGTCGGACGTGGGACAACAATGTGTACGGTGTGTGTGCGCACTGTGTGTACTGCTTGTATACTGTATGCGTACTGTGTGTGTGTACTGCGCGTGTACTGTGTGTGTACTTTGTACACTGCGCGTGTACTGCGTTTATACTGTGTGTGTACTGTGTATAAAACTGCGTGTGTACTGTGTGTCTGTACTGCGTGTGTACTGTGTATACTGCGTGTGTGGTGTGTGTGTACTGCGTGTGTAACGTGTATACTGTGTGTACTGTGTGTGTAATGTGTGTACTGTGTATACCGCGTGTGTACTGTGTGTAATGTGTGTACTGTGTATACTGCGTGTGTACTGTGTGTATACTGCGTGTGTACTGTGTATACTGCGTGTGTACTGTGTGTATACTGTATATACTGCGTGTGTACTGTGTGTATACTGTGTGTACTGTGTGTAATGTGTATACTGCGTGTGTACTGTGTGTACTGTGTGTGTAATGTGTATACTGTGTGTACTGTGTGTGTAATGTGTATACTGTGTATACTGCGTGTGTACTGTGTGTGTAATGTGTATACTGTGTGTACTGTGTGTGTAATGTGTATACTGTGTATACTGCGTGTGTACTGTGTGTGTAATGTGTATACTGTGTGTACTGCGTGTGTACTGTGTGTGTACTGTGTGTACTGTGTGTGTACTGTGTGTACTGTGTGTGTACTGCGTGTGTACTGTGTGTGTACTGTGTGTGTGTACTGTGTGTGTACTGTGTGTGTACTGTGCGCGCTACTCGGCAAGCAGCTGTCTCCTCGTGCGCTTTCGCTTCGTGCACCCTTTTTTGGAACGCATCTACCACCACCACTACCACCACAACCACCACTACTACCACCACTACTATCACCACCACTACCACCACCACTACCACCACAACCACCACTACTACCACCACCACTACTACCACTACTACCGCGTAGAGCGAGGGGGACACGGGTGGTTGCTAAGTTACTTTGCGATAAATTCGTACTCTAAACTTGTGTACTTTCGTGACAGTTGAATTGCTTTGTCTGTGTCGGGTGGCGGAGGGTCTTGACGACACAACTTTTGGCCAGATCATTACGTGGCCGAACCCAAACTTCTATTGCGAATAACAAAAATAATAATATTAAAGTAGCTGGGATCACGTGCATGATAGGTTTTTACTAATTTGGGATCACGCGTCTGTGTATAACCCTCACTCAGACAGGGCATCTATGGCATTGTGTCTTACCATGCCGGCCTACATATAGGTGCTACTCGCTCACAGCACTTGCCCCACAAGTCTGTTAAGGCTACACGGGGGATCTTTGTGCATGCTCGTGATGATGTAGCGTATAGAACAGTCTATAAACACAGACATATATATGTTTATGTCCGTCCAAAAGTATATGTCAGTTCAATATATGTGTAAATGTCTGTGTGAGTCTGTGTGTATATGTCCACGTGATTCTATCTGTGTACATGTCTATGTGAGTCTATCTGTGTATATGTCCATGTGATTCTATATGTGTATATATGTCTGAGTACAGAACATGTGTGTCTATCTATATGGGTATATATGTATATACATGTGAGTATATGTGCGTCGATTTGTATATGTGAATATTCGTGCGTATGTCTTTGTGTGTATCTTTCTATAGGAGTGTATGTGTATTTATATCTACGTGGATATGTGTGTATACACATGAGTATATGTTCGTATATATGTCAATACATGTGTGTGTATCTTTATATGTCAATACATGTGTGTGTGTCTGTGTGTGTGTATCTTTATATGTCAATACATGTGTGTGTGTCTGTGTGTGTATCTTTATATGTAAATACATGTGTGTGTCTGTGTATCTTTATATGTCAATACATGTGTGTGTGTCTGTGTGTGTATCTTTATATGTAAATACATGTGTGTGTCTGTGTATCTTTATATGTCAATACATGTGTGTGTGTCTGTGTGTGTATCTTTATATGTAAATACATGTGTGTGTGTCTGTGTGTGTATCTTTATATGTAAATACATGTGTGTGTCTGTGTGTGTATCTTTATATGTCAATACATGTGTGTGTCTGTGTGTGTAGCTTTATATGTAAATACATGTGTGTGTATCTTTATATGTAAATACATGTGTGTTTCTGTGTGTATCTTTATATGGTGGGGAGCGGTAGTGTAGCGGTCAGCGCACTGCACTGAACCTGGCGACCCGGGTTCGATTCCTGCTCACGGCCAACAACAGTGACGATTATCTGAACCGGTCCTGGGCCTCCCTTAGGTCGACTCAGCCTCAAATGAGTACTTGGTGCGGTGTGTAAACATCGTCACTAGGGAGACAAAGGCGGTCGGGCGTGGTGCTGGCCACCCACCCCCTCGTGTACCGTTACGGCCTTCATAGGTGCTCGCTAACAGCACATGCCCCTACAGTCTGTTAAGGCTATACGGGGGATCTTTATCTTTATATGTAAATACATGTGTGTGTCTGTGTATCTTTATATGTCAATACATGTGTGTGTCTGTGTGTGTATCTTTATATATCAATATATGCGTGTGGGGAGCGGTGGTTCAGCGGTTCGAGTGCGATGTGTAAACATCATCGCCACTAGGGAGACAAAGGCGGCCTGGCGTGGTGCTGGCCACCCACCCCCCCCCCCCGTGCCTAACAACACTTGCCCCTACAGTCTGCTCGGGCTATATGGGTGATCTTTGTCTCTCTGTATATATGTTTATTAAAATATGCGTGCACGTTTCTCGCGCACGCATGTTTTAAGGAACGAAATCTGGAGGAGAATTTCTCCACAAATCTGTCTGCTGTCCGCCTGATGAAGCTAGTTGTAATTCCGAGCGAAACGTCGCACTCGCATTGTTAATGTTGTGGATTTGCTCTCCAACACACCGGTTAGTGCTGTACTAGCAACGAATTGTCATGTTCTATTTACGTGACAAACCTGTGGTGGCGGGTTTAACGACACATCCATCATATATTTACGCGAACTAACCCAACAACAAAAACCTCTATGATGGATGATATTAGTCGCTAAAGCCAACGGCGTGTTAAACTGATGTTTTTCTTATGTGTACAAGTGAATGTGTGTACGTGTACTTGCGTGTGTATCAGTATACCCAGTGTGTGTACTGTATGTGTGAGTGCACGTGGGCCGCCTTAATAGGTGCTCGCTAACAACACTTGCCCAACAGTTTGTCAAAGGCTATACGGGGGATCTTTGTCTTTGTGTGTGCGTGTGTATATACGTGTGTCTACACGGGTAAATGAGCCTCCCCTAGGTCGACTCGGCCTCAAATGAGTTCCTGGTGCGGTGTGTAAACATCGCCACTGGGGAGACAAAGGCGGCCGGGCGTGGTGTTGGCCACCTACCCCCACGTGCGCCGTTCCGGTCTTACATAGGTGCTCGCTAACCGCACTTGCCCCAACAGTTTGTTACAGGCTACACGCGGGGGTGGTTGTCTTGGCCTTTATACACGTGTGCAGTCTATTACAGATAGGCCTGTTTATTTAACTTACAGTGCTAATCCACGACTGGATGAAACGGCTCCACACATCACCGCTTGACCATACTTCACCAAGCGAGGGTAAAGGGGTGGTGGTGGTGGGGGGGTGAGCAGGACCGGTTCAGATGCCACTTGCTACTGGCGGTAGCCGTTGCCGGGACTCGAACTCACACCGTTACCGTGCTCAGCAGAGCGCAGTGCTGGCAACCGCTGCACCACCGCTCCTCCACACGCATCGGCGTAGTCGCGTTTGCGCGTAACAGCAAGCGTGGATATTTTATAATATAACAATGATAATTATACAGCAATACATCCATGCGCGTCTATTCCATAAAGGAAGTTTTGGTATCAGGAACTTTGAATGTATTACCATTATTTTACACAGAAAGCTAAGAAGAAAAAAATACTCTGAAATAATTAAATAAATCGTGAGACCAACGAAATCCGGCACCAGATCAATTACGTATGTTCGCTATGTTTATTTTGTATTTAAGTTTGTTCTTTTAATACTGTACAGTATAAAATATTGTTATTTTCAACATTCATTGCCTTTGTTTACAACATAAATGGTAACCTACGAAGTGTTAATAGTATGAAACGGTAATGTAGGAAGGCTGGGAACGCATCCTCGAAGTACTAACGTTCAACGCTGTTCCATATACCAAGTTTCAATATACGGACGAAGCTCCGGGAACGCATCTACTTTGAGTTTGTTGTCCTTCCCCGCACCTCCGATTACCGCGGTTGGCTACGTACGGTGCGAAAGAAGTCCAACATACGTACATAATCTACTTCGTATATGGAGGTATAACTGTAATTACGATAATAATTATTCATTATCCAGGAGAGTCCAAGCACTCCCTTTCAGGAGGGTCCTGCCACATTGGTTTGGTTTTTAAAAAAAATATTTTATTTGTGTGCGTTTGTCTATCTGCGCCTAAGCGAGCGCGTGTGTGTGTGTGCGTGCGTTGTGGGGAGCGGTGGCGCAGTGATTAGCGCACTGCGTTGCGAACCCAACGACCATAGTTCGACTCCCGCTCACGACCAACAACAGCGGTGAATATTTAAACCGGTCGACTCACCCTTGAAATTAGTACCTAGTGCATTGTATAAACATTAGCATGGGGGAGACAAAGGCGGCCGGGCGTGGTACTGGCAACCAACCCCATCGTGCGCCGTTCCAGCCTTCATAGCTGCTCACGAACAGCACTTGACCCAACAGCCTGTTAAGGCTATAGAGGGGATCTTTGCCTTTGTACATATTATGAGTACAGACAGGTCGTTTAAACATCGGGATTATATTTATTTACGCAACCGGTAACCGCATGATAAAAACCGTATGGAAACCGGTTACCGGATTGCCATGACATATAGAAACGTCTAGCAAGCAACGTGATGCGTTTAGCTGCTGGGGGTGGGAGTCTCTTCAATCACCCCCCCCACCACTACCACAGGTGTAAGTCGGTCGGCAGGTGGTGGGGCAGAGAGTGGGCACGCCCACCTCTTCCAAGACATCTGGGCAGCGTGGAAGAGTAGGCAGAAGGACCACTCTAGAGCTGCCTCTAAGCGGAGGCGCTTCGACCAGCGGGTTCGTGGACATCTCTGAAACAATGGACATCTGTCAAAAGAGCTTCATGGCTAATCGGATTCCTCCAATATAAATGAATATTCCGATTCTCTTCCTTCAGATTCCGATTGTGAGTGAGCGAACAAGCAATGCAATTGCATGGCTGCGCCTTTATCCTTTAGCCGAGGAACGATGGCAGATGTGAGACGTGGCGCCACGCGGTGGCTTGGGCCCACCGTGCCGTTTGTAGCTTCGCGCGTGCCGATCGGCGCGTTCGTCGATAGAATTCAACTGAAAAAAACGGTTACTGATTAATGACTCTCCGAACCGGTAACCGGTTACCGGTTTTGCCGGCTATCGTTTAACAAAGCCTAGCGTACGAGCGAGTGCATGCGTGTACACGCACGTGCGTGTGGTGTGTAAGCGTACGTCGTGGAGTGTGTCTGTGTGTGTGTGCACGTCTCTGTCATGTTGTGTGTGGTGCAGGGGTTAGCGCGCCGCGCTAAGAACCCGCTTCCTGCTCACGATCAACACCTGCACTGATGATCATCTCAACCGGTCCTGAGCCCCCGTTAGGTCGACTCAGCCTCAAATGAGTACCTGGTGCGGTGTGTCGTAAACATCGCCAGACGGGAGACAAAGGCGACCGGGCGTGGTGTTGGCCACTGACCCCCGTGTAGGCGCTCGCTGACAGTACCTGCCCCAACAGTCTGTTGGGGCTATATATCACTATATGAGTATTCGTGTGTCAATGTGTTTATATTACAATGTGTATATATGTGACTATATATGTGTGTGTGTATACGTCTAAGTGACTATGTGAGTGAGTATATGTGAGTATGTGTGTGTATATATGTCTATATGAGTATATATGTGTGTATGTTTAAGTGTGTATATCTGAGTATTTGTGTGTGTATTTGTGAGTATGTGTATATATGTGTGTACACCGGTGGCATATACGAGCTATGGACAGCGAGATTCGCCATCTATTTATTGGCTTTAGTGTCACACGCTTCGACAAAGCACCCGCAAATTAAGTCACCAACAATATTTCCTATTGTAATTCAGAACACACGCGCATATATATTTAAAATGCCCACTTAAATATGCTCGTAGGCTTATCGTCTAAAGCGAACGTTAAAATTACTTCCTGTCGCATATATTCCTCGTGCCTATTATAACGATAAGCGTCACTGTTTGTGGCACGATTCAGGCGTCTGCACTCTGCATCACTCTCCGTCATTCGCTCGCCGCGGGCTACAGACGCCGTGCGTCTCTATTCTGGCTGCGTAATTGAGTTATTTGTGCGTGCGCGTTTAGATCTGGGGGGGGGGGGGGGTGGAATGTAAGGCGAGAGTGTGCGTGGGGAGCGGTGGCGCAATGGTTAACGCACTGCGCTACGAACACAAGCGCATATCCGAGTTCAGTTTCCGCTCGCTGCCAAATAACAGCGGCGAGTAATTTGAACGGGTCCTGTGGGGGCTCCCCGTAGGTCTACTCGGCCTTAAAAACGAGTACCCGTTGCGATGTGTGAACATACGCACCGGGGAGACAAAGGCGGCCTGGCGTGGTGTTGGCCACCCACCCACCCCCTTCGTGTGCTGTGCGTGCCTTCATAGATGCTCGCTAACGGCACTTGCCCCGACAGTCTGTTAAAAGGCCACACAGGGGAACTTTGCCTTTGCGAAGGGAGGTAACGTTTCTATGACATCGCCACACGTCAATATAAATGCCGAGAATATTAATATGCGGGACAATATTAACCGCAGCAGAGGTTATTATTATTGTTATATTATTGATTTCACGGGTATTTGTGGCTCCTCCTCGCGCTACCAGTCGTCCTCTCTCTCTCTCTCCCCCCCCGGAGAGTGAGCGACTACTGTGTTGCGTTACAACTTGACGTTTATCATTTTTATCTACATTATATAAGCCTCATATCAATTCATTACAACTATCTAAACAATGTTAAAACTATTAAACTTTTTGGTATTTTATTTTAGCAGATAAGGCCCACTGAGCTATGAAGCTCTTTTTCAGAAGCGACCTGGTTAAAGATAGTAGCCCGACGAAGCGGCTTATCACGTGGACATTTATAGGAGCAGCGAAATATTCTGAACGCGTGATGTTGATTCTAAATGCGGAGGGAAAACCGGAGAACCCGGAGAAAAATCCACGCAAACCACGGGCAGATCGAACATTCAAACTCCAAATATACAGCAGGCATCGGGGGTCGGGATTGAACCCTCGACTTCCTTGCATACCTGGTGAGGCATATATAATCTCGCCACCGCGTCGTCTGATATATCAACTTAATAGACATACATGGACATGTGATGCGAAAAAAAGAGACTCAGTATACACGTGGGTCCGACTGGGAACATTCGAGGTACCACAAGATGCCAGGGGAAGACAGCGAATGAAGTCACAGAAGCAATTTAAACAACTGGGATGCAATTGGGAGGAGAGAATCCGATGCAGAGTTTCTGAGTAAATATCACGGACAGAGCTGATTTGAAGGAAGGCAACGATCGCCGACGTCTTGAGAAAGGACACGGCTCATGGAGAGATAGAGACTAACATTGCCCATCGACTACAATTGCCTATAGACTATCACAATCTTTCTTTTGACTGGAGGAATCCAATTAGCGATGGAGCTCTTTCTCACAGATTTCCAGTAGGGGCGGGTCAGCAAGTTTCAACAACAATACTAAAAGAAACAGTTCCCATCGACTAAAATTGCCCATAGACTAACAGTTCCAAAAGACTAACATTGCCCATAGACTAACATTACCCATAGACTGACATTATCCATATACTAACATTGCCCATAGACTAACATTACCCATAGACCAGACACGGGCAAAGTACGGCCCCCGGGCCGTATACGGCCCGTTGGGCTTTTTAATCCGGCCCGCCGAACTTGTCCAAATATTATTATTATTATTAAATTAAATTTTACCTTTCTCCTGTAATGCCCCCATTTCCCCATTAGATGGCGCACTTTGACCGGGAGTGTGGTAATTGGTTTGGGCGCAGGCCTCAGATGTTTTCATGATGTTTGATCAGTCACATTACGACATGTTTTTGTATTGTTCATGTTCGTGCAATTTGTTCAACTGCCTTGCAAATAAATGCTTCGCTACCTGTTGAAGGCCAAATCCTTTCATGTAATGATTTTTACACGTCATTTATGTTAGTTCACACAAACACTCCATCCATCTGTTCCTGGCCCGGCCCCTCTGTCAAATTTTAGAACCCATTGTGGCCCGCGAGTCAAAAAATGTGCCCACCCCTGCCATAGACTGACATTATCCATATACTAACATTGCCCATAGACTAACATTGCCCATAGACTGGTATTGCCCATTGACTTGGTCAAGAGTGAGATACATGAACTAGCCGAGATGTAACTTAGTGCCCAGTCATTGCAGTCCCAAGCAAATTAAGTGAGCTAGCCAGGAGGACGATGGGGCAACGCGCAAACGACGGGCGAGGCAAATCGAGGCTGGGGGCTCGGTGTCGATGCGAGCATCACAAACAATGGGGGCACGCGCCGCAGCGATTAGCCAATCAGGTGGCGAGACATCAACACGTGTGCGCCTGGTGCCTCGGGAGCAACGGTTGAAGGCGCGCTGGGGATAAAAGCGGGACCGCGTGCTGTGCGTGAACTCCATCAATAATTGCTTTGGTTCTTCGTTTACGTTATATCTGTTAATTATTTGCAGTTACAGTAGACTTTTTGAGTGTTCCTGCCCACTCGTAAGATTTCTCGTAAATTTATTAAAGGCCCACGCGTTTCTGCGGCAGTCTGGAACGTTCTTCCTTCCAATATTAGGAAGCCACTGGAGCTATGCACTTTTAAATAATCTAGATTGACAAACTAATGTCTTTAGAACTGATTTTTGTGTTGAGTTTGTTGTTCTTCTCAACTCACTATACGATCATACATGTTAACTCACTCTACGATCACGCATGTCAACTCATTGTATGATCATGCATGTCAACTCACTGTACGATCATGCATATTAACGCAATGTACGGTCATGCATGTTAACTCACTGTATGGTCATGCATGCTAACTTCCTGTTCAGACACGCATGTAACTCACTGTACGGTCATTAATGTCAACTCATTCACTGTAGATCATGCATGTCAACTCACTGCACGGTCATGCATGTCAACTCACTGTAGATCATGCATGTCAACTCACTGTACGATCATGTATGTCAACTCACTGCACGGTCATGCATGTCAACTTATGGGCTATGAAGACGGTCCACTGCCTAAAACGTCACGCGTTACATTATCCATTTTAAAGCCACAGCAGTTTTTACGAATGCCTTTTTTGTGTGGTTGGTTAATCGTGCTTGGTCACCAGCTGTCCACGCAGCAGCGTCACCAATACATCAATGATTGTTATGATAGTCATTGTCGTCATCACGATCCATGGGCAGATAGCCCCCACTGCACATTATCGTCATTTATTTCCACTTTGGGGCCATCCATTTAGTACGTGCGCAAAAATCTGTCAAAACTTGACCCCTCCCCCCCCCCTCCCTGTAAACACGCGTACTTTTTACCCCCCATCCCACTTGAGTACGAACGCCTGACGCACCACCCCCCCTCCCCCCCCGAATCCCATAGAACGGACGATATTTCATCCACGCAGAAATGATCAAGGATTAATAATATTGTAGTGGATTCAACTGAGTCGCAGACGTACTCTTTGGAGGCAACACATTTGTTGATACCAACACAAAGAGGTAACTGCCCCTTTACCAGATAACAACCTACGGTGGTGGACCACCAGGCTAACTACACTAATCACACCGTAATTAGCTACGTAACCACCAGGCTAACTACACTAATTACACTGTAACTAGCTACATAACCACCAGGCTAACTTTTACACTAATTACACCGTAACTAGCTACGTGACCACCAGGCTAACTACACTAATTACACCGTAACTAGCTATGTAACCACCAGGCTAACTACACTAATTACACCGTAACTAGCTACGTGACCACCAGGCTAACTACACTAATTACACCATAACTAGCTACGTCACCACCAGGCTAACTGCACTAATTACACCGTAACTAGCTACGTAACCACCAGGCTAACTACACTAATTACACCATAACTAGCTACGTAACCACCAGGCTAACTACCCTAATCACACCGTAATTAGCTACGTAACTACCAGGCTAACTACACTAATTACACTGTAACTAGCTACGTAACCACCAAGCTAACTACACTAATCACACCGTAATTAGCTACATAATCACCAGGCTACTACGCTAATTACACTCTAACTAGCTACGTAACCACCAGGCTAACTACACTTATCACACCGTAATTAGCTACGTAACCACCAAGGTTAACTACACTAATTACACTGTAACTAGCTACGTAACCACCAGGCTAACTACACTAATCACACCGTAATTAGCTACGTAACCACCAGGGTAACTACACTAATCACACCGTAATTAGCTACGTAACCACCAGGGTAACTACACTAATCACACCGTAATTAGCTACGTAACCACCAGGCTAACTACACTAATTACACTGTAACTAGCTACGTAACCACCAGGCTAACTACACTAATCATACCGTAATTAGCTACGTAACCACCAGGCTAACCGCACTAATTACACCGTAACTAGCTACGTAACCACCCGGCTAACTAAACTAATTACACTGGGAGTAGCTTCAATGGACAGGACCCCGTCTTGGGTCCAGGTTCACGTGTTGGTGACTCTTCTTGGACGTCGAACTTAGATCTTCAAGATGACAACAGCAACGCTGAACTTAGGTCCCTCTGGGGACCCGGCTTATATCCTCACTGGTTGTGGCTGGCCCCACCCTTGGCCACGACCACCTTCTCGAATCCTCGAGCAGGATCTCGCCCAACACGTGACCACCCCTAGCCCCCACATGGGGCCCCTGTGTAGACTTTATCCGTCAAGTGCCTTCCAGGGTCAACCAGAGTGCCTTGACCTACATTAACCCCATTCACGGCCGGTACCCTCACACAGTGACATCTACAATGTCACTACACACGTGATGTCCGTGATGTGAGTACATTGCACGCCGTGCCTTGCTAGAGCCAGCATTACCCAGTGACATCCACAATGTCGCTACATACGTGATATCCGCGATGGAAGTACATCACACGCCGTGCCTCTCTAGGGCTGGCACCACACAGTAACATCCGCGATGTCACTACATCACGCCCCCCCCCCCCCCCTTCATTGCATTCAGCCGTCCCGGCTGTCAACTCCCCCTAAAAATGAACCAAGTGAATAAAAGTGACTTAAATGCTATGTGTGCCCCAACAATAACAATTACCAATTAAATATCCAAGCCCACCTATACAATATATACACTACCTACAAATGTGCATTAAAAACGGGGAAAAGGGTGTAAGTACAGAACAACAACATGAGAAAAAATGCAGTAGACCACGAACGCTCGGAATCCCCGACATCACCAACATCTCCCACCCTCACCGTGTAACAACACCCGCAAGCACAATAAAGGCTAGGTTCAGCCAATAGCCGATAAGGCCTACAAAGTGTGACAACTAACTGACGGTGTGGGAGTGTGTGTGCATGGGGATCACGAAAACCAAAGAGTTTTTGATTGAGCCCTTGTGGCCGGGCCTCCAGGGGAGGTGGGCTCGCTCTCCCTGGAGGTTCTGGGGGGAATATGCAAATGTCCCGTTGAACCTGGCTCATGAAGAGCAGTAGGCCGGGTTTATGGGTTCTCCTCTCCCGAATCCAGTGGAGACGGCACAGGCGGCGGCTTGGGGGACATCAGGCGCGCGGCACCTGAGGATGGGATCACACGACTCCGCTGAGGACCAACCTCAGTGGGCACACACCTCAACTCGCCGGACACATCTGACACTCGGCCCCTGTGGTGTGGAGATGGAACGAACTCGTGCGGAGCAATGAAAGGCTTGAGGCGTGAAGGATGTACAAACCAACTCCGCCGCCCCAAGCGGATCTGGACAAACTGTGGTCGAACGACCCCGAATCACATCAACCGGCCCTCTCCAGGGTTTGAACAATTTGGGCGACGTACCCACCGGTACCTGTGGACAGTGCAAGAAGGATCTGTTTTCAGGTGCCCACTCATGTGCAGAAGCATGGAAACCCCTAAGCCGCTCATTAGCCAATTGGCGCAAATTGGAATATACCTTGGAAGCTTCCCATGCTTCGGAAAGCTTTTGAAGGGTGAAGCGCAAGGAGTCAGAAATTTTAGATTTCGCCTTGTTGAATGTGGCTTGTAACTGAACATCAATCGGGGGGTAGTGTTATCTTCCGTACATAATAAAAAAAACGGTGAGTAGCTGGTGGATGCATGAGGGACCATCCTATATGCAGATAGGACTCTGGGAATATGCACATCCCAGTCGAGTTGGGACTCGCTGACCTGATGGCTCAACATGGAGGTCAGAGTCCTGTGCAGCGGTTCACCCATGCCATCTGTCTGCGGGTGGTACAGTGACATGCGTACTTTATTTGTTCCCAACAAATCGCACACCTCTCACAACAATTTTGAAGAACATTTTTTGCCCTGATCGGTCAGAAGACGTTCGGGAGCACCCTTGTCCATTGAGGAACGCCTGAGTAATCGTCGCCGCCGACTGGTTGGGGAGCGGCCAGGCCACGGGCCATCATGAAAAATATTCGACTCCCACTAGCAAGTACTTATTCCCACGAGGGGTAGTGGGAAATGGACCAATGATGTCCAGAGTAACTCGTTCATTTATCGATTGCAATGGTGGACAACAGGGTTTCGCCGGTGGCTTCCGCTGCACGCACTGCACACACCCCTTTCAACAAATTAGCGACATCCTCAGCCAGGCCAGGCCAGAAAAAGTCCAACTTAAGTGTGGCCAACGTCTTATGCAGACCCAGGTGCATCAGGCGATCGTGTACTGACCAAATGACCTTACCCCGCAGGGCAGTGGGCACAACAATGTTATAACGGCGCAACCCTCCATCCCAATGCATGAGCAATCCGCCTCTAAGAATGACAGAGGCGACACCTTGTTGATCCTCGCCCCCACCAGTCTCTCTGAAACGGCATCACAATTTAAGCAGGGAAGCGTCCTCAACCTGGAGTCGCCCCCATTCTTCGTGGTCCAGCCCTATGACGGCGTCACGCACCACCAAACCCTCGGCCACCTCAGATGTTACAACCTCGGCCGACGCCGCAAGGGGAGGGGGCGAGGGCTCGTTGGGCGGCTTACAGCGCCCGGAGCACCCGCCGCTCGTTGGTAATCACAACAGGGCGTCAGCGTTCGTGCGACGGGAGCCTTTGAGATAGGTAACCTTAAAGGAGTAGTCCTGGAGGACCTCCAACCAGCGTGAAAGTTGTCCAGATGGTTGATCAACACGCAGCGCGTACTGTAGCACTCAACGCCATTGACAACTTGGGACAGAACAGCTCCAATTCTGGTGTTATTAGCGTCTGTTTCAAGGACGAATGGCAAGTAAAAGTCGAGGTAGCGGAGGGGAGGGGCGTTCACCAAGCCATCCCGGAGCGCAACAAATGCGGCCTCCTCCTCATCCCCCCAATAGAATTTATTACCCTTTACCGTCAAGGCATGGAGAGGTTTAGCAATGGTGGCGAACCTGGCGACAAAATGGCGTAAATAGGATGCGAATCCTTTGAAACTGTGCACCTCTCCCACCAACGTGGGGGTCGGCCAAGTTCGAACACACGCAGTTTTGTCTGGGCCAGTCGCAATACCTGATTCACTTACTACGTGGCCAAGATACAGAACCGATTTCTGGAGGAAGTGACACGTCTGTGGTTTCAATTTCAGGTTGGCCGCACGCATTTTGAGAAAGACAGCGCGTAGCCGTTCCAGGTGTTTGACAAACGTACGGCTGAAAACGATAACATTGTTGAGATATAGCAAGCATGAGTCCCACTGGAGACCAGCCAGAACCAGTTCCATTAATTACTGGAACGTAGCCGGCGCGGATTGAAGACCCATCGGAAGCCGATTGAATTCTAACAAGCTTTGTGGTGTACGAAAAGCTGTTTCGGGCTTATGGGCTTTGTCTAGCGGCAACTGCCAGAACCCGGATTGGAGATCAAGTGTGGAAAAGAACCGCGCTCCTGCTAGAGCATCCAGTGAGTCATCCATTCGAGGTAGAGGGTACGCATCAGCAACAGAGACCTTATTAAGCTTACGGAAGTCAACACAAAAGCGCAAGCTACCATCGTGCTTTTTAACAAGTACAATTGGGGCTCCCCATGGGCTGGTGGACGGTGAAATAATGTCGGTAGGGATACTGCCGGATGGGAGCGGCATCACCCGTATCAATGTGATGACTCAAATGCGTAGTGCGGCAAATATCAAATATCCCTTTGCTAAAAACATCCGAAAATTTGCGCAAAAGCGCCATCCATTTCCCCCTCTGGACCTCGGACAATTCCGCATCCTCTGAACAAGGCTTATCCATCCACCCCTCATCAGGATTCTGGTGCGGCCGCGTATTCGAAGCGGCACCCACGTTGCCAAAGATACTTCCCTCATGAAGCAATGGCGACGCATGAGCTAGCACGGTACCTTCCTGGATGACCGACGTGTCTAACCCTGCGTTAATAACCTGAATGAAGGGTTCCTGATTGTTGGATACCAAGGTCTGTGCCCCTATTCACGTCAGTCCACGACTGGCTTTATTAGAAGGTCCCAAAAGGATGCCTCCCCCCATCGCCCCCTGGTCTAGCGGCTTTCGCAATTGTAGGGGGACCAACATTTGCGTGCCGGAGGGAATCTTAACCATCCTACGTGCAAGCGCTTGCACGGTAGCGTTAGCTGTGCATGAGCGAGTGGGAGAAGGCAAGAATGCCATTCGACGGCCGGATGGTAATTCCAGGCACCCTTGGTCAATCAAAATTTTCAGGGGCATCCTTCCCAGAAAATCAGTCCCGAGCAAGCAAGGAACAGCAAGGGACGTTGAAACAAGAACCTGTCCCATCAATTTAACATCCGCAATGCACACCTCCACTGTTATTCTCCAAATAAGGCCCAATGAGCTGCTGTTTGCGGCGAAGCACGGAGCTTCGACAGGGCATAAGGAACGACATTTAGGGGGCAAGATATTATTAATAAACTCTGAAATGATGGTCGCTGAAGCACCGGTGTCAACGAGCATCCTAATTTCCACCCCTTCTATCAATCCAATAACAGCGGGCGAACCTGCGGTCGCGGCCACCACTCGATGGGCCAGCTCCGACCACTGACCCGGTCAGAGCAGCCAGCCGGCCCGATAAAAATCAAAATCCTCCCGCACCGATGCACGACTGGCACGGAAACCGAACACACTAGATAAGTGAGGTGGATTCAGGGGCCGATTGTAGAATGTGTTGCGACTCTTCTTAGGGTGCAGTAGAGCGAAGGAATAGTCGGGCGGATGATGGCGGCGGTCCGGTGAGGCGTCAATCGTGGTACGCGGCAGCCTGACAAGACGTGCCCTGGCAGACCGCACCTGTGCACACGACGGGGCTGCTCCCGGGATGAGGAGATGTCGTCCCCTCACCCGCCTCTGCTCTGGGTCGATGCGCAGGCTGGGATGGGCTCCACATCTTCAGGTGTATCCGACGCCTCATGGGGTGCGGTACATGCCGCCAACCCCTTGTGCCATTGCAAGAGCTATTGAGCCTGAATGCATCTTGCAACCTTGATGGATGAAAGATCGTCGTTGTCTACAGCTGGCAGGACGATGTTGAGGGCCTTAGCCAAACCCAGCAGTCTCTCGAGAACCAACGAGTCGACTCCGTCGTGGTCCATCCTCGGAAAGGTAGCCATCGCTCGCGTCAAAAGTGTGCTACGGAAGGCGAGGGGCATCTCGGTTTCCCCTCTCTTTCGCGTAGCGAACTTGTGGCGCACGTTGGACGGTGGCTCGTAAATTGCCGCCAATTGGTTGAAGGTTTGAGTCAGCGTGGCCCTCTCCGACGGCGGGATGATAAGAAACACCGCCAGGGCATCGTCATAAAGGGTGGCGGGCAGTGCTCTCAGTGCCTCCGCCTCCATCCACCCCGCCAAGTCGGCGTTCGTCATGAACCGCCGCTTCAAGGTCACCCAGTCGCCTCCGGCGGCTGTAAAATCTTTCACAAAGGGAAGTCGTCACCGGAGAAATGGAATGTCCATCGGCGATTTCGACACAGCTTCGGATTTGGCAGGCCTGCGCTCCGCTCTTCCGAGAAGATGGCGGCTGCAAGCGCAGGTTGTGCCACAGAGGTTCCCCCTTGGCGGGAAATGGCAGTGGGAACTTTATCCCCGCATTGCTCCCTTTACCACCACTGGCTCAGCGGGGTGGAGCTCCGTGAGGATGGACGCCGTGGCTAGGAAGAGCTCTGCCAGCGCGGGCGTGTGCTGCCTGGAGCTCCCTCCCCGCCGGTAGTGAGCTGTCGCGTGCCCGGTCGGTGCTCTTCTCCGCCGGCATCGCTTTGCCTCCATCTTCTGGGGTCGCCATCCCCGGGGCTGTTTGCGGGATGTGATCTTCATCTTCGTCGTCCGACATCCTGGTACGTATTCTGCAGCGCGTAGACTAAACGCCTAGCTAAGTAAAATAGCGTTTGGCCACTTCCCACACCAGTTGTAGTGGAGTCAACTGAGTCGCAGACGTACTCTTTGGAGGCAACATATTTATTGATACCAACACAAAGAGGTAATTGCCCTTTCACCAGATAACAACCTATGGTGGTGGACCACCAGGCTAACTACACTAATTACACTGGGAGTAGCTACAACGGACAGCACTCTGGCTTGAGTCCAGGTCCACGTGTTGGTGACTGTTCTCGGATGTAGATCAGAGGTGGGCAAATTTTTTGACTCGCGGGCCACAATGGGTTCTAAAATTTGACAGAGGGGCCGGGCCAGGAACAGATGGATGGAGTGTTTGTGTAAACTAATATAAATGACGTGTAAAAATCATTACATGAAAAGATTTGGCCTTTAACAGGTAGCAAAGCATTTATTTGCAAGGCAATTTAACAAATTGCATGAACATGAACAATACAAAAACATGTCATAACTCCCGGTCAAAGTGCGCCATCTAATGGGGGAAATGGGGGCATTACAGGAGAAGGGGAAAATTTAATTTAATAATAATAATATTTGGACAAGCTCGGGGGGCCGGATTAAAAAGCCCAACGGGCCATATATAGCCCGGGGGCCATACTTTGCCCATGTCTGACGTAGATCGTAGATCTTCAGGATAACAATAGCAACACTGAACCACGGTCCCTCTGGGGACCCGGTTTATATCCTCACTGGTCGTGGCTGGGCCTGTCCTTGGCCATGACCGCCTTCTCAAATCCTCTAGCAGGATCTCGCCCAACACGTGACCACCCTTCGCCCCCACTTGGGGCCCCTGTGTAGACTTTACCCATCACATGCCTTCCACGGTCAACCAGAGTGCCTTGACCTACATTAACCCCATTCACGGCCGGCACCCTCACACCCCCTCCTGTAGGGGACAGCACTGCACGCCGAGCGTGATGTCACTCAGCGTTCTCTATCAGCGCTCACCGAGCCCCTCTAGGGCTGGTACTACACCCACATGTACGGGGTGTCCGCGATGGCAATGCCTCGCTAGAGCCGGCATTACCCAGTGACATCTACGATGTCGCTACATACGTCATGTCCACGATGTAAGTACATCGCACGCCGTACCTCGCTAGAGCCGGCATTACCCAGTGACATCTACGATGTCGCTACATACGTCATGTCCGCGATGTCAATACATCACACGCCGTGCCTCGCTAGAGCCGGCATTACCCAGTGACATCCGTGATGTCACTATGTGGTGCCGTGATGTCACTACAATATGAACGTATTTAAGCAAACAGATAGTCCACCGCCAGACTATCTAACTCATTTGAAGGCCAATGTAGACAAATTATCATTATCGAAGCTTCACCCCCCCCCCTCCGTTTCCTATGCATACGTGCATTGTCAGTAGACCCCCCCCATACGCAAGCGTACGCGTTTGGGTTAACCCCCCCTCCCCCCTCCATGCGTACGTATTCAATGGATGGCCCCTGTCCTCTCTGTCTCGTACTGCCAATCTGCTCAAGTAGTGGCCACATCTTTCTGGCATCAATCTCTCTGTGTAGTCGTCAAGCTGTTCTCTGTGAGGTCTTCCTCTCTTTCTGGTTCCTTACATTTTTCCCGACAACGCACTTTTTAACAATCCTGTTGTTGACCACACTACATAGTGCCAGTTTCCTTCTAATCACTGCCCTCATCATCACCAGGTTTGTCTTCTTCTGTGTGAAACCTTTTTCTTACTTCTACGTTGGTCATTCTTTGGGTCCAACTGCAATAGTTATTGTAGTTATTGTTACGTGGCAATGGGAGCATTCGAGTGCAGCCTTGTCAACTGCGTAATGCGGCCGAGTACCACGGTGGCGAGATGTTTACTACCTTGCCTGGTATGCAAGAGGTCGTGGGTTCGATATCGACCTTGAAGCCTGCTGTCTATTTGTAGTTTGTTTGTCTCTCCTTCTGGCTTTTCTCTCCACATTTAGAATCATTATCACGCGTTTAGACTATCTGGCTGCTATGAATTGGCACGCGATAAGCCACTTCGTTGCGCTATTATTTGTGGCCAGGTTGCTTTGAAAAAGAGCCAAACAGCTCAGTGGGCCTTCACTGGTAATAAAAAAAGGTTATTTTTAGTTTAGTTATCACACAACACACGCAGGGTTGAGCGTCACCACCAACTCTCGTGAAAGTCGTGTGAGGCTGCTCTCCTACTCCCTTACATATGACGGGCAGATCTCTGATTGGTGATTTTGTCGTGTGTCCGATATTATTATAGAGGCGCCACAGTGGCAAGATGTTTACTACCTCACCTGGTATGCAGGATATCGTGGGTTCGATCCTGATCCTAACGCCTGATGTATATTTGGAGTTTGCATGTTCTTTCTCTCTCCCCCGTGGTCGCGTGGAGTTTTCCTCCACGTTTAGAATCAACATGCATTCAGAGCGGTGTTTTTCATTGCACGGCCCGCGGGTCACTGGCGGGCCCTGGTGGCCTATAGTGCGACAATACCCCCCTCATCATCATAGTCATCGTGCTGCTGTCAAACCACCAATGGTTTCAAACGTGTGGCAGCCCTCGCATTGGTGTCTTATCGACGAAAGTTGCCACTCTCTGAAAATTTGTGAAGAACACTGTCCTAGAGTATTTGGCTGCTATGCATTTCCACGTGATGATAACCCACTTCGTTTGGCCATGATTTATGGCCAGTTGCGCTTCTGAAAAAAGAGTTACATAGCTTAGTGGGGCCTTATCTGGTCAAATAAAAATAGTGTAATTCGTTTTAGTTGCATTGTACTACAGCGCCCCGTGTCCCCCTTGACAGGGCCTTCAGCTAAGGATGCCACCACCATCCACGCGCTCTCCATCCACGTCAAGTCGCAGAGGCACTGCGAGCAGGAGGCGTTCGGCAAGGCGAAGCTGAGAGACGTCGTCGAGCAGACGAGGGACGCGGCCGCGATGCCGGCCGAGCTGCCCCTTGCCCTCGGCCAGACGCCACGGGCCCACCCCGGGCGCGCCAAGCCGTACGGCCACGCCGCCGGGGCGGGCGCCGCATTCCCCAAGCACAGCGGCGACAAGCGCGGCCAGGGCGCGCCGCCGGAACTTCTCGGCGGCGTGAACCAGGAGGAGGAGGAGGAGGAGATGGCAAGGAAAGGATGCGAGCTGGCCAAGGAGGAGCGCGACCCCTATGCGGTGGAGGCGGCGGCGGCGGCGGCCACGTCGCTGGATGCGGACGAGGCGGAGGAGGGCGAGGCGAAGTGCGCCAAGGAGCGGGACGAGGGCCACGCGCTGTCGGCTGGCAGCGACGGCGAGGAAGGGCTCATGAAGCGCAAGCAGCGGCGCTACCGGACCACATTCACGAGCTACCAGCTCGAGGAGCTGGAGCGCGCCTTCCAGAAGACGCACTACCCCGACGTGTTCACCAGGTACGGTGGGGCTCATCGTGCCATTGTTTGGGCAGAGCACTGTCTTGCCTGGTATACAGGAGCGCGTGAGATTTATCCTGACCCTGACGCCTGCTGTATATTTGTCGTTTGCTGGTCTCTGTCTCTCTCTCTGGCCCCATAGTTGCATGGATTTTTCTCCGGATCCTCCGGTTTTCCCTCTTCATTTAGGATCGACGTGCGTTTAGAGTATTTGGCCGCCATACATTTCCACGTGACAAGCCACTTCGTTGAGCCATCATGCATGGCCAGGTCGCTTCTGGAAAAGAGCTACACAGCTCGGTGGGCCTTACCTGGTGAAATAAAAATAGTTTATAGTTTAGATATTGTGTAGTGCCCCCCCCCTCCCTTACCTGCCCCCTGCTTCGTCCTTCTGGCCCACGTGGTTCTCTGTTGATGCGTGATGCGCAGCGAACGCGCTATCACACGCTGAGTAGCAAACGAACTGAGCAAGGCAGTGGCGGTCGGGCAGTGGCGGTCGAGCAGTGGCGTCGAATCATCAAACTCGCCACGCCTGGTCACGGCTATTGCCTTATAGCCAGATGGCATACGTTATAACATCACACTCATTACACACAAAGCGCTTGCTGCAAATGAACCACAACACCTCGCTGATCTCGTCAAGGAGCATAAACCACCATCACGCGAACACCGGTCATCCTCGCAGCAGCGGCGTTTGGCTGGCCATCAAACGAAGGCGATGGTCACCGCATCGCGCGCTTTCAGATGCGCTTCTGCGCTCTTCCAATATCAGGAAGCCACTGGAGCTATGCACTTTTAAATCATCATTTAGATTTCTTGAGAACTGATTTTTGTGTTTAGTTTGTTGTCCTTCCCCGCGCCTCCGATTAGCACGGTTGGCTACATACGGTGCGAAAAAAGTTAAACATACAGATAAATGCATCTTGTTAGCTGATGTTTCAGGCAGGGGCCGTCCTTAAGAGCAGAGAAGTTGCGTTGTTTTAGTATTAAATGTGAGTGTTATTGTTGATGACGACACGGTAGTTTGTACGCACAGCGTTGTTGAAGCAAATTCGCGTAGGTTTTCCGTTCAATCAATGAATGTTGATTTTGTTACAAGTGTAGTGAGTCCAACTGAGTCGCAGAAGTTTCTCTTTAGAGGCAACACATTTATTGTAACATCAACACGTTAACACAAAGGGGTAACTGCCCCTTCACCGGATACAGCCTTGGGTGGTGACCACCCAGCTAACTACTCTATACGTAGGAGTTACAGCTACGACGGGTCAGACCCTCGCTCGGGTCCCTGACCACGTGTTGATGCCTCGTAGGATGTAGAGCTTCCAGCGTGTAGACGTGGAGCTTCCAACTTGTAGAACGAAGTGACCCCGGTCCCTCTCAGAGACCCACCTTATATCCTCCCGGATCGGGGCCAGGTCCGCCCTCGGCCCCGCCCGCCTTCTCGAGCGTTCTAGCTCCCTCTCGATCCCCCTCGAGAGCTCCCCCTGGACACGTGATCACCCCCTAACCCCCCCCCCCCACCTGGGGCCTTCTCTGTGGACACTCTAAATTACGTGTCAACAGGGTCAACCAGAGTGCCATGGCCCGGGGCAACCCTGCCCCTGGGCTGACACTCTCCTACTCCCCCCTGGTGGGAGCCCGCACTCCACGCTATGCGTGGTGCCCGCGCTATCCCAGCGCTCACCAAGCCCCGCTAGGGCTGGTACTACAGCCGCCCACGGGGTGTACGCGTTGACGGTGCATTGCACGCCATGCTGCGCTAGAGCCGGCCTCGCATAGCAACTCACCCAGTGCTGTCTGCGACGTAGGTACATCGCACGCCACGGCCCCTCCATACAGTGACATCCTCGATGTCGCTACATCACCCCCCTCCACCTTCGTAGCATTCAGTCGTCCCAGCTGCAAGTCCCCCCTCCAAACAAGCTATTTATTGAAATGCAAGAAAAACATAGTGTGCCTCAACAATACCCCAACTGACAGCGTGGGAGCGTGTGTGCAAGGGGATCACGAAAACGAGTCTTTGAGCAAGTGCGTGATGCTGGGCCCCCAGGGGAGGTGGGCTCGCTCACCCTGGAGGTCCCGGGGGGAATGATTTAATTTTACGCAGTGTTCTGTTCTAGCGCATGGTGGTGCAGCAATACTTTCAGAAGCTTGATGCCAATATCGAGGTCTGCTGCTCAACCCCGACAAGAGGGGCTTCAGGAGGTGGAGTTGGTGTCATTTTGCTGTTCCTCTCCCTCCTTCGTTGAAGGAGCGCAGACCACAGTGGGTTTGCTATATGGCCCACTAGCGGGAAGTACTCGGCGTTGCCCGGCCGAAAAAGACACACACCCATGGACTTACACACAGACATGGACCCACAAACACATGGACACACACACATGGATTCACACACACACACACACATAGACTCACACACACATCGACAGACACACACATATATGCACTTACACACACACATATTGAGTAGCGCACACACATCGACTTACACACGCACATAGAGCCACACATACATCCACTTACACGCAGACATATCGACGTACACACACAGCGACTCACACACACACATCGACTTACACACATACATGGACTTAGACGCGCACATTATTATTAATTATTAAATATTAGTTGTCTACACACACCACGCACACACATTGACTAACACACACACATTGACTGACACACACACACACATCGAATCACGCACACACACAGCGACTTGCACACACACACATCGACTTATACACACACGCACGGACGTACACATACACACATCGATGCACACGCAAACACATCGACTTACATACACACCCACATCTAATGACACACATACATATCGACTGACGCACACACACATCGGCTTGCACACACACATCGACTTATACACACACATCGACTTGCACACACACATACATAGACTCACTCATACATCGACCGACACACACATATGGACTTACACATACATATCGACAAAGAAACACACACATGGACTTACACACACATGGACCCACGTGCACACATGGACTTATACACACACACATCGGCTCACACACACACATCGACTTTCACACACACGTACACAGAGACTCACGCACACACATCGATCTACACACACAAACATCGACTTACACACACACATATGGACTTACACACACACACATCGATGCGCACACACATGGACTCACACACACACGTGGACTTATGCACACACACATCGACTCACACACACATGGACTTACACACACACATCGACTTACACACACACACCTTGCCTTACACACACACAGACATCGACCCACACACACAGACATCGACCCACACACACAAACACATCGACTTACACACACACAAATACATCGACCCACACAGACACATATCGACTTACACACACACACACACATATGGACTTACACACACATCGATTCACACATACATCGACCCACACACACACACATCGACTTGCACACACATGCATCGATCTACACACACAAACATCGACTTACACACACACATATGGACTTACACACACACACACATCGATGCGCACACACATGGACTCACACACACACGTGGACTTATACACACACATGGACTTACACATACACATCGACTCGCACACACATATACATCAACTCATGCACACACATGGACTCACACACACACATCGACTACACACGCACATATCGACGTACAGACACACAGTGACACACACACATCGACTTACACACACACACACATGGACTTCAGCACACACATATGTAGTGTTCACCACGCGGGTAACAGTGAACGTAACTCGGGTTCTATAGTAGGTGATGTGGCTCACTGTGCGAGTAGCGAGTTAACTCGAGATGAAGACCCGGAGACGACGAGACGCGGGACCCAGGCTTGATTCCACCGACGAATGAAGAACGTGACTGCCCCTTGATGCTCCTGGGCGTGGCCTCGCTCCGCCTTCGGCCACGCCCCCTTCGAGACCTTTCCCGAAGGATCCCGACCGAGCATCACGTGCCCCGCTCAGGCTACCACGTCCTCACTTGCCCTCTCTCTCAGCCCATCATCAGGACTATGCCCCCTAGAGCTGGCTGACATGCCGTACTTACTCTGGTGCTAGAGAGAGGCTCCAGGACGCACAGTTGCACCACTGTAACAGTAGCTGGCGCGAACACCCTAGTGACACCATTTATGTCACCACATACAGAGTCACACACACATCGACCTACACACACACATATGGACTCTCACACACACACATATCGACACACACACACATCAACTGACACACATTGCGACGTACACACACGCATACACATCGACTGACACACATGGACCCACACATACAGACACATCGACTAACACCACAAACACATCGACTTAAACACGCACATACATAGACTAACACGCACATGGAACTACGCACACACACATCGACTGACACACACACATGGACTCATACACACATTGACGCACACACACGCACGGACTCGCACAGACACAACGCACACACATATATGTGTAGGGGTGCTATGGGGAATAAACACATGGCACGGGAAGGTGTGGTTCACCCACACCTTGGTGGCTACAACAACGTCCGCTAAGGCTCCAGTGGGTATAAAGTGCGGGGAGCCAGGGAGCTCGGGGCAGAGTGTGGGGCCCGAGGCTGAAGCAACCAGTGAAGAAAGAAGGCCAGCTAGGTGAGACCCTGGGACTCCTGTGACCGCTGCCCTTTTCAGGGCCGGCACAGCAAGCCAGTGGTGCGGCCCCAGAGCCCCAGAGTCAGAGTCCTTCTAAGGGCCGGTCTGGTCGGCGGGGTGCCGAGATCTGTGCCTAACCAGGGCCGGATCCGATAGCCTCCCTTAGAGCCCTACCAGGAGGAAACGGGGCGCCTAGAGCTTAGGCTAGAGGGCCTGGGGTGTGTTCCTGAGTTATACGGGTGGAGGGGACGCTACCCCTTCTAGTGTAACCCTTGTTAAGGTTTAAATAAATAGTGCTGCTTCTATTCTGCCGTCTCCGTGTCCTGGAACCCACTACATATGGACTCACACGCACAAATGGACGTACACACGCACACTCTAACTTTTATAAAGACTAAATAAGTTTGTAAATAATAGTTTTCTATGTACGTGACTTAAGCGAAAGAAGCAAGGGAGAGGGGAAATGCACGCGTGTATAATAAGTAATCAGGAGCGACCATGAGGGTGTTCATTTTGGTGCAAACATTTTCCGCGAGCAAGAGCGGAAAAATGAAAGTCAACGAATACAAAATGAACCGAAGCTACCTGTAACTATGAGCAGATGCGCACCAATCAAGCGTCATTGACATAACGTCACTGCTCAACCCCCGTACTGATGGGGCAAGTGTAAATATGATAGAATGAAGACGTAATAGCAGTGAGTATAGTTATTGGTCTGCCCCTGTGCAGCAAGTGATATTACGTGGCTGGTTATGCATCAAGAGTACAGAAAAAAGGCTATTCTTCCCCTCAAACCTGTTTTTTGTGAGCAGGACAGTGTTATTTATAAATGTACCTATTTTAAAAGAGAAAACTTGTGCATAAGTGTGATGGCCCCACATAACGACGTGGTCACTAAAGCAAAGATAGTGGTAGTCGGGGAGAAAAAGCATGCTACTTAGGGTGAAACATTGCTTAATCCCTGTCATTAAATGAAACCTATGAAAGGCAATTTGTAATGAGTAATCAGTCAGGGTAATAAAAGTTTGGAGGGAGCTGTAAATCTGTGTATGTGTGTTACCTTGCGCAGTGTCCACACGAAAGAGAATCCCCCCTCACCCCCACCGAACGCGTGTCAGTTGGGAGGGTCGAGCACTTGATAGCTAATACATAAAAAAACAGCACTAAATCGCTAATTACACTACTTTAAAGGTGACGGACGCGAAATCGGAATAGCGCTGGCTTAGCACGGGGCTTATGGCGTGGTACCTGGATACTTTTTTAAACGTATACCCCATGGTTTGCAAGCCAAATCCTTCGCAAGTTTCGGCCACACACAGACACACCGATAGACAAAAAAATCCTTTTATAGGTAAGATAATGTGGGTTGCATAGTCACAGTCAGACTATGGCTTGTCTTCAATGTATCTTTATGGGTCTCAATGTGTCTCTATGTATCCCTATGGATATCTATGCTTCTGTATGGGTCTCTATGGGTTGACTACACACTTCATAGTTTGGGTTGCATAGCCACAATCACTCTAGCGGGCATCATCATGTATTTAATGTTCCATGTGTAGTGTCTTAAAAAAATACTCACACCGACACGTTGTAACAGGTCACCTGCTTACACTTTATTCACCTGTTCTTGCACCAGTTGTAGGCACTCACATAACTATGTTTAACTTCTCCCCACTCTTATCTACAGTACCTTCCACCTCACTTATCCTGCACTCGGCAGCTCTGCTCTCAGCGACTCCGCACACAGCGTCTCTGCACACAGCGTCTCCGCACTCAGTGACTCCACACTTAGCATCTCCACACACTGAGACTTCGCACACAGCGTCTCTGCACTCAGCGTCTCTGCACACAGCGTCTCCACACACAGTGTCTCCGCACACAGCGTCTCCACACACAGCGTCTCCACACACAGCGTCTTCACACTCAGCGTCTCCACACACAGCGTCTCCGCACACAGCGTCTTCGCACATAGCGTCTCCACACACAACGTCTCCGCACACTGCGTCTCCGCACACAACATCTCCGCACACAGCGTCTCCGCACACTGCGTCTTCACACACAGCGTCTCTCACACTCAGCGTCTTCGCACTCAGCGACTCCACACACAGCGTCTCCGCACACAGCGTCTTCGCACACAGCGTCTCCACACTCAGCGACTCTGCACACAGCGTCTCTCACACTCAGCGTCTCCACACACAGTGTCTCTGCACACAGCGTCCCCGCACACAGCGTCTCCGCACACAGCGTCTCCGCACACAGCGTCTTCACACACAGCGTCTCTCACACTCAGCGTCTTCGCACTCAGCGACTCCACACACAGCGTCTCCGCACACAGCGTCTTCGCACACAGCGTCTCCGCACTCAGCGACTCTGCACACAGCGTCTCCCACACTCAGCGTCTCCACACACAGTGTCTCCGCACACAGCGTCCCCGCACACAGCGTCTCCGCACACAGCGTCTTCGCACACAGCGTCTCCACACACAGCGTCTCTCACACACAGCGACTCCGCACACAGCAACTCTACATCTCCACCGCTGCCCTCACCTATGGTCCCTCAGACCCGCTCACTCGTCTGCCCCGGGCGGGGGGATCAGCCAACACCCGCCCGGCGACGGCGTGAGGGTTAAGGTCCCGTTGACGGCTGGAGCGTCAGCGGCGAGATGTCTTCACTCTTCATCCCCGGCAACAACAACTTCCCCTCCGCTCCCGCACGCACCCTTATATCCCTCTGCTAATTATCCGAGACCTCTCGTGTGTCTCTTTCAGCTCTCGCCAGGCCGGCGCCTGTTGGCCCATCAATCAACACTTATCTCCCGTCACCCTGGCAACACCTCCGGTCTCAATGTGCACAATTGGTCGACCCCGTTTGCAGCTGCTTCGCCCCTTAACAACTGGCGGTTGGTCCGTGCAACCCTCATGTTGCACACGAGCAACCTGTTTGCCCTCAGTTGCCCTCGGTTAACTGTGCGCACCGCGTATTTCACTCCTCTACACATGTATGAAGGAGACCGTGGTAGTGCACGCTTTAGTTGGCGCGTTATTAGCCATGCTGCTATATGACACGTTCGTAAGCATGCAACACGCCGCGTTATTAACCACGCTATATGACATGTTAGTAACCATGCTACACACCGCGTTCGTAACCACGCTATATGATGCTTCAGTAACTATGCTATACTACGCGTTCGTAACCACGCAATACGACGCGTTAGTAACCAAGCTAAATGATACGTTATTAACCACGCTATACGACGCTTCAGTAACCATGCTATACTACGCCTAGTAACCACGTTATGTGACGCGTTAGTAACTGCACGATACGACACGTTAGTAACCACACTATACAATGCGTTAGTAACTATGCTATATGATGCCTTAGTAACCACGCTATATGATGCATTAGTAATCACGCTATATGATGCATTAGTAATCACGCTATGCGATGCGTTAGTAACCACGCTATACGAAGCGTTGGTAACCACACTATACAATGCATTAGTAACCACACTATACAATGCGTTAGTAACTATGCTATGCGATGCGTTAGTAACCACGCTATACGATGCATTAGTAATCACGCTATATGATGCATTAGTAACCACGCTATACGATGCATTAGTAACCACGCTATACGATGCATTAGTAATCACGCTATACAATGCGTTAGTAACCACGCTATACGATGCATTAGTAATCACGCTATATGATGCATTAGAAATCACGCTATACGATGCATTAGTAACCACGTGATACGATGCATTAGTAATCACGCTATACGATGCATTAGTAATCACGCTATACGATGCATTAGTAATCACGCTATACGATGCATTAGTAATCACGCTATACGATGCATTAGTAATCACGCTATACGATGCATTAGTAATCACGCTATACGACGCGTTAGTAACCAAGCTATATGATGCATTAGTAATCACGCTATACGATGCATTAGTAACCACGTGATACGATGCATTAGTAATCACGCTATACGATGCATTAGTAATCACGTGATACGATGCATTAGTAATCACGCTATACGACGCGTTAGTAACCAAACTCTATGATGCATTAGTAATCACGCTATACGATGCATTAGTAATCACGCCATACGATGCGTTAGTAACCAAGCTATACGATGCATTAGTAATCACGCTATACGATGCTTTAGTAACCACGTGATACGATGCATTAGTAATCACGCTATACGATGCGTTAGTAATCACGCTATATGATGCATTAGTAACCACACTATATGATGCGTTAGTAATCACGCTATATGATGCATTAGTAACCACACTATATGATGCGTTAGTAATCACGTTATACGATGCGTTGGTAACTATGCGATGCGTTAGTAACTATGCTATACAATGCGTTAGTAACTATGCTATACGATGCATTAGTAACTATGCTATACAATGCCTTAGTAACCACGCTATACGATGCGTTAGTAACTATGCCTTGCGATGCCTTAGTAACTATGCTATGCGATGCGTTAGTAACTATGCTATGCGATGCGTTAGTAATCACGCTATACGATGCGTTAGTAACTATGCTATGCGATGCGTTAGTAACTATGCTATACAATGCGTTAGTAACTATGCTATGCGATGCTTTAGTAACTATGCTATGCGATGCCTTAGTAACTATGCTATGCGATGCCTTAGTAACTATGCTATGCGATGCCTTAGTAACTATGCTATGCGATGCGTTAGTAATCACGCTATGCGATGCGTTAGTAACTATGCTATGCGATGCGTTAGTAATCACGCTATGCTATGCGTTAGTAACTATGCTATGCGATGCGTTAGTAATCACGCTATGCGATGCCTTAGTAATCACGCTATACGATGCGTTAGTAACTATGCTATGCGATGCGTTAGTAATTATGCTATGCGATGCCTTAGCAACTATGCTATGCGATGCGTTAGTAACTATGCTATGCGATGCGTTAGTAACTATGCTATACGATGCGTTAGTAACTATGCTATGCGATGCCTTAGTAACTATGCTATGCGATGCGTTAGTAACTATGCGATGCCTTAGTAACTATGCTATGCGATGCCTTAGTAACTATGCTATGCCATGCGTTAGTAATCATGCTATGCGATACGTTAGTAACTATGCGATGCGTTAGTAATCACGCTATGCGATGCATTAGTAACTATGCTATGCGATGCGTTAGTAATCACGCTATACGATGCGTTAGTAATCACGCTATGCGATGCATTAGTAATCACGCTATGCGATGCCTTAGTAATCACGCTATACGATGCGTTAGTAACTATGCTATGCTATGCGATGCGTTAGTAACTATGCTCTGCGATGCCTTAGTAACTATGCTATACGATGCGTTAGTAACTATGCTATACGATACATTAGTAACCACGTGATACGATGCATTAGTAATCACGCTATACGATGCATTAGTAATCACGCTATACGATGCATTAGTAATCACGTTATACGATGCATTAGTAATCACGCTATATGAAGCGTTAGTAACCACGCTATATGAAGCGATGCGTTAGTAACTATGCTATACAATGCGTTAGTAACTATGCTATGCGATGCTTTAGTAACTATGCTATGCGATGCCTTAGTAACTATGCTATGCGATGCCTTAGTAACTATGCTATGCGATGCCTTAGTAACTATGCTATGCGATGCGTTAGTAATCACGCTATGCGATGCGTTAGTAACTATGCTATGCGATGCGTTAGTAATCACGCTATGCTATGCGTTAGTAACTATGCTATGCGATGCGTTAGTAATCACGCTATGCGATGCCTTAGTAATCACGCTATACGATGCGTTAGTAACTATGCTATGCGATGCGTTAGTAATTATGCTATGCGATGCCTTAGCAACTATGCTATGCGTTAGTAACTATGCTATGCGATGCGTTAGTAACTATGCTATACGATGCGTTAGTAACTATGCTATGCGATGCCTTAGTAACTATGCTATGCGATGCGTTAGTAACTATGCGATGCCTTAGTAACTATGCTATGCGATGCCTTAGTAACTATGCTATGCCATGCGTTAGTAATCATGCTATGCGATACGTTAGTAACTATGCGATGCGTTAGTAATCACGCTATGCGATGCATTAGTAACTATGCTATGCGATGCGTTAGTAATCACGCTATACGATGCGTTAGTAATCACGCTATGCGATGCATTAGTAATCACGCTATGCGATGCCTTAGTAATCACGCTATACGATGCGTTAGTAACTATGCTATGCTATGCGATGCGTTAGTAACTATGCTCTGCGATGCCTTAGTAACTATGCTATACGATGCGTTAGTAACTATGTTATACGATACATTAGTAACCACGTGATACGATGCATTAGTAATCACGCTATACGATGCATTAGTAATCACGCTATACGATGCATTAGTAATCACGTTATACGATGCATTAGTAATCACGCTATATGAAGCGTTAGTAACCACGCTATATGAAGCGTTAGTAACTATGATATACGATGCATTAGTAACCACGCTATACAATGCATTAGTAATCACGCTATGCGATGCGTTAGTAATCACGCTATACGATGCGTTAGTAATCACGCTATACGATGCATTAGTAATCACGCTATACGATGCATTAGTAATCACGCTATACGATGCGTTAGTAACCACGCTATACGATGCATTAGTAATCACGCTATACGATCCATTAGTAATCACGCTATACGATGCGTTAGTAATCAAGCTATACGATGCATTAGCAATCACGCTATACGATGCATTAGTAATCATGCTATACGATGCATTAGTAATCACGCTATACAATGCATTAGTAATCACGCTATACGATGCATTAGTAATCACGCTGTACGATGCGTTAGTAATCAAGCTATACGATGCATTAGTAATCACGCTATACGATGCATTAGTAATCACGCTATATGATGCATTAGTAACCACGCTATGCGATGCATTAGTAACCACGCTATACAATGCGTTAGTAATCACGCTATACGATGCATTAGTAATCACGCTATACGATGCATTAGTAACCAAGCTATACGATGCATTAGTAATCACGCTATACGATGCATTAGTAATCACGCTATACGATGCATTAGTAATCACGCTATACGATGCATTAGTAATCACGCTATATGAAGCGTTAGTAACTATGATATACGATGCATTAGTAATCACGCTATACGATGCATTAGTAATCACGCTATACGATGCATTAGTAATCACGCTATACGAAGCGTTAGTAGCTATGATATACGATGCATTAGTAATCACGCTATACGATGCATTAGTAATCACGCTATACGAAGCGTTAGTAACTATGATATACGATGCATTAGTAATCACGCTATACGATGAATTAGTAATCACACTATACGATGCATTAGTAATCACGCTATACGATGCATTAGTAATCACGCTATACGATGCATTAGTAATCACGCTATATGATGCATTAGTAATCACGCTATACGAAGCGTTAGTATCTATGATATACGATGCATTAGTAATCACGCTATACGATGCATTAGTAATCACGCTATACGATGCATTAGTAATCACGCTATACGATGCGTTAGTAATCAAGCTATACGATGCATTAGTAATCACGCTATACGATGCATTAGTAATCACGCTATATGATGCATCAGTAACCACGCTATACGATGGATTAGTAACCATGCTATACAATGCGTTAGTAATCACGCTATATGATGCATTAGTAATCACGCTATACGATGCATTAGTAACCAAGCTATATGATGCATTAGTAATCACGCTATACGATGCATTAATCACGCTATACGATGCATTAGTAATCACGCTATACGATGCATTAGTAATCACGCTTTACGAAGCGTTAGTAGCTATGATATACGATGCATTAGTAATCACGCTATACGATGCATTAGTAATCACGCTATATGAAGCGTTAGTAACTATGATATACGATGCATTAGTAATCACGCTATACGATGCATTAGTAATCAAGCTATACGATGCATTAGTAATCACGCAATATGATGCATTAGTAATCACGCTATACGATGCATTAGTAACCACGCTATACGATGCATTAGTAATCACGCTATACGAAGCGTTAGTAACTATGATATACGATGCATTAGTAATCACGCTATACGATGCATTAGTAATCACGCTATACGATGCATTAGTAACCACGCTATACGATGCATTAGTAATCACGCTATATGAAGCGTTAGTAACTATGATATACGATGCATTAGTAATCACGCTATATGATGCATTAGTGATCACGCTATACGATGCATTAGTAACCACGCTATACGAAGCGTTAGTAACTATGATATACGATGCATTAGTAATCACGCTATACGATGCATTAGTAATCAAGCTATACGATGCATTAGTAATCACGCAATATGATGCATTAGTAATCACGCTATACGATGCATTAGTAACCACGCTATACGATGCATTAGTAATCACGCTATGTGAAGCGTTAGTAACTATGATATACGATGCATTAGTAATCACGCTATACGATGCATTAGTAATCACGCTATACGATGCATTAGTAACGACGCTATACGATGCATTAGTAATCACGCTATATGAAGCGTTAGTAACTATGATATACGATGCATTAGTAATCACGCTATATGATGCATTAGTGATCACGCTATACGATGCATTAGTAACCACGCTATACGAAGCGTTAGTAACTATGATATACGATGCATTAGTAATCACGCTATACGATCCATTAGTGATCACGCTATATGATGCATTAGTAATCACTCTATACGAAGCGTTAGTAACTATGATATACGATGCATTAGTAACTATGATATACGATGCATTAGTAATCACGCTATACGATGCATTAGTAACTATGATATACGATGCATTAGTAATCACGCAATATGCGGGTTATCCGAGTGGCTTCACAACTCGATGCAAGACAAATGGCGCGCGCGTCGTGAGGCGACACGTGCGGAGTGATCCGGAAGGAGTGGGGGGGTGATGGTGGTGGTGGTGGGGGGGCAGGAGGGGGGCTCCTCCGTGCATCTGGGGCTGCTGCTCGCTGCGCATCGTGTCTGCCACACGCATCGCTCGCAGCGGGAGATGTCTCCCCCCCCCCCCTATGGAAGAGACGTCTCCCGCGCTGCCATCAATGCATCCGTAGTGCATTGACGAGAGCGCAGCTCTTAATGTAGCGACAGCGCAGCACGTTTACGCTCGCTGCTTCACTTGCAGAGTTTCAGGCGGATCGGTCTCGAACTCTGGCACGCCACCACACGCATCCATTCCGCACTCTTTGATCCCTCACCTATACTGTACATACTGTCTTTACAGTAATAGCCCCGTGTTTTTATTGGCACTCGAAATGTATTGCTACAGAAGGCTACTGCTGCTGCTTCATCTCAGCGGGACTACAAAGAGTGACCAACGAAGAAGTAAGATAAAGTTTGCAGGTAGAAGAAGACAACCTTGTGATGATGCAGGCAGCGATGAGGAGGAAACCGGCGCTATGTGGACACCCACACGTAGGATGGAGAAAAATAGGAACATTAAGAGTGTTGTTGTTGGGAGAAATGGAAGGAACCGGAAAGAGAGGAAGACCTCAGGGCGAACTGCCTTGACGGAGACACAAAGAGATTGGTGCCAGAAAGATGTGGCTACTACTTGAGCCAGCTTGACGCTAAATTTCGATTTAAAGCTTTCGTGACTGCAAGGATGGTTCTTTCGGTAAAGTCACGTAGAATGAGGATAAAATAATAAAATAACACAGTAAAATTCTCACGACGTTTCGGCCACAACGCAAGCGGGGATGCGTTTTTGAAATGTGCAACGACGACTATCGACACGACGCAAATCAAAGTGGTAGGTGGAGGCTGAGAGGCGACGGATTCGAGAAAGGACGGACGAGGGGTCAGTAAGTGTGGGTTGAGGCGATGCAAATCGGGTAGTGGCGGTGTTAATAATACATTGACGACGTATTTGCCAAATGCTGTTAACGGGGCAGATGTAAACTCAGTGATACCTGTATACAGTGAGGGAAAACAGTATTTGATCCCCTGCTGATTTTGTACGTTTGCCCACTGACAAAGAAATGATGAGTCTATAATTTTAATGGTAGGTTTATTTGAACAGTGAGAGACAGAATAACAACAACAAAAATCCAGAAAAACGCACGTCAAAAATGTTATAAATTGATTTACATTTTAATGAGGGAAGTAAGTATTTGACCCCCTCTCAATCAGAAAGATTCCTGGCTCCCAGGTGTCTTTTATATAGGTGTAGTGTTCGATTTCACTCGGACAACTTCTGTCTTTCTTCGAACACCGCTTTATTTACAACTCTCAGCATGTCCTCCACATTCCACAGTATCCTGGTCGCCACGGCTCGCTCGCCGTGCTTCACTCGACTCGCTCGCCACCTTTGTCTCTCCACTCCCCACGATTACTTCACTTACTCCACCGCTAACTTCTTCGTCTCCGCTCTCCGCTATCACCGTCACTATGCTCTCTCCACTGCTAACTGCTTCGTCTCCGCTCTCCGCTATCACCGTCACTATGCTCTCTCCACCGCTAACCACTTCGTCTCTGCTCTCCGCTATCACCGTCACTATGCTCTCTCCCCTGCTAACTACTTCGTCTCTTCAGCTCCGCTATCGTTACGCTTTCTCTACTGCTAGCTGCTTCTCTTCTTCAGCTCCGCTATTGCTACGCTCTCTCTACTGCTAGCTGCTTCTCTTCTTCAGCTTCGCTCCACACTCTGTTTCCAAACTCCGTCTCCAACTCTGTCTCCAAACTCTGTCCCCAATATCTCCTCCAAACGCCACGTCTTGCCTCGTCCAGCTCCCAACTCCAACTCCTCACTCTAATTCCCGACTCCCCAATTTATCCACGCTCTCATCACACCCCAATTAATCAACCTGCGCCCCAACGGCGCTTCGCATGCCCTCTCCACCTGTTACCTCGCCAGACTTCAAGACGCCACTCCAGCCTTGACATCAACACCAACCAATCACAGCCGTCCTTGGCTCCCCCAGCTTAATTGCCATAACATAACCTGTACTGTATTTGCCTTCGCTACAGGCTGACCCAACATGACCCGTACTGTCTTTGTTACCATGCAATCACGCTGTTTGCACTACGCACCTTCCTACTCCACTGCACAGGTAACGAGCTGAGATTAG